>NW_026781897.1:0-646175 GCF_031769215.1 Ylistrum balloti
AAACAACACGTTTCTTCTCAGCTCCATGTTTCTTTTATTCCCAGAACGAGGCTGTCATATAACCAATACAGGAGAGGATCTAAGAGAGATAACTCTTACGAGATTACAACTACTATAGATCATTACAACTCCCCTTTTGAAAATAGGTATTTTATCTTTAAAAGTTCAATTGTCATTGGAGGGAGCATATGGTATATATGTAACTTGTATTTTGTGGTTAATTGACCATACTGAAACAAAATAGCTCGAAATTAAACTGCATGTTGATACATGTCTGAAACTTAATATTTCTTTGTTGTTTATAATATTGTCACAGTTTCTAAGTAATAGTGTATATCCAACCCTCTTGATTGAGAATTATATGTGGAACACAAGCAACAAATAAAATGTGATAATTTTGCAATTATGAGTGACCAAATTCACCAGAAGATAATGGACCAAAAATAGTTTTGATTTTGAACTCTTTACTGATGAATTTTATCAAGCATAACTACCAGGATCAGGATAGACTGTCCTGCCTGAGACCTAACATTAAAAGGGGATTATTCTGCCCCTGTGCACTTCACATCTCATAATCTTTGAATCGTGCTGGCAGTTTCACACTTCTGCCGTATTTTGTCTTCATACTCGGAGAGTTTCCGGTGGGCATTGCTAGTGCTGTCGCCTTATGCGTTGGCGTGTCACTAGGTTTCGTAGTTGATTCTTGCTCCATGAAATCAGGAATGTCCTGTGTTTCTCCTGAATGTTTCCTCTCGTGACTGAATGATGTCTCGACGATTTCGACGAAACTTCTCACCATCAGGTGTCACTACTGTGTAGGACCTCGGGTATTCAGAGTGATTATAAATGTTTCCTGGAGTCCATTGTCCTCTGTGTTTAAAACGAATCTTATCTCCGTCATTTAATTCCGACAGGCGTTTGGCTCCAATGTCGAAATATTTTTTCTGCTTTTGCTGCGATTTCTGTCTGGTTTTCTGAACGTGTTCTGAAGACACTACACGAGGTTGAAGTTTAAGTTGGGTAACTGGTAGCACAGATCTAAGCTCTCTGCTCATGAGTAGTTGTGCTGGTGATTCTGTATCCGTAGGCGAGTTCCTGTACTCGAGTAGAGCAAGATACGGATCTTGCCCGTTAGCGTTGGTTTTCTCAAGGATGCGTTTCATGGTTTGTACAGATTTCTCTGCTAAGCCGTTCGCTTGAGCAAAATAGGGACTTGATGTTGTGTGTTTAAACTTCCACTTTGTCGCAAATGTTTTGAATTCGGATGAGGAATATTGTGGACCATTGTCGCTCCTCACTTCAAACGGTATTCCATGTCGTGCAAAGATAGATTTCAGGTGTGTTATTACTGTTACACTTTTAGTGTTCTCCAACTTTGCTACCTCAAAGTATCGGGAATAGTAATCAGTGACTATCAGGAAGTCTGACTGGTTCCATGAGAATAAGTCGGTTCCCACAACTTGCCACGGTCCACTTGGTACAGGTGTTGGCTTCAAAGGTTCTTTCTGATTGTTGTTCCTCATATCCATACAGGTACTACACCTTGATATCATGTCAGCAATATCAGTGTTCATGCCATGCCAATAAACAATACTTCTGGCTCTGAGTTTGGTTTTTTCTATACCAAAGTGACCTACATGAAGATCTGACAGTATTTCATCTTGGAGACTTTCCGGAATTACTATCCTTTCTCCTTTGAGCACTATGCCTTCGTTGATAGTTAGTTCATTTCTAAGTTTCCAAAACTCTTGTAGGTTTTTTGTTAGAACATTTTTATTTTCTGGCCAGCCATTCTCTATCAATGCCTTAACTTGACTGAGTTGTTCATCCTCGTCTGTTTGAGTGCGAATTTGATCCATTTTATTGACAGAGACAGGTAGACTGTTCAAAACAGTGTGTACATGACAATTGAGTTCTTCATCCATGTTCCCATCCTTGTTGGGAAGATATGCACGAGAAAGTATGTCCGCTACTACTAATTCCTTGCCTGGCCTGTAGATTAGAGTGAAATCATAGCGTTGTAGACGTAGAAGCATTCTCTGTAACCTAGGTGCTCCGCGTTATCCTTTCCGAACACAAGTATGTCGTCTATGTCCACTTCGACACCTTCAATGTCATCGAAATGTTGTGCTATACGCTTCTGAAAAACTTCTTGCGCACTCTTTATGCCAAACGGCATGCGTAGGTAACAGTACCTGCCGAAAGGTGTATTAAAGGTTGTCAAGAGTTGGCTAGGCTCATCTAGAGGGATTTGCCAATAACCACTGTTGGCATCGAGCTTAGTAAAGATTTTAGCACCTGACATTCGCGTTGTGATATCTTCAATTGTTGGTAACTCAAAATGTTCATGCTTTATGGCCTTGTTCAAATTCCTCGGGTCGAGGCACACTCTTAACTTGCCTGACTTGGGCTTTTCCACTAGCACTATGGAGCTGACCCAGTCAGTGGGTTCATCAACCTTTCTCACGACACCATTTTTCTCCATTTCGTTGAGTGTGATTTTTAATTTGTCGCGTAGATTTGCAGGGATTTTACGTGGTGGGTTTACAACCGGTGTTACACTTTTGTCAACTTTGATGGTGTATGGCTCCTTAAGGCAACCTAATCCTTTAAATATTTCCAGAAACTTGCTAGTAGGGTCCTGTTTATCCACTGACGGCTCAGTAACCTTTTCAGTCATCATGACCACTTTTACTAGCCCAAGGTCTTGACATGATTTGAATCCAAGTAATGGGACTGTGTCTTCCCTTGCGACGTAGAATTCAACGTTTTCATTTAGGCATTGGAGCCTACACTTCCCCTTTATGGGTATTTTGTTGCCAGTGCAGGGCACAGGCTAAACACTCGTCCCCTCGTCCTGACCGAGTGGAAATTGAAATGGACGAGTGGAATTTACAGTAGCACCCGTCCCTGTGCCGAGTGAAAAATAATATAGGATATAATAAAACTATATCTACGTGTAGCACTATGAAGCAAAAGTTATCAATTAACGCAGCAACTGTGTTGGTTTCGTTTTCCGCTTTCATTATCGGCGGCGATTGATTCAGTGTTCAGATCCCTTGAGCGTTTGACTCGGAAGGCCTAAATACACTGTTCCGTGCTTTAGTATAACCCCGTTTGGTATTACAAGCGTACTAACGATCTTCTGCCTGACAACCTGCCGACATGGCCGACAAAAAAATACACCCCTTTTTTATGGTGCAGCATAGAGGTAATTTGGACATTTTGTGAATGAAAGTTGAACATATGCTGCCGTAATTAATGTGTAGTTTCATTATAAATAAAGTAGAATTTTCGTTGATAAGAAACGGAGATGATTTGAAGGTTCAAAATTTGACACTATGACGATGTTAACGTTAGGCCTAGCCTACCAGTATAGAAAATTAATGAATATGAGCTGCTTGTATTCCATAAAACAAGTTGTTCTGATTTTCAAACGTTCTCCCTAAATATTTAGGTATTATAGTTATGCTTATGAATTGACATTTACCAAGAACAGGCTGATATGTACGACCAATATTAAAACAAAAATAAAATAAAACACAGAGACTTTTCTGCTGTTACATTTAACAAATACATCATGTAAAACAGATAGACATTCAAACATGCGTATATTTTATTCTAAAGAGAAGAGAGAAGTCACACTATTATATCGTGATTTAAATATTGTTTGCTTACAGAATCTGAAAAAGCACAGAAAAGAAAATCATGTGAAATAAATGAGGGAAATGAAACTGAAACTAAAAGTAAAGACAACAAAAACCAAGTTACAGAATCGAGTGTTTGCCAGGGCAATAAAAAGAAAAACAGAAAATATAGAAAGGAGTGGGAAACCAAGTATAAATGGGTTTCATATGATGAAGAAAAGGATGCAATGTTTTGTAAATTCTGCAGGGAATATCCCCCACTTGCAGATATTAAATCTCCATTATTTGAGGGGTGTGGCACTGGAGGAAATTTCCGTGAAGATACTCTCTTCCATCATAACAAATCAAGCAAGCATTTGAAATGTCAGGGGAAGTGGGAACTTGAACATAATAAATCTTCAACAAGTGCTCCAATCCAAAGAGCGTTTACACAGGCTGCAAAAACAATGAACGAAACAACAAGTAAAAGAATGTCAGCCTTATTTAACACTGTTTATTATGTAGCAAAGGAGAATCAACCGTTCATAAAATTCAAATCACTTTGTGAATTACAACAAAAAAATGGTATTGACATTGGAAAAATGTATCAGAACTCAGATGGGTGTCGGGATATTCTGTCAGCAATTGTTGAAACAGAAAAAACAGACATATGTGAAAAAATACAAAATGCCCGGTTTATCTCTGTACTTTCGGATGGCTCAACGGACTCAGCTGTAACCGAGCAAGAGACTGTTTTTGTCCGATATGTTGGTTCAACTGGTCGTCCAGTGACCCAGTTTGCCAGTATTATTGCCCTGAAATCAGCCACTGCTGAGGGTGTTCTTGATGGTATTGACAAAGGACTTGAGAACATCGGCTTAACTAGGGACCTTGTTGATGCTAAGATAGTTGGCTGCAATTTTGATGGCGCATCGGTAATGCTTGGTGCCAAAAATGGTGTTGCAGCCAAGATCAGAAATAGACTTGTTGGCAGAGATATTGTAGTGCTACATTGTGTAGCACATAATTTAGAACTGGGTGTTCTGGATGCCATTAAACAAGTGCAATATCTTAAAACTTTCCAGGCCACAGTTCAGCAGGTTTTCAAGTTTTATTATTACTCTCCAAAACGGAGGAGAGAACTTTGTGAAATTGCCAAAATCCTTGAGGAGACTAGTATCGCTCAAACAGGGTTACAGAAAACTCGTTGGATCGCAAGCCGTCATAGAGCTTTGGCTGCTTTAGAAAAAAGTTACCCCACTGTGGTTTACCATTTAAACCATGCAGCAAGTGCAGGCAAGGGGGAGGACAAAGCCAGAGCCAAAGGCATTGTCCAGGAGCTGTGCACTGAGCGTTTTGTGCGCTTTCTCCACTTTATGCTTGATGTGACCAAGATACTGGCAGATCTCAGCCGCCAGTTTCAAAATGATGAATTGTTCATCACAGATGTCACAGTGAAACTCCAAACCTGCTTATTGCGGTTAGAGGAGCTCAAGCACAAACCTGGTGACTACTTAACAAAGCTGAAGTCAAATCTTACTCAGGATTTTGAACTTCAAACTGGAATAGATCTGACAAGAAAGGTGAAAATAAAGAAATCACCAATGGACTTTGACAAAACATTCAAGGCATTCCTAGACAGTGTCATTGAATATGTCAATCAAAGATTCCAACCTATCCAGTCACCTCCTGTCAGTCTGTTCTCAGTGTTTGATCATGTAACTTGGCCACACTTCCCCTCGCTGCTTCAGTTTGGAACTGAGCAAGTTGAAGAATTGCTGGAGTTTTTCAAACCATTACTTAGTGAGGAGGAAAGGAAGGCAGTTCCTGAGCAGTGGCTTGAATTGAAAGTGAGACTCAATAGACAGAGGGAAGTAAGCCCATTTGCTACATATACCTCCCTTCTTGCTGCAAGACCCGACAGTTTGAAAGCAATCCTTCTCCTGATAGAGATACTCTTTGCTCTATCTCCAAGCACTGCAAAGTGTGAACGCAGTTTTTCTGCCATGAAAAGGATCAAGACTGGTCTTAGAAGTAGCTTAAACCAGGACAGTTTGGTTAACCTCATGCAGGTTGCCAACATGGATACATCTGTCCTTGATTACAACCCACTCCCTGCAATTAACACCTGGTTGGGCAATGCTAAGTTCAGGCGTGCTGTTACTGAACAGCCTACGGTCCAACCTTGTGCAAGGCTTCAGTCACTGCCACCAGCTGTTGCTGGACAGTCCAATGCTTCTGATGTATTTCCAGATCTCCCCCAAGCTCCCCCAGGATTACTGGAAGCATATGAGTCTGACACTGACAATCATGATTCTGAAGTGTCAGACTTGGACACTGAATGATTCTGGAGTCTCCTTAGGGTTAAGTGTTAAAACAAAAACTAACATTGATAATTCAGAAAAAAATGTTTTCAAATAAAAAGAAACAATAAGTGTACACAAAATAGTTTGTTGATTGTATTTTAATGCATATGTGTAACATTACATACACAATACCATTATCGTCCAACCTGAAAAATGTAAAAAAAAAATATCAATTTAAATCTCTAAACAGAGGACTGAGAAATGCTAACTTTATTTAATTTTGATAATATAGGTCTTAATACATTCACTGTCACACTGACACCATGATTCATGATCAATAATAAGCAAAATACAATATTTCTTAATATATATATATATGAAGGTTACGTACGCATTACAGTATTCATCAGACAGTGTACAGTGAAATTTCTTAAGTGCCGAGTGATTTTTTTCTGCTACTCGGCACAGTGCCTAGAGTCTTTTTATTTTTGATCTGAGCCCTGCAGTGTAGCTCGATAGTCGCGTTGCCGTGTCCGATAATTTGATTTTTGGTTCTACATTTAGACAGTTAAACAACTTGTCCGATATAATGTTGGCCTGGGAGCCCGTGTCTAATTTGAACCTGACATTTGTTCCATTGATGTTGAGATTTGCGAAAGCTTCATTAGTTCCAACCTCTGTTTTGTGATTATGTACTGCACCAATGAACAAGTCTTCGAATCCTTCCATGTCCACTGCCTCATTTGCGTGTACCACTTTAGTTTTACACTGTCGAGCGAAATGATTCATTCCCTTACATTTATCACATATTTGACCAAATGCTGGACATTTCCGATATCCCGTGTTTAGTGCCACAACGTCCACACTGAAATAGTTTTTGTTTTACATGTTGTTTGCTGTGGTTGGAGTTGTCTCCCCTGACTGACTGTTTCTTGTTACCTCCCCTTGCACTATGTGTTGGTCTATTTGTATAACGTTCCTTGGGGGGTCTGTTTTGTTTATCACGATGATTTTTGTGTACCGCGTTGACTTCTTTTGTGTTTAGATTTTTTAACATTTGTTGTGACTCCTCACTGGCTCTGCAAGCAGTTACGGCCCTTTCAAGTGTGAGTTGATTGTCTCTCAAAAGTCGTTCTTTCACCTTTTCTGAAAATACACCACAGACAATACGATCGCGTAACATTTCATCTTCCAGTGTACCAAATTTACAGTTTTTTGCAATAATGCGTAGTTCGGTCACGTATTCATCAATAGTTTCTGTTTTACCTTGTGTACGTGTGTAGAATCTGTGTCGCCACACAGTTATGTTTTCCCTCGGGGCACAGTAAGACTTAAATTTGTTTATTAAAACTTCAATTTTGTCTTTTTCTTCCTCTGTGAATGTGAAAGTGTTGTAAATTTCCCTTCCGTCTTGTCCTATTATGTATAGGAATGCACTACATTTTTCCTTTTCAGATTTATCTGACATCGCTATATCTAAATATAGTCGCATGGATTGTTCCCATTTTCTCCATTTTTCTGGGAGATTTCCCTCAGACGCCGAAAAGTCTAATTCTGGGGGTGGGCGGATATGTTCCATTATGTTGGATTGGGCTGATAATGTCTATTTGCCTGTATTTCGGTATTTTACCGGTCTGGGTAGAGGGTTTTGGTTTCTGGCGGGTAGCACATGTTTTATACAGCGCACACTAGATGTCATTGATTCGACAGTTATTGTCGAGTTAAGCGATATGACATACAATATTCATTCCGCTGATATCTGGTTGGATATGTTGCCTTACCAAATACCCATATTTCCATCAGCATCCCGCTGTCTGACACCATGCTTTGCTTAGACGTTTCAGCGATAGACTAAACAACACGTTTCTTCTCAGCTCCATGTTTCTTTTATTCCCAGAACGAGGCTGTCATATAACCAATACAGGAGAGGATCTAAGAGAGATAACTCTTACGAGATTACAACTACTATAGATCATTACAAACACCGGTAGATATGAAATAAAACATGTGTACTATAAACTATATCATATTTCAAAATAAAAAAGAAATATCACTGATACGAACGCTAAGGATATTAATAGGAAATTATGCAAAATACACAGGGAAAATGTGTAAATATTCATAGTCTACTCCAATGCTCGAGTCCATATTTTACTACATCCCCGCTGCCGCCAGCGTGAACTAGTAACATGTAAACAGCTCCTTGACATCGTTCTACGAACAAATTACTGCATTAAATGTGTTGAAATATGTTATAAGAAGACTAATGACAAATGCTTCTATCAAAACTTACACTTTGTAGACACCCAGGGACAAATTTCTTCAAGAATTTGCACACATGTGTTTTCAAGCATGGCATGTGAGGAGTAACTAATTTACCGAACCGACACAGATCCGGAAAACGGTTTCCGGAACATCACAATATAATTTCAGCCTTCCAGTCTGTTTTGGCACATATATCCGACTGACATTTGTAAAATGGACTAAAACAGTGGGACAAAATACCCTCTAGCTATTTTAGAAGCTGGTAGCTGGACTAATATGAAGTAATCGAAAATATTTATCATTGTACAGTGATACCGTACCATTGATCAATATCAGTATTTTATGTACAAACAAGACATTTCGTCCACAGTAAAGTGGCACGTATTCAACGTCCACTGATGGGGTTTTGTTTACACGTACACATTTATTACAGGATAGAATCCTTTATTACCGAACTTCATGAGATAGCCGCAGAATGTATACCAAAAGAAAACGCACTGAAAAACCTAGGATTATTGAAGATTGTGATAAAACTATTCGAAATAGGAAAACTGCTTCGAGGCAATTCGAAAACAACCCCACAAACGATAGCTTAAACAACTACAAAATTATTCGGTCGAAAGCTCGTCGTGCTATACGCTTACACAAAATTTGTCTTGGAGATCATATGTGTCCCAGTTATACTCCGATACATCCACCAAAAATGTATGGGATATGATGAAACTAACCATTATTTGTCAACATTAGTACATGCATCATGTACCAAAAATTATTATCTTGAAAGCATGTTTTAGGTGTTGTAGTGGTGGTGGTGGATTGGGGTTTAACGTCGCTTTCAACAATTTTTCAGTCATATAACGACTGTGTCATGGGTGCATGACCCGTGTATGTATGTGGTGATTTTTTCTGGACTGCTTGTTCTGGCGCACACTTATGGCGTCTTTAAGAGTGACAGCTCACTGAAGTACCGTGACACAGCCATACACGAATACCCCACTCAGTCACATTATACTGACACTGAGCACACCAGTAGTTCGTTCCCCTAACCATTCAATGCCGAGCGCCTGGCATGGAAGCGAGAATTGCCAATTTGAAGTCTTAGGTATGACCCGGCCGAGGCTGGAACCCCTGACCTCCTGCTCTCGAAGCGGACTCCTTAGGTGTTGTAGGGGGCAGATATTTCAATTTGCTTTTCATTATGCTTTTACACCTCATTTTAAAAAGACTAATACATGTATCCCACCAGCTTTCATTTAATGATCAAATTGCAGATGTAAAGTTTAGTTTAGAATCTAATTCACAATACACTAACCATATGTAGTGTTGACTTTGCATGACTTTACCACAGCTTCTGCACCCTTCTTAGATTTCGGGTAGGATATTTGCCATTTTTCTTGTCCTTCTTTGGTGTAAGCTCGCTCCTTTTTTCCATTTTCGTTGTAGTGCAATGCAGTCAGATACAGCCTGTAACAGATGATGCAATAATTGACCTAAAAGTAAATAGGGGAAAATTGACCATTTTCATACATACAATTGCAAAGTGCAACTTTCTCCCCAGAAATATTTAAAGCTGTTTTTTTTTAAAATTACGATTAGATCGAGCAAAGCAAGGGAACCATTTAGGTGGATTTGGGGGCATAGTCCCCCGGGAAAATTTGTTATGATTGTTCCTTTGAAATGATGCAATATCCTGTTAGATGTAGAATTGTAAAAAATCACCAATGGAATCATGCAGCTTTCAAAAGAGCAATGAAAATAACGCATGGGTAGTAGTACAAGAATAAATCTACATTTCAACCTCTAAAAACTCTGCTATATAATATAAATTATCCCTCTGAGTTTCCACTGTATTATACACAAGGCTACCAGTAGCTAATGGGCTTATAATTGCATTATCAACATTACTGCAGTGACCCCATAGATTAAAAGTGCAATGTTAGGTGCCACAAATCCAAATTATTGATCTTATTCATTATTGCATACCTTGCCTGCATGGACGAGTAGAAAAAATGTGTGCTCTTGGAAGCAAAATGGTTGACGACACTGTGAAAGACCTCCAGGCTGTAAGTTTGGTGGAATGGGGAAAGTTTCGCAACATCTCTTAGCAGATATGGGCTCTCAACTACGGATATGACCATTTTGTGTTGTCTGGAACCTAAAAATAAAAAAGTTATAAAATCAACATTGACCAGATTAATAACAGTAGTATTTCTATGAAATCGGGACATGTAGTGTAACCAATATTCATTCTTAAATATTTGTGCCAAATTTTTCCAATCTGGAATTTTTTTATATGGAGATTTGATATATATATAGGCTATAGCTTCAACCAAAACATGTACATCATTTCAATTATTGTGTTTTGAAATTTAAATAAGTTCAAATCCTGTTCGGAGAATCCAATTTTTGATGGTATTATGGCCCATTGTACTTCAAATGGCATTTTATGGACTACCATGTACATACACATGTACATCGAAAGATAAGTCAGTTTTCTACCAACTCGTAGCAATAATATAATATTTAGTATTTTCCAGTATAGTATTTTCCAAATAAGACACAAGAAGTGTTTTTAACAACAGGTATCATTGAAAATGGTGGCCATTTTTAATTTAGAATGGATCTTGAATAAGTGGATTGAATACATTACTGGGAGTGACATTTTATTTTATTACTGCATTTGCAATTTGGTAGAAAAATGGCTAACCTCAAAAAGGATTTACGTATGTTTTTATGACAAATAATTGAAATTTATACCTTTTATAAGCCATTCCTTGTCATCACATGGGCTGTGTAGGCACCGTGGAAATTTATCTGAATGTCCCTCATGAATGTTGCAGATATGGTTTGACAGTGATGTCCATTTGGCAAGCTTTTCCTCCCCGTCATTTCCAGCTGAAATAGCAGACCAGTACATGTGGTTGCCAATGGATTTTGTCCATTGTCTTGTGGGTTCACCATCTTTTTTCTTGGCACATGTCTCTAAATTCTTCGTAACTCCTTCAATAACAAAATTAAAATATATGTTAAGTTTTCATTGAATGTTTGTAACTTACAACAACCTAACATTAACCATTAGTCATTTTCTAAATTAAAAAAATACTTTTTTTATGTTTGATTTCACCAATATCAATAGCAAGTTGAGTACATGACTGATGTACTTTACATTTAAACCATAAGGTTTGATTACAAAAATCTACAACATTAAATTGTTCAATATACGGGTAGTTTTGTTAAAGTAAACGTTTCTACAGTTTGCCGTAATGCTTGAAAGTCTTAAAGTGCAAACAGAACTGTGGGTTTATGTATGCTGTTATTACTAATGAACATAATCACATTGCTTTACCTTTGGAAACGTGCCATACATCAAAGTGATGCTTTACATCGGGATGCTCCTCCTTCATGAACTTTTTGACCATCACATGCCTATCAGTTACCAGGGTCTCCACTTGTATCTCCTCCTCTCGTAGGGTTTCGAGTGTCCTTTTCAGGCCTTCCAGTTCCATGTGTGTTGACCCTTTTACCTCATTGCTCTGAAAAACACAAAGGAATTAATATGAGACCAAATTGTTTATCAACTCTGAAATATAAATACATAGAATAGATACAGAAAATCCTGAATTTGTAAATTATTTAAATTCACGTTTGTAAAATTACATGTATAATTAATGTAAAATTTCACAGGAAAGAATGCAATTTTACTGCAGTTAATTTACTCAATCCAACAATACTGTATTATTACATTTATTTTGAGATGAAAGCTGAACTTCAGTATCAGCGTACTGCAGGTACATGTACTGCTACAATATATATATATAACTTAAATTTTGATTTTTGCATGTATATTTTAAAACTTTTTACATATCAGTGTTTTGTTTCTGCATTCACTCTATTATAATATCGCAGGTCTCACTGAATTACATAATTACCATACATGTACATGTATACATGCATATTTACATGTAGCTTACAAAAGGTTACAATTATTACCTGTACTAGCTGTACATCAAGCACCTCATTTGTGTTCAGATCCAGAATGGAGTAGGATCCATATTTAGCGGAATATCCGGGTGAATCACAGCGTGCATCTCCTCCAATGATGACATCTTTATTGCGCCGTTCCTGGAACATGTCTTTTGCGAATCCTCCCATACTTTCTTTATTGATGGCACGATGTAGGCAGTTTGCAACTAATGAAATGTTCTTCTGCAAAACATTTGTAAATTCATTTGTTCGAATAACCTGCTTGCTTTTGAAAAGCTGGAGCCAGTGTTGAATATTGCTGAAGCAACCAATAGGTTGCTCCAGGGCATGGAGTTATGAAAGGGTTGGCTTCTCCACTCGTACACATGTCCATTGGAACATACAGATGCTGTGCATATTAGAGTTCCCTTAGAATACCTAATAAAGTTTTCACACTTACTAGCACATGTCCTACAAGACGAAAGTAAATTATTCAAAGATGATTCTGACACCAGGAATTGCTTCTCGTTATGCACACAGGAAATGTCAAATTCGCACAGCTTGTAGCTCATCTCTTTGGTGTCATCTTCACAGTCATTGCCTATTGAGTCAATGCTGTCATTCATGTCATCATCCTCTGAGCACATGTAGTCTGGATCACTGTCAGCATCACTTCCTGAATAAACATCATTAAAATCTTCATCAGATTCCATGTCAATGTCAGAATCATCGCTAACGCATGTTGTAGACATCAAATTTAATGGGGGACAATTAATCAATTCACATTGAACTGCTACAGAGTTGGTCACTGGTCGAATCTGGATCCTCCGTGTACGCTGGGGTACCTGTACAGTTGCCTGGAATCCTTTGTTGCACTTGTTGACCTCTGTTTGACTGCTACCATCACAAAACTTGTTCTTGTTGCATTCAATAGTCACTGTGTCACTGCTGTCATCATCATCGGAACTTTCTGGCACATCATGATCATCTGCGTAACTTTGCAATGCATCATTCAGTATCTGCAATATACAAGGAATAGGAAGATTTACTTATTTTTACAGCAAGGCTACAAGTTTGTGTTGATTGTTCACAACCTAACCTATAGCTACTGTACTACACTCTAAGTTGATTAAACAAAAGATTAAAAGCATGTCAAGGAGATTACATGTATGAAAAAGGCTGAAAATGCATTTTTCAACCAGATTAAACCACACACTTGCTCTGATACATGTACAATGTTATCTTTTATTATTGCATGCATTGTATTGATCATGAGGAAGGATATGAGTCAGGAGACCGTAGTCAAAATACTCAAATCCATCCACAATACAAAGGTCCTCCATATATACCATCAATTTAATAACATCAATAAAATCAGTTACAAATTGATTCCTCTGATAAAGGTGTAATCGATATTAAATGACATAAAACCATTTTGGTAATTTACCTCTGATCGCCTTCGCTTTGCTACAGCCCCTCTTTCGGGCTTAGCCATGTTAGCTGCATCGGCAGTTGTGCACTCATCCAGAGGAACGTCAGGCCCAGCGTCAGGCTTTAGAGTTGGACGTTGGTGGAAATTGTGTCCTAATCCCAACACGGAGTTCTTCTGTACGTGATACTCAAACATATCGTAGCTAAAATGTCTACTACACAACACGTGGTGGCTTGCAGCAGCAAACACATCACGTTTGCAATAATGTTCCCAAGCTGATCGGCGGTAGCGGTCCTTCGGAAACCTATGAAAGGAAATGCCGTCTTTTCTCATCCGTCTATTTGTGCTGTTATTGCAACCGAATGCTGCACAATACGAACCCATTTCGATGTCGCGAATTTCCAGGATATGATTCTTCACTTGAAGTCACAATTGTTTATGTTTGGAGAACGGCCATTCCCGCGGAATGTCAGTGACTGACAGCAACAACTATGTAAACATGGCGTCTCGTTCATGTAGTCGCTCTCGCGCGATCCCAATCAGTGACGTCACGAGATTTTCTGCCTCGTTTTGGGCAATAAAATATGCATATTCAGATTAAGGTCTATGACCTAGAAAAAAAGCAAACTACCGTACTTGCGTACATGCTTGATACTGGTATGCTCTTAACAGCTTAATTTTCAACCACAGACGTCTGATTTATGACCATTTTATTTTCATTGCACAAATCCTTTAATGTAACTCTTCTAGATACTTACATTTGTAATAATACTTCCAACTTCAGAAAATATCTTGATACACATTTATTTGGTTTTTAACAGTTTAAAGGAAATACTGATTTTGACAGAAATTCTTTTGATATATGAATAGAAACTTTGCACAATATAAGAAGGTAATAATGCATTAGGCTTCCAAAAAAGGTATTAGCTAGTGAAAATGTGCTTCCTTTTGTGTGTGTTTCATGTACCATTGATACTAGTAAGTATGTACTACATACAATGTATGTAAACTGAATATCATGTTTCCATGTATGCAACTAAATATCATGATTTATAAATTTTAATGCAGATGTAGACTGATAACTTTATATTACTTGCAGAACACTATGAAAAAACACAAACTGTGTTAATATCTTTGAGCTACAGACACCATTTTCATTGAATGGACTACATGAAGATTTGTTTTTAAACTTTTCAAAAATAAAGATTTCAGGGGAAAATGTAGTTTTATTTACTGTTGCCATATGGACGGTGTACAATTGGAGAGAGACCCTTTTGCTCGCATGTTTCACATAGAGGCAAATCAGTTTTGTACATTGCTTTCAAGATTTTGTAAAACATTCATTTGTTCCCTGTGTTTCTCATCTGAACGTTTTTGCACCTCTTCATCCCGTTTATCCAATCTTTCTGTGTAACTTTCAAGAAATTGCAATATCTGCGATGCACCAGACGTTGCCCCTTTTCTTTTATTTGAGCCACTCTCAGACTTTTTTTTTCGCTTGCTAGTACCTTCTTCGTCATCACTGGGACAGGGTGATGGTGTGGTAGCCCGGCTGGTAGGAGGAGTGCAGCTCTGTGTATTTGTAGTACTGGTGCTGTGCTGGGTCCTGGCTCCTGACTGCTGCTGCTGAACACATATGATGGTCTGGTTGCATGGGATTCCCCCATATACTCATATTCTCTTCTTCCAGCTCCAGTTTTACTTGCATTGTCTTTGTATTTTCTGTAAGCGGCTAAGATGGTTTTCCATCTTCCCTCTACCTGTTGCGCTGAGAAGTCTTGACTTGAAAGTGTTGTTTATAATTGTTGTCATCTGTTCCCAAACCCTTTTTTTCTTTACAGTTGCACTGTTGAAAAGGTCAGTTCTGTCACTGTAGAGCTGAAGGAGTAGTTTGGATTCAGCTTTGCTCCAGACCTTGTCACCACTAGTGTCAGACTTGTCGCTACTGGGGATTGAACTGCAGTATGCATGGGAATCACTAGAAGAAGCACTTGCATTTGTAGAAAGCTCAACATTTTCCTGTGATGTTGCTGGACCTGTCAAATATATAAAATTTTAGATAAGATATAACAGTCATGCAGTTAAAATACAAACTA
Organism: Ylistrum balloti; assembly: GCF_031769215.1. Taxonomy (NCBI): domain Eukaryota; kingdom Metazoa; phylum Mollusca; class Bivalvia; order Pectinida; family Pectinidae; genus Ylistrum; species Ylistrum balloti. The sequence continues at coordinate 15,689 of NW_026781897.1, forward strand.
TATAGTGTAATAATCGGAGCTACAAAAAAAGGAAAGACTTTTTTATTTGGCCAGGTGGATTATTTCTGATGAAGCACTTAAAACGTGTAAGAAACTTGTCTTTGGACACCATAATTTATACTCGCACATAGATTGGGCCTATTAATAGGTTTTCCCTTTCTACATATAGTCAAACCTGCCTTTAAGGCCACCTATATATAGCAAATAAGGAAACCTACCACGGTTCTCAGATAACAATTCATTGTAAGTGAGCCTGTATATAAAGACCTCCTGCCTATTAAGGTCATATTTATATAGTGCCATGAATGTAGCAATTAAACATAAACTCTTTAGTTTGTGGATGGATAATGGGTATTAACAATATGCAAGTTTAGGTATAATACCTTGCTTGGGGTATAAATTTGTTACTAAAAATAAGATTCACCTAAAATTAAATAAGTTCAATGTTTAAAATAATTTTCGTATTTATTCAATGATATTTTATGGTGATTTGGAAAGATATTTTTCAAAATCTCATGTCTTAATTCTCGTACCTTGGTCCAGAAAGACGGAAATTTATGTTTCATCACTTCAGTATTACACTGTTATTTTTTGACCATAGAAAAATTTTGTTCATCAAATGATACTTGAACTTATGTAAATAAATACGAAAATGTCACGTTTCTCTGAAAGAATGCATTTGAAACTGAATTTACTACTTTCATTAACAAATTTATGCGAAAAGAGAGGTGCTATACCTAATCTTGCGTATAACACCAAAGTTGGTGGGTTTCCCGGGCCTGATAATAGACTAGTCGCATGTAAATAAGTGTAAATATGTGATGATATAGCTTGAGCTCGCACATTCTACTTCTATCGGTAATCTGATATGAAGAGGGTTATGACAGACCGAAAATTAGGCCAACAACATGATAATTTGTTCCGTTGCAGTAGCCTACATGTGGGTCACTACATGTGCATGCGCCAGTTTATCGGATGCTTATATACTACATCACTGAAAAAGCTCTAAAACGTGTGGGGTATGTTATATTTTCGAGGTATAAATATCCAACACATACCACGGCATTGATGTCGATTAAATGCTGCCAATGTGTAGCAGCACATCCCACATTCACCACATGTCAACACTATGTCTGCCATCTTGGAATAGAAATCTTCCGTCTCGGGGCGGAAGGCTTAGAAGAGCTTCCAGAAGCAGAAGAGCTCCGAATCGCGTTGTTAGAATACATCTTCCAGAAGTAGAAGACGGTAAATCGTGTCCGCCTCAGGAAACGACGATAGAGTGTAGTCACGATCACCAAAACGTTTTTCAGTTTCATTTTCTGGTGAACTTGGTTCTAACTTGCCGGCGGTCAGCCGCTTGCAGAGGACGGAAAACGACCAAAACTCAAAATTACTTGGCAATATGCAACATTCATTTATTCGTCGGCACTAACGCTTTTCACTGTCTTCACAGAAAAAGAGGATAAATAAAATTACTCCCTGTTAGATTAAAGGTCACCGTAAAGTGTTATTTTTTTCATCAAACATGTATTATCGTGATTGGGGGTACTGGGAATTGTTTGAAAATTACTGTTGCAATCATTTAGTTTTATTCTGAAGATTTATCCCAATACTATCTGAAATAATGAGAGAAGTTTCTTAAAATGGCTTGGGTAATTTACCAAAGCCCATTTGACGACAATAAGCAGTCACGATAATAGGCATAGACCCTGTATGTACAGTATATTGTATATTAGTTTCATTTATGAGTGTCAAGCTCGGGTAATTCAAATCTGAACCTTCGAATCAACATACATCACTGTATATGATACATTGTTAATTTCATAGTAACACAAGTGACGAATTGATGGAAGACATCTTTTGACTCGTACCCTATATATCCGGCCCTCTAACTCACGATCTACAGCACCAAATCGGTTTTAGACCTTGGACAAACCAACATGGCCAAGATAGGTGAAAAGCCCGTCAAATTGTCCATGACAATTTCTAGTTTTATCTAGAAATATAAAAGAAGCTAGTGTATTTGCGAACTGAAAACCTCTGATAACTTCTGACAGGAGATAATTAATATTGATGTCAGCAACCTCTATTTTTGAAAATTCTTCGAAATAATTCGTCTTTGGGGAAATAAAATATCCATGGCATTGTATAAAGGCATGAGACAATGTAAGTTTACCTCCCACCAATGAAGTTGGAGGGGAGTATACTCGTTTCACTGTCTGTCTGTAGACAATAATTTCCGGACTCTATGTCTTGGAGCTTTTGACCTTGATTAATGATACTTCACACATAGGATGCCTGTTACCCAAGGAGGACCTCTATTGTTTTTGCAGGTCAAAAGGTCAAGGTCAAAGGCCCCAATACTAGACAAAAGCATTTCCAAACTCTATGTCGTGGAGCTTTTGACCTAGAGTGATGATACTACAGGCATAGAATGTACATGGCCGAAGGAGGACTCTATTGTTTTTGGGGTCAAAATGTCAAAGGTCGAGGTCAAACAGTCTAATACTTTGTGGTTGCAATGGGGGTATGTTCGTCCCTTGGGACAGGTCTAGTTTAAATTGATTTTATTTTGTGTGTGGGATTTGGGTAACCCTGAATAGATCAGGCATCTTCCTACAGGTACACTCAGTGCACATATTGCTTTTCATTAATTACCAGACCTAACAAATTTTTTGCAGGTCACTTTAATCCTGCAATCAAATTCACTGCAAAAATTTCCCTGGTGTTGAAATAATCTCAGAACATGATAAATAGTGTTCGAGTCTGAATTCTGAAAATTACAACCTTACATGTATGTAGCATTCTGATAGTACATTAATAATTTTTCCCCAGTGAAAATAATCATGTTTACAGTATTCAGATGTAAAAGTATATATAGCATCAGTGAGATAGGAACATTTTAATTATCTTTTTCAATTATGCATACTTGATATATTGTTTGCATTACACATTACAACGTTGGTGCTACCCCAGAAAATGGATCACTTGGACGTTTAATAAATGATGACTGCTACACTCCTAACTGCAGACCAAAAGTTAAAAGAAGATGTGAATGGAAATCCTGTGATTTGTTTTTTCTCACTTTGTGATATGGAGAGAGATACAGAACTTTTGTATAACTACGGTCTCGGAGGAGTGGATCAATATCCCTGGCGTGCAAAGGTAAATAACTTTGCATGGTTTGACTGTTTCATATCTATGGGATGCTACTACAGAAGTGTTATCATATTTCATCGGTTTCCTGTTCAGCATGTTTTATTGTGCCTCTTGCCTCTCATATTTACAGTAAATATGGTTATAAATATTAACTGCATGCACCATGAATGTTTCATAGTAAACGTTTTAAATTGTATCAAAATGCAATCTAATGCATGTAGATTCATACAGCCTCTGCTTTGGAGTCAATTTGGCATTTATAATATATTCATATAAATGTTAACGAATTACAAGTGTTAATTTGGAGCCTTGCATGTAGACATTAACAAATATGTTTCAGGTATGCATGTGTGCCTTTATTATATCATATATTGTCTTCTAAGGTCATCTACATTTTCAAGAGCACACGTCTAATCATATAAGTGGCAGAGTGAGGGAGTTAGGCAGACTTGTCTTGGAAACTAGAAAACCTCCTTCACACATCTTCAGTTTGGAAGATTGTCTGAATCCTCTCCATTTTTATACCATTGTTTCTTGTGTGAAATGTCTAGCAGGATTTAATGAAGATACCCACTTCTACACCACACCCTCATTAGCTTTAAAAGTATGATACAGCCTTCAACGGTGTGCTAAAATTCTGGAGTCTAATGGTATTACAGAAAAAAATCAGAGTAAGAAAGAAAATGGTGAAAATTTTCTTAAACTGTACTCCTCCAATTGGAATGATTTGATTTCTTCGCGTGCCAGACAGACACAAGAAGAAAAGAAGTACAATGCACCCAAAATGCTGCCTCTGAGTCAAGATGTTTACAAGTTGACTGGATTCTTGAAATCAAAGATGAGGACCATGATGCAGCACCTCGTAGATGATATTTCCATCTATTTTGACCTGTTAAAAGTAACTCTTTGCCTGGTTACACTATTTAATAGGAAACGTGGTGGAGATGTCCAAAGAATTACCGTAGCAACCTATAAACATATGCTGAAGATGCAGAACAGCTTGCTATTTGACAATGAGGTCAGGTCAAGTCTTTCTACACTTGAAAGAGCACTTAGTTCATCAATGACTCGCATTGAAATAAACGGAAAGCAAGAGAGAAAGGTTGCAATCCTTTTAACAAAGGATATGCTTTCAAGTATTAACCTTCTGTTAGAGAAGAGGGAGGAGACAGGAAATCACCTTCCACAAGGACATACAGAGCAAGAGATGTATTGCTAGAAATGTGTTTGAAGGTCAATCTCAAGTATGCAGACCTGATCACGTATACAAATTTGCGAAAACACATTGCCACTATGGCCCAGGTACATGAACTGAGCGAAAATGGACAAGACCAGCTAGCCAAAGTTTTGGGTCATGATATACGCATACACAGAGAAGTCTACAGACAGCCTCTGGACTTGGTCTAAAAAACAAACATTACCAAGATGTTACTTAGAGTGAATGAAGGGCTAGATATAGAGAAAATGACTTTCAATGAGGAAGGTAAGTCACAGATATATTACTTTACATCTAATAAATTGTCTTAATCGTTCCATTGGTAACTTATTACTGGTATACCCTTACAAAGTTTTTTTTTTTTTTTTTTGGGGGGGGGGGGGGGGTAGGGTTATATAGGAATCATTCTGTCTGTCTTTCCCTCTGTCCGTGTTCAGTTAATTGTCCGTGTTCAGTTAATTTCTCTTAAAGTATAAGAGGCAGGGCTTTCATTTCTCTGTAACAAATGAATGTATTTTGCTAATATTTTAACAGCAAACTTTGTCAAAGCCATTTTTGGTAGGAAGGACAAACTGAAAAAAAATGATAATTTTATCTGAGTGTTATTTTTTCATTATCACTGAAATATTTATATTGAGGATTACAGGCCCCCTTGACCATTGTGCTACTTTGTTAATGCAGTATTCACAGTACCTTTTCACTGACAATTCCTCTTAACCCCATAAAAAGCATGGTATGATTGCAGATCTGGTTGCTGATCAGGAGGAGAATTACAAAGACAGCAACATAGAAGATGCATTAAATCAGTCTGAGAAAATAGGCTTAGAAGAAGAAAGTGAGGATGAGGAAATTGTTGTGAAAAAAAAATCTACAAGAGTCAATCTCCAGAGGCAAGGATGGACATTTGTGGAAGAAGAAGAAATCAAAAGCCTTTTCAAACAATTCATTGAACAGAATGTAAAGCCTAAGCCAATGCAAATAAGAAAACTGCTGCTTAAAAGCAAAAGCAATGGAGGAACAATTCATTGGAGAAAAGTGGATGTCTTAAAGAAAAAAATATTTAGAATGGTTGAAAAATCAAGTACCAAATGAATAGCAGTGCTACTTGCTTGACTTCTCCATTATGTGACATAATTTAAGTCATGTGTCATGTCAGGTTTTTACTATTGTAATTGATCAATATTTCAGTAGAAGAAATGTGAGCTGTTAACTATTGGGTCAGTTCTACTTGATTTGGATTGAGGTTACTTTGATTATGAATATGAGATATGCCGCTGAGTTGAATATTAATGTATAAGCCATCATCAACACTCTGTATATGTATGTTTTTTATTGATATTTTTTTTCATTGGTGATCTGAGTTAAACACTTGTATTATCATTGTGCTTGTGATGTAGCTCTAATTTGCCGCTAGCTGTTAATGCTGAATTTTTAGAGCTTTAAAGGCATGAAATTATTGAACATTGTTTTTTATAGTTCTTGTCCATTTATACAGTGCTGTCATGTAGCCAGATTGAAAAAGACCATACAAATAATAATTAAGGTCCACGTGTGATTTGAAGGTATTCCTCATTGCCTTGCGGGAATTTTCATTGATTTCACAAGTGCATAAGATGAGCATGATTAAAGTGTAGTTAGTATGACAGAAATGTTTTAATACACTGTATTATGGAACACCTAATTACAATTTTTTTGTGTGTTTGTTGATTTCTCTCACACTTTCCAAGGCTGTAATGTAGTTTTTCCTGAAACTAAAAGGATTTCTTTTTATCATGATAACGTTAAAATTTCATTGCCTGTTTGGTTTTATTGTATGTACTACCCGATATGTAGAAAATCTGAAAAGATTATGAAAATACACAGATGTGTGAAAAAATAGTTTTGTGAGGGAATCCATATTGTTTTTGCTAGCTTCAATTATTTCACATGATTTTGGAAAATTGCCCAGATTGTAAGGACTTGACAAGAATTTCCCAAAATTGTATAGGGTTCAGATGGTTTCAAAATAAGGGTTTGAGTTGATCATTGACTTAAATGAGTTCAAGACAAAATCCATATTTATATGCTTAAATTATTTCAACATAGCAAACACAAAAATAAAAACTGATTAAAAAGAAAAACCTAACCAATATAAGGGTCGAGTAAAATTTGACGCGAGGTTATAATTATATTGTAATTGATGATGTGATATCAAAAATATCATCTAATCATAAATTACATATTATATTCTAGTTGGTTTCAGTTGACTTCTAGCAAATTCATGTATGATTGCTGATCATATCAGGAATTGAGAATGAGACTGAAGTTTTGATAATCTTCTCTTCAGACTGAAATAAAGTAGATTAAAAACTCTTTCATAATGAATGGTTCCTGGATGATTTACTCTCTCCACTTTAGTTTTATGATTACCCAACAATGAAGTCATAGAGATGAAGTGGAATCAGTCTCTTTTCTCTGTGGCTGTCTGTGTGTGTGTGTGTTTGTCTTTCTGTGTTTGTATGTGTGTGTGTGTGTGTGTGTGAGAGAGAGGGTGAGTGTGTGTGTGTTGGTATACCCTACAAAACGAGGTACCACCCCTGAGTACACAACCACGAAGTGAGGTATCAAAATAAAGCGAGGTATTTTTTCCCCGTTACCTCGCTTTGCGCACCTCGTTATCTGCTTAGAAACTTTATTTTAAGTACGCACACGAAATTTTAGCTGGTACCTCACTACAACGCTAGTTTCTCACAACTCTGTGTGTCGCAGATCCACCGCTGTCGATTAGCTATACATTCGCCAATGGCACACACTCGGTATTTCCCGCCAAAATAACTTTCGGAACTTTCCTCACCTAGCACATCTTCGCGCCTTTTCCACAGATGCTGTATCAACCTCGTTTTGGCATGAAAGCGGCATGGCAAGGTGAGTGTAATGATTTTTTACCGTTTGCACGGGGTATTTTTATTTATTTTCTTCACAGACAAGACTGAAAAAAAACCTGCTTTAAAACGTGCAGTAGGATATGTAAAATTTAGTCAGTTTGGACAGTATATGTCTGCTCTTAATTACTGTTACTTCCGAAGACAGGATCATCATGAAGATTATGAAAACCGCATGATTCATTTCTTTGATGTTGAATCGATGTTGAAGTTCGTACAGTAATGTAACAACCTACGCTTTGCGTACATATGTATAAATAACTGCTGCTTATATGACGAGCAAATCGGTAATTACTTAGCGTCAATTTTGTTTTGTGTGCAACAGGAACGGGAAAGGTCCATCGAAGTTTAGTGTGTAGATCTATACAATAAGACAGCGTTCCCCATTGATTAGCTATAGGCCTACAGTACCCTTGAATGAGTGTGAAAAAAAACCCTGAAAACTTCGGAAAAAATGGCGTATTGAAAGTTTAAAATACAAGTATAGAACTACACGTAGTTTCATTGACGAACTATCATAAGTATCTACGTTATACATTGACAGTAGTGTTCATTCACATTGTACTAATTCAGTATACGTAGAGTTCTGAATCTGCAGAGGTATGGTCTTTATCTTAGAATCAAAATAAGAACAAAACAAAATTAAAACTAAACTTTCTTTTAATTTCTCTATATCAAAAAAAATATCTGCTAAGTAGAATCCATCTAAGATGTACAGTACTAAGGCCTACTCAGTATATATGTAAATTATGTAATATATAATCCTTGGACTTTTGTATGCATATTGAACTTGTTTTAGATGACAACGAGAAAGAGGAAGTACGTGGAAAGGGAGGAGCCCGTCTCAGTCAATCAGTATAAAATTGGTAAGAATGGATCAAATAACTTGTACATCATATGACATTCTGAAGTTTAGTCTTTAAGATACCATAAGTGGTGATGACCCCTGCAATGGATTTGCTAAAAGTGGTGATGAACTCCGTGATGGATCTGCTAAAGGTGTTGAGGAGCCCTGTGATAATTCTTCTAAAAGTGTTGAGAAACCTTGCGATGGATCCGCTAAAAGTGTAGAGGAGCCCTGCAATGGATCCCCTAAAAGTGGTGATGAACCCCGTGATGGATCTGTTAAAAGTGTTGAGCCCTGCGATGGATCCGCTAAAAGTGTTCAGGAACCATGCAATGGATCCGCTAAAAGTGTCGAGGAACCTTGCAATGGATCTGCTAGAAGTGGTGATGAATGTATGGAAGGAACATCAGATTGGGAGGCTTTTCGAGCAAGCCCAACATTTTGGTCAAATGATGACTATAGTGAAGAAGATGATGATGACAATGATCCTACTTTCAGTTTAAATTAATCAGATGAGGATGACAGTATGAGTGATGTTTATGAGCCCAGCAAAGAGGTTGTCGGTACAGATCAAGTTGTATCTTATTCATTAGATAAGGGAGAAGAAGCTGCACCCATAAATGATGGGAAATCAGTCAAGTTGAGAATGAAAACAAAAGATCATGATCATAACTCACCAGATGAAGACTTGATTATACGAGATAAAAGAAATCCAGGAATTTTCATCAGAAAAGTGTTACATTCTGACAGCAGTTCCAGAAGAGCATTCAACAATTACCATTGTTGTTTTGTTTGTGGGGAACTTAAGTCAAATATTCGCAAACATATTTTTGTGCACAACAATGAAAATTCTGAGGTAGAGGAACTTGTTAGACTGAAATCCAGTTGTGACAACAAAGAAGAAGCTGCAAAACTTCAAACATTTCTTGTCAACAAAGGCGACCATGAACATAATATGAAAGCAAAGCAGGTGAGTTACTCATTTCAAGAAGGCAAGATCCTTCTTCATATGAAACATATGGGCCATGTCCATTATGTTTTGAATGGATTAAAATAGATGTCTCTTCCACAAAACACCAAGAAAAATGTGTCAAAAAACACAAAGACAGCAAACTGACTAAAAAGGAAGCGAAAATTAAAAGTTTGGTAGTTACTGGAAATGTGTGCACTACAGCTTCAAAACAACATCTGTCGGAAGTCTACCCAATTATGACAAATGATGAACTAACAGGTACGGCACAGGCAGATCCATTGATTGTTGGATTCGGAAACTTCTGGTTACGTCAGAATATCAGCAATAAGAAAAAGCGAAAGAACTATGTTAGCTCCAAAATGAGGGGAGCAGCAAGACTACTACTCGATGCAAATGCCAAATTCTCAAAGTCGTACACAATGAATGAAATTTTGATCCCAAATCAATTTGATGCAGTGGTTCATGCAGCTTTACAGTGTGGGAAAATGAATGATACAGATGATGAATACCTGGAGCATCCGTCGGCTGCTTTGAAAATTAAAAATGACATTTGTCATTTGAACATAAAGCATTGATTAGCGATAAGGGAGGGAAAAGCAGACATGAAACAAGATTGTACAGACTTTCTTTTTTTGCTGAAATCAGAATGGACAAATAAGGTTTCAACAGTTGCACACAAGCTACTGCGGGAAAGACGAATGAATAAGATTTCAAAGAGTATCCCTCCAGAAGATCTGCAAAAGATAGCATCATTCTTAAAGGAACAAGTGGAGTCATTAGACTTGCATGTAGAGAAAACAACCCCTACATCGTTTAGAGATGTTGCATAGTATGCATTAGCAAGACTTCCGACATACAACAAAAGACGATCGGGAGAGCTGGAGCAGATGTTGTAAGTATTGTTAAATGAATATATGTTTGGAATTGACATATTTAATAAGGCTGAAAAAAGTTTGCAGTATGGATTGAACCTGCTTATATTAACCCTGGCCAGTCTGTGTTTCTATGGTTTTTAGGTCATCTCAGGATGACCCATAGTCATCATGCCCTGTTGTCCGTTGTTGTGTGCCTTGCATAAACTTTTTAGATTTAAACTACTTTTCAAGTTCCACCAGTGGGATTGAGTTGAAACTTAAGTGAAATTATCCTTACATGGTCTTGACCAAGTGTTGTTATTTTTCTGGTTGATCTGAAATCTAATATGGACACCATTTTGAAAACACATTTTAATTTTTTTTCTCAAATTCCAGCAATGGGACTGAGCTGAAACTTGCCTGAAATGATCCTTTTATGGTCCTGACCAAGTGTTGTTAGTTTTCAGGTCATTCTGAAATCCAATATGGCTTTCATGGCAACCATCTTGAAAGACACGTTTTAAACTTCTTGTCAAGTTCCACTGCTGGGATTGAGCTAAGACTTGTCTGAAAATTCTTAAGATGGTCCTGACCCAGTGTTGTTACTTTTCTTTAGGTTGGAAATCCATTATGGCTGCCATGGCCACCATTTAAAAAAAATTATTGTAAACTTTACAAGCTCTTCAACTGTTACAATGGAAATGAAATTTTGTAGGATATTTTAGAACTTAAATAAATAAGCATTTTGCCTTTATTGCTGAAATATTCCAAACTGTTCCAATCACTGAGTTACATTGCATTACGGTTTCCACTCAAATGTTATATTATATCAGAGATGTATATAACACATAACGTCTCTGATTATATATAGGTCTTTGTAGTCAGATGACCGCCAAGGCCCATGGATCTCTTGTTTAAACTTTGGTATTAATCTCATGCTCTAAATTAATTATTTTGATGTATAAATTCAGGATTACCAGTTACAAGAGTAGGAGTGTTGGAATGGACAAGGCTGATGAAGCTTTGATGGATGAACTAACAAAGACAGAGCAGGTCCTGCTAGGTTCACAAGAAATCTTTAAGATCCAAGGAAAGGTATAACAATGTGTCCCAGTGTGTTAATGTGCCCAAAGTTTAGTAAAGAAACAAAACTGCACATCTATGCAGCCATGTATGCACATATGCTGAATGCCTAAACTTGTACATTACCTTTATCAAATTTGACGTAGCTGTATTTAATTTGAAAACAGTAAACAAAGAGACTAGGCTAATTGCTGGTGTCAAAGGGAACAATGAATATGTTTTCGAAAATACAGGTACAGTTACTTTAATATGTTACAGCTGTTGCTGTGTAATAGGGAATTTAAATTTTGGTGATCGATTGTGATTCACTGAACAATTCTAGTTAGATTTTCAGTCACGAAAATTGGAGCAAGTTCCGGATAAAATGTTATCTTATAAATGTAGATAATTAAGAACAACTCATTTTGTAGTAACAGTAATGAACATCTAAAATTTCACAATTAACTTCTTTAATCTGTTGTTAATTACAAGAGGTGAAAGGGCTAGAAATATGTTCTCATTTAGATTCAGTTTTGTGTTATATATAAAAGCGATTTCAGCTATCTAATAAAGTCATGAAAAGTGATCCAGTTTTACTTCTGAAACCTGGCTTATGACCCTGCCAAAGCTGTTCTGGAGGCTGGTAGCTATTAAGTTTTTTGACCAAAAACCCAAGAAACTGTTTGCTTTCTTCCATCACGAGTAGTTTTCACATTGTATTATTGATATGTGTGGTTATCTTTATAAATTCTCAGGAATTTTGAACAAAATTGATCTAGAAAAAACTATACAACTTAAAATTATTTTGGATACAACTGCATGGATTTCAATAAAACAAAACGACCTTGCACTAATATGGTCACCCTGGTAGGATATTGCCCTGGCTTGTGCTCAAGTGGGAAATGTGCGTGTAACTCTGCTAGTCACTCGTTTTATTGGCCGGGTTGCACAAAGTGCGAACCCGGGTTATAGTATGGCGAATGTCATGCAGGCGGGGAAATAAGGTGCCTATTTTGTAGAATCAGCTCCTCCTACACTTTTAGACGTAGAACTGTGAAACTTTGTAGGATGTTTGCATATATATTGAAAATGTGCACCTCCAGTTATGAATTCATTCGGGTAAAATTTCTGGACATGGAAACTTAGTCATTATTCTTATGTTTTCTGTTTACTCATCACATCCACAAACAATTTCATCTCTTTAATTGCATGGATACTCTATACCTGGAATATTCCCTATGTTCTCGGCACTTTTTCTGTTCATCCGTCCGTCTGTCCAGAAATTATGCATTAGTATGTATCAGTATAATTAACAAACACGTAGACAGGTTACAGTCATTGACAAACCTTGTGCAAAGTTAATAAACAACAATATGTATGTCATTTTGGGTTATGTACGGACACATAACGAGCTGATAATTCCGGCAGCATACACTAGTCACTCTTCGCAAGTAATTCGGAACGATGGATTTAAGAAAATATATTCAGTTGATTCCATTAGGTTCCTAAACATTTACGATATGTTTGTAAAAGCATCCATTACATCTTTGAAATCCAAGTTTCATTAAAAGCAATATGAGAGGGTAAAGGGCCGTTGGGGGAGTAGAGTTCAGAAATAACCCAGCCTTCCACCCCCACCCCACCTGAGGTCCAGTCCCACCCCCAGTGGCATAGATTCTTTGTTATATCTTTCAAACAGTGGAAATCCCCAGCCCGTAAACATATACCTGTATAGCATTGTTGGACACAAGAGGTAAACAATCACAATTGTTTAAAGGTCCAGGTGAGCCACTGGGCCTCTTGTTTTTTTTATTGCGTTTTGGTTTTGAAGGTCAAAGGTCAAGGTCACTGTTACTAGAAATAGAATATCAATTTTCCAGTATAAACTTAAACTTGCTTTGGCAAAGTTTACTTCAAATTCTTGTTTGCAGTTGTTGTTTTTGGTGCCAAAGGTCAAGGTCATTGTTTCAATAAAAAGTTTTAATGTGGTTACTCAAAATAAGTTGGTTTTTTTTCTGCGCAAACTTGACTTTACTACAGTAATCTACCTCAAACTCCATACTGTGTTTCCTTTCTGGATGACTACTGGATATACTTGCATGCAATTGCCTTTCACTGTCAAAGGACAAAGTCACTTACTATAAATAAGAAAAACATTTATTTTCATGTAGTAGGTTGCTTAATGGTCAAAGTAACTCAATACTTCAAACATAGCATCCTTACTGAAAGTGCTAGCTTAGAATTACTTTTCAGCTTCACAGGTCTTTAAAGGTTGAAGTCACCGTTACATTGAAAATCAGTTTGCTTGCAAACAGTTAGCTTGCTTTGACAATAAGCATTGATAAAATTCAAACTTCACATGGTACTTCTTTATTGAAGCTCTTGCCTTGAAATGCTTTACAAGGCCAATGTTAACATTTATGTAAATTGAAAATATGTCTACAGGATATCTCCATATTTTTCTTGATTGAAATATCACAAACTTCAAACATTTCTTACTAAGTGTGCTTGCCTGTAAATGCCTTTCTGATCTGGAGATCAAAAGTTGGGGTCATTCTCAGTCTAATGGTAAAAATAATCTTACCCAGTTCATTGTCGCTGATAAATTTTAATGTCTATGTTTTAAACATGTTAGGGTATGCCTCTTTCATTATGATGGAGGAGGCAATTCTGGCCCCCTTGCTGACTTGTCAGTGTTCTAGTTGAATTTCAAAATTTCGTGCTTTATTTATCTGAATATGCTTTAAGTAACTTTTGAAAGCAGAAAAGGTAATGTAATTGTTAATGTTAATGCATTAATGTAAATTTTGTCGGGAAAACTCTTACTAAACCTGTTGATCGGTTTCAATGAAACTTCACAGTAATGTTAAGGAACATGTGAAGATGTACATGGAATATTTATTCCTAAAATATAATGTTGTTTGCCATGGTAACCAGGTCACTATAAATAGATTTTTGTGGGTATAATCTTGTCGAAAATTTTTGAGCTGATTTTACTTAACTTCACAGTAGAGGTTGGGCACATGTTTAGATGTGCCATAATGACTGACAGTTCTAGTGTTTATGCCCCAGAGATAGAAGATTGTTTTGGTCTGTCTGTCTGCAATAGGGTTTCCGTCAAATAACTTGAGTTTCATGCAATTGATTTCAACCAAATGTAGCATGTTGTTTTACCCTATCAAGATCTCGGATGAGTTTGATATTGTGAAAAATCTGTCAACATTTACCAGAGTTATGATCCTTGAAATCTGTTAAAATTGGCATTTTCTTTATTTCCATCAAATAGCATGAGTTTCCTGCAATGGATTTCCACCAAATTTGGTTTTTGCTTCACATCATCTCGGATGAGTTTGATATTGGGTATAATCCGTTAACATTTATTAGAGTTATGGGACTTGAGTTCCGTTAGAATTGGTAATTTCTGTATTTCCTTCAAATAACTTCTGTTTCGTGCAATGGATTTCAACCAAATTTGGTATGTTGCTTTGTATTATCAACACCTCATTGATCAGATGAGTTAGATATTGGGAGATATCTGTTGACATTTACTAGAGTAATGGGACTTTGAATGGCTATCCCTCGGAAGCATTGTGTTTCACAAATACATCTTGTTTTTTTCTAGTTCCAGACACATTTCCAAGAAGTATATTTTTTTGTTTTGTTTTGTTTTTTTTTTCTTTGCACTCAGAGAACAAGCTACTGATTTCAGCAATGTTTACAATGTGTTTCATGTGTTTTCTCTCCAGACTTGCACACTCACCCTTTTTCATACCAATATCCATTCAACGATTTTTGAAGTACGCATAGACTCGCTCATACATCCATTCCTTATCAGTATATTCATAGCATTCATTTAACATTCAAGGTATCTATTTTTTAATTAAGCAAATGAACACTCTTGCTCGCTCATACTCACTTTCCTTATCAGCACATTCACTGCAGCCTTTTGTTTTTCAATCGACTCAACAAAAAACTTAAACTATATATATTTCTATATTTGTTTCACTTTGACAAGATAGCATGATATAAGATCCGAATCGATATGTTCGATTAAAGAAAGATTTTTAAAGGAAAGATGAAAAAAAGGAAAAAAGAAAAGGGGTGATCATATTTGCAAAATATAATCATAAATAAATTTTCCATTACGTAAATAAAGGTGTATATTCATATATGCATACCATACATAATATAAACAAACGTCTACTCACACATACATTTCATGTTTTATAATAAACTCTTACAGAACTTACATTATTTTTTTCTATTTTCCATCTTTTCAACAAAACATTGCAAGGTACAATGTAATGAAAAAGTTTCCATTTAAATACTTTATAACGGTTATCTTTCATTGTATTAAAATTAAAATCAAACATATTTTTGTATTTCAGTTTTCTCTGGCCTGAACTTTTCTTTCCACATATTCAAGCAGTAGCTTTTTAAAAATTTCCTTTTTACAGCCTTATTGTTTAAATCTTTGTTTTTCAAACAAAACAAATTGACTTTTGTTCCCCTCATGTTTATCGTTATTCGTTTATCCAATTTAATTTTTGTTTTACGCGATTGTTCAGATAGCAATATTGTTTTCCATTCTTTTGGTATTGCTTTCTTCACCCTTGTTGTTTCCACAATCCATTTTCGTTTATCTTTTAGTTTCATGTAAATGATATTTTCGTCAATTTGTCCTTGTCTGTTTATTATATCTTCTACAAAAACTATGCCACTATCCGTCCAAGTTTTGTTTATTAGTGATTTTCGTATGCGTATATCTCCGTTACCCCATATAATAGAGTTTCTTATATCTCTATAACTGTTTTTTACTTTAATTGAACCTTTAATCTTAACCCACGATTTTAAAATGTCATAATAAAAATCAAACAGGTCCCTTTTCACGTTTTCTATATCTGTTAAATGTGCAATATTCATTTTGAAAATAAGTAAGTCCTTTCCATATTTTTCATACTGTAGGTTTGGAATAATTTTCCAATTAGCCACCATTCCATCATTTAATCTTTTGACCCAGCTAATTCTTAATATATCTATATGAGATTCAATGTCTCTTACTTTTAGCCCCCCTAGATTATAATTTCCAATCATAGGTCTTCGTTTTACTTTGTCTATTTTTCCTTCCCATATGAAATCATAAATCTTTTGTTCAAGTTCTTTTATCTGTTTACTCGAGACAGTTTGTGTACTGGCGTGATACGTAATTTTAGGTATGAGAAGGGATTGCACTGTCAGAACTCTCCCTATTAGAGTTAATTTTCTTCTTTTCCAGTTCTTCATCAATGCGTCAATTGTTACCATTTTACTTTCCCAGTTCATGTTATTGCAAACTTTCTTATTTGTACCGAAATACACCCCTAATGACAATCCCGTTTCGTGACCACTTGATATTTTCATAAAACTTACCCCTGTTTTTATTACAGCCTAGCTATAAACCTTCTGTTTTCCCTCTATTCAAACTTAGTCCAGATAATTTCCCAAACTCTTCTATTATATTTAAGGCAGTCAATATGTCTCTATATTTCAAAAACAGTGTCGTGTCATCTGCCAGCTGTGAGATCTTTATTTTCTTATTACATATGTTAAATCCCGATATGTTCTCATTATTTCTTATTCTACAAGCCATTATCTCGACAGCTATTACAAAAAGTTGACATGAGAGTGGACACCCCTGTCGAATTCCTCTTGTTATTTCGTAATCTGGAGTTATCCAGTTATTATTTTTACACATCCCATGATATTAGAATAAAACGTTTTAATCCAGTCCTTAAAAGAATTACCTAAACCAAATTTTGTCAAACATGAAATTCCACTCAATTGTGTCAAAGGCTTTTTTGAAGTCTGTGAAAATTATGGATGCATCTAAATTTAATTTTTCCGAATAATCAATTATGTCTTGTATTTGCCTAATATTACATCCGATAAATCTTTTTTTATATAACCGTTTTGGTCTGTGTGAATAATTTTTGGAATAACATTTTTTAGTCTAGTCGCTAATACATATGCTGCTATCTTATAATCCATATTTAAAAGGGTTATCGTCTCCAATTTTCGAGATTCAGTATATCTTTTTTTTTTTTTTTTTAGAAATTAATGAAACTAAGCCTACTCTTTGTGTTTCACTGAATTCTTTCTGTTCATACGCTTCATTTAAAGATTCGGTAACTATATATGTCCAATCTTATCCCAAAACGTCTGATAAATTTCTACACTTAATCCGTCCATTTCATCTATGTACAGCTTTTGTACTTTCTTCCAAAGTAATATACCCATCGCATTTTTTACTCTCAATTTCTGTTAGCTTAGCTTCTATTTCAGTATTATTTATAAACTCATCAATGGCATTTATATTTGGGTTAGCAGACGGATACAATTTTTCATAGAAAATGTGTATGGGTTTTAATACATCACTTGGTTCAGAAACTACTTAGTATTTTTTCACCTTGTTCTAACCACTTTTCTCTTACCCTTATCTGTGCCCCATTTGCTTTCTGGTCGTATAAATGCTCTAACTCTGTTTCAAAAGCAACTATCTCATTTGTTTCTTTCAAAGATATATGACTTTTGCCATTCAAAAAACTCAGTTTATTTTCTAATCTGTTAATAGTAGACTTTCTTTCCTGAGACTTTTTCTACAAAATTCTATTGTTTCATTTTTTATGATTGCTTTGCTATAGTCCCAAGTCTGTCTTTTATTTAAATGTCCTTTTTTAGTTTCTTCCAATGTTTGTTCGATACATTGTTGCATGTGTTTGATATAATCTTTGTCTTCCAAAATACTGTTATTTAATTTCCAAATTCCTGGCCCATATTTATTACTAGTTTCTAATAATATTTTCATTGATATAGCTTGGTGGTCAGTACATCGAATTTGTTCCGGCCTAATATCCACTTCTTATTGCATTTGTAAAATCGTCTTCGATTAAAAAGTAATCAATTCTACTTGCTAATATTCTACCCTTTCTCCATGTATATTGACTTTTGATTCTCCATATATCTACTAGTTTGTATAATTGCTTTAATTTCTTTAACCCGTATGTACTTCTTATTTTAGTGTTTTCTGAAGTACTCTTTCTATCTACTTCACTTTGTACTTCGTTAAAGTCCCAACCAATTATTAGGAATCCCATTTTGAAATCTTCAATCTCTGCTATTAATTTCTTGAAATATATATTACGATTTTTTTCATCCTTTGGTGCGTATATATTTACTATAGTTATAATTGTTTTTTCTACTTCCAAATTCATTAATATAAATCGCCCGTCTTCAGATACTTTAAAATTCACCACCTTTTGAGTTAAAGGCTTTTTAATAATTATAGATACTCCTCGACTTTTACTACTCCCATAACTGTTATAAAAATTACCAAACTCGTGATATTCTTTGTAAATTGTTTCACTCATTTCTTTCGTAAAATGTGTCTCTTGCAGAAGCACAATATTAGACTTCTGATTTTTAATCCATTCATAAAACCTCCATCTTTTATTTTTTGATCTCGTAGCCCTTGCGTATTAAGAGATATCATATGATTAGTAGCCATGTCCGTCTTGTTTACATTTTGTACATTTTTTTTTTGTCTCTGTCCTGTGAATGTTCTCTTTTGGTTGTCCAAAGTACCACACGTTACCATAGTATCTAGATCCGACCTTCAAAGACCGTGGCAAATGCATGGTCAGTTTTCGTGTGAATACTATACGATCTCCTGTATCGCAGTTTGTAAGTTTATTATCTACTCGTAGTTTTTCTCTGTATAGATCAATGATTTGACATCCTTTGTTTTCCAGAGCGCGTTTGATAACGCGGTTATCTACGGAGAGAGGTATGTTCAAAACGCGTATTCTCGTTGTTATCGATGGGTCGTGTCTGGGCCCATGAGGGTTGTCCGGAAGGAGGAACACATTCTTACCCCTAATTGACACGCCTCGCGAGAGCAATGTAACGCGATCGGACATGTTGTCCACGTAAATACGCCAAACATTGCCGGTTCTCTGTATACCACTTAAATGTTCAGGACATATGACACTTCCGAGACTATGATACACTTGCAAATTGTTAAGCCACTGTTTATTTCCTGTATAGGTTTGAGTACCAAAAACATTTGTTTCTTTAATAAAAACCGGCTTGGCCGTGCTGTACCCATGAGGCGATGGATAATCATCACCTGCATCTGGATTACTACTATCATTCCGGATTTCGTCAGAGACAGTTCCATATCCGGAATCGGCGACAGTAATAAACGGCATAGGTTCTGCTCACTCGCTACCACACCTAAGTGCGCGTGACCTCTGGCTCACGCGTGTTCTGGCCTATATTTACCTGTCCGGTGTTACCTGTTTGTATTAGGATACGGGTGAGTGCCTCTATGGCATTCGCTAAGCTAGTAGAGTCCGTTGTTGTTTTATGATTTTCACTCATTTTTCACAAATTAGCACATACACAAAAATGGCAATGATATAGAAAATACAAATCTTTATACACCATATATCCTTACACCTGCAGCATATACTTTCCTCAAATCTGTCGTATATCGATGTATTCAGCAGAGCATATTCACGCCAGCCTTCCGTGGTAAGCGGCAGATAACTCTCTCTATATATATTGTAGTGCCTATGGAACAGACTTACTGGTTGTCGTCATGTTTGCTCCTGGGAAGCAAGCAAAGTTTATTTTGCATGCTATATATTGAGTTAGTTTAATTTTTGGTTATGAAGTTTTAAATGCTGTTTTTAATTAAATGTTGTAAACTATACACAGAAATGTCAAAAACACTGCTATGGTCCTTAGTTCTATCAATTTTGCATGTTTGCTTACCAGAGAACACATTATTAATTATAATAATGAATTAATCGTATTGGTTTCTGTTATCATTTAGGTGAAAGCAGTGGTAATACAAAACGGTAACCGTACAGATTCAACCATTGATACCCATTCAGATTTTGATGATTCAGACCAAGATAAGGACTATGTTCAAGGATCAGGTATTAATATTTGATACCTTTTGAGCATGTTCTGGATCACATTGAATTATGATAAAGTTTTTTAGGTCATCTGACCCGAAGGTGCTTCGTCCGTCTTCCGCCGTGGGTAAACTTTTCAAACAACTTCTTCTCCTTAACCAAAATGCCTAGGGTGTTGATATTTGGCCCACAGCATGCTGGCATACAGCCCTACAAAGCTGTTGGAAATGAATGACCTTTAGCTACTTTCAAGGTTACAGGGTCAAAGTGACCATTAAAGTGGTCAAAATCTTAAAATTACTTCTTCTCAATAACCAGAGGGCCTAGGCCTAGGATATTGTTATTTGGCCCACAGCGTGGTGGCATGGAGCTCTAGTTTTAGGTTATCTGACCCAAAGGGTCAAGATGACCTATTGTGATCATGCCAGAGGGGTGGGCCCAATAGGGGAAACTTCTTGATAAATTCTTTAAAATCCTACTTCTGATGAAGGAATTGCAGGATATAGTTCATATTTGGCCAGAATCATGTTTTGGAGAAAGAGGATTCATTATTTTATGAATGGTTGGTCTGGGCCCCTAAGCCAGAGGGGGCAGGGCCCAAATGGGGTTTAGGAAAGTTTTAAAAATCCTATTTCTTCTGAAGGAAAGGATTCTGGTCTGAAATATCTTTAGGACAAGATGAGTCAATTTTGCATAAACCGTGGGTCTGGGTCCCCAGGGGCCAGATAGGTGGGGCTCAATGGGGGCAACTTAATGAATTCTGATTGAAAACTGATTCTTCTTATGGATTTCATATTTTATCTGAAACATGCTCTGGTGAAGGGGATCAGATTTATATAAACCATGGGTCATGGGCCAGAGGAGTGGGGTCCAATAGGGTAAACTTCATCAATTATAATAAAGTCTTGAAAATCTGTTTTCTGAAGGAATTGTAGGATACAGGTATCACGCATGCTTATCTAAAAGGCGGATTTAATGTTGTAGGAACTGGACCTGGACCCCTAGGGGCCAGGGAGGATGGGTCAATAAGCAAAACTTCTTAAATTCTCTAAAATCCTTTTTATTCTGAAGGAAATGCAGGATGAAGGCTTAGTTTGAAGTAAGATATGATGAAAGGGATAATTTCACTTCTAAGTTCTCATTGATATGGTAGTCAGATGACCATTAAGGCCCAAGGGCCTCTTGTAATATTGCAATGACCGAAAATTCTCTACAATGCACTGAATTTCCCAAACTGTGCTTTGTAACACAAAGGTAATCTAAGCTTAAAGACATGCATACTGAAGTTTGCATATGAAAACATATGATGTTACCTACTATATTGGAAATATTTACTTTCATTCTGAACTGCCCTAACATATCTAATTATTTTTACATTTAGAAACCGGCGGTGATGAATCAGATTCTAGCAGATCTATAGAATATCCTGCTCTCCTACCCTGTAAGTAGCAAAATTGCATGTAATGAAAGCTCTTACAAGATTACAAGATTTTTAAGAGGGAGTTTCAAACTGTAAATCATTTGAAAAAGAAGGCACAGAAGCAGGTCAAGTTCAATCTTACTAATTATGTAAAGAATCAGTTGATATGTCATAGGATGTGTAAGGCCTTTTGTATACTGGTGGCAGGAACAAATTGAAAAACAGGAAAAAATGTATAATTAAACTTTTTTTTCTAATTATAGCAAAAGTTTCATAGGATAAAGCAGAAAAGAGAAAGTCAGAAAAAGGTAATTATGCATTGGCTTATATACCTTACTCTAAATATATCAACCTACAACAATTGTACAAGTATCAGAGAAACAAGGACATCTAAGTAAAACAATCCCATGTCCTTTTTGACCTGGAACAATTATCTCTAAATGTATATACATGTATACAAATAACATTATCAGACAAATGCAACTTGACCTCTGAAAAATATACTCCAATCATAATACTTATACACCATACCCTAAAATGCATTTGCCTATTGCGATTGTACAACTATCAGACAACTAGGATATGTAAGTAATACTATCCAATCTTTATATCAACCCGTGACACTTATCTCTTATATCTACCAATTTCACTATCACACAACTGGACCTCTAAATAATACACTCCACACTGTAGGTAAACCTTATACACATTACTCTAAATCCATGAACCTATAACAATTGTACAAGTGTCAAAGAAACTAGGACTTCTGAATTATACTATCTAATCTCTATATATCAACCCGTGACACTAATCTCATATCTATCAATTTCACTATCACACAACTGGACCTCTGAATAATACACTCCAAACTGTAGGTAAACCTTGTACACCTTATTCTAAATCTATTATCCTATAAAAATTGTACAGGTATCAGAAAAACTAGGACATCTAATTAATACAATCCCATGTCCTTTTTAACCTGGGACAATTATCTCATAATTCATCTATATACAAATAATACTATCAGACAAATGCAACTGGACCTCTGAATAATACACTCAAAACGGTAGGTAAACATTACACACCTTACTCTAAATCCATGAACCTATAACAATTGTGCAAGTATCAAAGAAACTAGGACATCTGGATAAAACTATCCAATCTCTATATCAACCTGCTACACTTATCTCTTAATATATCAACCAATTTCACTATTGGAAAACAGGTAGGTTTGCCTTTGATCCTAGATAGGCATCTGGAGTGGATTTTTCTCACAAGATTGCAGACAGGTGGCATAGGAATATTGATTATTGTTTCCGATAGAAAGAACAAAATGGCCGATACACAGCCATCTTGGATTTTGACTGCCATGGACTTAATTTGTTACCACTATTTCTCAAGAATTATATCATATGGCTCTTTCTCAAATTGCATGTTTATGTTTCCCATGGTGTGTACTTATGTATTGCATCCTTTTAAGACCAATTCACAAATTCAACACGACTGACATAAAACCATCTTGGATTGTGACAGTTGCACTGCTATTTCTAAAGAAGTAATGGAAGAAAGTTGATAAATGTGTATAAAAATTATGAGAAAAGTAGTGTTCAGATTAGTCTTTCATAGATCCCATTTAGATTGTTTGATGGTGGATGTCTAGATCGCTCTAGGATCTCTTGTTGTAAAGTGAGATGTTAAATTTAACCTGTTTTTAGCTTATACTTACCTGGCCAGAAGGGCCAAGGTGAGCTTAAGCCGTACCGGCATCCGTCTGTCTATCCGTTTCTTCAAATTACTTTTTCTCTGAAACCGCTGATTTCAACCAAATTTGGTAGGAAGCATTCCAAGGTGACTTAAGATTCAAATTTATATAAATGTTGGCCTTTTTTCAAAGAGATTTTGGGTTTATTTTTCATGTGAAAAACGAAAAAAATATTAGACCTGAAATTCTTTCATAAATTCAAAGCCCTTAAAGGGCTTTACCAAAACAGTGAATTCAAAGCCAACATGTATCTAGATGTAGCCAGTTGACAAATTGAAAATTCACTATATATATAGTTTATTAGTTGGCCTAAAAGGCCTTGTCAGCTTATGGATTGGCGCCATGACCTTTTTCATTACCCCCTTGCAGGCAACCGCGGAGGGGACATAGCATTATATTTGTACATATGTACATTGGTACATATATTCACTTCTTGTCATCACTCTATCGACTTGATTTCTCAACCGATTTTCAACAAACTTCACATGTTTGCCAAGTACCATAATACAGCAGATTCCACTTAATATCACTCCTTTTAATATCATGTTTTCTTCGTGTACCAATTTTCCTGCTCTATAATCTATGTAATTTAATTCTTTTATTGACACTGGTTTTGATGGGAACTCCTCTTAATATCACTTTTCTTTTTCTTTATCTTTATTCTTTATTCTACTTAAAACCAAATTTTACCCCTGATTTATGCCCTGAGGACTGGGGTGTCCCACCTGAAGTGTTATGAAAACAATAGTATGGGGACGGGGTGTCAGACCATGAAGTGTTATGAAAACAGTAGTATGGGGACTGGGTGTCACACCTTGAAGTGTTATGAAAACAAATGTATCTTCTAACAGAGGTTACTGACAGTGAAACATCAGTTTAAACAATATACTGGCCTCAGCTACCTATACAATATGTACACGGGGGATTAACCTATGGGTGAAAGACAAAGGAGATAGGGTGTCTATACATTTATAATACAAAAACTTTAATAGAATGCTTATGATAACCATGCCAATCTTGACTAAATTTTGAAAATGTTTGTCTTTCAATACATAATTTTGTTATCGTCTCCAAATTGAAATTGCAAATGTTATAATGATTCAAGTGAAAGACTTTTTAGCTTTCAGGCACATCACATATAATAAGTAATGCTAGCTCAACTTTAATACTTGATTTAAAATAATGAAATAAAGTTAATATTTCACCTTAAATGAGCAAAGTAAGTTTCAATATGCATCTTTTAAAGTTCTTGGTAGTTATATAAGGGGTCAGGTATTGGACCTAGCCCACTACTTCTAGTTTTGTGGACAGAAAACAGATCTGTTAATTTCATGTTCCTGTTGATATCTAACGTCCTTTGAAAATGAAGTGATATTAAGAGGAATCTACTGTACTTTGAATATGTTCGTGTTACGACTTTCAAGGGTCAATACAAAGGTCACCGTTACTATTTATAGAAAATCTTGTCATCGCTCTAGCGAATTCACTTCTCAACTGAGTTTCATCAAACTTCACATGCTTGTTAATTATCATAATACCTCAAACAAGTTTGTGCTTTGGCTTTTCAGGGTCAATGTAAAGGTCACCGTTACTTAGAAAATCTTTGCCATCGCTCTAGCAACTTCATTTATCAACCGATTTTAATCAACATTCACATGTTGGTTAAGTATCATAGTGCTTGGATTCCTGATTCCAGGTGCAAGGGGATTTGTATTGTTTTCGATACATTGTTTTAACAGCATCTTTAGGTCACCTGAGACAAAGTATCATGGTGACCTATTGTGATACCCTTTTGTCCGACGTCTTCCGTTGTGGGTCATATGTCTAAACTTTTCACATTTCAGCTTCTTCTCCAAAATCCCTGAATTGATTTCATTGAAATGTTGCAGACACTTCCATAACAAAAGATGAACCAAATTTGTCAATTATATCATCCCCATCCCCAGGGGCCTGAAGGGCAGGGCCAAATTAATCAACTATACTTTTCATGGATTGAAGGGACTTAGATCCTTTACCAAAATGTGAATTTCATGGCCCCAAGGTCTCCTGTTTTCTATTTTGTATGGAAATGATTTAAACATGGTTAGAAAAATTGAGATTGTATACCCCTTGGAGCTCCCCTAATTGAACCTGCCTGAAGAACCCGTTCCCAACCCCAGGAACTTAAGGGGTTGCATTTACCAAGTGGAAATAAGTCTTTGTCAGAAATCAAGGCACTGATTAAAGTTGTTGAAAATTCATATATAGGGGTTTTGGACAAAAGGAAGACAGTAGTAAGGTTTATTCCCTGATCAGATAAAAAGGCCAATATAAGGAGATAGCCATTTTGTCAGATATTTAAACATTGTTTGATTTTGATGGAAAAACATTGGGATTGTGACATAGGAAAGAATGTTTAGATCTAATTTTGTCGCGTCCCATCCCGAATTAGTATATAGCACCCAAAAACTTCATTTTAAAGCCAATTTTAATTAAACTGATTACAATTTTCAAATATGGAAAGACCTTATACAGTAAGGAGTTTCATTGTCCCAAGGTCAAGGTCGCTGTTGCTATTAATAGATCAAAGCATCCTGAATTAGTATATAACACTCAACAACTTCATTTTAATGTGCTTACAATTATTAAATCAGACAATGATCTGTATTTCAGTTGTTCTATATCCAGACACATTTAATCATAACTGTCCACTCAAGATACTCTCTCATTTTTTCCACAGAGAAATTTTTTTTTTAAAAATCATGTATATTACAATCAACAAATCCACTTGGTTGTGGAATCTAAGGTGTGCATAGTTACATACAAATTAAAGTATCCCCAATCTCGTAAAAGTTATTTCACATGGGGGTGGGGACATTTATGTCTTACATTTTCTAGTTTGATTGGTCATCCCACTGGTCAGCGAGTGGCCAGAATTTAATATATTGACCAGTTTTGATAAAATTCCCAGTTACAGTAA
This sequence comes from Ylistrum balloti, assembly GCF_031769215.1. NCBI lineage: Eukaryota > Metazoa > Mollusca > Bivalvia > Pectinida > Pectinidae > Ylistrum > Ylistrum balloti. The sequence continues at coordinate 41,825 of NW_026781897.1, forward strand.
GTACTTGTTTCTTATATATGACATTATAAAGCAAGGTTGGTCACAATACAACAAGTCAACTAATCGAAGTTCAGCGTCATTCAATCAAAGGTCAAGGTCAGGTTTTGTATCTTTCAACTGCATAATATTTCGTTATAACATTATGAAGTAAAGTTGGTCAGAATCAAACAAGGAGTAAACTGACCAAATGTCAAAGTCACTGGGTCAAAGGTCAAGGTCAAACTTGATATCTTTTTTACTGATTTTCTGACATGTTAGTATTCTAGTTTCTTCAGATATATGTAGTTTATTTGTGTTAGCTAAATTGTGTAGACAGCTGTAATTAAATGCTATATTGCACCAAAGTAAACTTGTATTTATTTACTGGTCATGAGCCACTGAGTGGATTTTGACCAAATTTGGTCTGAATTAAGCATCCTTGTGGGAAAGGGCTATATATTTCGTGGGCCCAATAAGAGAAAACTTCACAAGATCTCAAAATCATACTACTACTACCAAAGGAATGGCAGCATGAGATTCATAATTATTTGGCCCGAAGTATGTTCGGGTGGGATATAGGGGATTTAATTAATGAAAACTTGTTATAGGCTGCTTGACTTTCACTGGCATAGTTTTAGACTATGGTTAATTTTCACTTCGTATCATATAGATCTTCCCTTTGAATGCAGAAAAAAACATGTTTTTTATGAGTTTTCACATTGCAGTTGCTGCATCCCAAAATGGTAAGAAAAGGATATGGGATAAACAGAACTCATGCCTGTATTGTGGGCAGTTACAAACAAACCTAAGGCGCCACTTGTTTCGGAAACATTCAGCCGAAAAAGATGTTGCAAAAGTTTTGAGTAAGCCGTCCAAGTCAAAAGACAGAGCCAAAGGAATAAAGAAAATAAGAAATTTAGGGAATTTCTATCATAATGCAAAAGTGAGAGAAACAGGAGAAGGACCATTTCTGGTTGTCAAACGACCAACGAAAGAAAAAGAGGTCAGCTATAAAGACTATATGTCATGTGAGTATTGCAAAGGGTATCACATGGGAGCAGAAATTTGGCACCATTATCGAGATTGCAATTTTAAAGACAACACTACTACAGATGATGTTAAATGTAAAAAAAAATCCAAAGTGTTGGAACACTTAAAGCAAGCCGAATTCGTGGAGAAACAGTAAATCCTTCCATTGGAGAGAACTCAAAACTTTTTGCAGTTATGAAAAATGATCACATAACAGAGAATAAATGAGGGAAATGGCAAGACTTGTACTGCGGGTGAGAGAAGAAACCGATGATAAAAACTTGACTATGAAAGACATACTCAAACCTGGAATGTTTGATACAATCATCTCTGCTATTAGAACTGAGTGCAAGTACTGAATGGACCAGAACGCACCAAAATTTGATGTACCAAGTCTTGCATTTAAGATAGGTCTTTCCTTATGAAAGTGCTCATTCATGAAAATTGGGTTGTGTGTCAAAGAAAGAGATGAAGAAGGTGAAAATGAATGCGAGAAATTTTTGAAGTTACTGCCAATGGAGTATACAGAGTCAGTTCAATCGCTCTGCAGACTCTGTCCACTAACAAAAGGAAAAGTTCACCATGTTTACCGTTGACTGAAGATATAATGAAGTTTCAGAACTTCATTCAGAATGAAGTCACCTCGCTAACAAAGGAGTTGTGTAATAATGAGGACAGTTTGGATTTCAACATAAAATTTCAGAATCTTGCCAAAGCAACATTGGCAAGAAACATGTTTCAACAAGCGTAGATCTGGAGAGGTAGCAAGAATACCAATATCAGATTTCACAGAGAGAAAATGGAATCCAAGATATAGGCAAAATGCTCTGTTCATCAGAGCAAAAGCTAATGTCAAGGTAAGTATCCAATGCTGGCAGAGTAATGTTAATTCAGAACACATTGGTTTTATGTTTCAGTTTTGAAATGGATAAAATTACACATGTGCATTCTACCTTTGTCAATGTTGCTTACATTAACAGATTTCATTTAATGTATTCATTGTTGTTTTCGTAATAATTGTTGTGCATTTCCTCACAGTTTCATCAGTCAAGGAAATTTTGTTTCACTGATAGGTCTTCAGTGAAGTTTCTAATGATATTACTTAATCTTAAATGATACTTTTCCTGGGTCATTTTTCCATTTCACATTGCATGAGTGGAGGAAGGAGGCAGGGCTCAACAATTAAGTAACACTTGTCCAACTTGTCGATACCAGTGCAAAGTTAGCATGTGCAAGTAAATCTCTTATGCCACTTGTCTGATAACAAAAGTTAATTTCAATCAGCAAAATATCTGTTGAAATCAATTTAATGATTCTTCAAACAGAAAAGAAGTTAGCTAGTATCTTGTACATACAAGATAGTTACGTTACAAGTATTAGTGATTCTTGTTTATGGTTGTAGTTAATGTTCTTTAAAAAACTGATTTTTTTTGTAGATTGGAGTTGATGACTATCAAAGAAAAAAGGGGTAGAAGTGTTCCCGTTATTCTGACGAAAGACCAAATAGAAGCATTAGCAGTGCTGACAGACAGAAGGAAAAGGAAGAAAGCTGGGTTGACAGCAGAAAACATGTTTACTTTCCCAATGATTAGGGGAAGTAGTGGGCACATCAGAGGCTGTGATGCTTTGAGTGATATGGTTACGAAAGCAGAATTAGCAGAACCAAAAGCCTTCAAGAGTACAGCATTGAGGAAATATGTCACAACTGTGTTTCAGGTTAGTTTCTGTGTACAGTTATTGTAAATTTTTTGTGTAGGACATTGGTGAAAAACAAGGAAATACTGTGGTATCAACAAAATTGTCATGCAAAATCCCAGTCAATTTAAACAAAGGCAACATGAGAATAAAAAGGTAATAGGAGATTTAAGACCAGGTGTTTTGGAAGAGTGTCTTCTTCCTCAGCGTTATCTGCCATGTTTAATAAATGAAAACAAGGTATCTCAACGGAAACAACACAGAAGCTAGCAAACTAACAATCATCAAACACATCCAGTTTCATATCACATAGAGAAATGGACTATTTCTCAATGAGAGCACTATGCCGTTCAATAAACTTCATGATTTTTTTTTCCACCTACATCTCTCAAAACCCTGGGTTATTAATTTGTGCATCAATGGTGGACATCTGAAGTATTATGAAACGTGTATATTTAGTTATATCTCTACAACAAAAAAGTAATTTAAGTGAGAAGTCTTGTCAAGTAAGTGTGACCAGTGGAGTACCCCAGGGTGGCATCCTGGTTCCTATTCTGTTTCTGATCTACGTACATGGCCTACCTGACAATCATGCATAGCACTGTGAAACTGTTTGCTAATGTCTCAACTTGTTTGGAAGCAAAATTTACTTGGTAAAATTACAAAAACTTCATACTGACATTTTTAGCTCACCTGGCCCGAAGAGCCACGATGAGCTTATGCCATACGGTGGCGCCCGGCGTCCGTCCGTTCGTCTGTTAACAATTGACTACAATCAACTTCTTCTTAACCACTGATTGGAATTTAACTAAATTTGGTAGGTAGTATTGCTATGTGACTGGGATTCAAATGTGTAGCAATGATGGGGCTGACCCCGCAGGGGCCGGAGTCGCCGACCAAAAGGGATCCGTTTGGCAATATCGATATCAACGACTTCTTCTCTGGATCTAAGCAATGTATAACATTTATATTTCAGTGGTAGCATCCCTAGGTGGCTGGGGCTCAAATTTATACAACTGACTGGAAAATGTCATTGAACACAAAATAATATAACAGCTTATAACTGGCAACCTTGAAAATATTATAACTTTTCAAGTGTTTTATTTATACCACTATCTCTTTCTGTCATTTGACTTGTTTATCATTGGGCATTGCATTTAATAAGAAAATATGCTGAAACAACTTATTGTTTAGTGACTTGATAATTTAATATTTTGAGTTGGTTTTGCTAGGATCAAGAAGACAACAGCTTGTTTGACAGATTGAATGAGTTTATCAAACTACAATGTTTGACTTATATTGGTTTATTTTCTATGAAATGCTATATCTAAAATTTGCAGGTACTGAACATGAATGAAAATGAAATTGACTGGCTAGCCAGCCACCTGGGCCATGACATCAGGGTTAGCAGGAAAGCACGGATGTTTGCCGCACAGGAACATCAACGAAGCATGACTTCTGATTCCAACAACATTTTTTAATGTGTAACAAAAACAAGTGACGTAATACACAGAAATATCAGAAGGATCCGGATTGCAGATTGGATTATCATTATTGAACCAATACATTACATCTCCTCCCCTTTTAGCTGAAAACTATAATGTTGATTATTGAATTATAACAGTCATTCATTAAAAAAAGTCATTCATTAATTACTTTTCCTGTCATCTGTTCTGAAACAAAGAGTCTTCAGCGGTTCGAATTCACTGCTCCCGAAATATGATAACCTTGCACATATAAATTAAAGTCTATCCAAGAACATGAACTAATTAAACCTTTTCAAAAGAACTTGAAAATGCTTAAAGCTTACTAATTAAGAGTTCACAAAAGCATAGCATGGTTTCATGTGGCACACTCTTTCAAGTAAACTGGGGCTTTCCTCACTTCCTGTGGTCTCGGAGAATGTGCCACCATTGGTGAAGTGTTGACTTCCGGTATGAGTACTTCCAGATCAGGAGTAGGTACCTCATCAGACTCGGATCTAACTGATCGACCATCAACATCATCGACAAAAGTGTCCGACGGAGTTCTCAGGTTCTGGGTTCAAGTGGTTTTCAGTTGTCGGACATTTTCGAGTACAAAGATGATCGACATGACGCCTCGCAACAATTCCATCTTGGAACTGGACAGTAAATGACACTGGTCCAGCTTTGCACACAATCTGACCATACAACCACTTTGGACCACTGTAGAAATTCTTTACGAACACATCCTGTCCTACATCGAGATCGCGGCCTTTTGCATGCTGATCATGATAACGTTTCTGTGACATCTGTTTATTCTGAACGTGCTGCCTGACCCCACTAGTGTTAGGATCTCAAATCAAATCAAGTACGATTTTCAGTTTCCTGCCACACAAGAGTTCTGCTGGAGTCTTTCCAGTAGCAGATTGTTGGGTTGTTCTGTAGGACAACCAGAATCTCTGGAGCTTAGTATTCATCGTACCTGGTGTTCCCTCCAATTTTTTCAAACTTTCCTTCACCACGCGAACGTACCTTTTGGCTAAACCATTCAAAGCTGGATGCTTCGGTACAGTTTTGATGTGTTTGATACCATTAACGTTCACGAATTCCGTGAATTCCTTACTAGTGAAACAGCAGCAGGTACTGCCTCGACCATCTGACAGTCTGTACACGTTTTTACCTTGGTTTCAATTTCATGGTCCAATCCCAGCCACCAAAAGTAGCTACGAGCAATGCTTTTCATTCTCACAACCCCAGGGTGTCATGGAGCTGTTCCAGTAAATTACCTCGACCTGGTGGGGGAACAATACAATTTCCTCCTCGGTACACTCGTCCATCCAACCGAAATGCATACACCGCACAACACCTTGTAACACGGAATCATCGTTTGTCCACTGGACAATGTCTTTTTCCTTGACAGGTGTGGAATCTTTAAGTAATCTATGACCAGGATGGTGTCCCCTAGTATGGGGACAAAAGTTTCCGTATTTCCCAAAGGTAAACGACTGAGTCCGTCAGCATTTAAATGCTTTTTCCCTTCGCGATACCGAAGTTCGTAATCATAAGCGGATAAGAATAGAGCCCTGCGTTGAACTCTTGGTGAAGCCATCTGTGGGATGGCTCTGTCTGCTCCAAGCAGACCAAGCAAGGGCTTATGATCTGTATATATGGTAAATTGACGACAGAACATATACTGATGGACTTTCTTAATCCCGAAAATACAGACACGCCTTCCTTGTCCAACTGAGAATAATTTTGTTCAGCCAGAGCTAAGCTTCGTGAGGCGTAAGCTGTAGGCCGTTCCTCACTGCCAACAGCATGTGACAACACGGCTCCCAAACTGTATGGTGATGCGTCACGACATGACTAGATCTTTCTCTGGATCGTAATGTACAAGCAATGCAGAGGATTGAAGCATCTCCTTTGCTTGATACCAGGCCTTTATCTGTCGCCATGTCTGCTTCAACTTGGCATCTTTTACTAAGAGTTCATGCAATGGTGCCAATACAGTTGACAAGTTAGGTAGATAGCAACCATAGTAATTCAATATTCCTAGGAATAATTGCAGTTCCTCGACATTGGTGGGTGCTGGTGCTTCCTTTATAGCACGTACCTTTTCCTCAATGTGTTGAATACCATCTTTGTTAATTCTATGACCCAGGTAAACGACCTCTGGAGCCATGAACACACATTTTCCCTTGTTAAGGTGAACTCCCGCGCTTTCCAGCCTCCTCAGAGCTTCCATCAAGTTCTGCAAGTGAAGATCCTTAGTACGACCCCTTACTAAAATGTTGTCAATAGTTTGCTGAAAAATTCCGGGCGTGGATGAAATTCCGTAAGGTAGGCTGTTGTACCAGAAATGGCCCTTATGAGTGTTAATTGTAGTGTATTTCTTAGCGTCTTTGTCCAGCTCTAACTGTTGATAGGCTTGACTTAAGACAAGTTTTGTGAATTCCGAACCTCCACCTAGTGTAGCATACAGCTCTTCAGTTTTTGGTATTGGATAATTGTCCAATTTTAAAACTTTGTTCATTGTGACTTTGTAACTTTGTAGTCTCCACAGATCCGAATTTTCTCATCAGTTTTGACTATTGGAACTATAGGAGTAGCCCAATCACTGAATTCCACAGGCTCGATAGAACCTTCTTGAACGAACCGATCAAGCTGTCTCTATTTTTTTCTCTGAGGGCGTAAGCGACAGGACGCGCCTTAAAGTAGATCGGTGCTTCATCAGAGCTTACGTGTATTTTCGCTTTGTACCTTTGAATTTGCCTAAGCCTTCATCAAACACAGAGTTTACTCAAAATGTCACTCAGCACTTCATCTGGCCCAATTGTATCCTTGGTTACAAGTAAGGATTTCCTTCCAATCAAGTTTGATAACTTGAAGCCAATCGCGACCCAATAAACAAGGAAGATTGCTCTCCTGTACCACAATTGCAGACAGATTGCCCTTGTAGCCACCATATTCATCCTTCAAATTACACTGTCCTGTTACTCCAACACTTTATCCTTCGTAAGCACGCAACTAAGCTTTAGTCGACTTTAACTGTAATGATTTGATTCCCTCGACTGAGTTTGTCGAAAATGTCTTTAGTGATAATGGTAATTAGGACGATGTTGTAGATTGTTACGAAATTTTTTTAGAAAATCCTTAAAAAAATCCAGTTTCCATGCGTTTAGACTGGACGTGTTTTGGGATTTGCGGGACGCCTTAAATATATGTTTCATGGCAATTTTTTAAAAATTTAACATGAAATGTAATCGCTAACTCAAACATAGTCGAAACTTTCGGGTTAGGAGACTTAAAAAATGTTTTGCAGAGAGTTAGGAGACTTGTTCCGAACCCTCAGGGGCTCGATTCTAATCCCCTGACAGTTTGAAAAGTTGAATTTTTTTGTTCCAAAAATGTTCAATTTGGGGTGTTTATGGGGGCGCCGAGCTGCCGGACCAAAAATCACCAAGTTTACCGTTTTGCGCACAAAAAAATCCAAAAACAATCAGACCAGCCCCAAACTTCACACAAAGGTATTTAGGATAGTGCTTAACATTTTTCTAAGCTCTAGTGTTGATAAGAAGGCCTAATTTTGAAGTTTAATGGTTTTGAAAGGTTGGAAAAATTTGGTATTTTTCGTAACAAAGTTGCAAAATACAATCATGTTTACAGGATGTTTTTACCTCTTTCCTGTTCGTTTTTTTTTATTGAAGTTTAGGTTAGATCAAATTCAAACTGTTGGCAATATACGTATAGTTTTTGGTAAAGAAATCTCGTTTTTTTCACTCTTGGATTGTTGTTTATAAAATGCAACAATGCTACGAAATTGACCCCTAACCTATTAAAAATCGTTTTACTCAGCCATTAATTAAAAACAATAGACTCCATTTTTAGTGCTATATACAGTATTAGGTTGATGAAGGTACGGTACACTTGTGCCTCGCTCCAAGGCTTACAGAGGAACTGACTAACCTAACATTATACTGACAATATAAATGGACAGGCAACAATAACTATCGGCAATGATTATCTGATACAAATAAATGTGAAATGAAACCACCGAGTCTCTCTCTCTTACCCCCGCTGGGGTCATTAAGTGACCTACCAGTCAGAGTCCGTGACAGCTATGAAATTTGTCTATGGATCTTATCTCTGGCCGTCCTGCTACAGAAGACGGCTTGAGCAACAGAAAGGTATATGGATAATTATTAAGCTTCACATTGAACATAATGTCATTATTTCACCCTTAACAGGCGTTATAACTTTTCTTCGGTTGAATTTGTTAGTGAACTAAGAACGATTCTTGCATTTCAAACCATTTGAAAATTTTGCTTATACTATCAGATATTAAGGCAATGGATCTGAAATCTGATACCTATCCATTTGCTTCGGAGATTTCTTCTAAAGACAAGAATTTGCAATACTTACCCGAGAGCCATGTGTTCCTTTTGGAAGAAATAGTTCACACGAAATATTGTTTGAAGGTAGCAGCTACTGGACAGTCTATAGCTCAGTTAACAAAACCTCCTAGTCTTTTGGCACCAAACTGCATCACCAGTATGGACCAAGATTTCTTATTGAAACCCATTATTCCCTTGGTTTTTGTTCTTCATATGCCGAGGTCAACAGGTTTGAAACGAGAAGGGACGGGTATCCTTGGATACTCCGAACAGTTCCTACAATATGCAGCAGGCAATGTGGATCACAACATCTGCACGTTAGACGGAAGAGGTACATTTCATGGTATGGGGATGATAGCCTGCACCACGCCTGGGGCAACTGACACAGGACCTCGTATTAAAAGGTTCTCCTCTGTATATGTTGACATGAAGAGAACTGGTTTTAAAGTTTAACGAACAAAGGTCAGATGCGTTCAAAAAGGTGTCTTTTATGGAATTGAAATAACTGCAACATGTCGACAGTCTATGTAGGTTAGGTCATATCCCTTTACTTTTCTGGTCTATACAAAAGTATCAGAACGGATGGTCTGGCGTCATGTAAGCCTGTCAGAGATGATCATACCCTGGGACAACTCGTGTTACAATTTCTATCTATGACTGATATTAGTGCTAGCGACCCACGTTACATTTACAGCATGATGTTTTCATTTGTGACCATGCCAAAAAGTATCAAATTTCTCCAATAATTATATTTGATCAGCCCCTGTTTTGGAAGATCTTGGAAAATGAGAGGCATGACAGTTCATTCGTTTAGTAATCCAGTAAAAAAGCGACTTGACCCCAAACAAATTGCAGTAGAATATCTTATAACATAAACTCAAAGACACACTTACACTTTATAACGCACAAAAAGTCGCCACGAAAATATGCACGGGAAAATAGTAAATTTCTTAAAACTATTTTCGGGTTTTTACTGGAAGGCTGATCGCACGTATGGGCCACCGTAGAGAGAAGTTTTCAGCAGCCACATATCTGTTTACTATTTTATCAGCCATCGAGTGTGGAAAACAGGTAAGATTTAAACCTTTTTAAGTAAAAATATACGAAAACACTATTATAAACGACGAGTTACACGTGTTATGCAATAAATTACTATAGGTAGTCCAGTGTTTATGACAGTGCGGTATTGACACACAGTCGCATGTATACTTATGTATTTGGTAATTTATGAAATAATGAATGAAATCCTTGTTCAATATAATAATTTTAATGATATTTCACAATAAAAACGCATTTCCAGTTCGAAATTTTGAAAAAATCATCGCCTTTATTGCACAACAATGCCGACAGTAAAAAAAATCTATGGAAGCCTACATGTGAAAATCTTACTAATTCCAAAATTTCGAGATTTTGAATTATACTGGGCCGTTTTGTTGATTTATTAATTTATATAAATAGTTTCAAGTGATTTTGAAGAAAAATACTTTTAATCTGTAAAATTGATATCAAATAACTAAGTAACGTCATGTTGTTTTGTTTTGCAGTTTTTACGGGATCCGTGACATAAGACCCATGTATTATTTTTTAATAGCTGGGATTATGAGCTGTATTTTCTGTAACCAATGCGTGAATAATAATAGCCAACCAACTGTTGTTTTTACGAACAAAGGGCTGCAAAAGTATTAATTCAGCAAGCAAAATACTTAATGTGGACATCACAGTACAACCAGGCCAAACACTACACCGTGTATTTCGTCGTGACTTTTGTCGCCATAAAGACGTACGTCGGTCAAGCCGCCAAAACGCTTCCTCGGTGCAAGCTTGCAGATTAAGATCACCAGAAAGCTCATTTTTATTTAATAAACAGTGTCTTTTGTGTGGAAAAGATGTCAGTTTGACTGAAAATTCAAGTAAGTTGGAAGTATATCCTGTGAGAACATTTGATTTCCAGAAAAGTATCGAAAGTTTGTGCACTCAGCATTAGGATAAATGGGCTGAACAGGTACAGAATAGATTGCGGTTTTCTCAAAATTTGCCAGTGGCTGATGTGCTATATCACCAAATATGCAGTGTAAATTTCAGGACAGGGAAAAATATTCCAATTGCAATGCAAGATGTCGAAAAGGCAGACCGGGAAATCAAGAACAGTTGAATGCATTTGTTCAGACGGCTAACTACCTGGGAAATAACGATGACGAACAGATAACAGTTACTGATTTAGTCAATAAAATGGAATCCTTCTGTCCAGGTAATGCATACAGCAATGTATACATGAAAAAGAAGTTGCAGGAACATTTCGGTCAGTCCATAGTAATAACCGACATTAACGGAAAGGCGAATGTTGTAACGTTCAAATCCACAGCTTCTAACATACTTAATGACTTTTACAATCAGCCAAAATCACAAGACTCCGAGATGAAGAAAATTGCCATTATTGAGGCAGCAGCCAAACTGATTCAGGCAGATATTAAGGACATGCAAATCGAACAAAGAGGTGTACCCTTTACTATCCGATCTGGCGTCCATTGACCGAAATGTGGACACCCTGCCGGATACTTTGAGGACATTTATTACCACTTTGTTTGTAAAGAAGACGTCATCACTCAAAATCTCTGCACTTGGCTAAGCAATTATTCAATCAGTTAGGCCACGAGTCATCATTGCTCCATTACAGATTGGGTTAGCTGTACAACTTCACCATGAGTTTGCCTCCAGATTTCTTGTGGATACACTTCATAACCCTGGATTCTGTTCGTCACATACCGAGATAACACGATTCGAAAGAAGTGCAGCGGTAAACCTAGGGTTCTTATGAATGCTAAAATTATTTAAAATCTAGCAGCCACTCGACATTGGTCATTCATTGTGTTGTCAATGACATCAGGGTGACTTCACCAGCCCCCTTCCCCCTATTGTTTGAATTGGCAAGCTAAAAAATTTTAAAATGGTAAGTGAATCTTCTTGGACCTTCTCCCAAGGATTCTGACAAGCTCTAAGCATCGTTTTGATCACCAATAGAATACCATGTATTTCAACAGTATTTTTACATATTGAGTTGGTCATGATGATATAAACATAAACATTTGAATAGTAAATATCCACCGAATACACCAGAACTAACTTTTGAAATAACCTGTACGAATGAGAAATTTAAAGGCATGCAGCTTAGTAAAATTACAAAAATAAGCAGTCCTATTGGGTAAGTAAAGGTTTGCATGTACTAAAATACGAATCACAAAAACATCATCATTAAAGGTCATTGCCAATTACATAGCCTCAAGGCTGTTGTGACAGTGTTCCATATAAAACAAAATTACATCCTCTTCAGAATTTATTTATTCTTATTCAATTTTCCAAACAAATGAGCTGATGTTCACATATTACTTCGTCTGTGTCATGCTACTTTCACGCAAATTCAATGTAGCGTTTTTCAGGTCTTTTTTCTGAGGGCTTCCTCAGTGTCCGATAACGGTCCCCATTTCCAATTGAAATTATTTCAAATTTTAGCCATATTCTCAAAATTTGCAGTTTACCCCTGGAATTTTCTTTCACAATCCAGCAATTTTCCCCCAAAATTAGACATTTCCAAAATCAGTCGGAAAAAGGTGGTTTTTTTCAAGTATTTCATAATCTTTGTACGGGTTAATTGTACTGAACTTCTGAACTGAAAAAGTAAAATTTCTTTTTAACTTATATATCAAATTCATTGATTGAAAAACATAGTGATGTTGATAATTCAATGTCAGTTGCACCAATTGAATTCAGAATTTGCATTAAAATCACAAACTGTTGGTGGTCTATGAAATAAACAAAAAAATAACCCGAAACTTCAAGCAATACACACAGGAATTGGGTACTTCTCTGCCACTTTGTAGGGAATTTAAAATTGATTCCTTTTCTGTAAACTTAATTTTTATGTGAAGTATCAATCCCTTATTCCTCAACATAAAACATTCCTCAAGAATACATGTATTAGAAAAGATTCTTTAAATTTTGTTTTTAAAAGTACGTCTTGATGTCCATTATCTTAATGATGCTTCACAGCCATTGTTCTTATCATTGAAAATCATTAAATTATGTATCATTTAATAATTTCTATAAAATGAGTTACATGACGTGCATGTAAGGAGTAAAGACCAAGTTCAAAAAGAACATACATTACACATAATATGTGTATTGTGTAGTGTTTTTTAAATACACAGCAATAACAAAATTTTACTTCAAAATCTAAGATGACTGGCTTTTCCAAATTTATCTCAAAGGTTATGAGCAAATATATTTGCAAATTATCTAGGGTCAGAGGGGAATCTTAAAATGAAATTTGAGAATGATCATTGGACAGTGGTAAGAGACTAACAACTGTTTGATATTAATCGGACCATCAATCAAAGGCAGATCATTTATAGTTAGGGCTATAAGATGGCATTCAATAGTTTCTAATGACTGAGAAGTCCCAACCACTAGTACAGGGTTCTAGCCAGCACAAAATGTTAACAGTTATCAGTCTCTTTGGAAGAACCATGACATAGGTGCAAATATTCAACATATTCTTACTCTCTGCCAAACATCTTTTCTCCCCAACATGTTCAACATCTTTCAATGGAAACCTGCATTTATATATATTTCTTTTATTAAATGAACCAAAATGTTTGTTCTGTAATATCACTTAGTATTTACATACCGAAAACATTGTTAATGTGTTATATTTTTGTGAATTTCCTACTTCCATGAGCTGTGTTAACAAAACATGGAGAAAATTTACCAAACATGTACTATAGGAACCTCAGGATCATTACAAAGATTTTACTTATCATTCTTGCAATGCTATTTTTATTAAATCTGATTCAACTACATTTCCATGTATGTAAATTTGAAGTTGGACTTCAATATATTACTATGTAGCATGCTCAAGCTAATGAAATGACCAGATAACTCTTTAGCTCCTGTTAATACGGAATCTCAACCTGCACTGTGTTAATCCGGTTAATCCGGTATAAGTTTATTACACACACATCTATGCGTAAATCATAAAACTAAGCTAAATGTCTACTAACCAGAAAGCTTTTTAATTTATTTACAATGCGTGTAGTTGTGTACATGCCAGGCATTGTCTCTTCTGCAGTACCCAAGATCTGTATAAGTACAAAGATTTCCTGTATAAATCTCGACTGGCCACAGCACATTCTTCAATCCAGGAACCCGACTCCAAACTATATCTCTTTCGCTTAACCAAAAAAAAATCTTCCTTCAATTTCCAATTACAAATAAATTTAAGATGTTCACTGCAGCTGTGATAAGCAAACATTTTGAATCTGTACTTACGCTATTGAATTCTTGTCTTGATTCCAAGGAAATGACAGTTGCAATAGGCAAATACATGGTTAAAATCTTCAAAATTTTTTAACTGAAGTCCATAGCATTGTCTGAAGTCAACGATCTCTAACAAGATATTGCACTCTATTTCATTACACAGTGCGTACGCCAACGCAAATCTGAAGTGGCGTGCCTCCCGGTTGAACAAAATATCTATGAAATAATTCATTACTTATCAGTGCATGGTTATCGTGACATGTCCTTGTTAAATGTCCACAAATTAAAAAATCAAGTCCACTTTCGATAGATGACATATATCAGAAGCAATATCATAATAAGAATCGCTGAAATCAATGACAACATGCACGTGTCGACAACCTGTGTTGCTTCGGCCGCCATTATAAATTACAACCGGAAGTCAGATTATTTTAACGAGAAAACAGAATGCATGGATTCATCAATAATACATTTTCATCGACATACTATAGTAGCTAGTGTAATTATGGTATATTAATATCGTTTAGATTTTATTACATTTTTGTCTATAATTATTTAGCATGGCGTAATTCCGAATTCCGCCATTCATAAGAAAAATATGTACTTCCATCATAAAATGTCGAAAAAACGTTATTACTGAGACACAAAATTACGACAGACGACAATATAAACCCCAGAAATCATCGCTGACAACAACCCCAGAAAGCATATCAATAAACCCCAGAAACCAACCATAAATGCGAAAATAATCAAATGTCTCGATATTAAATACACTTTGAGTCTTTTAGCCATGCTATTTAGACATAGATGTCTGTTAGGTTTTTAACTGCTTTCTTGTTTTTTTCGAAATCGAAACGAAAATTGAACTGAAGTTCTCGCCAACGTTTTTAAAGTATAGAAGCCTTGAAATGTCAGGGGCTATATGTGAAAATAAACCTTCGAACTCAAAACCTGGGACTTTACTCTGCAATCTGACCCACCTATCCTATCATCTAAAAACATAATTATGTTTTCCCCTTGGGATCTCCAAAATTTGACCAGAGCTCGTGTTAATTTTGTGAATACATATCCCACTGTGGATATCCCAAAAGGCAAACATTGAAATAAAAGTATCTTGTTTTACCCTCATAATTCCAAGGAAAACCTAAATAAGCTCTATGCTCTTCAAATATCTCAATATGGCGAGAGTCAGATCTTATATCAAACCCAAAAATATAATCTCCTTGTTTGAAAGTTTCCTTTGCTACTCTGCTGTCTTCATATTTAAATTTTAACTTGTACAAATGAGGATTTAAATGTCTACAATCCAATACCAACCTTAATTTTCCATTATTTGCCAAATGATTTACTACCCTGGGTTTCTTATCCGTCTCAGATATACAACCTTTTTCCATCAACTTTCCAATCCCTTCCTCAACAAATTCCCTATTGTGCCTGGCTGATTTAATATTTATCATAAAAGCCTCCTTGGGCGTTGAATGAAAAGGAAGAATATACCTATCTTTGATGATATTCAATACTGATTGATTAGCACCTATTTCTACCCATTTTTGATACGCATTTTTCAATCTGCCGGCTGGTGAATCCACCGTGCCATTTTTGGTATCGTTCGAACCGAACTCACTATCTGTTATCTCGTTTGGCTATTACCTTTTACAATAAAACCCTTTTCGAAACTGATACTTATCTTATCATCTCCGTCGTCCTACCTTTTGTGGACTTTCTTACACTCAAACCTGCAGTGACCTGTCTTTCCGCAACTGAAACACGTCTCTGGTCGTCTAACTTGCCCGTCTCACGGATGTTGGAGAGACTTCCGTTGATTGGTATGCATATGGGTGGGTTCGAATGGCACGTCCTCCGCGGTAACCTCCCCTGCCGAATCTCATTTTTGATTTGCCTTGAGCCCAGGTTTCTGCCTTGATAATACGCTTCTCGTCGTCAGAATCGTCCGCTAAACTACTGTTCTCGTATTCGGAAACTGTCCTCCAACCCAGCTCCGAACTGTCTGCTAATTTGATTAATTTTTGTCTGTGTTCCAAAATTTGAATACCTTGGCTGATATTCTCTAACGCCTCCTCCTGGCTTTCACGTAGTAACGCTTCTGCTTCTTTCAAACTTTGTCCCACTCTAGCATTGACTTTATGCTGTTCCTTGTTCCCCTTGTTTAATTTGTATTTATCATTAGTAATAAGCTCTATTTTTGCCACTTGAACGGCACTAAGCGCTCTTTGTGTCTCTGAAATTTGATCCAGTTTGGTACTAAATAAATCACTAGCTGGTCAAGGAGCCCTGACTGGGCTTCTTTTACTGTATTTCTGACCAAGGCGTCAATGTCTCTGTGCTCCATCCTGACCGTTCGCTGTAAGTTTCAAGGTAGAATGCGCGCTCTATTTACACGCGTCTAATCATTCTACCACCCTGCGTGAGATTCTCGTGCATCATGCATATTCATCACGTTAACTACCTGAACGTACCAGAACAGACAAATATTTCCCGCTCTACTACGAAACGCGGGAAATGGAGATTCCGATCACTTAAACTGATTAATTCTGTTCCATTATTTTAATTCTATATCGAGCTTCTCTGAGGTGTTATAGTGTAGTAACATTGTTTTGTTTTCAGGAAAAATGAACACAGAAATTGTACAAAAATGTGTGTTGTGCAACGGTAATATAGATAGTCATTATGAAGAAATACAAGAAAAGGGAAGCCATTAATGAAGCCAGTATAGAAAGGGGTGATAGTGTAAGTACCAGTTCTGGTGATTTCGATCACGTGACTTGCCGTAAGTCTTACACTAACCCAAACCTTAACAAGAATGCACTCTGGGAATCTTCACAAAATATTAATAACGAACAAAGTTTACCTTTTGTCATCGTTGTTTGTTTTGTGCATAAAATGCAAAGTCGCAGAGTAAAAAGAGCGTTTTTCCTGTGCGAACGTCCGACTTTCAAACAAGAATCCTTCAGATTTGTGAGGAAAGAGATGACGATTGGGCAGTAAATGTTCCTGACCGCATCGAATCCATCAATGATCTGCACGCTGCAGATCAGATTATCATCAAACATGCAGCGTTAATTTTAGAACAAGAAAACTTTTCCTCAATTTTTTTCACCGGAACGACAGAATGGTACAAAACACCAGAAAAAAAGGAAGACCAAATGTTACAACGGATTACTTTCAGGAGATAACTGAATACTTGGTAGAGAATAAAGAAGAGCAATTAACAGTCAATGACCTCATTGATAGAATGACAGAATCCTGTGGAAAACTGTCGTACAGTACTGTCTACATGAAAAAGAAATTGCTAGAACATTTCGTTGACGATTTTTAGATTACAGAAATTAACGGAAAATCAAATGTTGTGACTGTACGGCGTACTGCACAATCAACTCTACAGGATTTTTATCAGACATTCAAAGAAAATTTCGAGGATGAAAAGTATGCGATAATTAAAATGGCAGCAAAACTGATCAAACGTGAAATAAAGTCAGTTTCTTCAAGTAAAGATCAGTATCCGTCCGCATCTGAGATATCAGACCTGGAAAGCAACTTGAAGTTTATTCCAGACAGTTTGCTAACTTAATTGCAGTCCCTTTTCAGTGAGAAAGATTCAGCTTTGAAAACAGCAGCTATTGGACAAGCTATCATGCACTATTATCACCTCTCCAAGTTCGACGAGGTGTACAGTTACATCATTTTGGCTCCAGATATTTGATTAATACGTGCCAGTCTGGGATTTTGCGCACGTTTTACAGAAGTACAACGATATGCATCCTGCGCAGCCGCTTCCCACATAACACATATAGAGGGGGTTTTAGCTTGACGTTGTATTCAGTTCGTAGCTGACAGCGTCGAACACAATGTGCTCACTTTGGACGGATACAACACATTCTATGGAATGGGAATTATAGCTGGCGTGATACCTGGGGTGTATATAACAAGATCTGTGACATCAGATAACCCCCGGCTGTCACAAGTACAGAGAGAAAGGACTTTAGCATGATCCTGGGTGGGGAGTCTTGTCAATTTGCCAGTTGGTAAGTCGTTTAAACCAAACTGGGCAACATCCGATCGTCCCCGAAGCGGCCGACCCCGTAAAACGACCGCCACGATTGATACACTTGCGCAATCGATTCGTAACCGAAGTAGAGACTACAAGGACATTGTTTGGGCGTCGTGTGTCTCCCCAAACAGTCCGCAACAGGTTGAGGGCCTACCAATTTAAAGCGTGGCGTCCCTACACTGGACCCAATTTGTTGCGACGTCACCGTGATAATCGGCGTAACTGGACCCGTGTTCACCGTCGTTTGGCCTTACGACAATGGAACAATGTTCTGTTTTCAGATGAGTCCAGGTTTTGTCTGCAACACGGTGACGGAAGGCGCAGAGGGGAGCGTTTTGCGAACTGCTGCATCGCAGAATGGGACCGCTTTGCGGCGGAAGTGTAATGGGGGTTTGAGGTGGTATTTGTGGTGGGACTCGTACCAGGCTTGTTGTGTTAAATGGCAATTTAACCGGCATTCGATATCGGGACGAAATTTTAAGACCAGTGGTTCTGCCATTCTGAAAACGCCATGGCGTTGGCGCCATTTTTCAACAGGATAACTCATCAGCGCACACCAGTCGCTTCAGCAGCTTTCTTGCAGCAAAATAACGTACAGGTGTTAGATTGGCCTTCTAAATCACTTGATTTGTCACCGATTGAGCATGTCTGGGACGTTCTTGGGCGACGCATGAGAGAACGTCAAAATCAGCCGTCAAACTTGCAGGAGCTGGCCCATGCATTGATCGTTGAATGGAACAACATCTCTCCTCAAATTATCCGCCGGTTTACGAGTTCCATGCGACGACGCTGCAATGCTGTTTACTTCGCAAACGGTGGCCATACACGTTACTAATGGTGTTACCTTTGAAATTGACCCCAACGTCCTTTACAGTCGAATAAAACCAACTGAACGCAAAATTTTATAATGAACCAGAATCAGAATTGATCAATTACTTTATTTGTACATGATTGGTAAGGATTTATAAAGGGGTTAATTAATTTAACAATGAATAAAGTACTGTTACCTTTCTTTTTTTTGTTTAGTATATGTATACAGTTAATAATAGAAAGGTCAACAAAATGCTGAAAGCAATAATTATCAATAGCATTTACTGCAACATACCTGTAAAATGAACTTTGACATAACCATCTTCTGGGCTGGACAGGACTTCCACTGGATACAATCCTGCTTACCACTCTTGTGATTTCAAACTACTCTTTCTTCCCCTTGGCAATTCAAATAAGTTCAAATCTCTGCAAAAAATATTGATATTACAATAAACAAATGAAATTTTGCATTTCCTCTTTACATGTATCTGGAACCTGTGGTTGGAAGAGTGTGAATGTATTACAAAACTATATACATGTACAGTAAATACTTTACTATTTTCAATCTACATGTACATTTGGCCTATATTTCATGCTGTACTAGTACAGTACAGTACTAGTTCAGAACACCCCCCTCCCAACAGTTTCACACACACAAAATGTTTTCTGTTTAGCAAATAAACCCCCTAAAACACTATAAATATTGCATAAACCGTATGTTATATCATAGCGCATGCATTGAGATGGATTTAATTTTATTTAAACCAAATACATTTTTCCTGATGGAAGGAGATCCCACGGCCCATCTTGCACTAAAATAGTTTGTATATTTTACCGGTAACACCGGAGAAATGCAGCACTGCCTGCCTTTCGATTGTCTACTGGTACATTATGTCACTCCATTCAATCACAACCATTATTAAATACTCATTTTTACAATTATTGGACTACTTACGAGTAAGAACTCATCGAGATCCCGTCTTTACCCTTGATTTCGGACTTCCGTTTTGAGCAATGTGACTGGGACAGGAACTTAGGGTGTTTGGCAGCTTCCTATAGAGCAACTCCACATAATTCTACAGGAATTACTCCAAATTTGCTGATGATGGGTCGAGAAGTTCGCCTTCAAGCCGAGATTGTATATGACAGTCGAAACTGTAATAAAGAAGATCTGTTTTGGAGACTATGTTAACCTTCTGTCTAGGATGCAGTTAGCACATAATATTGCTCGTGAACACTTTGAGCACAATGCCCAACGTCGTGAAGATTATTATGACCTTGACCTTCAAGCAGTAACATACAAAGTTGGAGACTTGGTTTGGTGCCTAAATGAAGAAAGAAAGATAGGTGTTAAGTCTTATAAGGGAGTTTTTAAGCCCGATTGGATAACGAATGCCCACACACATTTATAATATCCGCGTGGATGTTTACATTGCTAAGTTTTTTTATAATATGTCAATCACTTTATGTAACCGTGGACCATAGTTTACTTACAGATTCAGTGGGAAGAATTTCTTCAGTCATTAGAGGGAAGGGAACGCAATCGAGTCCAGGATGTACGACTTAATTCATCCAGAAAAAACACACATGTCACACCAACGTGAAGTTACAGTAGGCACTAGAGGACGGGCATAACAGTGTAATTTCTTTAGCTTGACTGCAGAGAAGAAAACGGTGGTTGCGCACATTTACAAAACGCATCTACCACTAGAAGCCACCAATTTCTTTTGTACGTTATGTCTATTTCGATCTCCTAGAAGAGCACAGCTAGAACACCACATAAAATCCTATACACCTCATACCACAAAAGCTCAGGCCATGATTGTGATGAAAGTGCATACCTGAAGAAGTCGAACTCATCACAAGAGCTAAAAGAAGGAATGCATTATACCATATTAGCAAAGGAGGATTTAAACAAGATATAGCTGTCAAGAGCTAATGTCAAATGTCCATTACCCAGCCAGGAACCTGAGGTGTTAATGCCCTCTTTAGAGGATTTTGATAGGTCTTTGTTGGAACCCACAGAAAGTAGTAAACCTGATCAGCATCAAAAGGGAACTGAGAATTGTTCTACTGAGCTACCGTCCACAGTTCAAGTTCCCTCTTGCGCTTCCCCGTTGATGGAACAACAGCAGGCTGTTATGGAGGGCCAGAATGGACATTTCAGGCGACGTATATAATACCAGGAAAGGGATATCAGAGGTTAAAGAAATGGTGAAGACCTTGCATGCTGGGAGGAAAAGGAAACGTAATGAGTGACATTGACCATGTGTTGTATATTCATTTTAAAGCCAATTATTAATTCGAAATAGTTCAATAGGAAATACTTCAGAGTTAATATAGATACTAATGTATATAGGTTATATTTTTTCTAAATTAATAATTATGTAATGTTTATGGGGACATGAACATGCTGAGAGAGGGAAAGTGTGACAGAATGGTAATGTGACCAAGTATCACTTTATATTACGCTTTTAAATATCAATTTTGCTATAGATGACATGTATATTTAATACCTTAATCTTTCTTAGAGATGTGTAAATGCTTCTGGATAGTTGTTATCCATCGTGATTGAATAAAGTTGTGAAATATTATCAGTAAATGTCGAGTGTTTCTGGTGTGCGATCCTTTGTTTTGACCAGAAGTGACGTATTAACAGAGTGCACACCTGTACAAGTTATTTATAGAATTGATATGACTGCAGTATTTTCACTGTGTTTACGGGAAAACTTTTGTAAATCTAGCAAGTATAAATTATAGAAGTTATGTTGTTATTATATCAATATTTATCGAAGTTATGAGATCTCAAGATTCCGACGGTAGAACATCAGCACGTGAAAACCGACCCGTGTCTGTTGGTGTTTTCCGACCGGATTCAGTTTGACAGTAGCTGTTAGCTAGTACAGGTGTGTTGTATATCCGCCTGGTAGCTTGGTGAATTCCTAGTCCCGATGCGGTCTGTCTTTTGTTCCGTGAAATGTCAGGGGTTGTATTACTTAAGATCTATTGAGAAGTTTTTCTAATTAATAAATATTTTACAATAATAGTTTTGGTAAACGTACTAGGACCGTAGTCGGAGTATTCGTTCTAATAGGGATGGAAGGGTGGTATTTTTATCACTGGGTAATTTCTAATTCCCGGTCAGTGGCTACCTTATCAAGTGCTTGACAGGAGTATATTGATCTATTTTGTACTATTATTACATTGTTAATAGCCCCGTCAACACATAAGAGGTCATTAGGGTCATCAACCGGTAAAACACACAGCGATCCAAAAGGAAATAACAAATGCTAAAATCTTAAATGGTTTTATTATCACAAAAGATTAGAATGGCAAATCATATTCTATAATATGGACCACCGTCTTTCAGATGGTCTAGAATTGTATAAATATCTGCAGTTTTAAAGACGTTATTGTTACTGACGACATTTTCGGTAAATTGATTCAATTCCTCCAGCGTCGGAGTCCTCAAATTTAGACACGTCATTGTCTTAAATTATTGCTTTCGGAGTCTGCACGGTTGTATACCTGTCCTTGCGTTTTGATTTATTCATGATTTTAGTGAAATAAATATGACAACTAGTTATAAAATTTTATTTTGGGTACAATTACACACAAAAATAATCGATATTCGTCTAAATAGCCGAGAAATTGTATCAATATAGCTATTTTCATTATGAGAACACATGTTCTGACAAAGTCATAAGCCCTCTGGAGTCTAGCAGCCGTACTCTTAAATAGCCTTATGAAAACAGTTGCTGGGGTCAAATAGACCCCAATTGGAAGGATGAAGGTTAAATGATCGCAACAAAACTTGTTTATCACTCACAATATCAGCTGCATATATATATATATTTTTTTTTTTCTGATTTACAATATTCCATTTATTGTCTTCTAATTTAATACATGAAACTTTTCCTTCATACTTATCAGAGTCAATTAAACCCTATTTTCAAAGTATTAGATATCAAAATAGCAATACCGTTTTTTTGTCATTACTATTATTTAAAAATTACCTTACCTTGCCACATGTGGCCGAGTTGATTTACAAACGCATCGTCCCAAAAGGATTCCTGAAGCAGTACCACTTGATAATTACACCGACAGTATTCAAACAAATTTCTTATTTTAACGAAGTCTCATAAACCATTTACATGACAAACAAGTAAACATCTGAGAAAACAACACAAAGTGGTGGTGTGCCAAGACGATTCGAGTGTATTCTTTGCTCTAAAAGAACAAAACCAAATGAGAGAAGGAGTCTCAACCCAGAACTGAAAACTTTTTTGCACAAATCTTTTCTTCTTACATGCAAAGAAGACGATATCTGCAATACGTGTCGACACCGATACAGGGAGAATAAACTTCCATCGAAAAAAGTAACCGAGATCGGTGATGCATCATATAATTATGAACCTCCTCAGAAAAGAAGATGTCTACCATGCAGTCCACCTTCTGTAAAATTAAACAGTCATCTTCGAAGTCACATGCTTATTGCTCCATTTGTAAGCGACCAGGTCCAAAATTAATAGTTGTTCCCTCCGTGTGCAGAATGACAGTCTTAATTAATCACAACATACTTTTACCTGCAGGTACAAAATGTTGTCCAAGTCACATAGAACACGGAACTTTGAATCTAGATTCTTATTGAAAACCTCAAGAGTACAAATTGTCTTTATGAACCGCAGCTGAGGAAAAGTTGAGTAGAATTTGCAACGGCGTAAGCGGTCAGATTTAGAACTATTTTTGAAAAGAGGTAAATAACGCTAAAACTTTTTCGTGCTTTTTTCCCGTAAACTGTCAAAGCGCAAGCCGGGGTGAAGGTAAGTTTCACATAGTCGTCTGCTTGTGATTGAAACTGAAAGATGGCTGAATCAAGTAAGAGAGTGAGAAGCGCTAACTGGACAGAAAGAGAGAAAATTGTGTTAGAGAGGGTGCGTGAGAGAGAGGAATTGTTGTTCGGGAAGCTTACCGGGAGTGGCGGACAAATGGGTTTGTCAACTAAAGTGAAGGATAAAGAATCGGAGGATGTGGCTGCAGCTGTTAATGCGTACGTATATGTAATTACCGGTACAATTTTGTTTCGATAGTGTGTTCAGGTCTGTACCAAAACGACTAGAATTCGCATTATAAGCATAAAGTTATCTGATTAATTAGACGTCAAGATTACGTACATGTATAACGTGTGCATTACAAACACTGACAAATACATCCAGTAGGCAATACAGTGTAGGATTTACACAGAGCAGTTATTTTTGCTTGGAGTTACTCAGATTATGACCATTTTGATAATCTTCTCGTCTGTCACAATCATTGTTTATGCAGACGACAGGTGTAACACTAATAAACAATACCAAATCCGGAAGCAGAGCCCTCCAGAGTTATGGATAGGCCTTTGTTAAATTATTTTCCATGAAACAGCGTAAAGTTATTCACTTTATTTGTTTACAATAAAAGCAGACAGCAACGTAAACAGAAGTGGCAAAACCTTTAAATTTGGGAGGGGTGTCAATTTCTTGGTCTGTCATGACTCCTGATCAGGGCCAATATCGATCATAGTCCATTCTAAGTCAAAGTTGATACCATGTTTATATTCACAAACTTTATTGACAAAATAAACCCATATAGACACATTTTCAAACAATGTATTGCAAGTAAACAATGAAAAGTTATCCAATATCCTCAATGAAATTACATCTGTATAATTTCACTTTTTATGTATAATGAGATTAAAAAATCACCACTGGATTTTAATATGGATAATTCCTTAGGTATTTAGGCAATCATTCCTTTGAGATTTATGTACTAAGGAAACAATTGTAAATTGTGTGACACATTCATCAATATAACTTTAAGTGTGATTTTTATTTTTGCAACTTTCATGAGGTCATGATAATATTGAGTTTCTGACATATTCATCATCAACTGTAATAAAGAGTAGTGTTAACAAGCTGACAGTAGGTTACAACTAGGATCCCCAAGGTTACATCTGTAAAATATTTGATTACTTGGGAAAAAGACATGTATAGGTTGCCTAAATGTGGGTATATGTACATTTAATTTGACTATTATGATTTTTCCAGGAAAATTGGCAGTCAGAAATTAAGGGTTTCTATAAACGATGGATGGATCAGGGAGAGGACTTTATTCGCCAAGTATGAACACAGTGCAACATTTCACTGTATTATTTTCAGTGTTGGGGTAGAAGTCCGATCTGTGTTCAAGATTAAGAAACAATATGACAACATTACACAGAGAGGTATGCATGTCATAATGTACTTACAAGATATTGTTTTGTTTTTTTTAAGTACGATGAAAATAAAAAAGAGTTTTAAAGCTAAATATTAACCATCTTCAAGTTATAAAATATCAATATTGCAACATAAAAATCCTTCATTATAATGTACATATATGTGCAGAATTGTATTTTGTGTCTTAATGCATCACTAAAACAGTTCTGGTAGAAGAATATCAATTCAGGCCACTACACTTCTTATTGCTTATTTGAGATTGAAAAAAATGTCCTCCAGTTTTGATTAAACTGTTATAGATCAATGTGCACATCTAAGTACATGCATGCGATATCCTTCAAACAAAATAAAAAGTACACGGTATATCTAAAAGAATTCAAAATGTTCCTGCCATTAGAGGGGGTAATTCATATTACATGTCTGAGCAATACTAAACTCAGATACTATCTATTAAAATGAATTATATACAATGTACTTATTTACTAAATGTATTCAATTTGTGTACACCGGGTAACATATTCACTGCAATTTGCGGACATCTAATTATACCAAAGTCTCTTAAAATATGACCAATTTGAATCATAGTATGAAGGAACATGTTTTGAACAAAAGACTAAACTTATGTCCCCTAACTCAAACTTTCATTTAAAGTGCAGATCTCTATTGAAGCACTGAACTGTCATGTTAAGGCATTTTTTATATAAATGACAGAGCTTTGCAGGCAAGTATCATATTGCTCTATCAATATAATCTTTATTTGGCTTTTGCAGCTAAAGGTAAATAAGATGAATTGAAAAGGCCTAAGACATGTGGTGGGCCAGTCCTCAAGGAGCCATCAGTTTATGAAAAAATATTCATAGAGAGTCATGATGGGAGACCAAACATAGTTGGGGTAGGAACCTGTCTGGACACAGAGGTATACTATTTCTATATACATTGTATGCACATGGATGGAAGATATTTCTATATAACGTGGATGGAAAATAAGGTGATCATTTGGTTATGACCATAGATGATTAGTCTCAAGTTCCATAAACATCTAAAGTGATTGCATTTAGTGAATGTACATTTATGGATCCTCATACTAATTCATTTGGCTTTTTGTTGCATAGTAATAAATGTGTGAAAGTTATCAAAGGGGATAGATGTCCCAAGCCACAGACCAGACAGTTTTCAGGTCAAAAGACAGTTTGCTAACATGTATAGGGTAAATGTATAATAATCTACCAAACAGGGCACCAATGACTGAAAGCAAATAAAGTTAAAATAATTTAATACATTTAAAAACATTTAACATATCCAATTATTGTTAATTTGCTTTTTTTCTTTTGACAGAAGCAGATACCGTTGCAGCAGAAGGCAGTGTTACAGTTAAACCAACAGGTAGTACTATTTAAAATTGCTTTTAACTTTTTGTAATTGTTACAGTCAGGGGAACATATCAGCATTTATTTGAGTGCAATATGATTCTTGCTTGATCATTATATGAATGTCATATAAATCACAGAATGAAGATGGACAGGATTTTGTTTTAACACAGATTTTTATTCAATTTATCAACAAAGCACATACACATGACAGTATCATATAATCATACCATACAGCATTTCATAGCACACCAATCACCATTCACTAGTTTGAGCTTTTATACACATCGTACATCTATCATCGAAATATTCGTACACACCATGCATCTGTATGAAATATAATTTAAGATACAAACCATACATCTGTATCAACAAACATTCATCTGTATAGAGATGTTCATACAAAACTATTTCATTAACACCATACAGTTAACATTGTATGAAACATAATTTAAGATACAAACCATACATCTATCAATAAACATTCGTACACCATACATTTGTATAGAGACATTTATACCCAACTATTTCAATAGTACCACTCATCATACATATGTAAAGAGATATTCCTGAGAATTAATAGGTTGATCTCAAACTTTAATGTATGTTCCTCTTTGTCCTACAGACGGCCATCATTAAATTTAATATTATAATCAGAACCAAACAACCAAGAAAAGAAGGGAAAGATCCCATTTTAAAGAACAGATAAACTTAAAACAATGTGGGGCACTAAGATCTCTGGGATCTTGCATGTTCAAAATGTATGTATTTTTTTAGATGCCAAAAGAGAAGAAATCCGGAGATTACGGAAGGAAATTGAAGGAACTAATTATCATCATAGTAAGTGATGTTTGGTAATTATTCCATAGCTTGAATATTTAAATATAAAATATTTTAATATTTTAAATATAAAATATACTAATCAAGAAGTCATTCTATCAGTTTCCATGATGTACAAGCATTCAATATTGGAAAAAAGATGTCATATATATTAGTTACCTCTTACATACACAAAGTCCTATAGACATGGAGTAATCTAAAAATAATTTTAGATTTTTGTTTATTAGTCTGTTTAGTCTAGAGTTTTATAAGTTCATTGAAATCTTATACAAAAGTAATAGATCATAATAACAATGTGAGATCTGATTTAATAAGCCCGCCATCATCAAATTGTCCAGTGTCATTCTGGGATGTCTTTTTTGGTAATAACAGATATAATATATCAATTGATAACTTCACAGGTTCCTCTACTCCTAAGACAGCCGAAGTTTCAAGTTTGAAGAGGATGAAGAGAGCAAGACATGATGACCTTGAGGAAACATTGTTGCAATTGGAAATCAAAAGAGTGAAAATGGAGATAGAACTGCTTGCCATGAAGAAAGAGAAAACTAGAATAAAGATAGAAAATGTCAAAGAACAGCAAGCTATTATTAAAAGCCAGTTTGAGACCATTCAACTATGATCTTCATCAAGAGTCTTAAATCTTTTTCTTTCATGCAACCGGTTATATTTTCATTCAAATTGCCCTTCGTCTGTGGACTGGTATTTAGTGTTTGTCTATGTGCTCCTAAACATTTTTGTCATCTCTGTTTCTTCAGATTTACTTGATGGTTCATATTCAGATATTTTATATGTAGGGTCCTATTGTAGCCTAGTTGTGCCCCTTTGATTTTGAGGCTTATCTGAAAAAAGAAGTGGCTGACAGGCAGTCATCTTGGATTTGAATAATGAAAGTTTGTTATCGATTGCTATCTCTTGAGACGTTCATGGTGGATCATTCTCAGATTTGATATAGATTCCCACATTTCCTCGGCTTGCTCTCTTGATTTGATTATTGCCAGTATTACTATTTCTTAAGAGGAATTTTTCAAATTTTACATTATAAAGAGAAAAGAAAGGAAGTGCTCCAACTTTAAAAGATCAAATGAATATCAAATAATGTGGGGCACCAAGATTGCTCTTGAATCTTTGGAATGTGCATTTGGTTCCAGGTAAATTTTTTGAAAGAAATTTGAAGCAAAATTGAATAGAATTAAAACAGAAGACACCTGACTGCAGGTCAAGGTCACAAGATCAGACTCGGTGCAAGCAAGGTCACATTTTCTGTCTCTTAACGGCGACATAATTTTCTGTAACTTTTTGAAACAAAAATTGTTGATATGAAATCACTTCATTTAAAGTGATGATCAAATGCCTTGGACAAACGTTTATGTCAGTTATGAAATGCTTTTCCTTGTGAATACTTTATCATGGTATGTATCAAAGGTGTAAGTGTATGATAACTTAACAGTATTAACCTTCCAGCTGGGCTTAATTTAAGAGCTGAACACAATGAGTGTTCGTACTCTAGTTATCCTAGATGTTTCTTCCATACACAACTATAATGGCATGTATACACTCATAATACTAAAATACATCTGAAAGTACAAATTCACTGGGAAAATGTTATCCTGATATGGTCTCGCATAGCATTTCCATTGCCATCAGTGGTATTTACTGCCATTACTGTCACTTTCCTCATAATTTTCAAGAAGACCTACAATATCATTCCTGGCAATCCCAATATTGTGCAAAACAGCACAGGCTAATATTATTGTTGCAGCCTTTATAGGCTCAATTCGTAAACCTAGTGACAGACAAGCAAACCTCCTTTTCAAGATTCCAAATGTCTGTTCAATTTTTACCCTGGTCTTGCACAAAGCATCATTATACTTTGTGTGTGATGGTGTAGATGGATGGCTGTAAGGGGTAATTAAAAATGTCATGCAGGGGTATCCAGAGTCTCCAAGTAAAATTCCATCTTAATTGCCTGTAATGCAAAACATAATTATGTATCTCTAAATAAACTTGAATTGAGATCCTAACATGTTAATTGAGGTACTATGAACATGTTTAAAAATGGCCGAGTTAAATAGTCTGTCATCTTAGCTGTGGATTTATGCCAGTACAGAAAAATGTGAAATATTTTATGGGTCTAAACAAGGTTATTACCAGTAGGGAAAAGGGGAATAGAATGACATCACAGTATCAACAGTAATGATTCTGAATGACCATGCTGGAAGGCAAAATTTTAGAATTCAAATCATGTTGTGTAAAGAGCACAGATATATATACTCCAACACTAAGGCCAAGATTAAACTGCCTAGCACTCGCAAACCAAGTTCTTAATAAACTGTCAGAAGTATGTGGACATCAAGGATGGTTTTTCAGTCAAAATATATAATCTATAAGAATTGTAGAATCGTTTGTGCATTTCTATTTACTTACCATTTTCAAATTTAAAACAGATATTTGACCCTCTGAAGATTCTAGCGTCATGAACTGATCCTGTATTTGGAGTCGCATGCCATCTGAAAAACATTGGCATTGTTTTGATTAATAATCTGCATTGAAAAAGCGTTGAAAACACATATGGGACCCAATCAGATAGAAAAACAATCATTCTCTTTCCCTAGTTATGATTTTATACGGTTGTACTAAGATGAACATTTGGCTTAAAGGCCTTTTATTTCATACAACACTTTCTTATAGCATATTTTCTTTCAAAGAATAGTGTTCATTTGAAATTTGTTATCCACCTGTACCTGAAAATTTAGTGAGTGGTAGCCTTTCCTGTTTACAAAATCAGCTTCGTTCTGATGTGGTGCTTGGATCTTTATAAAATTGCCATCTATACAGCATGAGTACATTAAGGAATCCTGAAATATTTGATAATAATAAATCAATGTACATGTATATAAAGAGAAAATGAAATATTGACAACATTTCTATACAGTGTGCATAAATGATGACATACAAAATGTATAAAGTGTATATTATGATTTATTGTTTACATGAATGTATGGTTCTTGAATGTACCGTATAGGGTATCCTGTGTGCAAAATACATGTATGCCTTGATTTACAAACTCAAAATGGCACTCTGAACTTGTCATGATACATATGTTGTGTACAGTGTTCTTAAATAATGTATCAGTATTTATTTTGATTTATTTCTAGCAAATAAACGTCGGAGTAATAATTATAATCTAAATATATATTATGACGAGTGTATATACATACATTGGGCTTTGGTTGGTTGGTGTTTGTGGTTATTTGGGTGCCTGCAGGATAGGGGTGGGTTCAATAAAGTGTATTTAGCACCTCGTGTTGAGTTTGTCTGTGTCCGGTTGGCATTCATATCCCATGATTGCCGACCGGGGGCAGTTCAATACTTATATATATGTGCATATTTCAATACTTATATTTCAGTGCTTATATTCATACCTTTGCAATTTTCGTAAGGGAAGACTTGCTCAGTTTCTGTACAGTACTTGCAATATCAGGTCATAAGCTGATAATACACAACTGATGTTAGTAATGTTAAGTAAGCATTGTCATACAATGGTTATTGTACATGTACCTGTCTGTTTAGGTATTTCAGGTGTATTACAATACAGTTCTATAATTTCTGGTATTGTACTGTATTTAATATATATTGTAAAGTCTGTAACACTTTAATACCCAGTGTAAGGGTGTATTCCGCAAAGTCCCCCCCATTATGTATATGTCAACTATGTATGATGTAAAATCAGATTGATTGAAAGTATGTCATTTAAAATAGTATAATGTATGACCTTTCTGTAAATCCGATTGGTTGAAAGTATGTGATTTAAAACAGTATAATTTATGACCTTTCTGTTTAGGAATTAATTCAAGGTGGATTACGACTCAGTTCTACAATTCCTAGGTCATTTAAATGTTGTCCTTGCACTTACATTTACATTGTACTTATATACTTTTGTATCTATGAATCAACCTTTGCTGTCACATTTAGTGAGTATCTTATTTAAAAGTTTCAACACCTATAGTATAGTACCATATTTAATAATGTAAAGTCTGTAATATTTTGATACCCAGTGTAAGGGTGTATCACTCACCACAATGCCTTTTTCTCATGATGTATATGTCAACTATGTATGTATGATGTAAATTCTGATTGGCCGAAAGGCCAAAGGAATAAATCAATTGAAATTGAAAAAAATTGTATCAACAACTTCTGGCCATTTCTATATGGTTATTCTCTTTCAAGTCAAGACTGAGAGTGAAGGATAATTTTAAAGAGTCATCAGGGAAAATAGCTTGCAATCGATCTATTGTGTATTTGTCACATCTGTATATATTTAGATGAGGAAGTTATTCTGTTATATTTAAACTTTAATAAAAATCGAAGAAATATCTGGTGATTCTCACATTTTTAGGTCACCTGAGACGAAGTAAAATTTTAAGTAAATGAGACGTTAACCTAATCTTGTTTTTCACAATAAAAACTTTATTGCATAATACATCAGTAAATAGTAAAAAAAATGTAATGTGCCATTATTCAAAACTTGTTAACATTAATTAGTCTATCATTGTTTCAACTGCCCCACGTGAGCCTCGAACACGTGACCCAGAGGTGGAGGGCTACAGTGATGAATGGCAGTATCCCTTAACCACTCTTCCATTGCGGCCCCTTTGTTTTTTTTTTTTTTTTTCTCAGAATTTTACACAACGTATATACATTGTGAGTGACATTGTAAAAATTTTGCTCCTGAAACTGTAGATCTCTCTTTAATTCTAGTCATAATTTCTTAAAAAACAAAAGTAAATAATAATAATAATAAATTATGTTTCAGTTTTTCAGTTGATTTCTGGAGAATTAAACAGTGAATTTTCATCCTGTAAGTTACTCAGAAGTAATGATTTAAAATGAATAATAGAATAAATAGAAGAATGAAATGTATTATGTGAGTTTTATTATAACTGTTCTTTCATAAAATCTTCAAAGACATTTGAAAATAGAACCGTTTAGAAGTGTGTTAATGTGATATTACTGTATCAGTCGCTATGGAAAATATTATGCCTACTTCATTCCGCATGATCGTAGCCGGACTTCAGAGTCCTGTTTTACACACTACCGGATGTTGTCGTCACCAAAATTGTGAACAGACGTAAATTGTTTACCTGCGATCCTGAAAAACTCAGATTTTATCCTTATCGCTTCTTGTCCCACTGGCATGTGAATAAATTGTCTGGAAAAACTGGAAATTGCCGAGCAGACGGAGAATACTGTTCTGGATACCTGGCTTTCCGAAATTCTAACAGAGTCCCCAATGAGCCGGAAAAAAAACACCAGTTGACAGAAACCGAAGTGTTAAAAGCACCTGTTCTAAAGGAGATAGTGAATAGTTTCTGTTCGTTGGTCTTGAAATTTTTGCCTTTATAAGATCGACGATATATAACAACGTATCGTATGAAAAACGATACCTCGAAAATATATCTTCATCTGACAGATCTTCCAATGCTTACGTAAACGCGGTAAGAATATCCATTTTCGTCTTCTGTTGCGTCTCAGTCTTGAAATGGTAGCCATTTTTAAGGTAACTTTGAGGTTGCTATGTGGCTCCCTCAAAAAATTGAGGAAAATCTCAAATTTATTTGGGGAAAACTACAGATTTCGGTTTTA
Source organism: Ylistrum balloti (assembly GCF_031769215.1). NCBI lineage: Eukaryota > Metazoa > Mollusca > Bivalvia > Pectinida > Pectinidae > Ylistrum > Ylistrum balloti. The sequence continues at coordinate 74,678 of NW_026781897.1, forward strand.
TACAAGTGAACTTAAGTAAAATCTCAGAATTTGAGGAAAACTCCGATTGCTTGAGTTGAGGAAGGTTTCAGCAAGCAATTTTGAGGAATCTCAATTTATTTGAGGAAATCCTCAAAGTTAAGGAAATCTCAGTACTTAAGCAGTTTTATACAAGCGGGGCCAGAACACCCGTCTAAACTTTGATGATGAGCAGTCTTTAACAGAAGCAGATTATAGATCGCTTGTAGGACTAAGTAAGGAGAACTTTAAAGATATATGTGATATCACCTCAAGTGATATTCGAAATACACCTGCAAGAAGCAGACTGACATCTGTAGCTATGTTCCTGTGCAAAATGATATCGGGAATGTCCAACAAGTTTCTTGCTACACTTTTCAATGTTTCCAAATCAAGCATACGTCGGGCCATTTCAACTGTAAGAACAATTCTTATGACCAGCTTTGTACCTGCTAACCTGGGTTTTGGTCATAGTTCGCGTGCTGAAGTCATAAGAGATCACACTCGTCCACTTGCTGGGACTAATTTGGTGTTGGGACAACAGAAGTCATACTTGTTCTAGATGGTACTTATATTTATATTGAGAAAAGCAATACGTTTCATTTTCAACGTCATTCCTACAGCATGCATAAGGGAAGACCTCTGTTGAAGCCTATGATCATTGTCACAACTACTGGGTATTACCTGTCTATCATAGGACCATACTTGTGTAGCCCTTGTGCACTTGGGACGTGTGTGTGCGGGTCGCATGTATGTCTCGAGCGCACAGGGGCTCGTAATCATACGTCATCGTGTGTGAGGGGTGTGATTGGATGAGAGTAATACATGGACTATCCGTCCCTTTCCCTCCACATCATCGCACTCCCGAGTCCTTCATTCCTCGCCAGGCTCTCGGAGTCTACACATCGAGATCGTCATCTTTACAGCTCATGTCCCGGCCCTGGTAAGCCAAACTTCCTAATATTTTAAACCATAGAATTGTAAATCCATATGAATTGAATTTAATGACCGTGGCGCTAGTTGTACAATAATTATGAGCTCCGGTCAGTGAACAATGTGTAATTATTCATTACAGGTTTTTTAGACAGTAAAAGAACCAACTAAACACAGTGTGTCGTGTTATACATCATACACCGTCAGGCTACACTTGGCAGATTCGAAGAACAATGATGCATCTATTCTAAACCATATCCTCAAAACCAACACTGAAGACATCAAATCCTGGATTAAAGAAGATGATGTTTTTGTAGTCGATCGTGTATTTAGAGACTCATTTATCTCTCTCAGAGGATCTAGGGATAAAAGCGGAAATGACACGATTCATTTCTGAAGGACAATCAGTTGTCAACTGAAGACTCAAACATGATCAGACTAGTCACTAAGGTGAGTTAAGCAAATTAAGACTCATGAGTGTAGTATATAATACTTTTGAATTTCCTTGCAGGTAGGGCGTAAGAATATTGTATCTGCTGCCCCTATTGCATGATCGTAAGAGGCGACTAAATTTGGGATCTTTATCTTTTCTCTCTTTCCTAAAGATCTTTTTTTCTCTTCTTAATTGTCACATTATACAATAAAAACAGAACGGACACCATTCATACTCGTACATGTTTTATATACAATTTGTGTATACATAGAACTATATGTATCTCTAGTATCGTGATATGATTTTCCCTGTTCCCGGCGATATGCATGGAATTCCTGCGGGATACATAATCACTGCCCGATCATGACGTTCAGTGCTTATTTCTATTAAAAATAAATCCTTGTTTTTGTGTCATGGATGGTAATGACTTAAATCAAAATAATTGAATACAGTAAATAGGTGATTAAACAGTATGCTACTATTACACCATCGTATTATTATGATTTCTCGAGCCTTGTTATTCCGATTACATGTACCTGTTGATTTACGTTCAATGATAATTCAATATTTCTTATTTGTAAACTACAGACACACACACATGATAATATTTCCACACATATATGTTGATAAATATGTATGTGATCACATGATGTATGGTGATAACGTATCAGAGACTGTGAATTTTATTTGCATGATGAATCGTTTCTTCGACTGTTTGAATGTCAGAAGTTTGTATGATGGAAGGAACTCTAGAAATCCTGACTTGGATCCATACACAACTATACAAGATGAAAGGTTACGCTGGCTCAAAGAAAATTTCTTAAAATACTTTGATGATTGGGAACAGTCCGTGCGACAGAGACCAGGAGATTTTTCAACATCTGATAGAAATGGTATGATGCTAAGCTATCAAACACTCACGGGTTTGAAGACAAGTGTCTATTCAATTGTTGATTGTGTGACTTTCATGTTACAACAAGGGTGCAGATTTGTTTTAACGCATTGTTTTAATCAGGACCCATTAGAGCAGCAATTTGAACACTACTACTATAGAGCTGGAGATAACAATAACCCAACAGTATATGATATTAGGCATATGATGACTCAAATGCGAGCAGTTGGTGCTCAAGCGCTTGACCCACTCCACAGTATGACACCAGCTGCTAACTTGGATATGTTGTATCATATACTATTGTAGCCCTTGTGCACTTGGGACGTGTGTGTGCGGGTCGCATGTATGTCTCGAGCGCACAGGGGCTCGTAATCATACGTCATCGTGTGTAAGGGGTGTGATTGGATGAGAGTAATGCACGGACTATCCGTCCCTTTCCCTCCACATCATCGCACTCCCGAGTCCTTCATTCCTCGCCAGGCTCTCGGAGTCTACACATCGAGATCGTCATCTTCATACCATCTTTACAGCTCATGTCCCGGCCCTGGTAAGCCAAACTTCCTAATATTTTAAACCATAGAATTGTAAATCCATATGAATTGAATTTATTGATCGTCGCGCTAGTTGTACAATAATAATGAGCTCCGATCAGTGAACAATGTGTAATTATTCATTACAGGTTTTTTAGACAGTAAAAGAACCAACTAAACACAGTGTGTCGTGTTACACATCATACACCGACAGGCTACAAATGGCGCCCAACGTGGGGCCAATGTAACAGAGGTCATTTTTCATGTCAAGGCCATCGCTAGGAATCGAACCCGGGACCCCAGGCTTACTAGTCTGACGCTCAACCAATCGAGCTAAAGAGAAGTTCTCTCTAGCCGAATGGTATATTGCGGCTAGTATTTTACCACGGTTACACTATGTAGGTCTGGTACACCTTTATGCATGTGGTACACAACCATACATACTATACTATAATCAGTTATATGCGGTGAAACCAGTGATTCAGATTGGCCCAGCTTTCTTTAGGACAGATGTCCTAAAGACTGAAATTTTCTAAGGCCATTTTGTCCGAAAGAACAAAAAAATTTAGGCCACAGCCAAACGATAAACATTTCTCCCTTCAGATGAAGACATTGTAAATTTGGGGTCATTATTGGATCGTTCTCAAAAATTTCATTCAACTCACTTTCATATTCGTATGTCTTTTTCCCCATTCCAGACTTATTATTATCCTTTACAGCCTTGTAAGCCCTCATAAGAGACTTCCACCGGCCTGCCACTTGTTCCGATGTATATTTATGGCAATACCTGGCTAAATCTGCAGAGATAGAGTCCCAGAGTGCCTTTTCCCTCATTTTCCCCTTGTTGACATCACCTTCCCTTTTCTTATTAAGGGAAATCAGTAGTTTTGTTTCTGGGGATCCCCAACATGTAGATGACATTGTTTTACTAGTACCTGAAGAATCACCACGCTCTTGCTTGGAAGCCTGCATACATTCATGCCTTTGGAAAATCTGGATATCATCAAAGAACAACTTGCAGGTCATCACACTGCACCATGGTTCTGGAGTTCTCTGTTAGTACATGTGGAGTCAAATTGGAATCCTCTGAAATAAAGGAAAACACACATAAAAAGTGACATGACTTGTACAAATATATATGTTGTGAACAAGTTTTGAAATAAAGCTGTATTAATTAGTTTATTCACTATACTGACAGTATACTGCTACATGTACATAGGACCTTATGGTTACACATGGACAAGCATTTAGAAAACTTAAAATGCATTTCATCAGTAACAGTGCCTATATATGGTCTACTTATTCCTTATCAGAATGACACCTATAAGCCCTACTGGGTAGTTAATAGTTTTAGAGTTATCGCCCTTGGCAGGTTCTCAGAAGAACTGTAAACCGAAAGAATAGTACTATACATTTCACCAAGTTTCACACTCATGGAGATCCACACAGTGTAAGTGATACAAATAATAACATTCTGGGATTTTATACGAGTGGATAGATACTTGATGTCGACCATATATTTGTCTGGATTCACCTGGAGTTTATCCTATATCGAAAAATTTGTATTGGACATTACGTCCCATTTACCTTTAGCAAGTCAATTAAGTATAATTACAACAAAGGGGATTATGATGAAATAAGAAAAGATCTACGATAGATTGGAAGAAAACATTAAGTCGAGCGTTGGACACAAAATCAAAATTTAATCTTTTTTTATCATATTATTAAATCTACCAATGATCTGCAAAAAATCAAAAAAACGCAAAGAACCAAATCATTTGCAACTTTAGGATTAAAATGAAGAGTGTTGTTGTAATCCTTCTTACCCTGAACATTAGGTACAAACTCTCTCAGATTAGACTTGAAAACCCGAGTCAATATCCGCTTCGACATGGGTTTCCTCCTCCTACGATAGCTCTTTCTGCGACGTACTTTAGGAAATCTTCGTCGATAAACCTTCCGTACGGAGCCTCGACGTCTGTATCCTCTCCTTTTACGCATAACACGTTTCTTAAAGAACTTACGACGCCACCCATAATAGTTCGCCATCACACAACAAGATCCAACATGAAATAACGCTCACGCGCACTAATTCCAAAACCAACGTCATTTCCGGTTGAAAGGCGGGAAAAGCTATACCGGAAATTCAGTCAGTTACGTCATCAAAATTTCCTGACTGAAAAAGCCCGCGAAATGATTATCCAATCAAATTGGGAGGCTCAAGCGCCGCCCCCCAAACCCCCCGCTTGGATTGGTCAATTGATTTCTGAAATGGACAGACTCAAAAAATGGACCCGCCGCACATATATAATGTGCGTCAAATAGCACGTTGACGTAAAGTAATACTAGTTTACGTCAACGACGCACACCGTAAATCATGCCTAAACAGACCCGAAGACACCGGCAAGTTACATGAGAGCACTGTGACAAGCAAATGGATTCATCTAACATGGCTAGACACCTTCGAAACTGTAAGAAATATCCTGAAAACAAAAGTTATCAGAAGGCTACAGAAAACCGAGGTAAGGATCGACCCAGCAGAAATTTCTTTCTCACTTGGCAAAGCCATGTCAAGTATATTGCAACACAATTAGCTGAGATGGAACCCATCAAAAGTTTTATCATTTGCGATGAAATGGGTTCAGGACAAGAACCTCATCCCCACAGCCACGCAGTGATCATCTTAGAAGAAGGTATGGAAATGACTTTTGCTCGCTTCAAAACATGGTGGGAATTGCACGACTTACCTGATTACCACGACATTCAAGCATGTAGAAACGTCCGTCAGTCAGTCAAGTATTGCAGTAAGGAAGATTATGAATGTCACATTTGCAATATTGACCATGACTATCTTTCAACTCTGAAGTTAGCTTGGTGCCACGCTCAAAGAACTGATCGTTTGAATCCCCTGTCTTACCCTTATTGCAGGCTGATTCCGGCTGACCAACGAAAATTTAAGGAAATGTTTGCTGAGTTTATCTTCAGGCAAAAAATGGAAAAAGCTAGAGAAAATATCAAGGATTTTGAACTGTACCCGTGGCAAAGAAAAGCACTTGAGCAATTCAAGATCCAAGATAACCGCACTGTGTTTTGGATCTACGACATGGAAGGAAATAAAGGGAAAACCTTCCTTTCACAGTACTGTCAGGCTAAACTTGACAGCTGTGTAATCTCCTAAACGCATTGGAGAACCAAACTAAGGACAGAATACTCTAGATGACCAAACTGTAAAGGCGATTAAACGGAAACACAGGAGCTGGCAGAGAAACATCGAAACAAGAGAAAGTGTGAAATACAGTGGCCGCGTTAGAAATAAAGTAAGTAAGTAAGGAAATGTAAAAGAAATTTGGAGCAGGAGATTGCACAGACAGTAAAAACAAATCCAAAGAAGTTTTGGAGATATGCAAGCTCCAAAACAAAACCGAGATCTGGAATTCCGGATCTGCACATCAAGCGTGGAAACGAAACCGTTGTTGCTCAAAATGATAAGGAGAAGGCGAATGTATTGACAGATTTTTTCTCGAGTGTATTTACTGTTGAACTGCAAGGCCACATCGCAGTTCTGAACAATTTTACCGTAAACATTCCGTGCGTCAATACTGAAATATCAGAAATGCAAGTATATATTTTAAAATCATTGAACCCAACAAAATCGCCGGGACCAGATAATATTCATCCAAAAGTACTTAAAGAAACCGCTGATATACTAAAAACACCCTTATGTGATATCTTTAACTCTAGATCTGGAGAACTTCCCGAAAGCTGGAAGGAGGGTCAGATAACTGCCATACACAAGAAGGGGGATAAGAAGGCACCAGGAAACTACAGGCCAGTTAGTTTAACAGGTGTACTAAGTAATGCATTAGAGAAAATCGTCAGGGCAAGAATAATGACCCATCTAGAAAATAATGATTTGTTAAGTAAGCACCAATACGGCTTCGTCAACGGAAGGTCAACTGTTTTACAGATGCTAAAAGTTATTGATCATTGGACAGAGATTATCGATCAAGGAGGATCAATCCAAACAGTTTTCCTAGACTTTATGAAAGCATTCGATACTGTCCCACATCAACGGCTATTAGGCAATTTAAAGCCATACGGAATACCACAAGAAATAACCAAATGGGTTCAGTTTTTTAACTGACAGGAAACAGCGCGTAGCAGTAAACGGGGAAACGTCCGATTGGAGGGTGGTAACAAGTGGGATTCCCCAGGGAAGCGTTTTAGGTCCGTGCCTTTTTGTAATCTATATCAATGACCTTCCGGAATATATATAACGCAAGTACATATCTATTTGCAGATGATACGGAAATTTACAGTCATAACCATACCTCGAATCTTCTGGAAGATTTAGATAAGCTTCAAAACTGGTCGGATACATGGCTCCTAAAATTTCACCATGACAAATGTAAAGTTATGCAGATAGGAAAGAAAAACCATAATATACCATTACATTTATATAAAGACGAGGAAAGCGGAAGAGCCGAGGCTACATTACAGCGTATAACGAAAGAAAAGGATCTTGGAATCATAACAGATAACAACCTCAATTTCAACCAACATATTCACGATGCAGTCAACAAAGCCAATAGAATAATGGGAACTATCCGAAGAACGTACACATATTTAGACAACAAAACATTTTGTTTATTATATAAAGCGCTTGTACGTCCGCACCTGGAATATGGGGCCTGTGTATGGAATCCCTATAAAAGATATAAATGAGTTGGAAAATGTACAAAGGAGAGCAACGAAACAAATACCGGGAATGAAAGACCTAAGCTATGAAAACAGACTGAGGATCCTTAAATTACCATCATTGAGGCACAGAAGATTGAGAGGAGACATGATCCAAGTATAGAGCGATTTCAGGTAACCTGTCGTCTCCACGGTAACCGAGACCGTCCGCCATATTGGAGACACCAGTTGGAGTGTACACAGCCTGGGTTAACATAGAAAAGGCAAAAGTGCAGCTATACTCACAAATAAATGTGAAAATATGTCGAAAAAGCAGGATTCAAAAGCCAAAAAAGAGCAAAAATTGTATCGAGATGGATTAGATACTATTGAGAGGGCTAGATATATGGACAAATTGAAAATCATTGACGATAATGACCCCTATGAACTCGACAACATGTCGGACAGTGTTGATATTTTGTCAAACATTTCGGATATGGACATTGCTATTTACTTAATCCACACACCAAGCCCTTACACGCTAGATGAATTAAGATGTCATAAAAGCATGGATGCCTACAATTACTTCATTTCTGGTTGGGTGCGTGAAAAAAAGTCTGCAGTTTTTGGTGAAAATGTTGTTGTTACAGCAAAGGTAAACATCCCCCCCCAAAAAAAAAAAAACAAAAAAAAACACACACACAAACTTTCACAGCTTTTATTTGTTTATTTTTTTATTTTTGGTAATGGTAAATAATAAATATTCTCTGTTGCATGAAAATAAATTAAATAATGAAACTTGAGACAACTAGTTTGCCCATAGATAGATTTTGATAGATTTTAAGTTTTGAGCAAAAATCTAACATGCCACCCTGCTTATTTTTCCAGTACCATATTCATATCAACTGGTCATACAATTGAGAGTAAACTTATTATGTCTGTCAGCGTGACAGTCTGATTTTTTTCTAGAGAATTATATTGGGTGAAATATTGCCTAAGTCTGCATCTTTTGTGTAACCTGAATGCGTTTCAGTTTTTGAGGAATAAAAAGTGAAAAAAGCCAATCTGATACTTTTGTCATACCTTTCGTGATTTTCAATATATACTTATTGATTTCTTATTTTTATTTTTAAGTGTTGCATTCACAAAGATTAAGAGAGAAACCACTGCAACCACGGGTGGTGGCAACGAAAACTGGAAATATAAAAGCTGCCCACTGTAATTGTATGGCCGGCCTTGGTGAAGCTTGTTCCCATGTGGCAGCTTCACTTTTTGCTGTGAAGGCTTCTGTAGAACTCAGAAATTCAGTGACCGTGACTCAGAGACCAGCATACTGGATGTTACCAACTGAAGTACGAAATGTTCAGTACTGAGAACTTAGGGATATTGACTATTCATCATCCAAGACGTTGAAAAATAGATTAGATAAAAACATTGAATGTGGCACACGTCCAGAGAAAAAGACTGGGGTCAGCACAAAGAAAGTTCAGCAAGCAACTGATGATGAACTCAATTCCCTCTTTGAAAAATTACATGGCTCAGGAAGTAAGTCAGTTGTGTTAACAACTTTGGCACCGTATTCAAATGACTTTATTCCAAAACCAGTGGGAGAGAACTTCCCAGTTGTTTTAACCGAGCTGCGGATAGATGATTGCTGCACTATGAACTTTAAAGACTTGTTAAAGAAATGTGAATCAGTTAAAATATCCGTTACTGAAGAGCAGGCCAAATGTGTTGAACAAGAAACAAAATTGCAGTAAAAGTCTAAAATGTGGTACAGGTTCAGAGCAGGTCGAATAACTGCTTCTAAAGTAAAATTAGTGTGTCACACAGATATCAATAATCCATCTGTTAGCCTAATAAAATCTTTGTGCTATCCAGATTCACATAAATTCTCAAATCAATCAACACGCTGGGGATGTGATCACGAAAAAATAGCAACAGAGAAATTTATTTGAATCATTGAATCTCAACATGAAAATTTGACATCAGAAGAATCTGGATTAATTTTGAATTCCGAGTTTCCCTACTTGGGAGCATCCCCTGATGGTATAATTTCATGTGACTGTTGTGGTAAATTTTGTCTAGAGGTGAAGTGTCCATACTGCAGAAGATCCCAGAAATTGAATGACATAGATGACAAAAAATTTTGCCTTCAAAAAAGTGATGATGAGAGTTTATCACTAAAGAAAACCCATCAGTATTATTATCAGATCCAGACACAGCTAGGAATGTCAAATCTTGAAAGTTGTTTTTTCGTAGTCTGGACAAATGAAGATATCGATATTGAAGTTGTCGACTTTGATTCAGACATTTGGAATTTAATCTGTGAAAGATCAAAGAAGTTTTTTCAAACTGCTGTTTTACCAGAATTAGTAGGTAAATTTTACACGAGAGTTTCTTCTTTAAAAGTGTGATGTTTCAAAACAATCAGTACCTTCATCATCAGCACTTAAATTGTCGGTTGCTTCTTCTGACAACATTACCTTGCCAGACAACAAGGGAAATGTGGATGCAGAAGAGAGGTGGTGCTACTGCGATGAAGTTGAATTTGGTTCCATGAGATGTTGTGACAATCAAAACTGTGAAATACAATGGTTTCACTATCAATGTGTGGGGGTTGAAACAGCCCCAAAAGGAAAATGGCATTGTCCCGACTGCAGGAAGATAAAATATAAAACCAAGAGAAATGCGAAACATATGTGTCTCACCGCTGAGTTCGAGTCCCACTCAGAGCACTTGCATCTGGGTAAATGACCTTTCCTTACCGTTGGCCTTTACTGGTTCATGCGCGTCAGTATAATGTGACTGGGGGAGTGGTACGCTTGTCTGCGGCATACTGACTCGGTGAGCTAGCACCTTGAAGTTGCCCTGAGTGTGCTAGTACAAGGCAAACCACATAAAACTCACTCGCACATCTTGCGCATACATGAAATTGTGTTTAGATTAATCCTTAGAGATTCATAAATTGTTCTCATCGCAAATAGCTGAAAAATTGCTGGTGCGACATCAGACAGCATTACAACACCAACATAATAACTGATGTTGTTTTGGAGTATGATATATGATTAATATATGCAAATCAAATAAAATTCATTCAATGAATAATCATTTCAGCAATGTAGTGATAAGGACATCAGTTGCAAGAAGGACATCAGTTGCAAGAGGCGATCAGCATAGGTTTGATCCCTTGCCAGTTCAAATAAATGACTTTAAAATTGAAGAGAATGAAAGATGAAGAAATCTGAGAGAGAAAGATTACAAACAGAAAACGGTTATTCCTGGAATATAGTCATTTAAGAAAAAAATACAAAAAAAATTGAAGCAAAATATTTATTTTATGTATTACATGTGCAGAACTCGCAAAATATAATAACCTGTAAACCAGACATGTGGTAATCAGTAATTGTAATAGTGATCAGCTGTAATTGATTACATTTTTGCATGTAATCAAATGTAATCAGTAATCATGGAAAATCTGATTACTTGTAATGTAATTTAATCAATTACAGGTCTTGAATTTCCTGTAATTCTGATTACTTTCCGATTACGTAAGCATGATTACATTTAAATTACGAGTGAATGTCTAAAATAGCTTTAAATGTATTGAATTTTTTCCCTTTATTTATTATTTGTGTGTTTTGTTGTATTTTAATTCAGGTTTTAAATTACTTGCGGACCAATTAACATTACCATGATTATGAAGTTATATCTTCGTAGGCAAACTACAACAAAAAGATTTTAAAAGCCAATGTAGAACAAAAGATATATTGATTTTTAAAGGCCACTGGATCATTTATATTATTTAATAATTGTTTACCTGTACTGACCTTTAAATTGACTGTACCTGTGCCTGTGCCTAGGGCTATGGTCACCAGTTGATAATTTTGAGATAATCAGTTTTTATAACCACAGTGGACATGGGTTTTGCAGCCCAGAAAAGGAATATATTTCCACAACACTGAACACAGGTCAGGTGCTATACATATGTAAGTTTAAAGTGAGAACTTTTAAGAACACTGAACAGGTCAGTTGGTATATGTTACTTTCAAGTGAGAACTTATCAAAACTCTTGAAGGTTTTCATTTCATTTCTTGCCATCATGTGTTTTGACATTGGTAAAACAATATCTTGTATTGTCACTGATAATGCTGCCAATATGACAAAGGCTTTTGACTTTCCACTACCTGGATTTGTTGATGAACAAGGCATGCACAGCACCACATCTGATAGTGAGGATGAAATGGATTCTACGGAAGATAGCCAACCAGAGACTGAGTTAGATTCAGATGTTGATTTTGGAATTAGTGTTACTAAGCACCATCGTTGTTTTGCCCATACATTACAACTTGTGGTAAAGGATGGGTTTAAAGAAATCAGTTCTAGTCTGAACAGTGTGCTAGCAAAAGTTGCCTCTGTGGTCAATTTTGCAAGATCTTTAATTGCCACAGAAATCCTTGAAGGCGAGAAAAGGTTACAGTGTGCTAACGTAACAAGATGGAATTCACAGTTACGTATGATAAAATCTGTGCTTGATATTTCAGAGAAGTTGAATAAGCTTGATACTACCAAAATATCCTCTTACGAGCGTAAACTTTTACGTGAACTGTGTTTAATTTTAAATCCTTTTGAGGAAGCAACTGTCATGGTGCAAAGTAATAATTCTGCACGTTTGGCTGTACCACTTACCATTGGTCTGAGACATGCTATGGACAACATTTCTGTCACATACAACAACAAAATGACACAAGCTCTGAAACGTTCTTTACAAAAAAGAATGTCTGTTTATGAAGATGATGATTTATTCACAACAGCTGCTATCCTGGATCCAAGGTTTAATCTTAAATGGTGTGAACCAGAGAAAGTGGGCATATTGACTGAAAAGCTAAGAACTGAGGCGTCACGAACAATCAAATTGAAATGTTCAACTGAAACAGAGTCCTCAGACAATGATGATTATAAAACTGAATCCCAAGATGAAAGCCTCTTCAGTTATATGTCTCGGCCAAGAAAGAGACATACTTCAGCACCAGATAGTTTAAGTGTGGAGATAAACTCTTATTTAGCAGAGGAAAATGTACCAAACTCAGTTAGTCCATTAGACTACTGGAAAGACAAGGAGACATGTTTTCCAACTCTTGCAAAAATGGCCTTATACTTTCTTGCCATACCTTCATCATCCGCTCCTGTTGAGCGACTATTTAGCGTCGCAGGAAAGACATTCCGCCCAGAGAGGTGTCGTCTAAAGGACGACACTTTTGAAAAACTTATGAATATTAAGTGCAATACTGATATAAATACTTAACCTGCTTCCTTAGTCATGTTATATTAGTGAACAGTTTGATTTTGTTGTTGTGATGAACTTAACTTTCCCTATCAGAATATGTACATCATTAATGTGTATGACCAGAAAAATGCAGCATGTGTATGTAATATATATCTAAAACTTAAATTTGAAACTTCAGTTTAAGTAAACAGTTATTCCACACATTCTGCTTTGTTTTTTAGATTTCCATTTCGCTTTTAACCTATCATAAAATGAAGTAATCAAAAGTAATCATGATTACATACTAAAAGTAATTGTAATTTAATCATTACATTTGAAAAATATGAGTAATTTAATTGTAATTGTAATCATAAATATTGAAAGTAATTGTAATGTAATCAATTACTTTACAATGTAATTGACCACATGTCTGCTGTTAACAGTGGGTGCTGTACTAGGACTTAAAATCGTCAAATTGTATTTAATTGCAATACAAATCATGACACCATATGTATTGCCAGAAACATTGTATCACGATACAACACAATATGGTAAAATATGTTAATTACAATACAATATCGTAAAATATCTTAATTTCATAAATTCATGAATGAGTAGGATAAGCATCTACAATGTCAGACAGTTGATGTCAAATGTATCACAGTTTTCTTCTTTTTTCTTTTGAAATTTTATTGAAACTTGTTCTATCTTTTCAGGTAAGATGCCAAAGTATAGTTTACACATGCATACAGCACAAAAACTTCATCTCATGCCATAATAACGCATAGCCTAGGTCTCAAAACAATCATTGTTTCGTGTATCATGCTAAAAATACTAGGAAGGGTAATTTTTAAAAAAAAAAAAAATTTTTACATTGAAATGAAGGTGGAATCAATTCGAAAACAATATATATATATATATTTAATTTAAGCAAGTTGGACAAAAAATTATTTGGGTCTGGACAAGTTGACAGGTGGGTCAGGGAAACCCGAATCAAACAATTTTTTTGGCCATTGGACAATGCATATTAATGGAGGAAAGTGTTATAACTGCAACTTGCTGACTACCACTGTTGTGATAGAATCATTGTAAATGAACAATTTTAATAAAATATCCAACATTCCACAACATTATCAATTATCATTAGTCAAATTCAACTACAGATGGACAACAATTCACAAGCGCACAACAGATATGGACTATTTTGTCTAACTGTGTTACAGTGTCACCTGATTTGCATACCAACAAGTCAATTGGAATTGTAGCACTTAAAATAGTGTATTTTTGTCTAACATTACCAATGACCCTTTCTACATGAATTCTGACATTTGCAAGTTTTCCAGTGTTTTCTACTGCAAGAGGAGAAAGCTGGTCTTTGCCTTTTGTAAATGCAGGTATACACAATTCTGCACACATGCTGCCTAAAGTATCGGAGATATCAAACCCCTCGTCTGCAAGAACAAGGTCTCCTGGCAGAATATTCGACAAAAATCCACTTTGCTCTGTAACATTTCGATCACTGGTTCTGCCACCCCAACCTCTGGAAATAAATGAGACAGATCCCTGCGGTGTAATACCCAAAAGAAATTTGGCAGTATTGTGGTGCTTATAACTTGACCATGATGAAGCTCTAGCAAGAAGGTTTGATGGTCGTTCAATAAACACTTCAAAACAATCTATAATGACTGCGACACGTGTTTCCTAAACTGCAAAGGCATAGTTTTTTTTAACTCGTCACGATCAGACCAACGCACAACACCATGTAATCTATTGTACATAATATCAATGACTTCAGAAAAATATCTAGTGACAGAACTTTGTGAAACACTGAATTCGTAGGACAATAACTGGATAGGCAAGTTTAAACGAAGTCTCATGAGACACAACATCAATAACTGGAATTTATCTAATGTTGGTTTTGTTGGTAAATATGGTTCTAGGTATGTAAACAATCCATTCAGTAAAAGAAATGTTGGCAAGCCTGTAAAATATTTAACTTTCTCATCATTTTCACGAAACTCTTCGATACTAAATTTTGATGAAACCAATGCCTTTTCTCTCTTTAATTCAACATTTTCAATTCGCAAAGACTGGAGTTCAACCATTGCATCGCATAACTGCATGTCTAAGTTTGTTTGTGTTGACACACCAGATTCTGGTTCATCATATGTGTCGCAACGCATAAAATATATTTCACAAAGAGATTTGGAAAGTTCTAGTAATGATGATGCAGCATCCACCTTTTTATTTCTATTTATTTTCCTCCGATACCTGTTGTTGGCAGCAGGTGATTTGATATCAACTTTTAGTCTGCTAACACTTGTCATATTTATGGAGGGCACCCTATCTGGACTGTCTTTCTGATAAGTTTCTGCTATTTTTCCTGAAAGTAGAAAATCATAATGATAAGTAATAATTTTAAACTATTTACAAATATATTAAGCTAACTGAAAAAAAAATTAAAAAGTGGAAATAACAGAAAGAAATTCATCCACCGGAATTGTTGAAAAAAATACAAAATTACATGTGTGCATGAACTTAAAAAAAATGTACACAATTTGAAAAAACTAGAAATGTTCAAAAATATATATATATGTAGCAGGTTAATATATATGACTGTTTGTTATTGTTTTATATTGTATATATTTATATTTTGCCATATTTATGTTCGTAATAAGGATGGTGTATGAAAATAAATAGAATATGATGGTGCATGCCACCTTAATGTAAGTCTGTTATGCATGTTGTGTAAAGGTCAAGTAGTGACCTTTTGCACCATTATGTTTTAATTATTCATGTAATGACATGTGACTTGACATTAGACATCTGATTGGACAGTATCAAATAACATCTCTGGTTTTCTTCGGACTTTCTTGTCTTGTTTTCTTGGCACTTCACACCTTTCCCTCCTTGGGTGTAGAACCTGTTTTTCCGCGGGAGAAGATTGGTTTTCCATGTAGATGCGTCGTCGTTTAGCCCGTCCCGTCCCTGTTTGAGATTTTTCGACTTTAAACTCCCACCTAATCCCGTGGGGTGAGTGTCAGAATGGATTTTGTGTCTTGTATACATTCTATCTTGAGTGAATGAAATTGAAGTATGTTAATTCTATAAAATTAACATGTAAACGTATTCTTTTATATTTCTGTAAAAGAATTGTATATACTGTTTTGTTAAAATATATTGTAAATTCTAAAATACAATTTACAATAATATAACTATGCATAAATGTGTAATTGTGTGAAATCGAATACGTGTGTATCAATAACCGTGACGGGATTATCGCCCTTGCGTAAGAATGAACGTTGAGAGTGTGCTCATGTATTGTATTTTTATGTTTCAGAGTTTATATCCATCTTTAACATAATAAAACCAAGAACCCTAAACAGTGTTTGTCTTAGATATAGACATGCACCTGTTACATCCGGCGCCCACGTAGGGACCCGGGATTAGTACTTAGCCATGCCCCATCGGCATCGCTGTGACCCCTGGAAACTCGAGGACAAGTTCTTTCCTGGAGGGGGAGTATGTAACCCTGGTAAAATACTAGCCGCAATATACCACTCGGCTAGAGAGAACTTCTCTTTAGCTGGATTGGTTGAGCGTCAGACTAGTAAGCCAGGGGTCCCGGGTTCGATTACTAGCGGAGGCATTAAAATGAATCAAATAATCCCGCGGTTCTATCAGAAAAGGCGGGATTAATTTGTCTTACCGGCACGCAGGATCAAGTAACACGTGCAGTAGCTATAGGCTGTAGTTGGGCACACGCGGTGGTAGAGTCCTATAGGAGGACATTCTCTAGCCGTGCGCTGAGCAGTGCGGATATAGTTTTTTTTTCTTTTTTTTTAATGGGAATCGTAGCTTTGACATGTAGTAGCGGGCATTCCAGCGTTTGAATAATGTATTTTACAAATGCATGGTATAGTTTGAGTAGGAGTAACGCAGTGCTCCAGATAACTTTTTGACATGTGTGGTTTTCACTCCTACCTTTATAAATTGAGGGGTTTTTTCACCCCTGCCTTCATCAAGTGTATGGGTTTTTCCATATTAGGGTAACACTGAATTTGTAAACATTTTTGACAGCGCCATATTTGCTATGCGACTGGTTTATAATCACGATCAAGAAAGCGCTTGTTACGAGTTTTGTTTACTCGATAAGTGTCTGTTTGACTTAGATTATTGAGTTTTCTAACTACGTAATATTGGAGCCGGACATTGACGCAGAGTCCGGATTTCGCACGGGTTAATGACGCAAATCTTATTTTTTTCCTAGCGTGAAATTAGAAATATTGTGCGTGAAAACGCATTCACGCAGGCTATCTGGAGCACTGAGTAACGCCTTTCCGTCGATATATTATGTAGCTTGTATCAATATTAACGCAGGTCCAGCGTTACGTCTAGGCCATCCTGCAGTGGGATATAATTGTTTCCCGCCAAATCGGACACAGATTTCCGGCGATTATCGCCGGTTTTTTCTGGGCGGCAAGTTGTGTCGTGGACGGTGAGAGATTAAAGGAAAAGAGAATATTTCACATGTACATTATCGGGCTGCATCAGATTTTTTATACTGCTGAACATTGTTTCGTTGAACATTAAACGCCGACTGCACTCTAGGCACACGGGCTGGTACGGCAAATTGTATATTTGCGTTTGCGTTGTTTTTTACTTGAGACATAGAGGAGAGAAGACTAATGACCTCTCTTACATTGGCGCCCCTGTAGGGACCAACGAGGACGACGAGAACTACAACGTACGACGAGGACAGTGTTATTCTGGCGTAGTTCCAAAGTTCGCCGCCAGGAGGACCCATGTGGCTTCTGGAAAAAAAAAACCAAACTGCAAGGCTTGACGTCTGTATGGTAAATGTGACATTCTGGTTTCCTGTCTATATGCTACAAACTATCGGTTGCGGTAAGCGGCAAGATGACTGTCCGAATTGCTGAATTGTGCTATTTGTTTAAACGTTCCCATTTATGTGCTTGCAATGCCGCTTGACATATATGATCCAATTGTTGATCACGTGTAACCGGCGACCTTGATCCCATGGCTACTCCCGGCAAAAACACCTATTTTTCGAAGTGAAGATTTCTTCGACAGACTGACATTCGATTTATTCATTTAATTTTGTGATAAATAAAATATTGTGTTTGTGTGTTGAGTGCGAATGCCATCAGGAAATTATTTCAAAAAAAAATTTATACTGTGATTTTTCTGCTGGAAATATTTCGTGGAGAAAGTGAGAAACGCCACTTCGTGAGTACACTCATCTCCAAAACAGCCCATTTTCATTTATAGATATTCAATACTAATAGTATATTTTTTTTAAAAAGCTGAAAGGAATAAGTAGGAATAAAATTAATTTACCTTAAAAGTAATAGTTTATTAATTTAATTATTTTACTTGTTGTTATTCTAAAGTTGTTAGACTTGTAGTTTTGTAGGATAGTTTATAATTATTATTTTTTTTCCCTCAAGCCTCTCTCTGGTATGTTTCTTAGCCTTTCATCTTTACCTAAGTCACTTATACCCTGCCTGTACTATACTAGCTGACATTGACTTGTGTGTTCGCTTTGAATACTTTGTTCTATTTTCAGGGTAGATTTCACAATTATTAAAAAAAAAATTTTGAATTGTTCAGATTGTTAACATTGTTTTTACTTTTGATTTTGTTTATTGTTTATTTAGCTGTTTCCTCATATTTGTGTACCTGATCTGTTTATTGGACTTCCATTTCACCCCGAATCTTTATTTTGATTAAGAATTTGGATTTGAACTTTGACAAATTTTAATTTTGATTTAAATTTTGAATTTGGTTTTGAACTTCTGAGTTTGATTTGAACTTTAGATTTCTTATTTAACTTTGAAAGAAGCCCAGGACTTTTCTTTTTTTTAGATTTGGAGTTTGTTGTTTGCTCATTTATCAGTATTTTGAGATTCAAGTGAAGTAGTTACAATTGTTTTCAATTTCATGATCCTTTTTGGATTTCTATGCATGTTTACTTGAGTTAGTTTTATTGTTTTCCTAAATATCTTAAATGTTAATTGGACTGTTGGAAATACTCTGGATCTTACTGGTGGTAAGTATTAATTTAAATAACATGGCACTCTCCGAAGATGACATCACTCGTCTACAGGCATATTTTAAAGGTTTGGACATTAAGCCTAACCTTGAATCTAAGGATGCCTTCACTAGTTGGTTAGCTGATGCTGGACATAAGGGGGCCAAACCTAAGACACTACAGACCCCTCCCGCTGCAGTAGGAAGCGCCCAAGCTGATGGACATCAGCCTATTTACACTAAACATTGGCCCCGTATCTCGGTGTTCTATGGAGGAGGTACCGACAAGAAGGAACAAGTCACCTATGAGCAGTGGAATTATGAGATCCAGTGTCTATTGAAAGATCCGACATACACTTATGAAAGTAAAGCTCAAACCATACGCCAGTCTCTGAAAGCCGATGCTGCTGGAATTGCCAGAAGACTTGGCCATGAAGCTGATTTAGATGCCCTATTAGCAAAGTTAAAAAGTGTTTACGGTGTGGTAGAATCAAAAGAGTCACTATTAGAGAAGTTTTATGGAGCCTCCCAGAGAGAAGATGAAGATGTTTCAGCTTGGAGCTGTAGGATTGAAGAATTATTATCAAAAGCAGTAAAGAAGGGTGAGATCCAGCTTGGAGACACCACAGAGATGCTCCGATCAAAATTCTACGAAGGTTTAAAGTAGTCATTGAGAGAGATTTCTGGCCATAAATTTGATCGGATCCATAGCTATGACCAATTGTTGGTGGAAATAAGACAACTTGAGCATGACCACAACACCAGTAAACTAGGTAAGAAACCTCAAGGAACAGCCAAGATGGCTAGTGTTACTGAAGGTAACACATGATAATGCTAACCTACATGCCATGATACAACAGTTAGATCAGAAGATTACCCAGTTGGCTAGTAAGCAACAATATCAAGGAAAGTTTCAAGGAATGAAGCCCTACAACAAGCATTATAAACAAGATTCCCAGACTCAGAAGCCGCAGCAATCAGACTATAGACAGAAGTCAGACAGCCAATCACCAGATGTTATATGCTGGAGATGTGAACAGCATGGTCATCTGAGAAGAGGCTGTCGAGTTATACTTTACCATTCTAAGAAGTCGTTAAACGAGAAGAAGCCTTCAGCGTAGGGTCACCTGTTGGCTTGAAACGCTCAAGACCCAATATTTGGTTGGAGAGTCCAGTGAAGTAACCATTTCTGTGGAAGGTGTTGATGTTAGAGCATTATTAGATACTGACTCTACCGTATCGACAGTCAGCGAAACTTTCTACAAATCTTATTTACACCACTTAGAGCTCCAGCCATTAGCAAAAGTACTAGATATAGAATGTGCAGGAGGAACCTCCCTACCATACTCTGGAATTCTAGAAGTTGACATTGGTAGATTACCAGATACGAAGCCTGGAACTCGTCAGCCATATCTAATGCTAGTAGTGCCAGACAGCAGATACAATAGCCATGTGCCTGTACTTTTAGGAACTAATGTTCTGTTACCCTCCATGATGTCATGCAAATCTGAAAGGAATTATGCCGCCCACAAGATGGAGTTTCTCGCCCATAAGTGGGCTATTACGGATAAATTCTCGGATTATTTATACTGATGTGGATATTTTATCCAGAATTCCAGAGGACTCGGAAGATCGGGAGCAATATGAAATTTCATCGGATTCCATTAAGACGATTTGTGCCAGTATCCAGTCTAATGCCCATGCCGAGGTGATTGCGAACATCTCTATTGATGAAGTGTCAGACTTGGATAGCATGCAGCAGATGACATCCAGAGACTGGAGAAAAGTTCAGGGTCAGGATCCAACGCTACAGCCCATCATCAGAGCTATTAAGGATGGTCGGAAGTTAGGACGTCACCACCTCAGTCCTGAGCAGCTCATGTACTTGAAGACGATCCACCATAGAAGATGGTGTGCTGTATAGACAAACCATGCAAGACGGACAGCAGTTTCGCCAACTCGTCCTTCCATCCTCTTTCATTCGCTGTGTATTGAAGTTTTTACACACTGACGTGGGACATCCTGGAAGAGATCGCACATTATCATTGGTGCAAGAACGATTCTTCTGGCCTGGGTACGGTCATGTCGACGCTGCATTCGACGGAAGACGCCAACCAATCAAAGAGCGCCTCTCATTAACATCAAAATGTCACGACCATTGGAATTGATCTGTGTGGATTTCCTCACATTGGAAATGTCAAAAGGCGGATTTCAACATGTGTTGGTCCTAACAGATCACTTTACCAGCTATGCACAGGCTTTTCCCACGAAGAATATGACAGCCAGAACAACCGCAGAAGTGTTGTTCCACAACTTTTTTGTCAACTACGGATTCCCTGTCCGCATTCACTCCGATCAAGGTGCCAATTTTGAAGGAAAGCTCATACGGGAGTTGTGTCAGCTTGCAGGCATTGAGAAATCGAGGACTACCCCGTACCATCCCATGGGGAACGGGATGTGCAAGAGATTCAATAGGACCTTGCTCGGAATGCTCGGAACATTGCAGCCCGACCAGAAATCAGATTGGAAACGTCACATAGCGCCACTTGTCCATGCATACAACTGTACCAAGCACGAGAACACGGGTCGTTTTCCCCGTTCTTCCTCATGTTTGGCAGACAGCCCCGTCTACCGGTTGATTTGGCCTTTGGTATCAACAAGGAAAAGAAGAGTCAGAGTTATTCCAAGTATGTTTCTGACCTTAGGGAAAAGCTTAAGTCTTCTATGAGCTTGCTACCAAAGACTCCAAGTTGGCGGGAGAGAGGAGGAAGAATGTGTATGACAAAAGGACAAGAGGATCTACAATCCAGGAAGGGGACCGTGTTCTGGTCCAGAAGTTGGTACATGATGGTAAACACAAGTTAGCGGATAAGTGGGAGGATGAAATTTATGTTGTCATTAGCCAACCCAATACAAACATACCGGTATTTGATGTCCAACCTGAAACAGCAGAAGGACGTATAAGGAGACTTAACAGGAATCTGCTACTCCCGATAGGAGAATTACTCTGGGAAACGGTGAACAAAGGGGAGTCTAGCAGCCCAAGGAGTAACCAAAGGAAGGAAAGGGAAAGAGTGATTAAGGATCACACCAAGAATGTAGGTGATGAGGATACTGAAACAGATGAGGATGATATTTTGGACCAAATCGTGGTCCTTAGTCCATCAGATGGAGGATCAGGCACCCCAGCCCGTGCCAGCGTTGATGCTTCAACTGATCAGGACGATGTAGTGCCCCATGAACCAGGTGACGACTCGGAGATTGAGGACACTGGAGGTTCGAGCGATAGTGGTGACAGCCGCAATTCCTCAGGGGAGGAAAATATCGCTCAACCTCAGACTGACCTGGAGCCACCCTCAGCTGTTGTGGAGGGGGGAAATACGGCTTCGCCCAATGCCGTGGAAACCAGGCAGACAGCGCCCATACCGGTTCCAAGGCGGTCTGTGAGGGTAAAGAAACCACCCAAGTGGCACAAAGACTTTGTTAAGTCTCAACAAATTGTTTGCTCTCCTCCAAACTGGAAGGACAGGGCGAAATATTTGCAGCAACTGGCTGCTGAAGGAGCATTTCAAAGAATGCCAGAACGGGTAATAGATACTTTGATGAACATCATCTGTAATGGTTAAGACGTAGTTGTAAAACTTGTTTTTAATTTTAGGGTTCTTGTTATTAGTATACTCCTGTATTGAAATGATGAGGACATCATTTTCCCAACACGGAGGAGTATGTAGCAGGTTAATATTTTATGACTGTTTGTTATTGGTTTATATTGTATATATTTGTATTTTGCCATATTTATGTTCGTAATAAGTTGTGTGGATGGTGTATGAAAATAAATAGAATATGATGGTGCATGCCACCTTAATGTAAGTCTGTTATGCAAGTTGTGTAAAGGTCAAGTAGTGACCTTTTGCACTATTATGTTTTAATTATTCATGTAATGACATGTGACATGACATTAGACATCTGATTGGACAGTATCAAATAACATCTCTGGTTTTCTTCGGACTTTCTTGTCTTGTTTTCTTGGCACTTCACACCTTTCCCTCCTTGGGTGTAGAACCTGTTTTTCCGCGGGAGAAGATTGGTTTTCCATGTAGATGCGTCGTCGTTTAGCCCGTCCCGTCCCTGTTTGAGATTTTCGACTTTAAACTCCCATCTAATCCCGTGGGGTGAGTGTCAGAATCAATTTTGTGTCTTGTATACATTCTATCTTGAGTGAATGAAATTGAAGTATGTTAATTCTATAAAATTAACATGTAAACGTATTCTTTTATATTTCTGTAAAAGAATTGTATATACTGTTTTGTTAAAATATATTGTAAATTCTAAAATACAATTTACAATAATATAACTATGTATAAATGTGTAATTGTGTAAAATCGAATACGTGTGTATCAATAACCGTGACGGGATTATCGCCCTTGCGTAAGAATGAACGTTGAGAGTGTGCTCATGTATTGTATTTTTATGTTTCAGAGTTTATATCCATCTTTAACATAATAAAACCAAGAACCCTAAACAGTGTTTGTCTTAGAACTAGATATGCACCTGTTACATATATATATATATATATATATGTTTGCATGAATTTTTAAAAATGTCTATTAATTTGAAAAAAAAAACTAAAAAACCCATAAAAACCTCACTGACGTCTCTCTAGGTCTACCAGGTAACAACTTCAAGCCACTGTTACAGTGCTATGACACCATGCTACAACGGCACATGGCCGACACCCGCGAACGATACCCGAAATCACTAAGTCAAAATATCACTTAATTAATACCTAAAATGGAAAAATATACCCGGAAATACAACAATAGGTGTTCATTTTAACCTTGTATTATGTGATCATGGAAGAATGGGCGGCAGTATAAGAAATATTAGCAGATAATGTATCTTAACTCAAAACAGCATCCTTACCTCCGGGGTCGGCTAGAAAAAGTAACAAGGTCCTGACACTCGTCACGTGCACCACAGTAGGTGCGCGGGGCCGTATGCAAAAATGCCGTTCGTTACACATGGCATGCGACAATCTCTGGACTCCGGCCTGCTGCATCAAAGCCTTCTTCAACACAGTTATCGTGACCACCACCATCACACAATCAGAAACCCCAATATCTATCAAAACCTTCTCCCAGCACTACGAAGTTAAAAATCAGCAGAAGCGTATCACTTTACCTAACTGTTGGGCGGTGGTAGGACTAATGATCGCTTCCCTGTAGGTTTTTATTGCACGTGGTCTGTATTCTGAGTTGAATCTATTAATATAAATAGATTCCGATCATAGGAGAATCTGTCACGGTAACCTTCCAGAATGTCAGGTATACTGAGAAACTGTCACTACTAATATAATACTAGTAGAGTTTATACAATACTGTCATCCGCTAGAAGCAGAAGATAAGCTCTCAACACACGTCCGTACTCGTCAGTAGTCGCATGAGAAGAGGGCGCACGCACGGATCACGGGGTCGATCTCGGTCCTGCACGGGCAATTTCACGCGACACTACACAGCCAAAGCAGAAAATTCAATTTTTTTCAGTAGAAGGAAAAAAATGGTCTGACGATCCAAGTTACTGTAATGCCGGGCTATATTACTAACAAACAGTAAAAAGTAGCATTAATATTAGTTTAATAATGAATAACTGGATGTACAGGATTGTAGTGTTATAGCGCTTGGCAGTGATTGGAAGAGGTGTAAAGTAAAATAAACTAGTTGATCGGGCTCAGGTGTGTATTCGCCATCTTCTTATCTATCCACTGATTTTTCAAACATAATAAAATCCGGAATTTTGGTGACTACTAATTAAATGCAAATGGATCCGGATACCAATTCGATAGTAAATATAGGACAATTTAAAATTAAATGCATATCTAATGCAGAACAAATTCTTCGAAATATCTACAAGGAGGAAATTTAACACAATAAATCAGCAAAGACAAATAAAATATTCTATCAATCATTGACTATTACCTAAACATTGACTCTAGAATACTCTAGTATGCCATGAACTACATGTGGGTCAATACTGGTGACAGGTAGCCAATGTAACACATGCATACCAATATAGAGGTCCGAATAGTAATTGCCACGATAAGTGTGAAGAAGATGACGAATATCCTTCTATTGAAAACTAACCAATAAGCATCTGGGTATATGTATAGTCAAATCTAACACAGTCAACATTAGAATATGCATACTACTAACAGGGTATAGTGAACAATATACGATCACTATCATAACAATTTACATTCTGATATATATATATATATATATATATACTATGCAACAATGAAACAGTGCATAAAACTCATATAAATGTGGAAATATCATATATGAACATATCCATGGTTAAGTCGATACACATTGGACTTTGACTAAAAATATTACGCATATATTGCATAGCATTGGTTAATTTTGACGTTGATAAAAGCAGCCTCAGAAAAACATGGCATCAATAGGGGGAATAACCTTAATGGAATAGAATAGACTCCGAAATCAATTGAAAAATAATCGCTTGCCATAGAATAAAAGGAACAATTTAACAATAAACATTTGCAAAAACCTGTTCGAATTATTTCGCATATCAGTTTCAGATGATTATAATAAACAAAATGAAAAGCCAATAAATGTGGCAAAATACATGTTATATCAAGTTTAGTATTTGATTTATGCCACCCTAGGGAGCAAATGTACCATTCATAGCATAGTATTTTATGTCAAACATGAAAATTTCAATGATGCATTAACAGTTCTTTTATACATATGCATATTTCTTAACTGGGTTCACGAACAGGGGGTGGCTGTCTCTGAATAGCTTTGCGGGTGTTGGGGTCAAGGTCACATTTGTCAACCCAAATAGCATTTTGTGCCGGCTCTCCAACAAAGTGTACGAGATATTTAATGTTTGGTTCCCTCCCTTTCTGACCTATTATCAGTGTTTTTCACACATTTTTTGTTCAAAAGTACCCTATGCCCCTGGAATTTGGAAAAACGACAAAAGTATAAAATTGGGAATTTATAAGTGACTTTTAGGCGCAAATTCAATTTTCTTTTTTGTAACATTTGAACATGTCAACAAGAGTGTCTAAATCACCCTCAGATGGCTCTTCATTGAAATGGCAAATTTTCATAACACTGTCAAGAGTTTGTTGTCTCATTCTGTTGCGTTTTTTGTTCAGTAGATTATTCATAAGAGAGAAACTCCTTTCAACTACTGCTGTTGATGAAGGAATAATTACAACAAGCTGAAGTAATTTGTAAATAATGGGAAAACATTCCTGTAATACTGGATGTTTGCAAAACTGCTCATAATAGAATTAATAGTATTGTGCCCTACTCTCATGAAAAAGAGAAATATAGATATATTATCATTTCTTCAAAATTTCTGCTGACAAGTTTTAAGAAATTGAAATGTTAACTTATTCAATTTCTTCTTTCAAATCTGGAAGAAAACATAAGCTTTACCTTAGGGTCAATTTATTTTGTTCAGATCAGGGAGTAAAAATCAGATTGAAGCCAAGTGTCAAATAACTCAGTCAATGTTCCTGAATCCAACAAGATAAGGTTAGCTGAAGTTGAACAAATAACAGCAGAAACTACAAACAAAGCAGATGTAATTGAAAGCATGATAGTTATAAATTCAATCATTAACACAGAAAGAAAACATGCATATCAGTTAGTATAATTTGAAAAATCTCCAAATATGTCCAATTCAATTAGTGACAAAAATAAAACAAACCAAAATTGAGAACAGTAACAGATTTCACTATTATCTTACTTGGGGGTATACATCTGTGCTTTAAAGGTTTCAAGTTCTGTCTTTAATATTACAGGATCAAGGAGCTTGTCTTTCCTCACAACATCCATCTCAAAAGTATCCAATTTGTCTGTTCCATAAAAGTATAATAAAACCTGAATAGCATGCTGTCAAAATAATTTGAAATCAAAATCAATAGTCCATTTAATCAAATAATCTTTTGTCAGATGTCATGAATTGCATGATCATGATCAAGACATCCAAAATTTAAAATGAAATATCATGTAATAGGAAACCAACAAAGTACTTAGTTACTTCCCCATAGTCCCGTAATTCTACCATGTTTTCTGGAAGTTTTATAGGGTCAAAGAAACTGAAATGGGATAACACTGGTGAACCAGTATTGAATGTCTCTTCTATTTCTTTTATCAGGTTGTTTATCAGGGGTATACTTACAAAACAAATTCTAAATATAAATGCTGCTTGTAATGATTTTCATCTCATAATTCAATAAATAAATAATGTATATAAACAATTGATTGAGAATCTACTTAGACATAGAATATAGAAGTGGCTATTAATCGAACCTGTGTCTTTGAGGTATGATTCAGGGGTGATATCTCTGTCTTGGGTCCTTAAACATCGAGCTAAATCTGTTCTGTCATTTATTTCAACAAACAATTCTGAGCATTTCTCAAATTCAGTTCCACTTCCTGCCAATGGTCCTTTGAACAACTCTATAATGTTATGGAGTGCATTTACTGTTTCTTTTACATGTTCTACAATATGAAATTCAAAAGTTAGATTATTTAATAATCTTATTATTAATTTTATATATATACATGTATCAATTAAATAGTAAGGAAGTTTTAAGAATAGTTTGATTAATGATTAAATTATTAACCTGGCAATGTTAGGAAGTTGATATTTTCCTGTTGAAAATAAAATGACAATGTGTTGACAGGCTTAAGTACATCACATAGCAAAGGATGGTTGCCACCACGCTCTTGTTGGTCACATTATGAAGTATACAAAAAATCTCTGGTACTTTAGTTTTCATGTAGATTGCATCAAGACAATCTAGTATGCATGTGTACCTATAGAATTAAAGTAAAACATCATTATTCACTTTGTGAAAAGAAAGATTTTCACTTGAAGCTTTTAAAATACATAATTCATTTAATTTAATTATCATTTATCGATCAGGATAAAAAAAAACACTGACTTATTATTAATTAACAATACTGGTGTTACAAGCAAGTAGCAGTTGGTAAGTCGACCCCAACCCCTGAGTTGCCTTGGTACCTGACCTTATGATATCTTTAGACTTGGATGGAGTCTAAAGTATATTTTTGGAGTTAATGATTTTAATCTTGTTTCTTTTCTGATTCACTACAAATCCATCAATGACAAAAAGAGTTTTAACAGAAAAAATGTATAACTACCGTGATACAAATCTTGAGCATGCTGTCAAATGTGACAACCATCTTGCGGCAGCTGCTCGAATCATTTTAAGTGGTTCATTTCCTTAAGCAGCTAGCTTGGACATGCTTGAATACAGCCATACGCTGAGGTGATAACTCAAATAACATTCACAAAGACAATAAGGTTGCATCAACTTCTTACATGAGAGGAAATACCTTGATAAGATGTGCTAAACACAAGGTAAGACGATGATTGCGGCATTTCATGTAGATGGAAAAGGGACTCTGGTGTCTAAGCCGTCGTTGAACACCTAAAATGAGATATTTGAAATACACAATTTTATTTTACCACGTATGACAGACATGATGTTAACTTTTACATATTTAAGAAGCAATCAAGTTCAGAATATATATCAGACCCTGTTTAATGATTTACATGGTGATCTAATTGTTAATTGTTGCTCAATAAAAATACTTCTGGTATTACTTACTATATGGTTAAAATTTGTTACTTTATGATATTACCTTTGTTGACTTCACTCATAGTATTACATCCGTCAAATCCGATAAACCTCATATTATCTATTGGTATTTGTTTGGCTACTAGGAATGTGTACAGAGCTTTACAAATATCTGCTGCACCGAGTGACTGAAGTACCACAAACCTTACAAATCTTGTGTCCAGAACACTATCATTATTTATGTATCTTGCCATGACACTCATCTGACTTCTGTTGGCTACGTCATTACTCTCATCTGATAATAAGGCAAATTATTTTCCAGTAAGCTCACTGAGAATGTTGTTTTCCCTCAATTGTCCTAGACAATCCACCATTTCACTTCCTGCTCTTGAAAAAATGTAGTTTGGCAATGATTTGTCGTTCAGGTGCGACACAAGTTCTTTAACGCCCTGGGAGTCCGAAAATAAATTTGGTCATTAAATCAAATGAGGACTTGTGTAGTTTTTTACCCTTCTTTATGATGAGGCCATAAAAGTCTTCTAACAACATGTTAGGTTCACGTTTAAGATTGTTAAATGCCTGTGTTTCAATATAGAGGGAAGCATTGTCGTGGGATCAATGAAAGTTTTACGAAAACTATCCTGCAAGGCACACCAAGATTTGTTTTTTTTAATTTTGTATTTATCCAAAAACACATGAGGAATAAATAGAATCATATATACTATCCAGTCTTAGAACTACCTTCGTCACACACTTACATAGTATAGTCATGCATCATTTTCACCACTTGACACACAGCATTTTGAGTTGAACACTATATCTTAACTATCAGAGACACTATATAACACAATCACTCTAAACATATTTCTATAACTTGCAGCCATACTAGTACTCCAGCATTATTATTTTTTTTTTAATTTTTCAAGAGTTTTTAATGTACATAACAATTACATCAACAAAACATCATCAAACATACAACATACAATATGCTCACTCATACATCACCATAATCTCGATTAAGTTGTATCATCATCATCATCATCATCATCATCATCACCACCACCATCATCATCATCATCATCATCATCACAAACACCGTCATCGTAATCATCATCAAAAGAAGAAAAAGAAACATCATCATCATCATAAACATTACCATCATCATTATCTTCTTCATTATAAACATTACCTCCTCATCATAATCATCAGTCATCATGATCTCAATCAAGTAATCATGTCAATACATTCTTCATCATTGTCATATTCAATATGCCTTTGTCACCACCTTCATGTCAATAGATTCATCCTCAGCATTCATTATCACATATGCACCTCATCATCAACCTAACTATCAACACAATTTGTCATTATAACTTGAAATCCATCCATACATCATCGCCTGGCATTTTCATCAACACCCTTACTAACATCACAACACTACCCTTACACACCCACTCCTACACATACATCAATACTACACATAAAAATAAAGAGGAGAGAAACAGAGAGAGAGGGGGGGAAGAGAGAGGTGATCTGGGTTAGTAAAAATTGCAATAATCAGCGAAACAATAGGGACTCGAGTATAAAGAAAAATACCTGGTAAATAAATAAATAAATAAATACTATACTCCAGCATTATTACATATACAAACAACATCAGCATCTGACATCAAAGCATCATATACAATCATCATCCTCGTCACACATTAGCATCATCACATACCATCAGCATCATTATGGTCATCATCACACTTCAGCAGCATCACACATCCGCATTATCAGCTTCTTCACACCTCAATATCATCATATACACAAACCTCAGCATCACACATCCAGCATCATAATTTAACATATTAACATCACCATCACCACCCAACAGCTTCATATATCAACAATACATATCAGCATCAGTATTATCATATTAATGTCACATATCATCAGCAGTAGCATCATATATCTACATCATATCTACATCATCACACTTTAACCTCCATGCACAAGGATGCTGCAGATTTTTAGACACGGTCAACATCATTATCTTCATCAAGCATACATACATACATAGACATGCACAGTTCAGTAATTTCTCCATTAACTAGTATGGACTCATAACAAGTGAGCAGTAACAGCTGTCACTATATCACTGTAAGATAAATGTTCCTAGATATAATGAAATAACTACAAAACGAAACATGTGATGATTCTTTTATTTATTAGAGAGAAAGGGGGAAGAACAAAGAGGGGGGAAAGAGAGATGGACAAACTTTGTATATGAATAGGGTAAAACATTTTTTAACTATACCGAATAAAAATTACAAGTATTTCAATTAACACAATAGTGAAAAAAACGGAATCTCAACATCCACGAACAGTTCTTCTTTTTATTCCGTTTGGTACATCGTCGACATGTTTCGACCGCTATGCGGCCGTCATAAGGACGATTTTTACAAAAGATAACAGCTATAAAGTGGCAATTTCCGGTTACATAAATGTGACGTCATAATGGACAATACTGACAATTATATACAAGAATAGGTAAGTACAATTACTTGTGGATTGAAAAATGCCATAGACACAGTAACAGATGCATGTTCATCAATTAAATGTACAGGTTTTTCATCTAGACAGTGTTAAATTAATACTGTTCTCATTGATTTTTCTAGCTGGTGAATGTTTATATTTCTTTTCTGCTGGGACTATTCTGAATTTGACATTAGTAAATTTTCTCGGGTTATTTTTTCCGGGCTTCGAATGGGGGCTTCTATTGGACCGGTTGCGCTGCTATTTTCCTTGGTGAAAATATTTTCAGTTGAATCAGGTTATTTTCTTCTAAATCCTGTGGGTGCGGATTTTTTATGTGTCGTGTAGCTATGTCCTTTCTACAATAGTTTTTCATGCACACATGACGTTGGTATTTGGTGACTTGTACACTGTGTTTACAATTCACGTATCTCTTTAGCGCCGCGATGGTACTTACTTTTATACTGCATTTCGTGCATAAAATGTGTTTTCCCGGTTTTGGTTTCCTGTTTCCTTTATCTTTGTTATCAAAATTCCTTTTTGTAAATTTGATGTTGGCCATTTAAACTTGAATATTGAGACCGTCCGGTTGCAGTGTACACAATGTTTTTATCCAAACTTCATTAGTGCGGAGTCTGACGTTTGTGTTGTTTATACTTGTTGCCACGCATATAATTGTGACGTCATCAATTCGGTGGTCGTTTGTACTGTAGTGGCGCGATATTGGTTTATATGATACCTTTATTAAGGATTGTGTTATTGCGCATTTTCCTTTGATGACCAATCGGCAGGAGGTTAATATACAATCTGCTTTGTCTGGCGAAAAGCTGCGCCTTCCATGTTTTTGTTTCTCAGCAGGTTCTTCTTCCTGACCTTAGAAAAGAGGATCGGCATCTGTGGCCAGGGCTGTGGCCCCATCTGCGTCAGGGGCTGTGGTGTCGTCTGTGTCAAGGACTGTGGATGCATCAGACCCCCGCGAACATTACTTATGATATTGTTGTCACTTTTACTGATTCTGGCTCCCTATTGTGGATCAAATAATAGTTATCAGCAGTAGAAGCTCTATGAGTCATATGACTCGCTAGAGCTTCTCTCATTTCGGGATGTTTTTCTCTGACATTTGTGACTGTTGCTTTCCTGATCTTTGTTGCTGAGATAGAATCGCACTCAGGTACAGCGGTTTTCAAGAAAGTGTTTATACCGCTGTTGACATTACTCACGGTGAGCGGCTGCTTGTTAAAGGACAAAAATACCTTTGAACAAGGTGAAGATAATTCGCATTGATATAACAGAAACTTTTGAAAAAGGTCTATTACATTGGTTTTATATGTGCTAACATTTTGTAGATACTATTCAACCTGCATTCCAAACTTTCACATGCTAATCTCATTCACCAGCCTGGATATTGTTTTCGACTAGAGAATCCGCCTGCTCACTTAGATCTATATATTCCATCATCTAAAAAACAAATATCAACCACCATACATTACGGCATATCATAGCAAAAAGAATCATTACTGTAAAAAAAATCCGTGCCCTTACGCAAGATTTGAATCCAAAATTACAGCAATTATTATTGAATAACAACACCACTACGGAAAAGTTTCTCAGCTAAATCTTCATATACAACAAAAATAATATATTTAATGCATTAACATTGACACGTCATAAATTATTATTACCCAAATTACAATGAAGAATCCTACATGAATTTGCTTTAAATTATATTGTGGTTAAACACCACTCCCTCTACACAAACATCAAAAACAAACTGATATTGAAATAAACCAAAACGGAGAAAAAAATCTTGACAGTATTCAATTTGTCACACAATTTCTTATCCCTAAAACATATATAAAACAAATACACACTCTTATCATAAAATAATAAAACACCCATTTAGAAATTATTAATGAATCAGATAAAAAAAATCCCATCGAATATAATCACTTTCCAACAATATGCGACAAACGTTTTACCGTTTTTTAATTCCTCTACAAAACTCCTATTAGCACAATTCCAATAAAATTTGGCAGAAATTGTCCATGGCAAAACGGTTACAAAATTGTAAACAATATCGTCCTTATCACCAAACATCGTCATTTCATTACTCGTGCATTGTAAAATCAAAAGCAACTCATGGAGGAGAGGGTCATAGGTAATTTTCCAAACTTGTGAATTTCATTATCACATATAATTCAAACTATCTTGTACTTGATCAACAAGAGTACTTCTGTTACTTTGTGAAACAATAACAACATTGGCCAGAGGGTTTGTGGTTATCTTGTTATTTTGTTTGGATAACAAAGATATGTAGATATAAAAGTAAGAAGGCTGAACATATTTCGGAGCAAACCAATCAATTAAATGCTCAATGCCAATGATATTTCGAAGCAAACAAATATAGTAATTTACTTCCAATAGAAAATAAAAACTATAAACGTCAAAACAGTTTCAAATAATGATATAAAAAACAGGCTTTTGTCGATGAAACGAGTAACATCTTCCTTCTGTATATGTGTGATTAGTTCCTCGCTGCGGTTCTTGTCCGCTGTAGTTCCAGTGTCTTCCAGCGTTTTGCCTGTCGGAGGAACAATATTGATTACTTTCCTTTTTCTGCATGTTGAATTGGCTGTGCGCTTAACTAGCCAAAGAAGCCAGCCTGGAAATGTTTGTACATCCTTCACATCATTACAGCGAAGAGTTAGTATTGTTAACAAAATCAGAAAACAGCTGTTTAACATGACTACGAGAAAGAAATAACAAATCCCTGGCATTGGATCAGAAACTGTTGGCAGGTTTTCTCCTACTATTGTCATGTAAACGGCTAACGATAATGACATTGTAACTATGTAGGAAATCCTCTCCCCAGAGGAGGCCGGCAAAAGGAAAACAAAAGGGTTCATGAAGCGAAGGAACATCACTGGTAAAAACATAGACAAAATAAAGTATTCTGAACGTCTGGTCAGATGAATAGAAAATGCTAGTACAGAGGTTCCGTAATCTGTATCATTTTTCACAGATGTCTCTTCGATGTCCCACTCCCCATTTGGTTTGTAGAATTGCATATCTATATCTGGACGTGCTTTAACCAAAGCTACTTCATTCCCTGTATGTAACAGAGATAGAAACTGCAAAACACATATTTGTGAGTCCGAAGGAAATTTAGTCATATCAAAACTGCAGCTAGCTTTCACGTGTCGACCAGGTGTCGACGTAACTGTGCCGTTAGAGTAAACTCTTACGTCGTAAGAATCGAAAGAAATATCTGATAAATCC
The DNA here is from genome assembly GCF_031769215.1 of Ylistrum balloti. NCBI lineage: Eukaryota > Metazoa > Mollusca > Bivalvia > Pectinida > Pectinidae > Ylistrum > Ylistrum balloti. The sequence continues at coordinate 108,905 of NW_026781897.1, forward strand.
TCAGAAGATGTTGCTATATAAATCCGTGGTTTCCATACATTTGATGAATTAAACACGAAGGAGGTTATATCATTGTAGTTATGTGGTGTCCAAACCAAGCGGTAATCGGTCCATTGTATTGGTACGCCACAGTTAAGCGTGATTGTTCCAGACACCATATCTAAATCCAGAACAGATACAAGAAACATGCCAAATGTGACATGTAACGGGTCGCTTAGGTTGTAAACTGGTCGGAAATCTTTTGTATAGTTCTGGAACAACGTCTCCCTCAATCTCATTAGGTCATTCATTGTACCGTGTGCATTTCCATAATTTCCATACATGACAGCGACACAATACAGTAAAAAGGTAAATATTAAAAGATCGCCTGGCATCTCCTCTTGATTTTAGGCAAACTAAAGAGAAAGAAGAAGCCTTATAGTTACGGAATCGCACAGGCCAAAATTACACTATCGGACAAATATGGAAGTAAATAAGTTATTTTTACAGTTACTCAAAGGACAATGAATATTATATTTCAAGGCAAATTAACAAATAGCTGTGGAATTGGCTTAATAATGAAATAAACTTGTGATTATTCATATGTTCAGAAGAAGACTGCTATAAGATGGATTCAGTGGAAGCACCTGTTGAACGATATCGTTCACTTCTTTTAGTTATGTTTAAGATGGCAGAACAAAATGAAAAGAGCTTTATCATGGCTTACCTTCAAGTCACTATGAAATTATTATTACACATAAAAGATCATTAGGGCCATCACCCGGTGTAAAACACAGCGATTCAAAAAGGAAATAACATCAAACAAACTAAAAGTCACTATGAAAACAGTTATCAATGTTGGCATGATTTCTATAGTTAAAAGTTTTGAGCCGCATTTAATGCTATACCAGCATTGTTTAGCTTAATGAATTACTGATATAAAAAAATAACCTTTACCTGTTCTAGTCTAGTTTATGCCTGCCGACGTCAGTAATACCCAAAGGTAACGTGCCAAGTATGTGTTGCAAAATAACTGGAACATACAGTGTAAAGCATTTCGAGTTCATATGATTGTTTTACACCGTATTGTTGATGGTAACCTATAATTGATGTTTATTGTTACAGTCATTGATGAATTCTTAAGCGTTTCTAATTGGGGTTTAGGCAAATATGGTAAGGGTCAATAACGTTTATACGGTGTATCAAAAACACCTTAATGAGTATGATGAACATACAACACGCCGATTTTCGTATTTGTCAGGCAGCAATGAATGCAATATTATTCATAACGTGTAAATACCGATTTTATTTTTCAATATCGATGTTAAGATCTCAGTATCGTTGTTAAGGTATCGAGAGACAGGGACAAGGAATAGTAATAATAGGAATACTATAAACAATAAAACTTCAAAACTCATGTACGAAGTAAATGTTAGAACTTGCAAGATCGTGCCTCATTTGTCCTGTGACAATGAAACGCATTGAAATCGGTGGAGATCACTCCGTCGACGTCATCTGAAATATTATGAATTTCATTTATTTATTTTATTTTGATTTTGTGCTTATATTTCCACAATGGCTAAGAATGATATCGAGCACAACAGAAGAATTCTTGCTAAGACAAATTCTAGAAGTGCGTCAATGTTTAAAACAATCTGTTTTCTCAGTTTTCAAACAACTTTTAAATTTACACCAGACCATAGATTTTATTTTAATTTGTTGGCCATTTTGGAAGACCAAAAATGCGAAGAAAGGGCATTCGGTTTGCTAAAGAAGAAATGAACGATATAATGATACCTTATTGTTAATAAATCCTTATTTCTCGAAATGCACTCTGTCGGGCGAGGTATTGTCGTGCAAGTCAGAATTTTAAAAAAAAAAACTTAAATGACACATAGACATCGCTTTATTGTAAATACAATGAAATATGGTATCCAGGTATGATTTATTTACGTTCCTATGTAAACACTCACTCAAAATTGAATTACTATATTACCTGTTATGGTTATATTCACAATATGAATATGATCGACTGTACCGGTGACATTGGTGTGTCATGTAAACGTTTGTAATGTTCTCTTGCTAATTGGAACTGACCCAATAATGTGTAAATTCTCTACCGTTGATTTACATACATGATAGAGCAAAGGAACCATCTGAACCGTTCTGAAAGCAAATATAAAGATGTCAAATGTTTGGGCAGTGCAAAGAATCAAATTTTCAATATGTGACATAATGATATTTCAGGTAAGATGTTGTAGCGTTAATGTGATATCATGTACGATTGAACAAAATGATCATGAAACGCAATCAAATGATCAAATTTCAATTAGATATATTGTTTATCAAACGACGACGGACTTTATAGAAGATTCACTTGATCCTCTGTACATAAAGTGGACCTGCTCATGTAACCCGAGATGTTCATTTAAACAAATTGATGTGTAACCAATAAATCAAAGAGAAAATATCGTAGATAAACAATACAGATTTTTAGAGGAGTGGTGCATGGGTTTAAAGTGCCATTTCACTATAACGAACTGAACTATATATAGCAGCAGAAGTGGGAACATGTGTTAATTGATTGAAACAGTTTGGAGTATTTTAGCAGTTTCTAACGGTAAAAAAACTCCATTAAAGTTGAGAGGTTTCTTCTCGGGAGCCATGAATGCGAAATCATGTTAAAAATAATTGCTATAACTGCCACTGAGGACGATGATTAGCAACACATTTTCGGCTTTTATGCCATAACATACTCAAAAATGTCCAGCTCAACTGGAAACTTGCAAGATGGTGTATAAACTAAATTTGGACTGACCTGCAATATCAAGACTTATTCAGGATCATCTCACGAAGGTTTCAGCCTTATCCTACTGACGGAACTAGATAAATACATTCTTGTTTGCAACGACAGTTCAATAGTATAATCACCTTTCAAAAAGGCCAATATCATACCTTACGCATCCATGTATGCTAAAAGGCGAAGATAACCCTCGGTGCATAGGATGTAATGAGCCATTCACCGTTAAACTTTCGTTTTATCTGAGAAATGTTGGTCTATATAATAGACTATGACTTACCATTTTTATCTTTTGTGATGGTATACCCATCTGATATTTTAGCATTCGTCTTCTACATTTTAGTTTGTTTTATGTTATTTGCTTTATGGAACGCTGATGGCCCTAATGAACTTTTGTGTGTTGTATGCCTTTTGTACGTAGCATAGCGGTATCGAATTTTAATGAAATTATTGATTGCTAACATTAATGGCCAGTCACAATTGAAACGTAATATGGGTGTATGGAAGAATCAACAACAACATATGGCTGGTTCCCATACTTAGTATGTTCAAGTTAGTACCAAGAGGATATGGTACTGAACATATTTTGTCTTTTACCTTTTGGTTTGTTTGATTTCCTTTTTGGATCGCAATGTGTTTTACCGTTTGGTGGCCTTAATGACCTTTTATGTGTTGACGGGAAGTTCAGAATGTCATAATAATAATAACTGTTACTGAATTGAACACAAGAGACGACGAAAATCAAAATCTCCCAATTTCCAATGTTTCCAGTGGAGACAATGTTTGTTACATCGACTGTTATACGAAGTAATCATTTGAAAAGCCAACATCTGCCGAAATCTTTATACAAATGTAAGCGGTATTGTTAAATTAGTCGTTCCTTAAATTTGTTTAACTCGAACCGCTGGTCTCTTTGTCTGGTAGGAAACAATGTACTTAAGCAGTCTTTCTAATAAAATGTACAGTCTTAATAGATAATCATTCAACAGAGGCTAGTTATTCAATTAACGAAAACCGCTAGTATTATCTTTGATGTCATCGACACTAGTACGTTATACCTGACATAGCTATAGATTAACTAACAAAAAAAACCGCAGAAATATCGATATTTTCTAATGCATTCATTTGTGCCCTTTGTTCACACTAATGCTAATGACTCAATACCGATAAATCCAGTCCCATGGATGTATGAGATCAGACCATTCGTTAACAAATCAGTTTGCAGAGCCATTAAAATTTATTTCTCCTTCATAACATCGGATTTGACTCATCCTCTACAGTGCTTGGCTGTTTTGAGTTCCGAACACACTATTTTGGACAGGAACAGATCATGGTTTGGAATTGGTATGGTTGAATTTAATTTAAAATCAATATCGGCAATTATTACATATTATTACATTCATCTCGGTACAATTATTGGACATATTCAATTTCGAGAGTAAGATAAAGAAATATGTATACGGTAGGTGATTATAATTTCTCAATCTATATTTTTGTGTGAACAATATTTGTTGTTTTTGTGGTCAACGTATATACTGCTTAATTTCCAATGACAGTTGTGAAATCAAGTTTTCACATTATATCACATATCTGATTTGCATTGAAATTGCATGTCAATGAGGTTATTATGTAATCAATTCCATTGTTTCATAATATTCTTACTGTATACTTATGTCATGGTAGCAGTTCAACGGCGAAATTTTCATTAATTTGTTACTTTTAGTATTATACTTGATATATTGTTTTCTCTGCATAATTCTTATCAAACATATTGCATTTTCATGTTTTTCTTTTAGAATCAGCCTGTTTCAACTTATAAGGCTTAGAAGATTAAGAACAATGATTGTATCACTTCTATATATTTACATCATCATTTCAAGTGCACATGGACAAGGTACTATGGATGACCTGGTGAGACTAAGGAATACCCTGCTTCAGAATTACACAAAGGATTTTCGGCCAGTTTATAACCTCAGCGATGTCACATACGTAGCACTTGATATGATATTGATATCTGTTCTAGACCTAAACGAGATAGCGGGCACAATTACGCTTAATTGCGGCCTCTCAATGTTATGGACTGATTATCGCTTGGTTTGGAATCCAAGTGACTTCAGCGGCATTACTTCATTTGTGTTCAATTCATCAAATATATGGAAACCTAGAGTTTATATTACAACATCTTCTGAAGATTTATCTGATTTTTCTTTCGATGCCTTTGACGTTCGAGTGTATGCAAATGGCAGCGTGTTGTCCTCCCCAGGTCGACACGTGAAGGCTAGCTGTAGTTTCGACATGACGAAATTCCCGACCGATTCGCAAACATGTACTATGCAACTCGCATCGTGGATGTATACAGTTAATGAAATGTATTTTTTAATAGCACGTCCAAATATGAATCTTGCTTATTACAGACCTAACGGAGACTGGGACGTAGATTGGACATCAGTGACAAACAATACTGATTTAGGAAGATATTTTGCGATAATTGACTTTTCTATTCACTTGACGAGACGCTCTGGATATTTTATGGTATCCATGACCATGCCCGTGCTACTTCTGTGTTTTCTCAACCCATTTGTATTCGTCCTGCCGGCCTCCTCGGGTGAGAGGATTTCATACACAATTACTGTGTTCCTATCCTTGGCCGTATATATGACACTCATCGGTGAGAACATACCACAAGTTTCAGAACCGATGGCGGGTGTTTCCTATTTTCTTCTTGTGGCTATGTTAAATAGCTGTGTGTTGATCGTGTTGACAATATTCTCCCTACGCTGCGACTCTGTAACCGATATATGTAAGTTTCCAGCCTGGTTACTATGGCTAGCCTCCCGTCGTGGAGGTTGTCAGTCAACAAATGTAAATAATAAAGTTGATAACACTAACGAAGAACGTGTTGTCAATGTGAAGGAGTTTATAGATGCGACGAACGATGAAATTGCGAGCGGCGATCAGGTACTTGGAAACAATATGAGGAAAGAGGAGGTGATGTACTTCATTGACAAAAGTCTGTTTTGCTTAACACTTTTGATGAATTTGATAACATGTATAGTGTTTGCTCTATACTACTGGTTGTAGACAGAGTAGATTTCCGCAAACCTAGAAACAAGACCTTATTCTAATAGAGATAGAAATTATTTAGGTTCAATTGTTTGTTCTATTTATAATCTGAGCACATCGTACGTACATGTTCTTATGAAGACATTCTAATGTATAACTTTAAGTTTTCATTTTGATATGGTAAATATAGAAATAATTGATATCAGAGGAAAGTTTACTTTTAACTGATATTTTCATTTTTTTTCAAAGCACATACATGTCAATATCATAACATATTCCATAGCACATCAATAAATCTAAATAAGACATTTGTAAACCAGACATCTGTATACATCCACTCGTAAGAAACATTTCACGCACATACATTCTTAATTCATGTTTTCAAATACCTTAGTATGATGCATAAGATTTTAATCGATCGAAGATATCAGTTTAGAATATTGGAATAAAACTTATCATAATAGTCATGTGTTGTGTCCTTTTTTTAAAGAAAGAGAATGGAGATAGACAGGTAATTACAAACGCAGACAAAAAACCCTAATAGACACGTGTAACAGAGACAAGAAATATCAGACAGACGAACACAAATTCATACAAACACAATTGACACAGGTACAAGTGTAGACAGATTAGAGAGAGACGGGCCTTCCAAAACTCAAAAAAGTATCAAATTAAATAGCAAACTACTTAATTGAAAACATACTAACTATCAGAGTTTCGATGACATTAATAGATGAGAAAGAGTATAGACAGAAATGACAGAAAACTATTCAACTGAAGTCTAAATAAGTTAACGGTTTTGTTCCATTTGCCACACTATCCGTTGAAACTTTCAAGAGAAGCTTGGCCCTTAGCTGTTGCTCTGTATTTTTCACGTTGTGGTGGTCTTTTAATAGACAAACAATTTCAACACTACGTATACTCGGTGGGAAACGGACCCGATGCGACAAAGCAGAAAGTTTACTAGGAGTATACCCAATAACCACAGAGATCGAAATAAGAAAATTAATATTCTTACCAGGGGCGGATACAGGAATTTAAGTTGGGGGGGGGCGTTATAATTAACTTACAGGCGAGGGGTCTGGGGGCCGCCTAGGCCCCCAGCGGGTCCAGGGCAGAGCCCTGGTGGGGGGTTCAAGGGGGCGAAGCCCCCCGACGGAAAATGGTTTAAACAGGTTTAAACCTCCCAAAACACCGTTAGGAAATGACTGGTTTTAGGGACTTGAGGAGGCGTTGTTTACGAAAAAATATCATATATAGGAAAACTAAAAAAGTAAGGAGTAAGAAAAGCTACTAATGAGCATGTCATTAGACATTATTAATAAGCGTTGTGATATAGACCTTTTTTGGTGTGCTTTTGTATTTGCACTTGTATTTGCGTCAATGTGCCTGGCTGCCTGTATGAAGTTATTAATGCTCTGTTATTTCTACTAATATATACAAATGTAATACCCTCGATATTGCATCCAAACACAAAATGATAGGCTCATAGAGGTCATCAAATGCCTGAAGTGTTGTATGTTTTTCAACCCATCTCGTTTCAGAAAAAACTTTGAACTTCTTTTTGTCAATCTTCTCTGTATCTTCAAGGCCATTATTAACCTCGTCTACTGCTTTTTCTAACCTTCTAGTCCGCTTGGGTGAGTACTTGAAAAAGATTCCTAGTCTTTTCAATGTATCCAGGCATATCTTAACCTCTTTGAGTTGACAGCTTTTACTAATAGCTAAGTTCAGATCATGACTGCTGCAATAATGGTAAATTGCTTTTGGATTGATGGCTCTAAATCGTGCGGCTGCTCTGCTCCAATATGTTTGCCTGCCATATTTCCTGCCCCATCCATAGTCTGCGATCGACATTTCTGCGGGTTTAGACCAACACGTGTTAAGCAGCTGATTATTGAATCGCAAATGGCTTCTCCAGTGACACTTTCACATGGGATAAATTCAAGCAAGCGCTCCGTTGGTTGGCTATCTACCAGATAACGAACAACAAGTCCAAGCTGTTCCCAATTACTAGCATCTGTGACTTCGTCACATTGAATACCGTAATAGGGGCCAATGGGTTGTGCATTTATTTGTTTGACAATCTCTTCCTGAATGTATATTTTCACACATGTAAGAAGTTCATTCTGAGAAGTTTTTGAAATGTATGATGCATTTTTGGCACATGATCGAAGATGCTCCTGTAGAATCAAATCTCCAGCGTCAGCTCGAAACTGCAGCAGTTCTTTGAAATTCCCCATATTTAAACTGTTTTCTCCGTTTGATTCGTCGTCTCGATGGCCTCTTAAAGCTATGCCTTGTCTCCCGCAGAATATAAGTGTCTTGATTATGGAAGACAAAATTTGCCTGTTCTTCTTTAATCTTTCTTTTTCTACAGTTCTAATGGAAAAGTCTATTCTCTGACTTGGGTCCTTATACGCTGCAATGAAAGAATTCAGTTTTGCCATAGACGACAAATGATACACACAAGTCGAATGCTCTTTCATGTCTTCCACAGCATCTTTCCAGTTAAAGTAAGGTTCTGAAATCAGTTTTTTTGGACGTCTATGTGAGGTATCAGGGAAAAGACAACACCCTAAACAATACAGACCGTCCTTTGATTCTGAATAACACAGGAATACAAAGGTTTTTATCCACTCTTGCTTGCATCGACGGTGTGTGACGCCGCTTTTCCTCCTTTTATCTTTGTATATAGGTGAAGGAAACCTATAATTATCATGAGGAATTCTGTTTGATATCAATGAGAACTTAATATCATCTGACAGATTATCAGGTTCTTCAATAACATTTGCTATGTCAAAGGATGAAAGAAGCGGTGAACAAGCATCAGAGGTACCGAGACCCATTTCGAAATCTTCCTGTATCTGTTGATTATTTACAGATTCAGATACAACAGTCTCACCGGGTACACCAGATTCACCAAGGACATCAGTCTCACCAAGAACACCAGTTTCAGCACGAAGAACACCAGTTTCCCCGGGTACACCAGTCTCACCGGGAACATCAGTCTTGCAAATATCACAAAGTACATAATCAGAAGTCGATGCGAGGGAATTAGGATCTGCCCTAGAAGACGGATTTTCGGATGAACTGACGGACAGCAAAGGAGACTGCTGGTTGAGACTAATCTCAAAATGAGCACCAGTAAGTTCAAATTGTACATTTTGTAATGATGACAGTGAGTTGGCCATGTCTGTGATATAGTCGCCCAATGATGGCAAAGATGTTGTTTTTATCACGACCGCTTTACCATCGGGAACACATAGACCCTGTTCATTACGGCTGTGAGAATCCATCACGAAGTATTTTCCTTCCCAGGACCTAATACCAATGGTCGAGCCACACACTGTAAGGAAAGCAGTATCTGTTTCTGCAAATGTTTGCCTTACAGCAGAATTTAAGTTGTACGTAAGGTTACCAGTGTTATCATACTTCTGATTTGTAAGACCACATTTTGGTTCCAGAAGAGAAACTTGTATTGTTTTATCGTCGGTATTTATTGCTCCTGCCAATTCTGTGACAAGCATATACCCTCCTCCAGCACACTGCTTTCTATAAAGAGCAGTTCCTTTTTCCAAAAGGTCGTCAATTTCGTTAGGTGTTGAAGGTATTGAATCAGCAGTTAGGTAGGTGAAAGCAATACAACAACATTGACTTCCTCCATGACCAAGTTGTCCTTGATGCTTTGTGCCTCTGCATATCAACCTGAAGAAAAAAAAATTGTAAAACTCAATTCGGCCAAAGCAAGCATTTTAAGTGGCAATTTATGCCCCTGACGACATCGGAACAATTCTCTCTTACAGAATCAAGAGCTGAACTTGACATGATATTCCTCAAATCTACTGTAAATTTCATGAATTTCTGTTGGGATTTAGCTGTCGTTAATTTTGTACGTACATTAAAGGGATATTCCGGGCAAGTTGCAAATTTCTGGATTCTCTGTATCTTTTAAGAAGCCTTCCTTATGACTGTTTACAGAAATGTCACCATCGAAATATTTTTTTTTGATCAGTTTGACAACCAAACTTTATACGGAAAATACATTTGGCCAATTTAAATACAGAACATTTTTCACGTGATGATTTTGAAAACGAAACTAGAAACGTGATGTCCAAGACCAAGCAAGCGACAAGGTAAGTAAACTTGAAAGCGACTATTTTCTCCCGTTTTATTCAACTGCAATAATTTGGATTGAATCGAACACGTCGCCATATTTGTTTTTGTGTATTAGGAGGGTGCATTCGTGTAGTGAAGCAATCGGAATCATTTGCAAATCGATCTAACTAGATCTATATAGAATTTCCACAAATTAAATATCGTAAGTTGGTTTATATGGAAAATTGAGGCGTACGATTTCCATAAGAACATAAGTAGATACTTCTGTACAATTTTTATAAAACAGCATCTAAAAAAATCTAACTTTCACGGAATATCCCTTAAATCCACGAATTCATATGCCTACGAATTATCAAATTATACTTGTACAAAATCATGTTTCAATCATGAAAGCGAACCGATTTGATAATCACGAAAATAGACCCCTCAGAAATATGTTATTTTACAGTACATGCCATGTGTCAATGGAATCCGTTATTACACGACTAATTAGAAATAGTAGTCATAAAAACTGAAGCGTGACAGACTGATTGACTTTAATATAAGGGAATCAAGCAGAAAGTCTTTAGACGAATAAATACTACAGTTCGTACATATACTGTAGGCTAACTTGTAATAATCTTGTTCTACTAACTAAAGTAGTAGTAGACTATTATACATTAACTCAAAACTGTAATGAAAAGTGGGTTTTTTTTTTTTTTTTTTTTGCCAAACTGAAGATTCACGAATATTTTGTGGATGATAAGACCAAATCTTTTAATATTATATTGTTTGCTACAATATCACTCTGACACACACAAAAAATATCTTAACGTGAATCATGAATGTGCAAAGATTTTAGTAAAGTCAGATTTCCGCGTGTCAAATACTGTTCAATATTTTACTTTCTACCATAACTTGCACAGTTATTTCATGAAAAAAATGGTGTAAACACGAATGCTGTTATAACCCATTCATAGCATTTCATTGGTCAAAATAACATTATGACGTCAGGAACTTGAACTTTGCACTGCGACCTCATCTCTCAGTGTGTTTTATGACCGAAACCAGTGTTTTTAGTTAGGTTATGGTAGAAACAGGTTACACATACTCGTGGTTGTTGTATATAGTATTTTTTCATTCTCGTTAGTTATTTTTCAAAAGTTACAAAATACAATCGCTAAAGCTCGTGTTTTTTTGTAACTTTTGAAAAATAACTAACTCGAGTGAAAGAAATACCATATACAAAAACAACTACTCGTTGTGTAACCTCTATTTATCTCATGATTACTTTGATATTCAGCAAATATCCTGGTTTCTTATGTTCTGCTAGATCATATAATGTTATTATTTAACTTTTAGTGACGTAATTTCTTGTACAAAAAATACGTCAATTTTACTACGACGACACAATGGAAATAGGAGATTTTGAATCAATAGTATTTTTGCAATATTTGCCAGAGTGGTTGATCGTGTCACGTGATAAAAAGAATCTTACACGAGTTTCCATTTAATACGTATTTTAGGAAACTCGTTACGAATTTGTAATATTTGTGAGCCCCAATAAAAAATATCTAGACTCGTTTCATAAATTCACATATTAAATGCAAACTCATGTAAAATTTTTATGTACGTTTTCGGTTGGGAGTAGGGGTTAATTACTTACAACATTAAAGTTATGATAATTTAAGGTACTTGAATGACAAAGAAATGTCGTTTTGGGCTATGTATTTCAAGAATTACATGTATTTTAAATTTTTAAATGCAACACACGCCAACACCTAACACTCTTTATGTGCAAAGCCGGAAAAGTGTTACCAATTTTAGCTAGAATGCGGAGAAAATTCATGTCTTTTCTGGAGGTTCTCTAGGCAGTTAAAACTATTCCAAATTTTAGCCTATTTCCCAAAATTTGCAGAAGGAAAGACGACCGCTGCGCCAAAATACATGCCGGCCATTACGGGTGATCGAATTTTCGTTAAAATTTAGAAAATTGTTTTAAGAAATTTGTAGGCTTCAACAGCTGTTTTGTTGAATGCATTTTATAGTACACACATGTTTCAATATATCCAAACAGTTTTTAGTTCAAAATCCTGCAAAATGAAATTGTAATCGAATATCGTTTCTTAAGTGCGCCATAACCGGTGACACAAGGCTACTACAAAAGTGTGTATGATCATCCACCGCGGGGGCGATGGGAGGGGTTGGGGGGTGGCAAGCCAAGGCCTGCTTGTCTACAGTTCATGTGACAGTTAAAGAAATTATTTGACATAAATACTTACTCTCGCCTTTTAAAAAAACATTCAATTTTCTTTTGAAACATATTCGAGACTACTGTACCGTCGTTACAGTTTCATACTATGTCAACAATGACACATTTTGCTCTAATATGGCCTTCATTTTCGAAAGAGTTCCTATAATCGCGATAACTCTTTCTGTCGTTATGTGATCAACTATAATAAAGTTACTGTATACTTAAAAATTAGCCCAACTGAAGTCATCTATAGCTGTTTAGAACAGTGATAGTCATAACATACGACCAAGACCATCCAGTATACTTCGTAACTCACCCTTACTCTGCCAATTTTAGGGGGGCGTGCGCCCCCCACGCCCCCCTCTAAATCCGCCCCTGCTTACAACTTCTTTTATCGCCTTCACCATCGTCACAGGCGAAATAAATATGCATTCGTCGCCTACATTTCTGTAACAACAACAAAGTCCTTTTCTCACAACGGATTTGTACCTAATGTAGCGAGAATACTTAGAAAATACAATTTGACAAAATATCTAACTGCTTTCATAGAGACTGAATACTTCCCATCTGAATGGAAACTATCAGATAAAACTTAAATTTGTCGTATGAACACTGATAGATATTTTACCCGATACAGAGAAGTGTATGATACAAACAGTAAACCTTATAGTCTGCTTAGACTCGGAAACACAAGTGAAAATATACGCTGTATTAAACAAGTGATACAAATACTTACGTGTATACCTCGTACTAATGATAAAATATGTCGTTACGGTAGTGAACGAAATAAAACATTTAATTATGAAGTGTAAATCTACAGAGATATATAGTGAAAGCTATTTCAAAATCATTAGAGACATATTCCCCTTTGAACTCTATATAATGCTGTCTGTGTTCTTTGATAAGACCTCTGCAATACGTGATTACAACAGCTAATCAGCTGAAGGATCTAATGAGTCTAGGAGTACGGTTTCTATGTGTTAATTTCCCGACGTATGTTGAGAATTTCATTTGCTTACAAGTTAGATAGCTTGTGTCATATGGCGATACAAAGAACTGTGGAAATTGCCATTTTTTTACAATAGTTTGAATGTATTAATTGTCATCATGCCGTTTCATTCAATTATAGTAATTACTTAATTAAGGTTGAAAATTGTCGTAATGATCAGCATGTACATTTGTAACTATAATAGGTATAAATAAAGCTAGATATTGATGTAAATGAAACCTAATCTTCGTAAAAATTATATATTTATCTCATTAGTGAGGATAAAAAGAGAAGATGGTGATGATAATGATGATGATGATGTTTTCTAATTGGCCAGAAACCGAAAATTAGTTATTATCTATAGCGAAAGGAATCAGAAGTGCTTCTAAGAGATCTGTAGTAAATTTTGAACTACTTCACATTTCCCAAAATACATGAAATATAGTTTCTGACTCTGATTTACAAAAGGTAGCGAGGACTTACAGTAATGGTCGCTATTGTAATTTTGTGAATAAATGACGGAGACATCAAATTCAGTTTCATGTCTTTATTATGGGTAGAATATTTTACTTGTAAAATAACAAATAAATACAATAAATAAATGTTACATGAATAATAACATACATCGATTACAACGGACAATCGGATATTTATATTCATAGATAATTTTAGCAGAATTGCAATAGAACAATGGAATTCGCGCCATTTTCATTCTTTTAGAAATATACAATGTAGACATTCAAATCTCATAATGAATAAATATGCAATATTTATTCATATAATTACATAACAATTACATAATATATATATTTGCAATGGCATATAAATGCTTACATACCCGAACAATGGGTTGGGGGTTACTATACCGCAGTAGTACACGTCGAAATGACCAACTGGATATTCTTCAAATTTTCTTTTAACCGGACATCTCCCGAAATGATATGGACACAACGGCGGCTCCTTTCAAACTGACGCAAAGTTAAGTTAACCAAACAAAGACAAACGACTAACCGCCAAACTAAAACGAGACAATACTGACCATCACCATATATGGAACATTACAAAACGACTTTACACCACATTACATTAACAGAACAATACACAAAACGTAACATGAACGTATACAGACAACCAAATAGACATTTACAAGTCCGCGCGCAGATAACGCGTACCAATCAATGCGACAGTTATAAAATAGCATACTTAATTACAAATCAAACACCTATTAATTAACTTTATTAAAATTACAGATTTTACACATTGTTACACTGAAACATTATCTTTGCAAGAACGCCGTTGATTTACCGCATGCTCCGAAGCCACTGCCTACTGACGATATCAAATGATATCGATGTTGAAACCGAGAGCTCGAGTTTGGAAGTGGTTCAAACACAATTATTATTTGATTGCAACAGTACAGTAATCAATCCAAAGCAATATTGCTGTACTGCTCGGTAAACCCGTTCTTTATAATTGCTCTGATTCATTTTCGTCGCAACAGTCTTACCTTTGGTAGACTAAAATACATTAGCGAACAAGAAATATGTAGCTACATCATTTAGAACCAAGTTATATTCATAGCTTTTATGCATATGTAGCAGGTGGTGTTGTGCCAAAAAAACCCAAAACCGCTGGGTTCGTTCAATGTTTAATCGATGTAAAATAGACATTCTGCAATATACAATAAAACATAATTAAATACTCTCACAACTTCACAGATCTCTCGTTACATATTCAACAATTCATACTCTTCTTTCATTAACACATTACATTTCACCTAGTGAAACAATATTAATACTTCTACATTTGAATAAAATCTAAGATCCAATAAAATACTTTATAACATGACCATTTCAATAGTAATAAAGTAAAATCACACTGACAACACGTATCGTGCGCTAACGTATATCACCTCATCCGTCATTTATAGTAGAACTACAAATAGGAAATAACCTCTTATTCAATTTACAGAATTCTTCAAGCAAGAAATGCATAATGCTTATACATTCGTAAAGAGAAACTTTCAACCAATCAAACACCTTCGTCAAAGTCCGTCAAATGTCTTGTGTCCAGTCGGTCAGTGAACACTACTCACGTACACAAGTTATTGTATTGTTTATTCACTTTAAGCCTTACGGCTCATAAGTATAGAGTACATATATAACATTCTTGTACAGCATATACGCATTTAGTTTAAATACAGTTAATTAATATTGATGTACAAGATATACAAATTAATGGAAGATGGGATGCTGAGAATACAATATACTAATATAATGGATCTAACAAACTTAAGTCGGACGACAGAAGACAAAGACAAAGTTGCCTTATCTGAGCGTTACATAAGCTTGGGCAAAAAGCTTATTATAACAGTTACAAAGTGGTGTAGTCAGGAGATAGACGACAACAGTAAATATAACGAATATAAACCTAGAGATAGAAACAGTAGTCATTTTATGGTAGAATCTAGACCTAGCTAAAAAACTTTTTTACAGAAAGCAATTGAATTAACTTAAAAGACGATGGACGGTTCCAGTAATACTTCTTTATAATTGTTTTGCGATTATCTACATACTGTGGACAGACCAAAACAAGATGGAATTCGTTCTCTACCTGACTTTGATCACAATGACGGCAAAGCCGATTTGCCTTCGGAATATTACGATACCGTCCCTCTTCTACGGATAACTGGTGCGATGAGAGCCGTAATTTAGAGACGAGTTTAAGATACACATCAGGGATAGACTTTGTCAAATAAAATTGCAATGTAAAACTGTCGATCAGAAATTTATACATGTAACATTTTGATGACTGGTCAACAAATTCATTCCTTGCCTGAATAAAATTATCAGTCAAGCGCTGCTTAAGACTGCATAAATAACATTTCATTATCAACATAATGTCTTAACCATACATTTCCAAAACCGCAAGAGAATAACAGATTTTTAACTTGACAACGCTAATTACATTTTCTATGATTACATTCATTCATTTCTTCATAAATTGATTTAAGAACACAATTATCGCATTTAATAAGGTTTAGCCAGTATTTGATAATACATTTTCTGATAATATGTAAAGGCAAGCGACCTAACTCTGAGTAAACTATAAAAGATGGAGTACTCTTTTTTACATTCAAAATTCTTTTTAAAAAATCAATATGTACTTTTTCTACTACATCCGCAGAATTAAAATCCCATGTTTCACAACAATAATTAAGAACAGAGGAAACATATACATCAAAAACATTTGGTTTAAATTCTACATTAAGGGACAAATTGTTGCAAATTCTTAGTACATTAAACATAAATTTACGACCTTGTTCAGCAATTGTAATTTGAGTTTTAGTAAACTTACCATTAAAGTTGAGCAATACTCCAAGATAATTAAATTTATCAACAATTTCTATTTCATTGTCACTAAAATGAAACTTTTCACCAATACGTAACCTCCCACCATTTCGAAATATAACAAGTTTTGTTTTCTCCGAATTAACTGTCAATTGCAATTTGTTACTGTACTGTTCTAAAGAATCAAGTAAATTTTGTAAACCAGTAGCAGACTCTGAAAACAAAAGTGTCATCTGCGTACATTAATAGATATAAAGAAACGTCTCTTAAGAATAAAGCCTCACACGAGGAATTAATAAGTTCATTTTCGAAATCATTCACATACATTGAGTACAAAAAGGGAGATAACCCCTCACCTAGCATTAAGCCTTGTAAGCATGAAAAAAATCGGACAATTCAGACTTATACGTTACACAGGACTTAAGACCACTATATAATGATTGAATAATGTTCAATAGCTTACCTCTAATACCACTATTAAAAAGTTTCAAAAATAATTTGTTTCTGTTTACGCTATCAAAGGCCTCACGATAATCGACAAAACAGCAATAAAGTTTCCGGTTATTAGACATTTTCTGAATTATACCATATAAAGCAAAAATAGCATCATTAGTACCAAAACCAGGTTTAAACCCGAACTGGGCGTCGGAGACGACGTTATACTCATTAGACCATTCTAGTAGCCTATTATTTAAAACACAAGTAAACAATTTAGATAGACAACTTACCAAAGTAATTCCTCGGTAATTGTTTGTGTCATTGGGGTCACCTTTTTTTAACAGAGGGAAAATGATACCCCTAAGACCAGACAGAGGGAAAAATCCCCATATCAAAAATAACATTAAAAAGCTTTGAAAGAACAGGAGCAAATATATCCTGATGCTTGACGAAAAATTCATTAAGAATATTATCAATTCCAGGCGATTTACCTAAACTGGCACTTTTTAAAACTTTCAATACTTCATTAACTGTAATAGGAACATCTAATTTCTCATACACTGGTGCGTTATCATAGTCTGAAAAAGTCAATGGAACTTCATTGTTATTATCACCACTACTTATTGATTTAAAATGATCAAAAAAGTCTACTAGATTCAAACTGCTACTTGGAGAGCCAGACTTTTTCTTAAAAAATTGATAAAAAAAGTTTAGGGTTTCTTCTTCGTAACATACTTATACGGTTACTTTCTGATCTGAAATACCTACGTTTAACTAACCTTACATAACGTTTATATTTAAGTTTGGCTTCAACAAGAGACAGTCTGTTTGTGGGACTCCTATCGGAGTTGAATGAAAATAAGCTACGTCGATACAAGTGGTATAGGCGTCTACATTTATCATCAATCCATGGTTTATCGATACGAGGTTTGGTTTGCATGTTTGATGGCGTAGTAGAAAATGACTTACAACAAGAACCAAAAACTTCATTCAAAACAGACGAAAAAAGATCAATACCACGATCTACTGAGATTGGTAATGACTGCATATCATTAACAATGTCTTGTAATATATGAATGTTATTGTCTAAATTACTTTTCATTTAGTCTTCTTCATCAGTGTTCCACTTATACATATTTGATGATAAATCATTTTTGACATTATTATAAACACCGGCTTGTTTTTCAGACGGACGAAATGTAACATTAAATACAAAATCAATTGGCGCATGGTCAGACCATTCATTAAAATCACATACATTAAATTTGGTGACCATACCAAATGACTCCTTTTGTATGAGTACATAATCAATTACACGTGATCCTAAGTGATTGTAAAAAGTAAGTTTACCGGTGCTATCACCAGGTGATCTGCCGTTACATACACGAAGACCAGTACTTTTACAGAGTTGAAGTAGTTTTCTACCAAAAGTGTTACAGTTCCATCAGAAGATGTACGTTTTGGCATAACAGTGTCATTATTGTATACGAATAAATTAGAGAGTGTATGGGCAATAGGTTTTGGTACATTATCAGACTCTATGTACTCAGCAACATTGCCAATTCTACTATTGAGACCACCGGCAACAATGACGTTACCAAGTAGTGAGTAAAAACTTACGTCATTTGCAATGACGTCAAATACATCGTTTTCGTACAGAGTATAATATACATTATTATCGTGTGGTATGTAGGAAAAACAAATATAAATATCAGCAGCAGTATATTGTCTAATTTTAACCCAAAGAAGTGTGTCTGCTGTATACTGAACAACTGACAAGTCAAATTGCTTATTGTATAATAAAACAAGGCCCCCGCCTTTACCCTTTTACGAGGATATGACGATATATCATAATTATCAGAGAGGAGATTACAATCTAAAACACTATCATGACTGACCCAGCATTCTGACGAAAAAATTATATCGGAACCGGAAATTACGTCAACAAAACCTGGTTCAGTCAATTTATGCTCTAATTCACGGTTTACATTCTACGAGGTGACTTTAAGAGAGCGTCTTTCCCCCTGACACCCCTAGAAACGGGATGATTCGGTCCTATTATCAGCACCAGGAGGAGTAAATGTGAATCGACGTCTCTGCTTATTCCTTGGATTAGAGTCAGGCGAGAAGTCCCCCCTTACAACGTCACTGAATGAGTCATTGTCGCGTTCGGTACGCGCATCGCTGCGTTGATCGTCGGGAACGTACAATTTGCCTTCAATATACAGTTTGTCGCGAACCAACTTAGTTTTCGACTTGTCAGCCCTCACTTTCTTTTTAATGGGGTATAGCAAAAGTCTCTTTTCCTCAATCTCTGCCGGAAAATTCTCGTTGATGCTGAACGGCTTTCCCCGGAGCTTCCATGATAGCTTCAGCACCCGAACTAGGTCCTTATAGTAAATAAATCGTGCAGCGATTGGTTTCGACTTGCGATTAGTGAATTTACCAAAGCGATGCACATTGCCTAACTCTAAATGATCATCGATCCCAAGCTCGAGATATAGAAAGTCTCTGAGCTTGAGCTCAGTGTCCTCATCTTTATCTTCACCAAGAAGCCCGTGAAAAATCAAATTATTTTTCATAGACCTACACTGAAGGTCAATTAACAAAGAGCCCATTTCGTCCTTTTCATTCTTCAATGTATGCAACTACCTGTGGATCATGGTAGTGTCGAAGGACGTGGCCTCACGGATAGATTCCAAAGAAGCAGTATTACCCTCAACCTGGGATTTTACAGAATCAAACAATTCCCCGAGAGCTTGTGCGCTCTGCTCATAGTCACGTGTTTTCACGGTCTTTGATAGATCTCTCAAGCTCCGAGTTCTTTACTTTCACATTACCAAGTTCATGCTCCATCTTTCTGACTTTATCAGATAAAGCTGACAAAGTATGCTGTACTAATCTTCTTTACCTGAACATCAATGCCAGATATACGCACATTCATATCCGAGATAAGTGACATAATACGATCGAGTTTTGAGTCAATTTTACTTTCGTTACTGGGTTTATAAAGAACCTCGTGAGCCTCTCCCACTAAATGTGAGGTAGCCAACGTTCAAACAACAGCAGCGCAGAATAAGGCGAGTCAATGACAAGTGAGCACGGAATATGGCGACTTTCTCATTTGGAGTCTCACGCCAGGTAAATGTCACAGTAGCGCAAAATAGCATACAGGTGAGTCAATGACAAGTGAGCACGGAATACGGCGACTCTCTCCCGTGGAGCCTCACGCCAGGTAAATGTCATGGTTGATTAGACACACAGGTGAACAGGTAACACAAGCCAATGATTGTTTACGACAAAATCAGAATGTGAGTAAATATGCGTAACTTCTTCACTACACAGTATCACATGCACACCAAACCGACGATGCAGGAATGATACAGAAGCTGGGTGAAATTTAGAGACTCAAAATCAGACTAAACTGAGTAAATAGCCATATGACACGTCCGAACACGTCAGCCGCCATCTTCTATCTTCCTATCTAACCCGAAAGCCAGGATTCAAATGTACCCCGATATAGTAAAAGACAAAAGACGTATACCCAGGAGAAACTTTCAACCAATCAAACACCTCCGTCAAAGTCCGTCAAATGTCTTGTGTCCAGTCGGTCAGTGAACACTACTCACGTACACAAGTACATACATATACACTACACAAAGGGACGCGCTCGCCAATACCTTTAAACGTTACGCGCGCAGGTAAAACGTGACACTAACGATGTGTTCGCGATGATAAATAATACACACATGTACACATACTACAATACAAAATATAGATACTACAGGAATCACTACTAATATACAAAAGATGGCCCTATTACACATATAAGGGACAATTTTCGGGTTGTGAAATCAAATTTAGGTCGACTGTCATGGGGAATTTGTTGCATTTTAAATGTGAAAAATTTATTGTGCCGTCTTCTAATTAATACATAAAATAATACTACTTTGTATAACGAATGATAATTGGAGCTGTATATAAAGATATGAACAACTCGATTGATCATGTCTATGAACTTATTTCTGTATCGTAATCGAAAACATATCTACTTTAGCAAGGATAAAATGGAGCAGTGCTTCACCGATATCTTTGTTAATGGTATTTACATTGGGATACAATGAAAACCACTATTTGCACATAAGTGTTTGAAGTCGTATTCAGCACTTTGATAGAAGCATATTATATTGACCGCGATCGCTATTAATTCACACATCTGTATATTGATAATAATTTGTAATTTACTATGTTAGTTGAATTTCGTTATGTGTGCACTTCAGTATGAACATCATTACCCACACGCTTAACAATCAACAGGCGTCACCGATGGCTTCGTGTGTTTTTAATTGTCATGCATTTTGTTGTCAGTCTCGTCCATTATCTTTGTGAAGTGCTGGAATAACGTTCTTTTAGTTTAAGCACTATTTTATTCAATAATCAGCAATTTGACAGATACAGATGATTTTATTGGATGAGAAATCAAGCTTAGAACCTATATAAATTCCTTTGCCATGTACATACAAAAGCAAATATAAATCTTCGAAACTGTAACACCTAACATCAACGTTGTATGGAAAAGTAATATTTACACATAACAATAACATCTATAAACAGACGCACATAGAATAACAAAATGCAATTTCTAACATAAGTAGTGACGCCTTAACTTATCGGTCTGTAAAAAGGTTACCTTTTAGAGCTATTTTCTAATATATGTAACAATACATGACGTACAGTTTGATAACTAGAACAATAGGTACAAGAATATTAGCTAAGACGTTTACTAAGTTTGATATGATTTTGTACTGTCAAGAATATTCGTTCAATTTTCTGTTTTCAGTAAGAGTCGTTTCCAAATAGTAGAGTTTTTTTCGGTTAAAGGAG
The DNA here is from genome assembly GCF_031769215.1 of Ylistrum balloti. Classification (NCBI taxonomy): domain Eukaryota; kingdom Metazoa; phylum Mollusca; class Bivalvia; order Pectinida; family Pectinidae; genus Ylistrum; species Ylistrum balloti. The sequence continues at coordinate 130,759 of NW_026781897.1, forward strand.
TATATATAGCTGAAATAAAGTGTTTTGTTGAGTTATGTTATAATTAGCACAAGACGATAAGAAATGGTGAGTACTTTCTATTAACCCGCATGAACATAATGGACTTTCCTTCAGATTTCTTCAGTATAAATGTTGTTTAAGATTACTACATTTGAGCCTCGGTCTTGTATATAAATTTTGAAGGTTTCTACATCCAATAATAAAATATTGAGGGATCATTGCATTGTATTGTTTGTAAAAAGCCTTTAATTACCCTGACAGACGGATTTTCGCGAATATCAATTGGTAACGAATTATGGATAGGATCAAATACGTTAATCATTCAGATGTGAGATGTTTAGCTTTCTCGTAACCAAAGCCAATTCTCACTTTCATTATACATTATCGTCTGTTGGACACAAGAATTATGAGAATGAGATATATCTTCGAAAAAGGAATATTTATATTTTGATGGCTTAATAGTGTTAAACATATAAACAATCAAAACGTTTACAAATGCACTCACATTGAAAAGTAAGACTTTACTAATCTCGTAGCAATGAGAGTCCATCTTTTATTCTTAATATTAGGGTTGGGAAGAATTAATATTAAGAATAAAGGATGGACTCTCATTGCTACGAGATTTACGTAGGAGTAAACAGGCTTGATATACAAAAGTAGTAAATTGTGGTTTTGTCGTTGTTCTAGAAGAAAGTACCCATTTCAAACACATGAAAACACAAGAGGCTTAATAGGTCTGCATCTGTCTTCCGAGATTAAATGCTCATCTCGGGTATACGAGCATTTCACACTACGGTTTAAAAAAAACATCAAAATACTTACCTAAACCTTTCAGCTAAATATCGTGATTTGAGGCTTAAGATGTTCATCAGTAACACTGGGCATTCTTGGCAGTTAGTAACAAAAAGTCATTTATAGTTTTTTCTCTAAACAAAATAACAAAATAGATCACTGTGACTTTGAATGGTGACGAAGATCATTTTATTCTCTAAAAATGTAGAGTTCATTCCAGAATCTATAAAACATACGCCTAACGCCGTGCGACGGAAATACCTTCTCATGACCATTCAGGCCTGTCATGACATTCCATGATTATCTTATAAATATAATGACTGTAATATTTTTATTTTGTACTTGCATCGAGATGTATTTACACAGGGTTAACAGCGTAATTTATGTGTTGCGCTTAAATCATTGCAATGTGGAATCTTATTCCACTTCGATTTATAAAAAACAATAGCAACTGTTAAATAAATAAATAAGATAAATGTAAATGGAACTTCAGAGTAACAGTATCTATCATGTTTTAATTGTATCTATTATGTTTTAACTGATAATTTTGAGTGGAAACCATATTTAAATAGGTCTTGCACGTATTAACAGAAGATTAAACCACCTTTTAAAACAAACAAAACAAATAACGCAACTAATGGTGACAGACTCTTCAAGGACTACCTGTCATCACGCTTGGGACATCCCTGTGTAAACAACGTCTCGCCATGTCTCTGGTCTATATTGATCTTAGTAATGAGTGTTGCTTACTCCAATGATCAATTGCTAAAGCCATTTCATTAATGACAGCAGATCAGGTCAGTCACTTTAGAGAGCAAGCCGTTCTACCAAATATTAACTTAACTTGACAACGGCGACATAGTGGTGAGAATTTACTATTTCACTGTGCAAATTCCGGACTCATTACATAAAGAACAGGTAAGGTGCATATTTATTAATACAATGTCTTAAAAACACCTTAGATAGTATTAATGGTAATAACTGTTTTGTTTACAGAAGTAAAAACAAACCGTATCGTCTGAAACCAACATATCATTTATATTTAAATCTACATGCAAACATCTAGTATATCTAACACGCACTGACATACACATCATTTCATTTATTGCATATTACTTTAGCGATCGCTTAAGTACAACAAATCAGTACTTTATGCTATCAAGTAAATATGAGCGTTATGGCGACATTAGATAATATTGTGTCCCTCGACACCTATATGTTAATGTTTCTTGGCAGGTCATTTCCACCGTCATATTTATATCCCTTTCCATTTTACAGTTGGTGTATATTGCAAGAAAAATGACAAAAACTTCGACATTTATTTTTTTGGTGACTTATATCTACGTTATCTCAACGCTTGCACATTCACAAGGAACCAGGTATGACCTGATGAGATTAAGGGATACGCTGTTCCAGAACTACACAAAGGACTTCCGGCCAGTCTATAACCTGAGTGATTCAATAAACGTATCACTTGAAATGTTCCTAATATCCATTATAGACCTAGACGAAGTCACTGGGACAATCACGCTGAACTGTGCAATATCAATGGTATGGACAGATGATCAGTTGGTTTGGAACCAAAGTGACTTCGCAGGCATCACTTCATTTGTGTTTAACTCATCATATGTTTGGAAGCCTAGAGTTTATATTTCAACATCTTCAGATGATTTAACTGATTTCTCTTTTGACGCATTCGATGTTAGAGTTTATTCAAATGGAACAATAACGTCTACGCCTGGCCGACACGTGAGGTCGAGCTGCCTCTTCGATATGACCAAATTCCCATCAGATTCGCAATTATGTACACTCCAAGTCATACCGTGGACTCATCCAGCTTCTGAAATGACATTTATTATAGCAAACCCAGAAATCAACTTGGCTTACTACAAATCTAATGGAGAGTGGGACATCGACTGGACCAGCGTGACAAACAACACAGATTCTGGAACATTATATTCTGTAATAGATTTTTCCATTCACCTGACAAGACGGTCCGCATACTTCCTCGTGTCTATGACTACGCCAGTACTTCTTCTATGTTACCTAAATCCCTTTGTTTTTCTATTACCGGCCCCATCAGGGGAGAGAATATCTTACACTATTACAATATTCTTGTCATTGGCTGTCTACATGACAATAATTGGAGACAACATGCCACAGATTTCAGAACCAATGGCAGGGATTTCCTATTTCCTTCTTGTGGCTATGTTATATAGCTCTTTGCTAATCCTGCTTACAATATTCACTCTTCGCTGTGATTATGTAATTGACAAACACGAGTTCCCTGACTGGGTGTTGTGGCTAGCCTCAAAACAAGGGCCACGCAAACGACTCGACAATAAAGTAAACATCGCTAAGGAAATCAATATTGTTCATGTGAAGGAGCATCACGATTCAAAAGATGATACCATTACTGTTGGAGAACATGAAAAGGAAAATGGTAACAATAAAAGCGACGTTATGATCGTAATTGACAGACTTCTGTTTTGGATAACACTTTCGATGATGGTTGTTATATCTTTGGTATTTTCGATTTACTTCTGGGTTTGATTTCATGGAAGTGTCACTGAACATGTTCACCTTTGAAAAGAAGGCTTTTGGGACCTGCCATGGTGTTAGTATCGAACCAGGAACCTGTGTGGTTTATATATTAGCAATATCATACACCAAACTTTTGCAGATGGTGATCAAGAGCATTTCGGGAAATTTCATTAAAACACCGAATGTTGGGTGCTAATATTGTTTCAGCAAACATTACGTACAGTTGTACTTGATATTTATATCGAAACGGCTGTAAGCGGAATATTCTTTTAAATTGTGGTAAGTCATATATAACTTGTTTGTGATTATTTCATAGTAGCAAGCGACCATTTAGTCAGCAATATTAATAGATAATATTGCAAAGTGTAAGTCATCGAAACTGGAAGTCCGAGGTTAGAAACATCATTAATGTCCAATAATTCAAAATACATTTTAGCCCATGCCATTCAAGGTCCGCCCGTCTTGGGACATTTCCATGGCATATTTTGGCATATTTCAAAACCGTTCACGATAAAAGTTGTCTCGAAAACCATTCAAAATCGTGCAAAGAATTTTTCTACACTCTTCCATGGAGCGGTCTTGTAGTACCCTCTGCTAAAATGAAGTTTTCAATTTTGACATTTCTTCGGATAACATGGAAACAGATAATCGGATTCACTTATTTAAAAATCTCGAAAGCATTTGTCATTGACTTTTCCAGATACAAAGAAACATCCCACACTTAATTCAGTGGTGTCGTTGTGCCTTATGCTATAGGAGTTTCCCGTTTCGTTTTGCTTGGTTTCCTGTTGAATTTCAAATTCAAAAGTTTTATAGAACATATCTGGAACACCGTTTAAACTGTTCAACCAAGTAAGTGGTAGGGGAGAAATTATGCCAGAAAATGAGACAATTTCAATTACTTTCTCGCAAGTTTATTAAGACCATTCCACCACTGGGTATTCGAATTTCCCTCATTTAAAAGAAACAAAGAAATTAGAGCTGTTATCCATTCAGACTCTCTTTCTGTACTACAAAGTCTTCGCAATTGAAATATCGAAAATAGTTTTATCCGTAATTCATTAATACTATATCATGAACTTGCCGTTAACATTTGTGTTGTCTTTAGCTGGATTCCTGGGCACATGGGAATACCAGGCAACGATAAAGCAGATCGCAAAGGAAGCTTTATCGCTACCACCTGTTGTTTTTAAACTTCATTTCACTGATGTAAAACCATTTATCAAACAAGTTTTAATAGGTCAGTGGCAGGAAGAATGGAATCAATAAACTTATGATAAATTGCATTCCATATAACCTATCATCGGTGAATGGTCTTCATGCTATAGAGACAACCACCGAGACGACGTTGTCCTTGCCCGTCTTCGCATTGGTCATACATACCGTACATATTCAGATATGTTGAAAAGCAAAGATAACCCTCGGTGCATAGGATATGATGAGCCATTCACCGTTAAAACATTTTTTATTGGACTTTATTGATCTTCTGTCTACTCGAGAATCTTTTTATCGTAACGTTGCAAGTCTAAAGACCATTTTTGAAACTATTGAGATTAATACAATTCTGGGTTATATGAAAGATATTGGTCTCTAATATAGACTATGACTTACAATTTTGATCTTTCGTAATGAGATAACAATTTAAGAAATTTAGCATTTGCCTTTTACGAATTAGTTTTTTTTTTCATTTTGAATCACAGTGTGTTTTACCGGTTGATGGCCTTAATGACCTTTTATGCGTTGACGGGTCGTTAATCCTGTAATTCCTTAGATACTGCAGATCAACCTAGACCAGATAATGTAGGACCTTATCGAGTATTATCTGCCCTTGGTTTTGTTTCTTGGGAGACATGCTTACCTGGCTTGACAGTCGGCATCAGTATCTATGAAATCCGTCAACAGTTTTGTACCTATTTTGAAGAGACTCCACAGAGAAAATTAATTTATGGAAAGTTCCATCCTGCAGGATCAGCAGTTACCATTAAGTAACTGAAGTGGAGTTCGCCTCACGATCCTAGACGCCATACCTTCAACCAACAACCTGTCTTAAGCACGTGCATCGTCTTTCAATATTATTTCAGGTATTCTTTTCGCATTAGTTTCGAACCCTAAAAATCATTTTTTCGCTAGCTACGCTGTGTTGATGAAGTGCTCACAACAGATACATAAATTACTTTAAATGTGTTCAAACTGTAAGATTTATTCAAATTTTTTTTTCGATAAAAATTCCAGTATTTTTCCAAAAAATAAAATCCGCAAATACGACCTCAAATTCGCTCATCTGAAATGATCGACATGTGTATCGGACATGTAACTGCACTTCCATTTCTGATGACATACTAAATTACAGAGACTTTGAGTTTGCTTATGGTGACCAAGAAATAAACATGTATTACATTAAATCATAATTTGATGTTTTTATTGTTTTAACCTTTTCCTCAAATATTTGTTGGTTTACTTCTTTTTTTTCATAACACAAATTATTTAGATAATATTTAATTTTTCATCTATCGGTCTACATAAAATCGTGAATGGTCGTTCCGAAATATATTTCGGTCCGGAACCGATGCTCAGACGATATTTCAGGAAATCTTTTTTTGTCAGAATGAGACTCTGTAGAAATACAAAAAACAGTGTTGCACTTTCGTTTTCGCCAAAACCTAATTCTATTGATCTATTATCTTCAGTGAAATCGCTAACACATTTCCTCGCCGATTGCACATCTCTTTCTGCCATTCTTTCTTAAGTAGACTCGCATGAAAGATAAGTTCGAGTCGGCGCGTTCGGGTAGGATTAACAAATTCGTACCTCTGGTTGCCTTATCTATTATTATTGTCTGATTTAGCAAGAGTACGCAGAGACATTAATCAGTACCTGATTATTTTCTTAGACAGCTGGATATTTTGCTTACAAATTATACAAAATATTGCATTGACATCATACTAAAGTAAGTGTCATTTGAAGCCAGCGCGAAACATCATTTTTATTGCCATCAAATAAATCATTTTTTTAGTTATATATGACTTATACGTGTTGCGTTAGAGTTTCATATAAAAATGTATTTTGTTAGGAAATCGATAAAAATGTGTCGTGATGATAATTAAAGGGTGGGGGGTAACTCTTATGAACGAAAGACAAATATATCATGGAAATATTTTTAGTTATAACCATACAATTTGACAATGAAAAATATACAGACAAGTCTTGCAAAAGAAACCGTTTACAATTAAATACGATTACACGTGAACACAGGTTTAACATTTATCGACATATTTTGCTATCAGAAGATAATTAAAAGCTGAAAAATATATCATTTGTAATGAAATGCGGTTTGACATTATCATATTTAACATTTTTTTCATTAGGTCAAGATTATAATGATAAAATTGTATTTCCATGATTTAACTTTTTGTCTTATTTATCTTGAGATGGAATTTATCAGTTTATTATACTTTTCAATTACAATTTAATTTTATTTATATATGAATACTTAACATTAAAAAAATAATGAAAACAGTACATTCTACAAAACACATACAGCACAGGAACATGGGCATTTATCATATTTGTTCATAAAGTAATAACATTAATCCTAATATATTTCAAATAACATTTTATTACAAAAGTCGTACAGTACAGCATTTTAAGAAACATTATGAAGGGAAATGTCAGCGTGTGTGTGAGGGTGTGATGTGGTGTGTGTGTGTGTGAGCGTAAACTACATGCATGTATTATATATTATTATATATTTATATGTAAATGTATTACTTTTTTGCCTATGAGCCGTAAGGCTCCTGGCTAATAAAGAATCTAAAAAAAAGCTAAGTACAGTTTCCTCCACAATCATCGAATCACGGACAATACAAAATATACACGTTTTATCACATTTTCTCTTCATTGTCTGCAATGTTCTCATCGTCGAAACAGTACAGTAGCATCCCAGCTTGTAGGTATTTTGGCACTTTTTGTAAACATTTTATTGTCAAAATATGTAAATGGACTTGGCACAAGTTACAAGAACATTATTAATGTATTTTCCTGTTGATATGAATGAACACATATATAAAGCATAATATTGCTTAACTACATTGAATTTTACATGAAACTTTGGCTTTGTCTCAAGGGAAAGAGGGGAGGGGCATGTCTTGTTCGTGTATTGACGAGTTAACTTCTGAAGTTGGATTATGCATCTTACACTCCTGGTCAACTTTCATTGAAATACTGTTTTTACTTTGTAAGAAAATCATATATGAGAAACCACCTGAAAGCAGTTGAGCCTAGATAGGCATCGCACATTATAATTACATAGCCCAATTAACAGTATAGTGGAGAATAACAACAGATAATTATACCAAACTCTCTATGCATTGTTAGGTAGCTGTCATACACCATCATTACCGGAGTCCAAATAACTAAGATTGACAATAATGTGTCACACTGTTGCACAAGTGGTAAAACGTTATTATTAGGGCTTTTCACTAAGTGGTGAAAAGACCTATTGTTTTTGTTCGGTTTCTTATTATTCTTATTATTATTATTATTATTATTATTATTCCAATTTTGTGGGTTCGTAATCTTTTAAATGTAAATATATAGATATACAGTCTATTCACCTATATGTAGATACGTATATGAACTTGTCGATGCCGATTTTTAAGTAGGTCAAAAATCCAATATGGCCGCCATGACGTCAAGTTAAAAACTTAAAAACGACGATATCTTCAAAATCGTTGATTATACAGAATTTGTGCAATTATATTATTTTTAGAGAATTTCCTTATCTAAATTTTTGTCATGACATGTTATCAGAGAATATGTCAAATAAAAAAGCTCGCTGTTGGGTGAGGTTTTCAAAATTTAACAAATTTTTATTTTTTTTTCAATTTTGAACTTTCTTGAAATTTTCTTCTTGTTTTGTTTTTCGGTAGATTGTCGCCAAAGAAGTGAAAAGCCCGCAAAATTGTTAGCAACAATTTCTAGTTTGTATTTGAATGTGTCTTTTACTCGTGTTCTCACCGTTTGTATCCTTTCCATACTCGCGTAAGCTCGCGTTTAATTTCGTTTTGTCTGGTATATATGTACATGTATATTATATCTAGTAGGCCCTGAATAGGCATTTTTACAATAAGTACATATTGGACGTGTCCCGGACAATGACAAACCACACGACCATTGATATATACTGTACAATTCTTCCTTTTTTGGCCTAACATTTCTTTCATTTCTTACTTCTGAATGTGTTTGAACTAAACTGAGGTATCTTCGATATCAATATTTTTTATTGAGGAGTAATACACACGGGAGAATGACTTGGGATAATAGGTTGTTTCATGAGCTCGGACGAAGATAACCCCTAGCACTGGCTATTCTACAGTAATCATATTATACCAAACTCTGGTAACGTTGTGAGGGACATGGTAGGTATCATACACCAAAATAACACGAGTCCAAATAACATTTAGGCGACAATAACCAGTTAAATTACAGAGTTAAGCCCAATGTCCAGACCTATAATTGCATATCAGGAAAGATGATGTTATTTCATTAATCACCATATTAATCAGTTATTCAATATTCAAAGTCTGACCTACCTGAAACTTTAAGTTCTTTTTGATGTTGCAGCACATCACATCTTAATCACAGTAAGGTGTATGTTGTGTACATGTTTACGGAAACATATCCACAGTGAATAAACTCTACATTTTTACTGATGGAAACACAAAGACAACTGGGAATAAACTTATATCTAGAGGTTAGACAGTAATAAATAATATTTGTTATACCATTATTCTATATACTTTTCTATAGTGAATAAAAGCTGAAATTCCAGATGTTTGCCCCAGATACATGGTTACCCGTCAACATCACGATGTTCACTGACTACGTCACAGCTCATTACTGTTCGGTACTTTCCCGGTTGTTACTCGACAATGACTCCCCCCCCCCCACCCCACCCTCCTAACCCCCTACCCGACCCCTCACCCAAGACTTGACCATCGAGTTTCGCCATTTCATGTGGTTTTTTTAACAATAAAACTGTCCCTGCAGTTGTATTTAAAAGTGAAGGGGATGGTGTGGACTTGTTTGTTAGACGTAACACTATTTAGCAGAGATAAATCAGAGTAAGTCATCTGGAACTGTTTTTGTCAACAAGTTTGATGACCACCTGGTATTAGCGCGAGGGGAGACAATACAACAGAAAATTGATGTTCGGTGAAATGTCTAGTTATAGAGGGCTGTGTTTAACATGAACGACGTTATGTACAATTTGCTGGAGTTATGATGTTAAACATAACGGAATAAATATTATTAATTATACTGGAGTTGTAATCCTTATTAACATTTGCTTTAGACATATGCAACCAAATACACATGTAGCAGATACATTGTTTAAGAATCTATCATTGAGAAGAAAAAAAAAACAAGAAAATTAGATAATCACGTGAAAAATATGGACAAAGGAATTATTTGCACGGAGACTCATGAAAAGCACAAGGCCAACAATATAAGATGTACCGGAACAGTAAGCGTCTTCTGCTTCATCAATGACAGCCGCGCCACGTATATCTTGGCCAATGCAAGAAAGTAACATCTAGTTCTCAAATGAGAACAAGGTTTAAAACAACGGAACCCACAGGCAAACTAACGATCATTAAACATGTCTGGCTTTTATATCGTACAGATGATTCATAACTGATATCAATTCTATCACTTTTATCACGACCGTAAAATTTCCCCAGAAATATTAAACATTTAAAATACATCTTATATTAAGATTATTTATTTGTGTACAGACTCTAATAACTACACTTTTGATTCGACGGTTTCATATTGCTTTAAATTTCGTTTTGTTATCAGATATTTAAAAGTTTAAGCTGTTTTGATGTGGCATTTATCATCGTTATAAATGAAACAACTTTGATATCGTATATCACCTTACGTGTTGACAGGTGATATGCTATGTTATGAGGTCATATACCTCGCTACACGTCTACCTCTGGTTTCCTTGCGTGTTGATATGTTGTTTGTATATAGGCCGTATACTACATTCCTCTTTGTGTAAAGTGGGGTTAAAATCCTTACCATGTAGAATGTTTTGTACAGTTTACAAAATGAATCCAACACTCAATCCGCAATCGAAACTCGATATGAGGTATAAAAATTAAGTTAGAAAATGCAGGACACGTTTCAGGACAAAAAATATTCACCGGGAATAAATCAATACTTTCAAATGTAATGAATGATTTATTGTCAGTTCGGTACTATGAAAACGTATTGATTTGTCATGATATTTAAATATTGATAATAACTCGGCGTATTGTTATATATTTTATTGAACTCATTTGCAATTTTTCATAACATTAGTGAATGCAGACAGTTACTAAATACAGCGAACCACTGGCTGATAGTATCTTGATTAGATTAAATAATGTGTATTATTTATTTCAACATTATTTCTCTTTAGAATCAAACCTTTTTCTTTCATATTTTCTCTCGATGGCTCCATGTTTTGAAGTCTTGTGGTACTGGTTGATGATAAAGGTTAGATATTGATTAAAATTAAGATCAAAAGGTTCCTCTGTAATTTGATTTTAATCAAATTCATCGTGACGCTTGGATTCCATTTTGGTCGTCAGTGTCGCATGTCCTTATTAATCGGCAACCTGCTTAGAGTTGGACCTCCCTAGCGATGGTAACTAGGGAAGCCCACACCTCCTCCCCACTGGGAACAATCTGCTCTTCTCCTATGATAAATCCAGACTGCGCCGACGATGCCGTCGCGGGGCGAAGCTCGTACGTGTACGAGTATTTCACCCCAGCTTTCGCCTTGGCCCAGTCATAGGTGCCTCCAGACACCGCGTCTACAACATATAACCCGGAAATAGTTACAAATTTCTTGCTTAATACATCGAATTTTGAAATTATTTCTGTAAAAACATTCATGTATTGTTTTTAACTTCTGCAAATTAAATCATTAAAGATTACTGTATTGCTCCTTAATCCTAAAAAAGCCGGTTTTAGAAATCAGAGAGATTCTGTTACATGAAATTCGAGACAAAACATGGTACGATTTAAGTCTCTCTATAACAATTCCAAACAGATTGTTAATGCTAGCTAATATACTCACCATCCCCACCCCCACTTTTTATTAAATCCGCTGTACTTACACAGGATTTCTGGTGGTGTGCCGACTTGAAAGGTTTTCCCGTGAACCGCCTTCAAGGCAGCCATGCTGGCATCCGCAACGCGTAACTACAACCGGAAATGACAACGGTGGTATTACAGCGTTGGACCTTTTTCTTAGAGGCGTTAGCATACGTGTATCATATATAGCGTTTCTAATCATGATTATGAAAAGTCGTGGTAATGACTACGAATAGTATCAACAGATTAGAAATGCAAAAGTACATACATGGAATTAATAAAGACTTATATACAGCAAATGTTATATCTCAAAAATGTGTACAAGATCTAAACATAGAAAAAAAAATGTCTCCTTTTACATGTCAGTAAAATGGAGCGTGAAGCGGAAAGTGTCTTGACTTCTCTAAAGTAAAGAAAAATCACACATGATGACCAGGATAACGGAAACATGCATTCATTTGTGACACAGAACTTCCAGGTTAAAGCTTACCATTTCTTGGTAGTCAGATGGTTTATTGGACGTATAACCATAGGGAGTTAACATCAGCTGAGAATAGGCATGAAATGACAGGAAAACAACAACCCGGTCACGTACGTTCATAATAGACGTCTGGATATTGGCAGTTTCTGGTTCCGAGAACGCGTATTTACCAGGATATGTGTTTGAACATGGGTTGCTACTTGTTCCGGCTCCTGTTAGAAATATTGTTTTTAAAAATCTTTAATTCGGGGTTGGGTCATTTTTAGATCAATGACAACAAAATGTTATTAGTTTTTAAACCTCATTTGAGGTTTGGTTTTCCTGTAACAATAAAAGTTACATAAATAATGTGTTGATTCGTGTTTACTTTCTAAACACGTGATGATGTCTGAACACAGTGTCATGGTTTTGATATTAATTACATAACATAAACATATGTATAAAATAAGATTATATTTATTACAAATGTAGACGTTGGGTCAAGAGGTCATTCAATATCTTGCGCTAAAAGATCACCAAGTACTTCTTTTTTATTTTGATTTTTTGATAATTCCACAAAAGTTCGTACACAACATTTGTAAAACACAAACCTTGACAATCTTACTCAAACGTGCATTTTGTCATCAAAGAATTAAATACGTAGTTAAAGCACGGTATGTCCACTAGAAATAATTTTGACATTTTAAAAAAGTCCTGGCGTATACTGTAAAATCGTTGTTTTTTGTTAGGGTATTATTTTCATTGATTTCGTTGGCAAACTTAATCAGTGATTTCAAATTTCCTATTTGTACCCGCAGGTTTATTGAGATTTATCTTTCAACATAATCAAGCGTTCAGGAAATCAGTTTAACACGATAACTGAGCCCCATTAAACATTTTACAGTAACCGTGATCCACTAATACCTCCAAACTCTATGTCAAAGTTTCTGTTCGGGTCTACACCCATACAGCCTTGATCCTGTGGACTCCTTGTCTTCCTCCAAAGTCGATCCTGCAGTGTAGCAATACATTATTATTATCATCTTTTTTATCAAACTTATGCAGTGAGTTTATTTTAGAGGTTTCACATAGTCCAAAATGACCTTAAAGTACACACACGGGAGCATTTTACCTTCACAGTCAAACCAAATCGAAAAGTTTCTCTCAAGCTGTATAAAATTAGAAATAAATTGAAAACCTCTAATAACGGCTTTGTTGTACTTAATTATCCTCTCCTATTTGTATGACACGATTTGAAGTTTCTCTCCTAATGTTGTTGAATTGCCATTAAAACTAAAGGTTTGTGATTATATCTAAAAAGTGGACGTAGCGCTAATTTTTCTAAAGCGCGGTGATATCTGTTCATCTGCAATAGCATAATGACCTCTAAAATAAAGCCATGACTACTGATATCGTTTACTTATGTAGTCACATGTACAAATTGTATATACCAATGTTGTATACTTGCGTCTGTAAATGTGTATTCGTATCCATCCGGGTTGGCAGACGGCAGGAAATACCAATCAAATGTATCCAGCATGAATGTGACGTCATCATCTGTACCGTAGTTTCGTAACATCTGATAAACGTACGAAATTTGATCAAAATGATTGTGGCAATTCCTTGAAAACACAATTATCCTATGCTAATGTGTGTAAGAACATGTTCTCTTTACGAGAACGACCTGGACAAGTTTCTGTCAAATCAAGACGTTAGTTTAACTTGCGCCTACATATAACAAATACCTGTCTATAGTGACTAACACTAAATATATATATAGCCACGTGTGTATAACAAATAACCATCTATATAAGTCACCTGTATAGGACACATACCCGTCTCCAGTAGACATCTGTATATAACAAACACTTGTCTATAATGACATCTGTATATAACAAACACTTGTCTATAATGACATCTGTATATAACAAACACTTGTCTATAATGACATCTGTATATAACAAACACTTGTCTATAATGACATCTGTATATTACAAACACTCGTCTATAATGACATCTGTATATAACAAACACTTGTCTATAATGACATCTGTATATCACAAACACTTGTCTATAATGACATCTGTATATAACAAACACTTGTCTATAATGACATCTGTATATCACAAACACTTGTCTATAATGACATCTGTATATAACAAACACTTGTCTGTAATGACATCTGTATATAGCAAACACTTGTCTATAATGACATCTGTATATAACAAACACTTGTCTATAATGACATCTGTATATAACAAACACTTGTCTATAATGACATCTGTATGTAGCAAACACTTGTCTATAATGACATCTGTATATAACAAACACTTGTCTATAATGACATCTGTATATAACAAACACTTGTCTGTAATGACATCTGTATATCACAAACACTTGTCTATAATGACATCTGTATATAACAAACACTTGTCTGTAATGACATCTGTATATCACAAACACTTGTCTGTAATGACATCTGTATATAGCAAACACTTGTCTATAATGACATCTGTATATCACAAACACTTGTCTGTAATGACATCTGTATATCACAAACACTTGTCTGTAATGACATCTGTATATAACAAACACTTGTCTGTAATGACATCTGTATATCACAAACACTTGTCTATAATGACATCTGTATATAACAAACACTTGTCTGTAATGACATCTGTATATCACAAACACTTGTCTATAATGACATCTGTATATAACAAACACTTGTCTGTAATGACATCTGTATATAACAAACACTTGTCTGTAATGACATCTGTATGTAGCAAACACTTGTCTATAATGACATCTGTATATCACAAACACTTGTCTATAATGACATCTGTATATCACAAACACTTGTCTATAATGACATCTGTATGTAGCAAACACTTGTCTGTAATGACATCTGTATATAACAAACACTTGTCTGTAATGACATCTGTATGTAGCAAACACTTGTCTGTAATGACATCTGTATATAACAAACACTTGTCTGTAATGACATCTGTATGTAGCAAACACTTGTCTGTAATGACATCTGTATATAACAAACACTTGTCTGTAATGACATCTGTATGTAGCAAACACTTGTCTGTAATGACATCTGTATATAACAAACACTTGTCTGTAATGACATCTGTATGTAGCAAACACTTGTCTATAATGACATCTGTATATCACAAACACTTGTCTGTAATGACATCTGTATATAACAAACACTTGTCTGTAATGACATCTGTATGTAGCAAACACTTGTCTGTAATGACATCTGTATATAACAAACACTTGTCTGTAATGACATCTGTATGTAGCAAACACTTGTCTATAATGACATCTGTATATAACAAACACTTGTCTGTAATGACATCTGTATATCACAAACACTTGTCTATAATGACATCTGTATATAACAAACACTTGTCTGTAATGACATCTGTATATAACAAACACTTGTCTGTAATGACATCTGTATCTAGCAAACACTTGTCTATAATGACATCTGTATATCACAAACACTTGTCTATAATGACATCTGTATATAACAAACACTTGTCTATAATGACATCTGTATGTAGCAAACACTTGTCTATAATGACATCTGTATATCACAAACACTTGTCTATAATGACATCTGTATATCACAAACACTTGTCTATAATGACATCTGTATATAACAAACACTTGTCTATAATGACATCTGTATATCACAAACACTTGTCTATAATGACATCTGTATGTAGCAAACACTTGTCTGTAATGACATCTGTATATAACAAACACTTGTCTGTAATGACATCTGTATGTAGCAAACACTTGTCTAAATACAAAACAAAATAATTACATCTAAAGACACACCTGTCTATTACGACCGGTAACTTTTTTTATATTTTGGCCATTAAATAATAAAATGTCACAAAAATCCTGATGTACAAGTAGATTCAGGTGTTCATATTTACACAATAGTAGGTTTGTGCAATACAGTATGGTTAAGTAGAAGATATATTGTAGAATAATTTGATCAGGTCTTCATGATTAAAATGTTATTTGCTGATATTTTCGAGGATAAGGGTAGTTATGTTATGACATCATGCGGTAAATACTTGTTACAAACCTTATCAATGGTCCAAACAGCCACAGCCGGAGATATCCATTCACGCGCATGGATTCCAGCTTCAACCCAGATCACGGGCTTGACGTTCGGGGAGGTTTTGCCGATCTAGTTAGAGTAACGAAGACAAGATATTGCATTTGAAGGGCGACAACTCAACAACCTGTACACGAGGTTCCTTTCATATCTGACAAATTCTTTTAATGAATACACACATCAGCAACCTTAGATCACCATGAACATATATTTTTAAAAAAACAAAATAAGTGTACAAAGAAAAAGATAAAAAAAATCAAATGAAAAAAATTAAGATGGTCATTACAGATTTAAAAGGGTGTAGATTTCAGGGAATAAGATAGACATTTACAACAGTAAATTACAGTGTAATGGGTTAAAAAAAAACAATGTACAATGGTAATTCCGGGGGCGAAGTACTTAAAAGTATTTCATTGAATGCAAGTAAACATCGGACAAATTAAAAGAACATTGTAAAGTTTACAGGAATGTGTTGGTTTACTGGTAGTGTACGCAGTTCGTGTTGCATAATCTATCTGTCTAATACGTAACATACACTTGTTTCTGCATGAAATCAAGCCACAGTTTCAACGATATTCCTTGACGTATTGCCCAGAGACATTATAAGTTATTGCCCAGAGACATTATAAGTTATTGCCCAGACACATTATAAGTTATTGCCCAGAGACATTATAAGTTATGGTTTTCCTTGACTTAGGTATTGGTAGGTTACATTTTCTTCAGATAAGGAAGATTCGTGAAACTGGAGCCTGATAAAATTATACATTTTTATAAAGAACAAGACTTCTTGGTACAGATATTAGACAATACATCATATCATACTGCCTTAACACGATATAGACGTGTTTTTTTTACCTTGATGATGTTCATTTTACGACCTTCGTACGAGGTGCCGATGGATTCCACCGTGGCCAGCTGTCCAAACTCGGACGCCATGGCGGTCAACCAGTTGTCAATCTGATGTTAAATGATATTATAGACAAAACCTATATATTCTATAAAGTTTTCAAATATCACAGAAATTGTTTGTGTCAAGTTTTATAAAATGAGAACAATAAAAAAGATAAATAGATATCCAGCTACCACATTTTTATATGTGTTAGCCGAGCTGCTAGTTTTCTTATTTCTATGTAAAGCTTTATGATTTTTATATGAGTTTATGATTTCGAATAGTCAAAGATAAAGATGTAAGTGTTCCGGAATTATCTTACCCTGCAGATGATAAATTAACTAAAAATTACAAAGAACTTGCCTCAATATGTCGTGCAAATATGCCGACAATTTCACCAGATGGCGTTGTAGGACCACCTCCGGTTTCGTCTTCAGGACAGTTGATACCGAAAGCATCACACAGAAAATTGTAGGTTGCGTGACCAGTCCTAGACATCCGTGCGTTGGCCATGTCCTCAAATTCTTTATCTATCGATCTAATTCAAGTATTTATAAATAATTAGCATAACAACAGAAAACCTTTTTTCTCCTAGAAAATGCTTCAGTAGGATTACTGGTATAGAGGAATTCAAAATATACTGTATTGATCCAAGGAGTTTTGCTTTTCACGATACTTCGGCTTTCTTTATTACTCAGTAAATTAAGCCTTTTCTGAAACTTGTCAGTTTGTGAATGTTTGATATATAATTTGTGCTACACACTGTGGTCGTCATTGGCGTTATAACAGCGGAAGAACGATATTCGTACTTACGATTGGATATCGTCAATGGCAACACTTGCTGAAAGTCCCGCGTTTTTAATGAGTTGTTTCACGTACGACCTTGACCTCGGAGGGACCCGGATGTCTACATCATGGTCAAGAACAGGAAATGTCCAAAAATCAAGCTGAAGTAAGATTAATTGCTTATCAATTGAGGATCTTAAATACCGGGTATTAACTTAATTACAGGAGTGTTCTAGACTTAATTTTTTTATAAAATTTATTTGATATGATAATCCAAATTAATAGATATTTTTTTACCTTTTTAACATCAGGTTTTGATAACTTGTTCAAATCTCCCCTTAAACAATAAAACATATGTAGTATATCGTAACAAAACTCCATCATACCGACACAGATACTCTCATGTAGCCAAACATAAAACCCACGAGACAGACAGACATAGATTTATAGTTAAAACATAAGCATTTTCAAGATACTACCACGGTTGCCAAATAGTAAAACTTATCACTCCCTCATCCCTCTCTCCTAGTTATTCCGTTAGTTCTTACATATTAAACATTTGTGTTTTAACAGCTTATGAACTGTTAATGGCGACGGAATATCAAAGGCAATATAAACCAACTGAAGTTTCCTGCCCTTAAAACACTATAAATTTTGATCGAACAGAGCTCTATAATGTCTTAGCAAAACTTTTCTATGAGCTTCCCAGCAAGTGTTGGACACCAACTTGCTTTAAGGCATTTTGCTATAAGGTATTTTATATGCGGAAGGAACGATAATTTCCTGTCGAATATTTCGCCTAAGATTTTGGTTTGCTCAACAACCGGAAAGAGACATGTTTGGATCGTCGTGTTGTTTCCGAATTTGACAAAAATGCATACAAGCTGTTTTTGATTGTGAACATCTGCCCAGATTTGTAGTAGGTTCAAAAAGTTAAAGTTGTCGATGGTATTCATGTGCTTAGATCGATAGCATATGATGAAGTCATCGACATAAACAGCGCCCTCCGTTGAAGGGGATGATGTTTTGACAACACTGTTAATTTTGTGTCCAAAACGTGAAACCGAAAAATATGGTACATCCATTTCTTGCTGATGAACATCCTGTTCTTATCCCGCAGACTTCATATGTCCGTAAATACCAACTGAAAGTGTCAGAATCGACACCAATATTTTTATTTCAGTTTACTAAAGTCCTCTTTTCTTTTAAACCTGTATATTTTGCTTTGTCTTGAAGAGATTTTCCCTCTGTTTGCCCGCCTCCAGGTAAGTACATTTTGTAGTTTGACCCAAGTTGAACAGTTGAACGGATATAAAATCAAACGTTTTCTTTTAAAAGTGCACTCTTTATCTCTAGCGAAAAACATAGATAGATTTTAATATGGTGTATAACATCGCCAATATATCCGCCAACGCATGAAATATTGTGGGTTATGTCCCTTGACTGAGACCAAAATATTAGTCTATAGGTTTGGTACCGTCTAATGCGATGATTAACGTTAAGCATTGCTCTGTCTGTTTTATTATAATGTGACCGGATGATGTGTCATGCTACCGTGTCTAGGTGATGCCATGTCAGTGTGATAATACTATAAAAAATGTTCTCTGTTGGCGCCATCACCCAGGAATACCGTCTTCATAAGACCCAAGGCAGATACGGCTTTGTTCCGAAACACACAACAAATTAAACGTCCCCCAAATAAGAACAGATCACCAGCAGTCACAGAATAAAATCAAAGCTACAGAATCGATGAGAACATGAATGTTCCATCTCTAGCCCGCGATTCTTATCATTGATATTGATCTTTGTTACAGACATCTGAAAAATAGACAAAAACGAATCAGAATCTAAAAAGGGAGTTCGGTATATCTGAATTTTACTCGCGATGTGTATTTCAGGGTAATTCAGCGGCACGTCCGGGCTATACGTGGAAATAAAAAATACCGACAGTATATCATGTTTAATGCTGTCTAGAATCAGTGTCACAGAGGTGTTGTGTACCTGTAGGTTTCCGTTGTCATGGAGTGTTCTGAGAAACTCCACCTGACGGGAAGTTGTGGGATGAACTCGAAGAAGTTGATGCCTGAAATAAATTGAAAATTAACAAGATAAGGTAACAAAATTTCTTGTCGTTTTTCAAAGATAAAACTCTTAGATTACGTGTGTGAAACGGGATATTTTAAAGTAAGGCCTGTCACTAAAGGCCAGTCAGCGGACCAGAAAACAGGTTGTCCTGATTGGTACGCGACCTTTAGATAGAGATCCGATTGCTATGAGTTGTATTGCATTAAGACCTGAAACCAGTTGTCTTTATAGACAGGTACTTCTTATATCAAGTATTTTCTGGAGTAGGTTTGATTGTATTGATAGCAACTGACAAAATAACTTTATTTTCATGGATAGTCTTTTCAGGTCACTGATTAAAAAATAGACGTTAATTGTTTATACACAAAATGAAAGTACGCGACAAGGTAAGCATAAGCAAGCGTGGACAAAATGGCAGCAAATTTTAGGCAAGGAATCGTCACGTGACTCAACAAATTAATGTATACGTATACAATTAAAATTATGTAGTGATGACCTTTGATATTTACATACTGAAGCCATGACCCTTGATATTTAAATACGATGGTCATATAATGAGGACTATAAATAGCTGTAACAGATGTCAGATCTAAAATCTAGTATCGATAAGGGGAAATGGCTGTTTAATATAAACTTGTTCGTGTGAAAATGACCGATGTTTAATCAAGCTTGGTATTATCCAGGTCTGTCTGTCTGTCGCATTTGGACCGTACGTCCGTCTATCTGTCTGTCTTTATGTATATACAACGTATTTGTTTGTTCGCCATATTCAAGTTGGTCTGTTCTTTACGGTTCCTTCCGTGGGAGTCAACAATAATGTATATGTATATATGTACTTATAACCTCCATATAGAATCTCATGGTGAATAAATCAGGACTTACTAAAATAGTTACATCTATACAACTACGATAAACAAATATGTTAAACATTCAACTTACTGTCTACAAATATATTTATATAAGCGATATTAACTAAAGCATACAGCATACAGACTGTGAGTTAACTATGTATTTATAGAGACAATAAAACAGTTATAATCCTAGGCACGTTCTTTAGGTCTTAACTTATTTTCTCGCTAAAACATTTTAACACAAAAACAAAACAAAACAAAAAACGGAGAGATAGTCATATTTCATCTAACTGGTCGCTTTGTCTGATGTCATCTTGACCCAATTTTATAATTAAGGCTGACAAAGCAAAAAAAAATCACGTGTTTGCATATTTTTTGGAATGCTTCCGAGACCTCCTCCCTAAGCTAATGATATTTTCGGACATTGTATCTAAGGAAGTGGCGACCTTTTAAGTCCAGGGCTTGCTTGAAAAAGAATAGGGGCATCCGAGGGTATAAAAGGCCTGCCACCTGTCCGACCGATTATCTTTTTAACACTGACCGCCCGAAGTGAAACTCATCTGTATATTACATGTAGGCGTGACTCAACAGGAGTGCGCTCACCTGAGGACTTTGAAGATGATAAGTTCTTTTCAGCTATCCAAAAATATAAATTCAGAATTAGGGGGCATCTCCGAAGTTTTTGGGAATCAGAATTTTTATTTATCTCAAAAAGAACTCTTTTTTACTTTATTTGTCAACTTTAATGTGTTTTCGTCTTTAATGAACATAGCATTATCATACCGGATTCCGTTTTGTCTGAACACAATTTAACATCCGGGCATCCGCAAGGGTCATGAGAAATGATGCAAAGAGGATCACCGAGAGAGGAGATAAATTGTCCAGATCCCAAGTGTTTCGGCAATGTTGGCATCACATCTACTTCGATCTCCCCGATATCCTCTCAGAGAGTAGAGGACGCAGGGGAAAAACCCAGATTCTGCAAGGACCCCACTGTTAGTTGTCTCACGTACACGTGCAGAGGAATACATCTGACGTTATTATTAGGCTATTCCCGAACAGAAGACATCCGAAAAAGCATTGCCGCCATGGAGGGTGTGTCCCACAAAACGTCGCCTCTTACGACATGCAATGAGAGATATAGTATTTCCCGTCGCCAATCCCAATTAAATAATAAGTGGGTGTGTCGATACAATTTTATCCCTAGCAGGGAACAAAATATAAAACAGACAGGGAGAACATTAAAGCTGAAGTGATTTGTCCTTCCAGAATTCTACATGGACACTCAGGGCGGCAATATTCGTCATAGATATAATTAACTATATATATGATAAGTCTGATTTGTGTACCCCAATTCTATATTTTGCAGAACATCTCTATCAGAAGTTAGATTATAACGGAACGCAAATTCAAAAGTAGATTTTTTTATCGCCATACGCGTAGTTTAAACAAGGAACAATTATTTAAAAATTAGAATGGGCGAGTCCGAAATGGATTTATAATTTGTCATTGTCTGTTACAGTGGCATTCATTTATCGTAATTATGTTCAGTTGAGTGGAAGACAGTAATAAAATCTGTGTATAGCGGTCACTAAAGAAATGGCGAAAAGTGGCCTTTATAGACAGGTAACACTTATATAGAGATTAAATACAGGAATGAGGCCTTTATAGACAGGTGACTATTATATAGAGATTAAATACAGGAATGAGTGGCCTTATATAGATTAAATACAGGAATGAGGCCTTTATAACACTTATATAGAGATTAAATACAGGAATGAGGCCTTTATAGACAGGTGACTATTATATAGAGATTAAATACAGGAATGAGACCTTTATAGACAGGTGACTCTTATATAGAGATTAAATACAGGAATGAGGCCTTTATAGACAGGTGACTATTATATAGAGATTAAATACAGGAATGAGGCCTTTATAGGCAGGTGACTCTTATATAGATATTAAATACAGGAATGAGGCCTTTATAGGCAGGTGACTCTTATATAGAGATTAAATACAGGAATGAGGCCTTTATAGACAGGTGACTATTATATAGAGATTAAATACAGGAATGAGGCCTTTATAGACAGGTGACTCTTATATAGAGATTAAATACAGGAATGAGGCCTTTATAGACAGGTATTTAATGAAAAGTGGAAGCGGTTATCACAGGATTCAACACGTCCATGTAAAGAATGGAATAAAGAACAGTTAAATAATAGATAGCGTACGAAATAAATGGATCTCCGTTACTTACCCATCATATCGAGTTCCCTTCACTTGATCAGTGGTCAACACTGCCAAAATGACCACACAGACGGTAGCGTGATACCCGTACATGACTAGTTAAAGTCAGTAATGACCGTTATCGCATGTGTCCACGACTGATATACCCGTACCTGCTCAAGTGTCATCGAAACACCATTAAATTGTACCAGATGGGCCGTGGCCACTTCTGTCGGCACGCACGCGCAGTTAAATTTCATCATATTCGACATCAAAGTTGACTGACTTGGAAATATGGTCAGATTCTCACGATAATGCGACTATTTAAGTAAATTGTGTTCTTTGTAATTGCTTTACAAGAGAGTAATAATAATATCTGGGTCAAGCGACAATATGGCAACAACCGATATTCAAATTAATTATTGTTATTTGAAAAGGAAAATGTGAATTAAACAACTGCATCTGAAAAACGCTTAAATAATATTAATACTTAATACGTAGTTATTTCTGGTTTTAAGCTCAATAAACAACCTCAATCTATGGCAGCCCTAGGGAGAACACAGTATATCACTAACACTCTTTGTCAAGTGGTTTATATAATAACATTTAAATGATGTTTTTGCCTTATCTTTAGTGAACGATATTTAACCTAAACTGCAGAAAATAAGTTCTTATATTCAGAACTTTATTTATTGTTTCGAATTTTTACAATATGGAAATAAGAAAAAGATGCACATCTCTAAAATACTTTGATAACGAAATAAAGAAGAGACTAAGGAGAAAGATATCCAGTTCTATAAATAGTTCGATCGTTACAAACGTCTATTTACTTGAACAACATGTAATATTTAAAATGATTCTGAAACGGACCAATGAAAGGCCACATAAAGACAAATTCATTTTCAATATACTATACCATATGGCTATGTTATGGTTTATATTTCGTCCTCAAGATGGATATCACAGGCGTTTATTTACAACGTGAATTTACTCGCTTTCATTTCAAGAATTTTCTCCTTGTTAATTTTGACCATTTGTCCATAATTAATGATCCGGAAAGACGATGTTTTTTTTAAGTCTGTTAGAAGTCCGAAAGTTATGAGAATGCATCTCGAATTGATCGACATGGAAAAGTTCAATAATAGGCCTACATGACAGTATCCAAATTACTTTTCTTTTATAAACGACATGATAGTGTCATGGAAGAATGCATCCTATTCAACACCGGGACGTGTCTTAGTGTTCAGTAACCATTTTCTAATCATCACACGCAGTGCCTCCGTGCTGTATGGTCTTTCTCGCGGTTTGTTTATCTGCATCATAAAAATGCTTTATTTTTGTTATATTTTGCTGGCAAATAAAACGTCTGTACGGCTGAAAATTAGCTATCTCTAAAATTAAAATCCCCCAACCCCGGAAAAAAAAACCCGAAATTTTTCAGTTGGCGTGGACTAATGTTGATATGAGCCCAACTTTCGGACGCTCGACAAAGACTGGGGACTTTTTACACTTTTTTAAACAGAGTTAACTCCCTTCTTATACTGTTTGAATGTATTTTATAATATACTGTACTTAAAAGTATTGTAGCAGTCACGATATTTGTCTATTTTATAGTTTATTATTCCGGTACACGTGTATGTCATAGCTTTAATTTTGTAATGTAGCGTGTGTTTTTCCTTTTTTCGGATTCTTAATTTGTTTTGGTTATTTAAATTTTTCGCATTTTCTAAATTGTTCCTTCTGGTACCACTTCTGTTGCCTATGATTTGCCTTGTTCACATTGTGCTTCCGGGTCATTTTAATGCTGGCATTCCAATGCTAGCACTTGACAGACACTCGTTACGACATGTAAGAAACTTGTAGTAAATTAATTGTCTAAATTCTAATTGATCAGCTTCCTGTGATATTTTTACATTGTTTTTTGTTTATTATTGACTTGCTGTATGCACTGGTTATGCTATTTTACTTATTTCTATGGGCTGCTACTGTGTTTTGCGCGGAGCAATCTTTTTGATGACGTCATTAATCATATTCAGCGTAACATCGATTTCAGATGAGCAAAGATTGACAAAAACCTTTTGAAGTTTCGATAATCTGAATATTCAGTAAGTGTTTCAGAATAAAGAATTTGGCTCCAGATTTAAGACAATACTGACCCGCCAATATCTCGCTACTTTGGTATTCCTCGCCAAAATACACTTTATATTTTAAGATACCGATTACGTAATCCCTTCGTATTTGAAAAAAAACGAAAATATCTGGCCTCAAAACGTGTTAATTTATGATTGCCATGTTATACGTCAGGCAGATATGCATTCAGTAATAGTATCCGGCGAGTATAAAAATAGGGTAGTATTCCTCGACTTTAACGTGGAAATCCCATGCACGTGATCGAAAATGATCTGAATAGGACAGACTGATTGTAGATAAAGTTTGAGCTGGATAAAAAAGTCGGAGGTGGACAATTTGAATCAAGGTCTAGATGTAGTTGCGTCAAATAATCAATATATGTCAATGTAAAGGTCATAAGGTCGTGGTGAAAAGTAGGTCAACGCCAAGGCCGAGAGAAAGTAAGTTTTTAATCAAACACCTATACTACTATGAGGCAATGCCGCGTAAGTTCGGAAAAATAGTCACGTGATTATGTGACTGAAAAATGCGAAAACTCATTTTGAACAACGGAAAAGAGAAAAATCGAAAATGGCACAAATCGGCCACCAGATATAATTGTTTCTTAGTTATTTTGAAAGTTTTCAACTTGTCATGTCTTATCATGTGACACGTGTTAAAGGTGAGTGTCAGTTTATTGTGTAATAAAAAATAGCAAATTTAGAAATGTAGTTGTGAAATAAATTCAACATGAGTTGACATGTCAAGTGCAGTGTTTGTAGTCCTGTATCAGTTATAATTTGGGAATAGCCATAAGTTTCAAGTAGCAGGGAGACTTCTCTAGTGTGTATTTCTACGTAATGATACATGTACCAATATAACCTTTCTATTGATAAAAATACGGTCAGATTATAATCAGAGATAGAGTCTTCTTATAGGTAGCTGTACACAATTTTCGATGTTGCCATAGGTGATACTTTTGTTTATTAGATTTCCCAATTATAAAGCTTTTAATTAAAATTAGAAAAAATTGCTAAAATTGGTCTTGTCATGTTGAAGTGGACAATGCATGATTTCATTTTTTTCAAAATAATATTTTAGCTTTGTGTTTGAGATTACTATTTAGGCAGTCTCGAATCTGTGTCTACGCACCAAAGACTAGCATTACTGGAAGTGATATTTTTACGGTGTTTAAATGTGGTAATGTTGTGAAGGTTTTTCCTATTTGGAATTTGCTGAAATGTAAGTAGTTTGTTACCATGACAGTGTTGTTGATTTTAAGACAGGTGTTTAGAAATAAATTTCGTCTATAAAGCTGTAGTGTAAGGTTGGAATTAGCAGTATCTTTATGTTTTTTTTCAGTAGGTAACTATGGCAATCACATGTCAGAAATTAGAGGTTTTTTTTTTTTTTCATAAATACACATTTTGATTTTTCTACTATTAATGTAAATCATGTTTATAAATATATGTAGTATATAAAAACTGGTATATCTCACACAGACCAATAATTTCAGGAAAAATGCCTGTGTGTTTTAATTACAAAATGTGGTAAAATGTAATGTCATATCGCAATATCCTGTTCGTGTTTATATTGAAATCGAAGTGTTTTTTTCTGTAATTGTTTTAGTTTCCATGCGAGTCAATGCTATGATGTATATACATATATACGGAGTTTCGTATAAATGTCGAATTCCTATTTATCATGAAACCAGATTATGCTAATACATCTCCGTACACGTGGGCACATGCCTGTATCACGTGTAGCCCCGGGTTTGTATACATTTACACTTCCGTTTTATATGTACTTTACAATTAGCTATTTATAGTTTTATTGATCAAGTGGAATACGTGCAGAAAGTCGCGTTCTCACAAGGATACGTACTTGGTGTGGGTACCTAGTTTTTTTTATACTCGGGAGAGACAAACTGTCGACATGTTGAATGTAAGTACCGATATGTATGAATTTTCATTCTTTTATCTAAGTACTAATATTTTTTATAATTACATGTTTACCTGTGTATGGCAGATCAATATCATTAATCAGACGGATTTTTTTGTTTCTGTTTTTAAACATGTACAGGATAAGCTCAGATCATCTTTTACAATAATTCATCAAAAATATTGAAAAAATCAAAGAAAACAAAAAGCAAAAACGCAAGTGAAATCGTCAGTGTGATAATGATCCTTGTAAACAGGTTAGTTTATTAGTTTATTTGTTTGCATTTAAAGAAAAATTGGCTATAAACATTCGCTCTTTATAGACAGGATCTAGAAAAAGTTTATGATGTATTTGTAATACATGGAGGTTCTTTGTATGGCGGTCAAGGATATATATGACTGGTCTTTGTAGAAGGAGGACGTTATACGTGAGTGGTCTCTATCGAGAGGTGAGACTTAATAGACAGGTCGTCTCGGTTGAGAGGTTGTATTTACATATTAGTGGTCTTTATAGAGCGGTAGTACTTATAAATAGTGTAGAAGTAGTTCTACATAGAGAGGTATAATTAAAGGTTTTTTTTTGTAGAGAATAAAAGTTATAAACTGACTGGTGACCTTTACCCGCAGTGATAAATACAAAAGGGTGGTCTTAATAGGGAGGGATAGTAATGGCCTTGTGCCTTACAGGTAGTGATATCTATAGTCTAAGTACAAAGGTGGATGTAATCAGTGGATGGTCTTTGTAGAGAGGTAGTGTTTATAGACAGTCTTTGTAGAGAGGTGGTGTTTATAGACAGTCTTTGTAGAGAGGTGGTGTTTATAGACAGTCTTTGTAGAGAGGTAGTGTTTATAGACAGTCTGTGTAGAGAGGTGGTGTTTATAGACAGTCTTTGTAGAGAGGTAGTGTTTATAGACAGTCTTTGTAGAGAGGAAGCGTTTAAAGACAGTCTTTGTAGAGAGGTAGTGTTTATAGACAGTCTGTGTAGAGAGGTAGTGTTTATAGACAGTCTTTGTAGAGAGGTAGTGTTTATAGACAGTCTTTAGCGTTTATAGACAGTCCTTGTAGAGAGGAAGTGTTTAAAGACAGTCTTTGTAGAGAGGTAGTGTTTATAGACAGTCTGTGTAGAGAGGTCGTGTTTATAGACAGTCTTTGTAGAGAGGTAGTGTTTATAGTTATCGTTATTATGACATTCTTAATGGCCCGTCAACACATAGAAGGTCACTGTGGGGACATCCGGGTCATAGATCGTACTTCAGACGGCTACTAAATATTAATGGATTTAACTAATTTCTTGCACATCACATAACAAGTAAGATTATGCCGAATCCCGGAGTTCTGACAACTATTACATGCATGTGTTGAAAGTGAAACGGTAAACCCGGACGTGACTCTCCCGTGTTTGTTTATGTAAGTTACTATAGATACTTTATTTTTATATATATAAACCGAATCAGTTAAATAGCGACAACACCTATACAACTCAATTTATTGTGGTTGTATACAGTTAATCTATCATAACACTGTTATCTTCTCAGTTTGTAGAACAATATTACGGATAACATACCTAGTGGATTCAATAAAGACATATTATCGGAGTTAAACATACATATAGTACGTCATATCTCCTGTTTATTTCACGTGAATAAGAAATCTCAGCGGTTTTCTCTTTGATAATCTGTAGAAATCATTGCCTGAAGTTCTGAATTGATGATGTCGATTTAGCCACTTGTTATAAAAATAAATCGTCCGAATGAGATAAATATGAACTAATTCCATCTTGTTGTCGACGAAGAAGATAATTCCAGGATGTTTAATTTACAGTAGAGAATATAAATACACGTTTTTCTGATTGATAAACGGATGTTTGTTAACAATGTTAATTTACACACATACATCCGGAATGCACACGTGTGGACTGTTAAAACGTCCTACACACCTGTATATCCTTGTGAGCAAACAGATAGAGTTAAGTGAGTTATGTACCTGAGATAAATCACGTACTTCAAATTTATCTCGACTACAGCGAAGTTACGATTTCTGTGAACTAGAACAAAAAGTAAAACATTAGATTTACACTAACATTTTGTATGGAAAGGAAATTATATCACTAGTGTTTTATTTCAGTATATGTAGTATTTTATTATTTCTGTTTTTTTGTTTTTTGTTTTTGTTTGTTAGTTTTAATTTTAACGTGAAATAAGAAACACATAAAGAAAGTTATAATAAGGCAGTGAATTAAGGGATTTATGAATCAAATGATTGCCATGTGTATGTCTCTGTTCCTTATACAATACATATTGATGGCAAAGTAATTTAAACATAAATAGACATGATAACAAAATATAACACAGCGTTTTATATTTTATCCGGCGTGCCGAGTGCGATTCGCGAAATAGAAAGTTTAAAGAAAGGGTTTTTTTTATAGACAGGGTTTTTCTCTCTCTTCTTTGTTGATGTTAGTAGTATTTTAATATCACGACAATTACTAACCTTTACAGAGGTAGATGTACAGTCTTATCATCGTTATGGATTAGATGATAACCGAGATGTTGTCTGTTAAATTAGTTGTTTACATTTTGTAACTGTGTTTTTTCCGATTTATTTGTAAAGCATGAAATGGGGAAAGCTTTAAATTCGAAATTTGGTCAAAGCTAATCTTGATCAATTTCCATTAGGTCCAACATAAAAACGTGAAGATAGAGTTATTTTAATGCGCGTTCACTTCTCGTCCGAAGGAAAAACGAGGTCAAAATGGATTATTATTCACATCAGGGCTGCCTTGGGTCATCTCCTGGTCAATAGTATATGTGATTGTGGTAATCTTCCCGCCATACTCACAATACGGTTTGTAAACTGTTCGCTATCTATGTCACCACACAGTGCTTGTCGCTCCGTAGACAGTACGCGGTGTTTCTATTATAGAAAGCTGACAGACACCAAACTGACGAACCCAGTGTACAAGTCACGTACTTCATATCTATTGTTTTAATATCAGAAATATTGACTGTTATAGATCGATAAGCTCACACAGGGACGTACATTAATGAATAATGGCTACGGACGAAGATATTGCTGACTAAACATATAGTGATATTGCTAAGTGACAGGGAATTCCCGAGAGGCTAAAAATAGAACATACAGTCTATCTGTTCCGCATATTGATCGCAATAAACACTCCAGTCACGTGATCAAAAGACGAAGGGAGATTGCAGCTATATAAATTAATGCGCCATTCTGAGTCGAATATTGATTATTATGCAGGCATAGAAAAAAAACTTAATGTTTTCATGCATACGGAGACGGACTGATCATGTAAATAAATGCTAATTAGACGTCACATGGACAGGAATTAATATTTAACGTTTAGTATAATTATATAGATGATATGTCATTTTCCTAGGGAAGATCCGAGGTTAGATTGTATAACGATAAAATAGACACAACAGTGCAATATTTTCATATTGTTCTGTATAATTTGTAAAATTAAGAATGACCATATCTACAAATAGATATTTAGAAAGTGATGGTTGGTAA
This sequence comes from Ylistrum balloti, assembly GCF_031769215.1. Lineage (NCBI taxonomy): Eukaryota > Metazoa > Mollusca > Bivalvia > Pectinida > Pectinidae > Ylistrum > Ylistrum balloti. The sequence continues at coordinate 161,268 of NW_026781897.1, forward strand.
TTTTGAATGAAAATTAAAAAAAAAAACTCATATATAACACTTTGCAGCTAAATCGCGATGAAATGTTTAAGTACTAAACAATACTGACAGGGCTGTGATCACAACTTAATATCCTTCTTATTTGACAGTAACACCATACAAACTGTAAGTAATTCGGTTCACAGCCATGAAGTTTGCTGTAGTGACAAGCTCATAAACATGTACTGTAATAAATTGTGGTTGGTAACTGTTATTCACGGCTCTAAAATTGTCCGTATTGTAATAGTTCAGGGATTTAGACATTAAATAAAATATTATAATTGACACAATACAATTATCAGACAGGAGGTATCGATCTGGTACGATAAAACATGTTCATTGCGTGGTCGATATATATTATGTATGTGACGAGCGCCATAATACATCGTTATATCAGAAAGCCAAGCTTCGCCATATTTTTATCGTTTACACTAAAGATTTCTAATGGTAACAGAAATCACGTCACATTTATAAATAACTGTCCGGACGTGCACTTTTGAAGGTCATACAGGACGAAGACAAGGTCATGCCATCGATCGGTCAGAGGGCATAGAGCTGCACGCGCCGACTGTGGTACAGAATCCACTTGTACCTGTTATATATTCTGACCATTACACGATACTCCGGGGATATTTCGTGTACAATTGTATATCACTGGACACCAATTACTGACCACGGCTGGAGAAGTGGACTTCCATGTTATTATACTACAGGGAAAACACGCGATTCCTGTCGATCTAAAATAGGATAGGTTACAGGATCATATCAGCTTCACGCCGGGTTATATTGAATAATATAGACAGTGTGTGGACTGACCACGACAAAAAGCTTATACTGAGTCGCCGTTTGATATAAAAAGTGACCAGTTAATAGTGTTCATGGACTAAAATTCCACAAAAACTGCAGAAATCGTTTTTAAGTTTGGATAAAACAAATACGAACAGAATTCGTCGTTGTAACCATATGGAGAGAGAAAATCACCATTTTTGATACCGACTGATATTGTAGGGGAGATCTATTTTCAATAACTATTTAAACAGAAAGCTTCTTAGTATATCAGGGGAGCAGCGGTCTAGCTAATTTTAAAACAATTGTGTAACGTTTGATTAAGTGGCAAGTTTTTAAAGGGATATTATTTTCAACGGACGAGAGATCCAAACCTGTAAAAATGATGTCGGTAAGTAAAGTTGTAACTTATTCATTATATTTAGCCACATTTAGATAATTATTTTATTTTAACAATATTTCCATTTCTCTTACCCCCTACTCGTAGCGGTTCATGTTTCTAAGGAAACCGAGAAACAGTTCGGTCTCTGTTCATGTTGTTTTGACCTTCGACAAGACATTTTACTATAACTCCTATTGACGGTTCGCGACGGACCACCCGTATGTTGTTCAATGAGGTAGCGAAGAGCTACTACAGGAGACCCCGTCTCCTAACGACAGGTTGTTGATCTGAGGATAATCCGAGTAAACTACAGTTATAAACGGCATATTTATTTATATTTTGGAGTTATGTTATCCTGTAGATTGTACCAATTCGTCACTGCTGACCGTCCGGTTAGGATTGTCGTTATTATCATTATTATTATTGCCTCCTAAACGGCCCGTTAACATATGAAACATCATTAAGGTCATCAACTGGTGAAACAGACAGCGATCCAAAAGGGAATAACATTAAACAAACTAAAACGTAAAAGAGAAATGTTAAAATTAACACAAAATATTAAAATGGTAAGTTATATTCTGTAATATAGACCAAAACCTTTCAGATTACCTATACTATTTATAGATTCCAACAGTTTAAAAACGGGTGTTTATACTTGAGAACACTGTGCCGTGTAGCTAAGATACATAATATACATTGTAAGTAAAATCAGTGTCAGTTATATAAAACAGTTGTGTTTTAAGTCTTACACAAGTTTATCATATCAATATCACCTTGTAGTTCAATTTGATTATTCAATAAAACAAATATTTGTGCACAACGACAAGTACAACTATTCAATGTCAAGTGACTGCCAGAGTATACTTTGAGGTAACCTCGAAGGACATTGTATATAACTTTTTATACACAAGAAAACATGATAAATATACCCCTGTATATAGGGACAACAGAGCATCAATGAAGAGACGGTACTCTCTACCCTCTTCCTCTACCCCAGACTAGGGGGACATCAGGGTATTAGTAAGAAGACTGTACTCTCTACCCCAGACTAAGGGGACATCATGGGATAAGTAAGGTGACTGTACTCTCTATCCCAGACTAGGGGGACATCAGGGGATTAGTAAGAAGACTGTACTCTCTACCCCAGACTAGGGGGACATCAGGGGATTAGTAAGAAGACGGTACTCTCTACCCTCTTCCTCTACCCCAGACTAAGGGGACATCATGGGATTAGTAAGGTGGCTGTACTCTCTACTCCAGACTAGGGGGACATCAGGGTATTAGTAAGAAGACGGTACTCTCTACCCTCTTCCTCTACCCCAGACTAAGCGGACATCAGGGGGTTAGTAAGGAGACTGTACTCTCTACTCCAGACTAGGGGGACATCAGGGTATTAGTAAGAAGACTGTACTCTCTACCCCAGTCTAGGGGGACATCAGGGGATTAGTAAGAAGACTGTACTCTCTACCCCAGTCTAGGGGGACATCAGGGGATTAGTAAGAAGACTGTACTCTCTGCCCTCTTCCCGCGACAATAGGGACATCAAAAATTAAATGAAGACCTCGTTCCCTGCCCTCTTCTTCTACGCCCACCAACGGTGACAGCAGAACAGTATTCGGGAAGTTGGATGACCGTATCGCACGCGAGGATCATTGTAGCCAATGATAATTCCAAACATTTTTTGAGTACTTATGTCTGAGTACTTGTGTTTGAGTACTTGTGTTTGAGTATATATGTTTGAGTACTTGTGTCTGAGTACTTGTGTCTGAGTACTTGTGTTTGAGTACTTGTATTTGAGTACTTGTGTCTGATACTTGTGACTGAGTACTTGTGTCTGAGTACTTGTATCTGAGTACATATGTTTGAGTACTTGTTTATGAGTACTTGTGTCTGAGTGCTTGTGTCTGAGTACTTATGTTTGAGTACTTGTGTCTGAGTACTTGTGTCTGAGTACTTGTATCTGAGTACTTGTGTCTGAGTACTTGTGTCTGATACTTGTGTCTGAGTACTTGTGTCTGATACTTGTGTCTGAGTACTTGTGTTTGAGTATTTGTGTCTGAGTACTTGTGTCTGAGTACTTATGTTTGAGTACTTGTGTCTGAGTACTTGTGTCTGATATTTGTGTCTGAGTACTTGTGTCTGAGTACGTATGTTTGAGTACTTGTGTCTGAGTACTTGTGTTTGAGTACTTGTTTTTGAGTACTTGTGTCTGATACTTGTTTCTGAGTACTTGTGTCTGAGTACGTATGTTTGAGTACTTGTGTCTGAGTACTTGTGTTTGAGTACTTGTGTCTGATACTTGTGTCTGAGTACATATGTTTGAGTACTTGTTTATGAGTACTTGTGTCTGAGTACTTGTGTCTGAGTACATTTGTTCGAGTACTTACGCTTTAATACTTATATTTACGTATCAAACAAAATAGATAGGAGCTTGTTTTGTTTTACGTCCGGACAAATCTAGCCAATTGAATAAAGAATACTGTACACCACAGGTATGCCTTTAGGATGTAATTTTAACACAAACTCAGAAACAGCTGTGTGGTAATTGATTTACCTTGTATCTTTTCCTGATAAAAAAGACAAATATTTCACTGACAGGTTCCTGGGGTGATAAATAGAGTGTCCCCTACTCCCGTTATAGAGTGCCCCTACCCCCTCTATAGAGTGTCCCCCTACTCCCTCTATAGAGTGCCCCCTACTCCCTCTATAGAGTGCCCCCCTACTCCCTCTATAGAGTGCCCCCTACTCCCTCTATAGAGTGTCCCCCTACTCCCTCTATAGAGTGTCCCCCTAGTCCCTCTATAGAGTGTCCCCTACTCACTCTATAGAGTGCCCCACTACTCCCTCTATAGAGTGCCCCACTACTCCCTCTATAGAGTGCCCCCCTACTCCCTCTGTAGAGTGCCCCCTACATCCTCTATACAGCGTCCCCCTACTCCCTCTATATAGTGCCCCCTACTACCTCTATAGAGCGTCCCCTACTCCCGCTTTAGAGTGTCCCCCTACTCCCTCTATAGAGTGTCCCCCTAGTCCCTCTATAGAGTCTCTATAGTGTCCGACTACTCCCTCTATAGAGTGCCCCCTACTCCCTCTATAGAGTGTTCCCCTACTCCCTCTACAGAGTGTCCCCTACTCCCTCTATAGAGCGTCCACTACTCCCTCTATAGAGTGCCCCCTACTCCCTCTATAGAGTGTCCCCCTACTCCCTCTTTACAGTGTCCCCTACTCCCTCTATAGAGTGTCCCCTACTCCCCCTATAGAGTGCCCCTACTCCCTCTATAGAGTGCCCCCTACTGCCGCTATAGAGTCCCCCTACTCCCTCTATAGAGTGTTCCCCTACTCCCTCTACAGAGTGTCCCCTACTCCCTCTATAGAGCGTCCACTACTCCCTCTATAGAGTGCCCCCTACTCCCTCTATAGAGTGTCCCCCTACTCCCTCTATAGAGTGTCCCCTACTCCCTCTATAGAGTGTCCCCCTACCCCCTCTATAGAGCGTCCCACTACTCCCTCTATGTGCCCCCTACTCCCTCTATAGAGTGTCCCCCTACTCCCTCTATAGAGTGTCCCCCTACTCCCTCTATAGAGTGTCCCCTATAGAGTGCCCCCTACTCCCTCTATAGAGCGTCCCCTACTCCCTCTATAGAGTGTCCCCCTACTCCCTCTATAGAGTGCCCCCTTACTCCCTCTATAGAGTGTCCCCCTACTCCCTCTATAGAGTGTCCCCCTAGTCCCTCTATAGAGTGTCCCCTACTCCCTCTATAGAGTGTCCCCCTAGTCCCTCTATAGAGTGTCCCCTACTCACTCTATAGAGTGTCCCCCTACTCCCTCTATAGAGTGCCCCCTACTCCCTCTATAGAGTGTCCCCCTACTCCCTCTTTACAGTGTCCCCCTACTCCCTCTATAGAGTGTCCCCTACTCCCTCTATAGAGTGCCCCCTACTCCCTCTATAGAGTGTCCCCCTACTCCCTCTTTACAGTGTCCCCTACTCCCTCTATTGAGTGTCCCCTACTCCCTCTATAGAGTGCCCCCTACTCCCTCTATAGAGTGTCCCCCTACTCCCTCTATAGAGTGTCCCCCTACTCCCTCTATAGAGTGTCCCCCTAGTCCCTCTATAGAGTGTCCCCTACTCACTCTATAGAGTGCCCTCCTACTACCTCTATAGAGCGTCCACTACTCCCCCTATAGAGTGCCCCTACTCCCTCTATAGAGTGCCCCCTACTGCCGCTATAGAGTGCCCCCTACTCCCTCTATAGAGTGTTCCCCTACTCCCTCTCCCCCTCTATAGAGTGCCCCCCTACTCCCTCTATAGAGAGTGCCCCCCTACTCCCTCTAGAGTGTCCCCTTCTCCCTCTATACAGCGTCCCCCTACCCCCTCTATAGAGTGTCCCCTACTCCCTCTATACAGCGTCCCCTACCCCCTCTATAGAGTGTCCCCCTACCCCCTTTATAAAGTGTCCCCCTACCCCCTCTATAGAGTGTCCCCCTACTCCCTCTATAGAGTGTCCCCCTACTCCCTCTATAGAGTGTCCCCCTAGTCCCTCTATAGAGTGTCCCCTACTCCCCCTCCTGTCCCCCTACTCCCTCTATAGAGTGTCCCCTACTCACTCTATAGAGTGCCCCCCCTACTACCTCTATAGAGTGTCCCCTACTCACTCTATAGAGTGCCCCACTACTCCCTCTATAGAGTGCCCCCCTACTCCCTCTATAGAGTGTCCCCCTAGTCCCTCTATAGAGTGTCCCCTACTCACTCTATAGAGTGCCCCCCTACCCCCTCTATAGAGTGTCCCCCTACTCCCTCTATAGAGTGTCCCCTTCTCCCTCTATACAGCGTCCCCCTACCCCCTCTATAGAGTGTCCCCTACTCCCTCTATATAGTGTCCCCTACTCCCTCTATAAAGTGTCCCCCTAGTCCCTCTATAGAGTGTCCCCCTACCCCTCTATTGAGTGCCCCCCTGCTCCCTCTACAGAGTGTCCCCCTAGTCCCTCTATAGAGTGTCCCCTACTCCCTCTATAGAGTGTCCCCTACTCCCTCTATACAGTTTCCCCCTACCCCTCTATACAGTGTCCCCCTACTCCCTCTATAGTTTCCCCTGCTCACTCTATGGTGTCCCATTGCTCCCTCTACAGAGTGGTCCCCTACTCCCTCTTTACAGTTTCCCCCTACTCCCTCTATAATACTACATTGGACTTGGCTGTAACCGACTTCGCTTACGCCTTGACAGCGCTCGTGGTTACACGTTACATAATGATATCGGGTTAACAACATGCACTATTTTATCGATTAATCAAACATTAGTTCAAGTTACACAATTAAAAGGCCACATACATTTATATAAAAAGTCCTTTTTTATGGGATGACATTTTAAATACTTTACATTTTTTTTCATTTCAAAGTTGTTCCAATGTATCTCTATATAATGTTGTTTTCTTTACAGAGACTGTCCGTTACTTTACTCAGGCCGACTGTCCGGTCTCCTGTGGTCAGAAAATTTGGGGTAAGTTATGTTTTCGAGTAGATATCAGTTAGAAGCCTCATTTTATAATGGCAAAATCTATTGTACGCACTTTGTGCTGTGCTATGTGTCACATAAATAAAATGAATTTTTGCCTCTGGAAAAATTAATTCAGCAAGGTTCATGTAAAACAGAAATGTATTGTTTAAAACATTTTACACATGGTCGTACTGATATGTGGCAGTGTCAGTGTTATGTCACATATAACCATATCACGCCTGACGCAATAACATGTCTCGGGGAGAATAATACCATGTAGAAAGCAACCTTTAGTCAAAATGTGTTTTGTTCCGCGGTCTTGCTGAGGTATGGATGGTTTGAGGACGTTGTCCACGGATGAAGCGGAAGTCGATAGACTCTTTCACAGCACCATTAGACTTTAAAGTGATCTCGTCCCCTATCTCCGGTAACTGACGCCGGGTTATTTAGTCTTAAACCGGCGTTTGTAGTGAAATGGGCAGGTTTTATAACTTAACAATACTCGCATCTAATAAGTTAAAGTTTTAAAAATATAGTATTTACTAGCGATGTTTTCGTTGTCATCATTTAAGCATTGTAAAGAGTTCATTAGAACACCCATAGGACCAATGGGTTATACAACCTACAGTGATCGTTTTCGGGGATAAAAAATATTATTAACAAGGAAATGCCTAGGTAGATCAGTTTAATCTTTAACAGAATGTGCCTCTGAAGTGTGAGATAACTGTGTTACTAAGTCAGACACGTTTCCCTCACAGCAACGACGGTATGGCCACCCTTTTTTTGCAAGAGAAAGTCACCTTGTTATTGTCGCGCAACACATATCAATAGCTTTTTCGTGTCACTGTGTAAATATGTGTTAGCTTTAGTACTAGGTAGCTTAACTATTCAATCACAACGAATTATGACTTTTTCATTTTAGAAATTTATCATAAAACTGACAAAATATGCCACATTATTGGCTGGAATAGTGATATCTGTTTCCCAAGTGTCCTCGGTCGATATTTTTGTTAGGTTAATAACTACATGTTTCAACTCATCAAAAGGCTATAAGTGTATATCATATGCTATTTTCTTTAAAGGTACATTACTTATCATGATAGCTGCCAAACGTACGATCGTTTCTTGTCTGAAGGTTGATATGTTTCCAATGTCACTCTGGAGAAGGTTCTGTCATAGTAAAGTAGTTAAAATTGTACTTTGTGTTCTTTGCATGTCGTTCAATAGCTATATGTACAAGTATACTGATCAGCCTTGTAACCGGATGTGATGTCATGCTACTTTGAAAGCATTTCAGTGTGATAGTACTGTAAAAGCGTCCGTCAGTGACCCTATCAATCGTTGACACTGTCCTCGTATGACCTTGACTGTAGAAACCTGTGAGAAGTTTTTAGTGTTTTTTGTTTTTCCGTCCCTATTCGATAGATGGAACTAATATATATGATTTAATCCTCATTCGGCAGACATATCTTTTCGGATGTACAATTCGGCGATGACGTCCAAATCAAATGTTTTTACTATTTTATCCTATATGTTTGAGAGGTTGTTTTCGTTATACAACAAATATGATCAAGCTCGGGAGAAGTTAATGTCTTTAACATAAAGAGATATTTCAGGCTAATTCAAACCTCATTTCTATTTTCGCAGGGACAAAGTGCCTATGAAAAGGTATTTTCCCGGGACAGCCTGTTACATCCATTAAATGGGGTCAAGCATAAGGAGGTAGGTTACATTTGAAATCTATGGTGGCTGACTTCTGTCATTTCGTGTTGTTTCAAACGGGAAACACACCACAAAAAAAATATATTTTTGCAAGTTTGAATCGTCGCCTTTTGTGTTCACTATGTCGTCTCTTTGCGTTTTCGCTTAAAGAATCTAAGGCGAAAATCCGCCGTTTGGCGAAAAGATATGAACGTTGGGATTTCTGTGGTATCTCATTTCTAACATATCGTCTTTTTTAAGATGGTTTTTTTTTATTTCATAGAGAAATATAGCTCAATAAAATCGCTTGAAATAGTGTATACAGATCTTAAGAGTTCGGTGGCATTTGAATTCTTGGATTAACATTACCCAAGAAATCAACGAAAATTAACACCCAACAAAAGTGAGAAATTCTACAGTATCTCAGAATTAAGGAACAAAACATTTTTTTTCTCCAGCTGACAACGGTGACATGCATCACGGGACTAGCAGTAACGGCAGCCATAGCTTATCCGCTATACTACTTGTTTGCAAACATTGATATTTCGTAAGTATAAATTTTGCATGGAAAATTATTTTATTAACAGAAATAACATTTTCAATTATTTTCATTAATTTCTAGTGGTTCTTTAAAATAACGATTACTGTGATAAGTCTATGTCTACTTCATCTTGTATTCTATGTTTGTGTGTTGTTACTTCATGTGTTCCCGATAACTGTGACCATCTAGTTGTCTCATTGTTTGTGTATAATTTCCAAAATTATAAATATTGTTTCAGTTTAGAATTTGAACCGAAATGTTATATATCATTCTAAAGAAACACTTCACGAAACATATGTTTTCTGTGTGTGTTTCGCTGTGGCACTTCGCCAGATATTTCTTCGCCATAAGAATATGTTTACCTTAAACTTGTCTCTTTGTAAGAGTGAAACGAAGGGAAGTAACTCTAGGAAATAGGAATGCTTTTGTCTGTTCTAGGACATTTTCACTTTCTATATTTCAGGATTAATAAAAATCGGCCATACCCGTGGCAGGATGCAAGGCCAGGACACAGAGATGTGGTATGTAGGGAATACTCCTAGTATAAACACAGCAAAATAAACCTCCAGAATTTCGGGAAAATAAATTTTTGAAAATGTTTGAGAAAATCTGAAAGGAGAAAATGTCAGCTGTACGTCAGCGTGTAATATTGTACAAAAGACACACAAGTAAATAGCACCGTTTATTACAAATTTATAGATAGATACAGCAGAGCAAACATTAAACTAAATTGTGTCATACAGCTGTTGGACTAGTCAGTGAGACTATATGCTTAAGTATTAAACATGGGATGAAACTGTGGTAAAACCCTAATTGATCGAAAAAAGTGTCGAAACCAGAAATTCAGTAAATTTCCTAATTTTTATAAATCTGATAATTTTCAGAAGAATGTTCAGTATATGTGTATATTCTGAACCAGCTACGTTAATTTAAAAGTTAAGTAGATGTCGCTATATATCTCTGCGTGTTTCGTATCGTGTGTAGCTCGGTGTGTTGTGAGTGGCCATCACATCTACTACATGTATATGTTATAAATAGTTGTGATTTTAAAATTGATAAGGTAGTCAGAAATGGAAAACAATCCTCATTATCCTGAGAAGAAACGCATGGAAAGTGAAAATGACTAGGTTGATCTATATATAATAGTGTAAGAATTTCCAAAAATAGAAACAAACGCCCCTCCGTCAGTAATGACAATCTCCTTCTAATAGGTATGTGTAAATACAGATAGAATGAATAAGTAAATGGCAACTCAGACTTAAATTAAATGTTCCATTTTCTTACAAACGAAGTTTAATGTTGTCAAAAAGATACAAAACGTTTGATTCCTAGGGCGCGAATGTTACAAACAATACAAGGGAAATAACTCTTATCATATCTTGTTTCACACAAACTTGCACTAGATGTTTTAAATGTAAGACATTTTCTTAGAGAAGAAGCCCATAAAACTAAAAGCTCGCATTGATTCATGAAATTGATAACATTTTGTGAATAAAATGGTGCCAACACTTGGTGAAAAGCTACCATTAACCGTCTGTATATATTGACCGCCATTGTGTAAATATAATGTTAATTAAGTATGATGCGCATCTGGTCAAAGCCATCAGTTTAGGTCTATCAGGATACTTTGTGAAATAAAGTGATAAACTGTTGTATTAAAATCCTTTCTATTTGCGTTGTAGTTGATAGGCAGAAGAAAATATGGTGACCTTCACGATGATATAAAAAAGATGACCGGTCTTCTGGAAAACACTAACGACGAGAAGTTGATACGTCTGGAAGATAAAGTGGAGAAAATCAGGCAAAAAAAATTGAAAGCAGAGTAGACTTTTGATCCTGATGTGTCACGTGATGTTCTAGTGTAACACGTGATGTTCTAGTGTGTCACGTGATGTTTTAGTGTACCACATGATGTTGTAGTGCGTCACGTGTTGTTGCACAGTATCACATGATGTTCTTGTTTATCATGTGATGTTCTAGTGTGTCACGTGATGTTCTTGTGTGTGACTGTATGATATGAATAGAGAGCTAGTGAGTGATACCAATTAAACGCCTCCAATTTTGTACCCGATACTTGCTTCTGCCATTAGGGTGTAGACAATAAGATAGTAATTAATCGTAATTGGAATAAGATAATAACAAATCATAAATTATTAGAGTTACGGCCCTTCATCTGTCCCGGAATATCCAAGTGCTTTGATCCATGATGTCACGTGTTCTACTCAAACTCTGGAAAACGATACAGCTGTTTATCCTGCTGAAACATGTTTAATGATGTTTATTTATACTGTATCAAAGAAGTTCAACAAGACTTCGCGGAGTTTTTATCATTGTATCTATGTAAGGTATCCTCTGTATTCCTACTCCTAGTAGATAGACGATAGTGTATTTTTACTGCCATTATTGTTGGTTCGGCTGTCACTACGGAAAAAAAAAAAGATTGTAAAATTGAAATGTGTGAAAAGTGATCCAAGTTTTCGCTGAATGGCAAATCCTAATGTGAAGATTTTTTAAGGAAAGAAAACGGTCACACGTGATACTCGGTACTGTACACAATATCCTCCATATCTGTACTCATTACAAAATTTAATCTGTTTTACTCAATTCAGTTTTATCTGAACTCACTACAAAACGTACACTCTACTCAAAGTTGATTTTAAGCTGTTGTGTACCAGCTGTACGTGTACTCTAAGTCAACTGCATATTGTATACTCGAAACAAACACAAACTTAATGGTGCACTCAGTAGCAGCTTAATATGAGACAGTTTTACGTCATCCTTGATTGTCAAGTCAACAAATTCAGTAAATATCAATGCAGCTAATATGTTAAAACTGAATGACGGAGAGTTTTCTTTATATTTTACTTCATGCCTGCTATGTCTTTTTATCATTATCATTTGTCTTTTTGATTTATATCAATTTTGTGTATTTGCAGGGATGCAATTTTAGTTCGTTCGTCTCTTTATCAACTGTACTTTGAATCGGTTACCTGTAGTATTGTAGATAATCAATCGGTTACCTGTAGTATTGTAGATAATCGATCGGTTACCTGTAGTATTGTAGATAATCGATCGGTTACCTGTAGTATTGTAGATAATCGATCGGTTACCTGTAGTATTGTAGATAATCGATCGGTTACCTGTAGTATTGTAGATAATCGATCGGTTACCTGTAGTATTGTAGATAATCGATCGGTTACCTGTAGTATTGTAGATAATCGATCGGTTACCTGTAGTATGGTAGATAATCGATCGGTTACCTGTAGTATTGTAGATAATCGATCGGTTACCTGTAGTATGGTAGATAATCGATCGGTTACCTGTAGTATGGTAGATAATCAATCGGTTACCTGTAGTATTGTAGATAATCGATCGGTTACCTGTAGTATGGTAGATAATCGATCGGTTACCTGTAGTATTGTAGATAATCGATCGGTTACCTGTAGTATGGTAGATAATCGATCGGTTACCTGTAGTATGGTAGATAATCGATCGGTTACCTGTAGTATTGTAGATAATCGATCGGTTACCTGTAGTATTGTAGATAATCGATCGGTTACCTGTAGTATTGTAGATAATCGATCGGTTACCTGTAGTATGGTAGATAATCGATCGGTTACCTGTAGTATTGTAGATAATCGATCGGCTACCTGTAGTATGGTAGATAATCGATCGGTTACCTGTAGTATGGTAGATAATCAATCGGTTACCTGTAGTATTGTAGATAATCAATCACATATCAAATACCACTCTCAGGGCGGTAGAGAGATGCTTCGCTGTTTTAGAATTTAACACTCACGAGGTAAAATAAACGGGAAAATAAATGATGGTTTATTTAACAGAAGGGATGATTAGTAACGCATTATACTCTGATTTTATATGAAAAAATGACAAAAACAATGAAACAAACTATCTATAGTTTGTGATGCAATATAGTTCATTGTAGATCTTAATCAGTTCTTAATTCCGCTACAGTTTATTAAGGTTCCTTCGGGTGAAATCGGGGTAGCGGCTGTTAGGTGGACATGTATTGCTGGAGCAATACTCAGTGTCATTGTTATATCTACTGTGGAATGTTATAGACGTCAAACACATAGAGAACTTGACAATACTAAAATAATGAGGTTTTCTCTTAGACTTATATCAACTATTCCAATAGATTCACGCCATATAATTCTATATACCATACATAATTGTTGTTGATGTTTTAGCATTTGTGATGACGAATTCTACATATAGTATAATTTTTATGTAAAATATAATGTTTGTAAAAATAATATACGGAAATAAATTTTTTAAAAATTATTTTCTGTTAAAAGTATTTGTTTATTTATTTTGTTGTTTGTCAATAAACTATCAATTGATATTACTGCAACTTCTGTAAAAATCAATCTACTTTTGTGAATTTGTTTCAAACAAGTAAGATTTGATATGGAGTTTTTGTTTAGTTTGGTTATGATCGTGTTTACAGATTGATATTCCAGTTTATAATATAAGTTATATCTATTTTGCAAAAACTGTGAAACAAGCTGTCAGCTAAAACAAATTATTTTTGCTGATCTGGGTGGAAATGCACGAGGAGTCTTGCTGTAGGAGGAAACCGGAGTACACGGGATAAATCAGTAGTCGGGCAGGTGACACTACCTGGAATTACATAATGTGACCACACTAGCATAACACTCAACTGAAGCAGGAAGGAGCATTTCAATGACTTTGACACGTCAAGGATATGCCATCACGTGGATGGATGTCGTACATCATAGCCGAATGTGAAGCAGTGCGGCCGCCAGGGGAGACAACTGATAAGAGAAATAAAAAGGTCTTTCGAAAAGAGAAAACTATTCCATGTTAAGTTCACTATCATGTCGTGTGAGTAACAGGTACAGCGATATATTTGAATTTAATATCCGGTAAGCTGTCCATGATCGTGTAATTAAATAATTTGGTCATGTTTTGTTAGCAGGAAGTCAGTCCTCAGATAATTATTGTTTACATGAACGAAGGACATATTTCCTGCCTTTCTCACAAATCCATCGAGGGCTTTTTTTATGTTCCCTGCATTTCACAACGTCGCAAAAATTTAGATGATGGTTTAGTAAACACTTTCCTATTTGTAAGGAGAGCTTAATCACGCTTCGGTGAAGATTTGCCGGTCATCATGAAAACATAACAGGGATATAAAGTTGAGTTAGGAAAATATACCATACAACTGAGTAATGACAATAGATATAAACATTTCTCTGATGACAGTTATAACGATTTACTCGGCATCATACAAACATACATTATCTAAAACAGCTATTCTCCATTACCTTGATGTCGACTGAAGATAAAACAGACGAGATTGTGTTGCAGTCTTTTTGCTTTCTGATTTTGCTGTTCAGGTGTGTAACGATTTTATTTTCTGTCTCTGGGACAAGTTCTATCCTTCTGTAATTGTTTGGGCTGAGACTTTCTGATATTCGAGAACAATGTGATTTTGATATCGCCTTAAGACGCTCATGGTGGCAGAAGTTCTTGAAATGGATGCATTTTTGTATAAGAGAGGTTGATTTTTCCTATCCATTCACTATTAACGGTCGGCTGTCAAGCGTCGCCTTGATCTGAATGACGCGAGAGTTATCTCTCTTAGTATGGTAGAATCTTCATTTCGGTCAGAAAAAATATTACTTCTATTTTGAAAGTAACATTACAACTATTGACTTCTCGTCGTTATACTCCGTATCAAAATATCGAGGGCATACCGATTTTTCTGCTGTTTGTTTGTTTGTTTGTCTGTTGTTGATGTTAAACTTGTCAATAACTATTGCACCATAAGAGGTAGGGGCTGTCCTGTTTGACATGTGTGCTCCTTGTGACAATTGACCGTAATTATTGAACTTAAACTACCACAATGAAGACACACGTGTTTAACTAACATGTCTTACACAGTACAGTTTTACTGTCCCAACCGGAAGCATATTGGATCATATACCCATCTTGTTTTTTCTTTCTGTAATTTATTTTTCTGCTCTTTGTGTCCTTACAAACACACATCTGTACATAGCTTAGATGATCTCGGCAGTTTTAAGACAGTTAAAACTAGTAAAACCACAACACACAAACCTCGGTTTGGTATCCCATAGTTTAACGTTCTATGGACAGTTGTCCAGCTACCCACTCGGTATAGAATAAGTCTGGACTAGTTTCTTTAATTTCTGTGTCCTGTTTATTTCCTACCAACAACAAAACCCTACGGATAACCAATAAACAAAGCGCAGAACTTATCGTCTCAAGGTCAAGGTCAATTGTTATAAGAGTGTTGTACAATAATGATTAATCGTATAACATTATGGATGCCAAGTTATCTGAGGTCAGAAAAGTTAATGGTGAATGTTAAAAAATATCAGTAACACATGTCAGGTCTGATCCACTTCTTGTTTGGGAATATTATTTCATTCTCATACATGAACAGTTGGAATTTTCTGTATTTAAAGTAAATATATCACAATCTATTCACGAAGACGAAACTATTGCTATACACATGTAAATTGAACTAAAAGTTTTTAGCTCTAAATTTTGAAACAAATTCTGGACATTTTTTGTATGTGAAGCTGTGATATGTTCGAGTCAGTCACTTTGTTTCAGTGAGAAGCTGATGCCGATTTTATAGTGTTACCACACTGAAGTATACCGTTGGCAGTTTGTGAGAGTCTTTACTAATATAGATCTACCCTGCTATGTCTATAAGGTATGTACATGTATAGGGCTTTAGATATCAGGGAAACGACGGAAAGCTCACCATTCCTGTTTCATCTGAGAGAGTTGCGAATTGCTGACAT
The DNA here is from genome assembly GCF_031769215.1 of Ylistrum balloti. Classification (NCBI taxonomy): domain Eukaryota; kingdom Metazoa; phylum Mollusca; class Bivalvia; order Pectinida; family Pectinidae; genus Ylistrum; species Ylistrum balloti. The sequence goes on from NW_026781897.1 coordinate 177,009, forward strand.
ATCAAGCATACCAACAAAATTATGCACATTTAATATTTTACAGTTGACGAAGAGCATTAACGAACGAATTTTATTGATCATCTGACTCGAATGTACAAATTCGGCAGTATATTACAGCGTTGTAACACAATGAAGCAGTTATCAATTACACTATATCTACTTCACTATATCTACTTCATCACACTATATCTACTTCATCACACTATATCTACTTCATCACACTATATCTTCTTCATCACACTATATCTACTTCATCACACTATATCTACTTCATCACACTATATCTACTTCATTTCACTATATCTACTTCACTATATCTACTTCACTATATCTACTTCATCACACTATATCTACTTCATCACACTATATCTTCTTCATCACACTATATCTACTTCATCACACTATATCTACTTCATCACACTATATCTACTTCATCACACTATATCTACTTCATCACACTATATCTACTTCATCACACTATATCTACTTCACTATATCTACTTCATCACACTATATCTACTTCATCACACTATATCTACTTCATCACACTATATCTACTTCATCACACTATATCTACTTCACCACACTATATCTACTTCATCACACTATATCTACTTCATCACACTATATCTACTTCACTATATCTACTTCATCACACGATATCTACTTCATCACACTGTATATACTTCATCACACTATATCTACTTCATCACACTATATCTACCTCATCACACTATATCTACTTCATCACACTATATCTACTTCATCACACGATATCTACTTCATCACACTATATCTACTTCATCACACTATATCTACTTCATCACACTATATCTACTTTCACACATCACACTATATATCTACTTCATCACACGATATATAATTCATCACACTATATCTAATTCATCACACTATATCTACTTCATCACACTATATCTACTTCATCACACTATATCTACTTCATCACACTATATCTACTTCATCACACGATATCTACTTCATCACACTATATCTACTTCATCACACTATATCAACTTCATCACACTATATCTACTTCATCACACTATATCTACTTCATCACACTATATATCTACTATTCATCACACTATATCTACTTCATCACACTATATCTACTTCATCACACTATATCTACTTCATCACACTATATCTACTTCATTTCACTATATCTACTTCACTATATCTACTTCATCACACTATATTTACTTCACTAAATCTACTTCATCACAATATATCTACTTCATCACACTATATCTACTTCATCACACGATATCTACTTCATCACACTATATCTACTTCATCACACGATATCTGCTTCATCACACTATATCTACTTCACTATATATATTTCATCACACTATATCTACTTCATCACACTATATCTACTTCATCACACTATATCTATTTCACTATATCTACTTCATCACACGATATCTACTTCATTACACTATATCTATTTCATCACAATATATCTACTTCATCACACTATATCTACTTCATCACACTATATCTACTTCATCACACGATATCTACTTCATCACACTATATCTATTTCATCACACTATATCTACTTCATCACACTATATCTACTTCATCACACGATATCTACTTCATCACACTATATCTACTTCATCACACTATATCTACTTCATCACACTATATCTACTTCATCACACTATATCTACTTTATCACACTATATCTACTTCATTATATCTACTTCACCACACGATATCTACTTCATCACACTATATCTACTTCATCACACTATATCTTCTTCATCACACTATATCTATTTCATCACGCTATATCTACTTCATCACACTATATCTACTTCATCACACGATATCTACTTCATCACACTATATCTACTTCATCACACTATATCTACTTCATCACACTATATCTACTTCATCACACTATATCTACTTCATCACACTATATCTACTTCATCACACTATATCTACTTCATCACACTATATCTACTTCATCACACTATATCTTCTGCATCACACTATATCTACTTCATCACACTATATCTACTTCACTATATCTACTTCATCACAAGATATCTACTTCATCACACTATATCTACTTCATCACACTATATCTACTTCACTATATCTACTTCATCACACTATATCTACTTCATCACACTATATCTACTTCACTATATCTACTTCACCACACTATATCTACTTCATCACACTATATCTACTTCATCACACTATATCTTCTGCATCACACTATATCTACTTCATCACACTATATCTACTTCACTATATCTACTTCATCACACTATATCTACTTCACTATATCTACTTCACCACACGATATCTACTTCACCACACTATATCTTCTTCATCACACTATATCTACTTCACTATATCTACTTCACTACACTATATCTACTTCATCACACTATATCTACTTTATCACACTATATCTACTTCATTATATCTACTTCACCACACGATATCTACTTCATCACACTATATCTACTTCATCACACTATATCTACTTCATCACACTATATCTACTTCATCACACTATATCTACTTCATCACACGATATCTACTTCACTATATCTACTTCATCACAAGATATCTACTTCATCACACTATATCTACTTCACTATATTTACTTCATCACACTATATCTACTTCATCACACTATATCTTCTTCATCACACTATATCTACTTCATCACACTATATCTACTTCATCACACTATATCTACTTCATCACACTATATCTACTTCATCACACTATATCTACTTCATCACACGATATCTACTTCATCACACTATATCTACCTCATCACACTATATCTACTTCCTCACACGATATCTACTTCATCACACGATATCTACTTCATCACACTATATCTACTTCATCACACTATATCTACTTCACTATATCTACTTCATCACACTATATCTACCTCATCACACTATATCTACTTCATCACACGATATCTACTTCATCACACTATATCTACTTCATCACACTATATCTACTTCATCACACTATATCTACTTCATCACACTATATCTACTTCATCACACGATATCTACTTCATCACACTATATCTACTTCATCACACTATATCTACTTCGTCACACTATATCTACTTCACTATATCTACTTCATCACACTATATCTACCTCATCACACTATATCTACTTCATCACACTATATCTACTTCATCACACTATATCTACTTCATCACACGATATCTACTTCATCACACGATATCTACTTCATCACACTATATCTACTTCATCACACTATATCTACTTCATCACACTATATCTACTTCATCACACTATATCTACTTCATCACACTATATCTACTTCATCACACTATATCTACTTCATCACACGATATCTACTTCATCACACTATATCTACCTCATCACACTATATCTACTTCATCACACGATATCTACTTCATCACACTATATCTACTTCATCACACTATATCAACTTCATCACACGATATCTACTTCATCACACTATATCTATTTCATCACACTATATCTACTTCATCACACTATATCTACTTCATCACACGATATCTACTTCATCACACTATATCTACTTCATCACATTATATCTTCTTCATCACACTATATCTACTTCATCACACTATATCTACTTCATCACACTATATCTACTTCATCACACTATATTTACTTCACCACACTATATCTACTTCACCACACTATATCTACTTCACTATATCTACTTCACCACACGATATCTACTTCATCACACTATATCTACTTCATCACACTATATCTACTTCATCACACTATATCTACTTCACTATATCTACTTCACCACACTATATCTACTTCATCACACTATATCTACTTTATCACACTATATCTACTTCACTATATCTACTTCATCACAAGATATCTACTTCATCACACTATATCTACTTCACTATATCTACTTCATCACACTATATCTACTTCACTATATCTACTTCATCACACTATATCTACTTCATCACACTATATCTACCTCATCACACTATATCTACCTCATCACACTATATCTACTTCATCACACTATATCTACTTCATCACACGATATCTTCTTCATCACACTATATCTACTTCATCACACTATATCTACTTCATCACACTATATCTACTTCATCACACTATATCTAATTCATCACACGATATCTATTTCATCACACTATATATACTTCATCACACTATATCTACTTCACCACACTATATCTACTTCACCACACTATATCTACTTCACTATATCTACTTATACACATGTACCTGATGTACTTTTGAAATTATCAGATATAAAAATGAATTTTATTCACATCGTCATCTCGATTGTGCCAGTTCTTTGAAGGTATCGCCTCCTTTTCTTGAAAATTTAGGCGTCACTGACGCGTCCTAGAAGGACGAAACAGCTGTATGATGTAACATCACTGACGAGTCCTAGAAGGACGAAACAGCTGTATGATGTAACATCACTGACGAGTCCTAGAAGGACGAAACAGCTGTATGATGTGACGTCACTGACTTGTCCTAGAAGGACGGAACACCTGTATGATGTGACATCACTGACGTGTCCTAGAAGGACGGAACAGCTGTATGATGTAAAATCACTGACGTGTCCTAGAAGGACGGAACAGCTGTATGATGTAACATCACTGACGTGTCCTAGAAGGACGGAACAGCTGTATGATGTAAAATCACTGACGTGTCCTAGAAGGACGGAACAGCTGTTTGATGTAACATCATTGACGTGTCCTAGAAGGACGGAACAGCTGTATGATGTAACATCACTGACGTGTCCCAGAAGGACGGAACAGCTGTATGATGTAAAATCACTGATGTGTCCCAGAAGGACGGAACAGCTGTATGATGTAACATCACTGACGTGTCCCAGAAGGACGGAACAGCTGTATGATGTAACATCACTGACGTGTCCCAGAAGGACGGAACAGCTGTATGATGTAACATCACTGACGTGTCCCAGAAGGACGGAACAGCTGTATGATGTAACATCACTGACGTGTCCTAGAAGGACAAAACAGCTGTATGATGTAACATCACTGACGTGTCATAGAAGGACGAAACAGCTGTATGATGTAACATCACTGACGTGTCCTAGAAGGACAGAACAGCTGTATGATGTAACATCACTGACGTGTTCCAGGAGGACGAAACAGCTGTATGATGTAACATCACTGACGTGTCCTAGAAGGACGGAACAGCTGTATGATGTAACATCACTGACGTGTCCCAGAAGGACGGAACAGCTGTATGATGTAACATCACTGACGTGTCCTAGAAGGACGGAACAGCTGTATGATGTAACATCACTGACGTGTCCCAGAAGGACGGAACAGCTGTATGATGTAACATCACTGACGTGTCCTAGAAGGACGAAACAGTTGTATGATGTAACATCACTGACGTGTCCCAGAAGGACGAAACAGCTGTATGATGTAACATCACTGACGTGTCCCAGAAGGACGAAACAGCTGTATGATGTAACATCACTGACGTGTCCCAGAAGGACGGAACAGCTGTATGATGTAACATCACTGACGTGTCCCAGAAGGACGGAACAGATGTATGATGTAACATCACTGACGTGTCCCAGAAGGACGGAACAGATGTATGATGTAACATCACTGACGTGTCCTAGAAGGACGGAACAGCTGTATGATGTAACATCACTGACGTGTCCTAGAAGGACGGAACAGATGTATGATGTAACATCACTGACGTGTCCTAGAAGGACGGAACAGCTGTATGATGTAACATCACTGACGTGTCCCAGGAGGACGAAACAGCTGTATGATGTAACATCACTGACGTGTCCCAGAAGGACGGAACAGCTGTATGATGTAACATCACTGTAGAGTCCTAGAAGGACGGAACAGCTGTATGATGTAACATCACTGACGTGTCCTAGAAGGACGGAACAGCTGTATGATGTAACATCACTGACGTGTCCTAGAAGGACGGAACAGCTGTATGATGTAACATCACTGACGTGTCCTAGAAGGACGGAACAGCTGTTTGGTTTAGGTTTATTTATTGTTTTTGTCTTCTGTATTAAGTTCTTAAGACGGATGGCAATTTACAGTGACGCAGTGCCCATTCCAGTTCATTGACTTGGTTGATCTAAAAATACATGACTAATGACGACAGGTCAACTTGCGTTCGGAGTCGCCGTGTCTAAATATAGAACTTGTACGTCATAAAATTGGTATGTTTACCGTGTATGCCGTTTGCGATATAAGGACTAAAGCTAGGAGGTTGACAAGAAGGGAAACAAAAAAAAAACAAAAAACAAAAAACAAAAAACAAACTCTAAAAATGAATTCAAAGGCCAGATTACTGGTGGATGTTTTGTTCGATGTTACAATTAAAGGTAGGAGGTGTATGCAAAGTAACAACAAAACAAAAACAAAAATTAATCTAAAGGCCAGATTATTGCTTGATATGTGACCACTTCTACTTCTGAATGCACATTGAACATTGGGATGACATTTTATTAACACTACTCATTTAAGATCTGATGTTAACAGATCTATTCTTATTCGTTATTTACTTCAGAAAGAAGATTCTAATTACAGAACATCGCAATATATTAATTAAACTTACATTAATTATTTGCGCGTCAATCACCCCGACTCTGTGCTATCATTATGTGAGAGTATATCTACATCCATGGAACAACATAACATCCTTTTGATTATATGACAATAAGCAATGATATCATGAATGTAACGTGTCATTTGTAATAAGTTTGAAGTCGGGAAATCAATATGGCAGACTTCCCACGGAACTCTTCGCGATCGGAGATATATAAGTCATTAGAAAGGTTTCCTCCAATCAGAACGTGTAATAACAGTTTTCCTATTTTCAGAAATCGTTATGCACTGTTTCCACAGCTGGTGTATAATTAACTGCTGTATTAGAACGAACTAGAAAAGTCAGCAATATCACACATCCTATTTAACCATGTTTTTTATGCATATCAATCCACTGCCTACTTTACCTGCATAAAGCGAAAGAAAACAAAACATAATATCCCGCTGTCAATATCTGAGATCGAACATACGACTCCATGAAGACAAATTGCCGCGGGACCGTCGTCTTATTGTCTCTGCTACAGACACTGATGCAGAATTTTACGACATTTTTATCGAAATTCTGACAAGATAAAAAGCATTAGCACGCAATGTTTTTTTTATAAAATTTTATTTTTTTTTGGTTCAATTTTTTGGTATCAGCTCACAATTAGTAACGTTTAATGATATGATGCATGCTTCTCCCTGACCACAATGGATGAGACTCAGTTGCCTAACTGTTGGTACGTGCATGTTTAGATTCTGTTGCCCCTAACTGTTGGTACGTGCGTGTTTAGATTCATTTGCCTAACTGTTGGTACGTGCGTATTTAGATTCAGTTGCCTATCTGTTGGTACGTGCATGTTTAGATTATGTTGCCTAACTGTTGGTACGTGCGTGTTTAAATTCAGTTGCCTAACTGTTGGTACGTGCATGTTTACATTCTGTTGCCTAACTGTTGGTACGTGCGTGTTTACATTCAGTTGCCTAACTGTTGGTACGTGCGTGTTTAGATTCAGTTGCCTAACTGTTGGTACGTGCGTGTTTAGATTCAGTTGCCTAACTGTTGGTACGTGCGTGTTTAGATTCAGTTGCCTAACTGTTGGTACGTGCGTGTTTAGATTCAGTTGCATAACTGTTGGTACGTGCGTGTTTAGATTCAGCTGTCTAACTGTTGGAATTCGCCGATATAAAACATTCATTAGTCCTTTTAAATACCTATTTGTACTTACAGGTGTTACTTATTTAAGTATCCTTTTGTATTGTTTTCACCTAAAATATGATAATAACCTGTATCTCAGACCTGGAGTGGTTAATCTTAAGTGTTTGCAATATTTCACTACAGATTACATAACCACAGAAAATATCTATGTTTTTATGAATTACTCTATGCTTCATGTGCAAGTGTACTTGTATGTCGGGCATTTAACATCATGTTCACTCATTCTCTTTATTTTAACGGATTTTCCGTATCTCACGAGAGCTGAGAATCTCAGCCATTACAGTAGATAACAATACGAGGTATGTGCCACTAGAGGGATAAGACGTTTGTATATGATAAAATCCGAAATCCTACAAAACAACCATCACATTTTTATGTGAAGTAAAATACCAACTAAGACATATAAATCTACGGATGTAAATACACTGTTGTGGTTTTATAAAAATGTTGGGAACATTTTACTAAAGCTACATAGAATCTCATACGAGGACGTTCTAGCCACTTTGTTTTGTAAGCTCCTCATCTAGATTTTGCCCTTTCCTTCGACCATTTTAATTTCTGGTCCGCCTTCTACACTTCAAAATCGTGGCTATTAGCATCACTGACGAGCTTTCGAGATTGCAGGAAACAGACACAGCTGGTTGACTTTTAGTCCTCGAGATTTCTCTTAACCAGCATGCCGCATTTTAGTCGCCTCCTAAGCTTCAATGTTTAGAGTCTTAGAAGGACGTAACAGCTGTATGATACAGTTTAGTTCTTTGTTGGGCTCTACTGTTTCTAACTCTAAATTTGTATTAAATGTGCCATTCACTTGCGTGTCTGTTGTGCAATCACTTCATTTGGTTTAAAATAACAAATGTCCTTGTTTTAATATAGTAGATAATACTTAAGTGATTGAAATTATCAAGTTAAAACAAAAAGTCGTTAATTTGCCTATATCAAGTACTAATATACTGAAAGATGATATACTAAACCAACTAAACACATGTCAATAGAGTTCAAACTCAAGTTGAATAAAAGTGGGGCAAAATGTCAACAAAAGAAATATTTCTACGGAGACTACTGAAAAGGTATAAGGCGAATAAGAAGTAATCAGAAAGAGGAAGAGTCATCTCCTTCATTAAAGACACTTAATAATCTTTTCCGCCATTCATGTTTCTGTCAACCCTGGTTCGGATATGACCCTCTTTAACTTCCTTTGAGATACATATTTTTTCTGTATCTTTAACTGATCATTAGCCTGTCTTCTACGAAAGCGACGTGATTTAAATGCACTAATCAAAAAGGCCATTTTCAGAACAATGTAACCGGATGAAGTGTCACGCAACCGTGTCCAGGTTGTGGCATTTCAGTGTTATAACACTATAAAAACCTCCAACAGGAGCGCCATCATCCGTGATATCCGTCCTTATCAGATCTTGACTGTTACTGAAACGCATAGTCCCAAACAAGCATCAGTATAACATTAAATCGCGTTGCTTTCTGCGTTCCGTTGAGCTATATAACACCTATATGTGCAATATCCGGAATTTACAATGGAGCTTTTGGGCGGTTAAAAGGAGACAATCTTTCCTGTGCACGAGGCAAATAAATATCCATTGAATATGTACATTTTGAAGATCTGGATCTGTACTAGACGTTTGTCTACTCTTTGCTGGTAGATTGGCTATAAAGATCACCGGATAAAACATTTGTGTTGGCCTTCTATTGTGATGGGGTTCATCCTTAATATAAGATCAGATCAAAAACCTTTAGTGTGTGAACTGTATTGATAGATATTTCTAAAAACAAAACTAGAGCTGCAGACGAATGGTAGGTACTCCTTTACCGTTCATTTCTAGTTAATATGATAACCAAATGAAAACTTTTAGAAATTTAGAAAATAGTACTATTGTATATGTCATTCCTCAAAACCCTTATACAAGATTTCCCATTCCTCAAAATCCTTTTACAATCCTTATACAATTATTTTTTACTTCAAAAAACCCTTATACAAGATTTTCCATTCCTCAAAACTCTTATACAAGATTTCCCATTCCTCAAAATCCTTTTACAATCCTTATACAATTATTTTTTACTTCAAAAAACCCTTATACAAGATTTCCTTTCCTCAAAACCCTTATACAAGAGTTCCTTTCCTCCTTTCCTCGAAACACTTATGCAAGATTTTCCGTTCCTCAACGCCCCCCTCCCCCTCATTTTTACAAATGTTCAGCTTATTGGGATCGATGTCAGTGTCAATCAGATTCTTCTGTTATGTTCCAACATCAATTTTCAGGAAACATTAACCGTTAAATTACAGGTTTGGTTTTGTATTGTTTAACACCCTGTCACCAGCTAAGACCATTAAAAAATTCCCGTGTATGCAAGCTAGGAGCATTAAGTTGAATGCTGAGTGTTGAGCACGAAGTAACTACCAGTTTTATAGACTCTGATATGTCCATGCCTGATGAGAGAGACAAATAGCATTCATCACAGGGGCGAATATTCATCTAAAGACTGAACATGAGGGAGTTCCAATAGACATATTAGGTATACTTGAGAAACACTACGTCCCCAAGCACGAAGGGTAGGTCATTCAACTGAACGGTATTTTTGTAATAGTTCTTTGTGGATAATGACATGCTATACGATTGAGTGTGTTTGCTAAGGAAGTACTTTAAAGGGTATCAGATGTTAGGAAGGCGAAATACATCTAAAACATATACATATTTGTTATAAGGTCCGTCAAAAGAAGTGGAGGACTTGTTGTTTTAACTCCTGGTTCTTGCTATCTCTTTTATTAATTTCAATATTAAAGTCCCGTAACCCTGACTATTATTTTTATTATTAAAGCCCCTTAACTCTGAATAATATTCTCATTATTAAAGTCCCGTAACTCTGGCAAATATTGACGGACTTTGAACCTATACTGAACTCGTTTTAAGATCTCACTAATATAGCAACACAAAGTTTGGCTCAAGTCTGGCGGTGCAAAACATTTATCTGACGAAAACGAAGAAATACATTTTTAAAGTACTGTGAATCAAAATCTACATAATGCAAGATAGTGTTGATTAAAAATCTAATTTAGTTCAAATCTTACAGAACAAATTTAAGTTATATGACAGAAACTAAAAATTGGTATATTTTGACAAAAACCGAACTCATCTGAGATCTGATCGACAACAAGCAGAGTAGTAATTTAAAATCTAAATGTAATAAAAAGAAATGCACTTAAAGTTAAAACATCAGATAAATATTTAAAATCATAAAAGTTATTCGGCGGAAAAGTTAGATCTCATTAAGAAATTATCTATTTTTTGTACGATATTAAGCTGAATATGTTTGATGCTCGTTACTTTGCCTGTTGGTTGCATTGTTGTATACCTTGTTCTCATTTGAGAACGTGACATTACTTATTTGGAGTGATCAAGGTTTACGTGGCGGATGTCGTCGATGGAGTAGAAGACGCTTACTCGTCCGAAACACCTGGTCCTTTTTTCAGGAGTCCCTGTGTATCCCTTCGATCGTCGCCACTGACAAGGATGTAAAATGAACGGCAGGTACGTTGTATGCACGCTCTATAACAGGACCAGTCAATTTTGTTTATAAGTTTCATCAATAGATAAAATGTGAATATAATTAATCACTGCTCATTGTAACTTTCTAAATGGAAACCTGTGGAAACTGTCACATAAAAGTGCACGATTATCTACTTATATACATTTAGTTCTTAGTATAATACTGCCCTGTAGTTTCATTGAATAATTTTTCACAAGTATGTGAGTAGTTCCGACATAATTCGTCCAATAAAAAATAAGCCTTCATTTAGGTCACCATAACAACCAAATGACAGTGGATGATTCAGAAAACCACATCATTGTACATGTTTAATCGGACAATATCTTAGTTTTAACAACACGAAACCAAAGCCCCCTCTCCAAGTGTTTATTGTAATTGGAAACACATGATATATAATAAATATATGGGGTTATGTTGTGGCCACTGTATGACCAATTTAAATTGATTTAAGGGCTGATGACATATGAACTTTAACTAAAAACGTGTGTGTAATAACCAGGTCACCATAACAACAATACATTCTGCAAAATGAATAAAAAAAAAACCACACCGTGCATGTACATCTATATTTAGTCCTTGACAATCCCTTGTAGTTTCAATAAAATCAGTTTTGGTGTTGTCTGGACAAAATTTTCTCGACAGACAGACAGACAGACAGTGATCAGCATTATATACATTCAGTGACAAAACACCCCGTAGACATACAACACAGAAACTCCATGGAAACAACAACAGTATATAGTGATCGTCTAAATCTTGAAGGACTTCCGTCGGATACATATCAATGTTTTATTCCAGTGGAGCTCATTTAAGAAAGTTACACAAACTGGCCTGGCCATTTTTGAAATGTCGAGTGTCTTCAATGAAGCAGAGGGCGCTAACACTGGATATTTCCTCCTTGTATGTTGTCAAATAGAATTGATAAAATATTCGAGTTCATAACTTTCTACCATCATGTCACCCGTTTCAATTTGTATCGAAATTTTGTTAGCGTATTGATATTTTTATTCGAGAGAAGCGGATCATGTTAAGATGAAAAAGTTTCACGTGTGTTTAAATCTGGTCTGTGCATGACCTTTCAACTACAGGTGGTCCTCCACTGCACTTGCTGACCTCTCTGTGACACAACAATAAATAGTAGACCAAATCTGTCGATCTGCAAGCTAAGTTGGCACTGTCGCTACTAAGGACCTGACCAATGAGGAGAGCCTAACAATCAATGAAAGAGGAAAATGCTTCCGTATACTTCTATGTCTATTTTTGATAGGAATTTCTGGAGGGGAGACACATATATATGTATCTAGCAGAGGTCCAACCCTCTTCAAGTGTCTAACAAAATCATGTTATTTTTCAATAATACTGTTTATTGATTAGCTGAGTATACTTACCATAACCGACGATCGTGCATTATCCCATAATCACCATTCGGACACGTGACTAATATTAAACGTAATACTGGTCAGGCCATTTGTTTCCAAATCTCGCGACCATTTCTCTATAAATCGCGTGCTTTCCCTAAAGACTCAATTTAGAGTTTGATCAGGACAAATCCCCCATCAGCCGTCTGATCACTTTTTTACGCTTTGCTGGAACACGTGACTGCCATGTTGTATTTTCCTTGAAAAGTTCCTCCAGAAATACTGAAGAAATATCGCATAAAGTTTTTTTTTAAACATAACATGGGTACCTGACTTCATTTCATCAGGTAGAAATCCCATGTCCCCCCCTACCGACCAGAGGGCAATAGAGTGTTAAAGATGGGACAATACACATAATACAAGTGATGTTTAAGGCTGCTTATAACCCTAAAACAGTGAACTTGGGAAATGTTAGTTACAGGGAATACTTGCTTAAACATTCCTCCATGTAAGTCTCACGAAATCCTCGAAACGTTTCTGTTTTGCATTGTTCACTAATAAGACCAGATTTGCGTTGAATTTCTCATTACTACTGTACAGTTGTGTATTTCTGAGGCGCTTAATTTTTGTAATTTTCAAAAAAAAAATATGTTTTTTAGTGAAACTTAATTTTGGAGATAAATACATCTCTATATGCTAATTTTAACAGTTCATGGACACACGAAATCAACGAAAATAAATCTCCCACGAAAGTTAATGGTTTTATATTAACCGATAGCTGATGTGTATCAGGTAAAATGTTTTGTTTATTGTGTTATAAACTTACATAAAATGTGGACCAGTGGACATAAGGGAGGAATGTCTACAGGGTCAAACAACTCGGACTACCCCGCTGTTAGGACCATTTTTTCCAGCCCTCCCCCCTCCTTCCCCCCCCCCCCCCCAAAAAAAACGTGGTTTAAATAGAGAGGATTCTCTGTATATAAAGGTCACCGCGGTCACATTTAAAAAGGTACTATTTCCTTTCGTGCTATTAATTTCCATCCACTTTTGGATTTCGTCGTCGCTGTCCCGTCTCCATTTTTGAAATGCGATAAAACATTATTAACAGTTTGATTTGATTTTAATGTTTTATTGGCGTTTGAATACCATTCTAACTGGATTTAGCAAACCCTATTTCAATTGTTGCTGGCCTTGTAATGAGATGTCAATACCCTCCCGCACACAGTCATACCCTCAGGTTCCAGTTTTGTGTCCCTATTAATTACTGATTGAATCACGGACAAAATGGACTCGTTCTTAATTACTATGGATGTAACAGCAGAACGTAACATGTAGTCAAAGTAGTAGTTACTGGGTTGGCTAAAGGTTACAGAAGTAGAATGAAGATGTCTAGCCATTTACATCTGAAAGAGAAAACAACAACACAAACAAAACAAAATTAATTAATTAAAAACCGCCCATCCCCTCATTGTAAAAAATCAAACAAAATAAACTTTTTTTTAAACCAAAGCATATCGAATAACGTCTAGTATACCATTAACTACACAACAACATATCTGATTCGTACAAACTATAATGGTAAAAACAAAGATCTGAATTTACACAAAACAAGTGATACAGACTAACACAATGTACGAAGGGAAGCAACATATGAGAAAATATATGAATTAAGGGTTACTTTAGATACGACAAGGAGTAAACACTGATACCTGTAGGTACAGAATGGTACGCTTTCATCCATGCTTTATCGTAGGTGGTGACTTAACATAGAAATCGTTTTCTGATGGTTAAGGTTTACGTCGTCATAGTGATCTCGGTGATATGTGTGATATAAAGCTGGACGTATTATTTGATGCTTGTTAGTTTGTCTGTTGGTTCCGTTGTTGATTACCTTGATTTCATTTAAGAATGTAACATTACTTACTTGGATTGACCAACCTTTACATTGAGGGTGTCGTCGATGAAGCAGACGACGCTTACCCTTCCGGGACACCTGGTCTTACTATCCTTTTAGTTCGTGTAAATTATTAGTTTGTTCATATTTTGTCTTAATTTTTTTAAAATTTGAGTTTGGATTATGATAATGCTGGCAAGTGAGTATTTTTTGTTTTTGTTTTTAATGGTCTCTTTCTTACCTTTTGTCTTTCTTAACAGAATCTGGCTTTTAAACGTATATGAGTTGAATGTTCTCCAAAAATGCACAAGCTTCTGTCTCGTTACATACCATTATAATTCAAAACACTTTATTCATATACTGAAATGAATCCAATAGGATAACCGATGACCTTGACATAAATATCTTGTCCTAATGACCGTCACTGGAGAACGCGCTAATTGAACGTTTGATAGACTTATTGTATCATACTCATTATAGAACATATATCATCTTACATTATCGGTTATCATACAGTGTATGTTATATTGTTATATTTAATTATCATCTTCAGCTGAGGTGTATATGGATGTTTATTGACCTAAATATTGTGATAATGAATGACATATCTGAATCATTCACATGATAATCGTTTCAACTCTTTCTTTGTGTGATAATATTGGAACTACTTGTATAGCCGGATGGACACTTCACGTCATATTTTAGCCACAAGCCAATCCTTATATCAGGTATGTATGATAAATAACAACATATCTACATTTGAATATGATCCGCCACTGTTGTAAGTTACACAGGAACTGTGTTAACCGTTTAATCAATTCGGGCCTGGTTTTGTGATCATTGGTGACAAAATGGCGACACTCACACACACACACACACACACGCACGCACGCACGCACGCACACACACACACACACACACACACACACATATATATATATATAAATAATTAATCTGCACTCCTAGTATCCAAGTACGGCGATTTGGTGCCGTAAATACCGAGTACAAAGCTTAGATAGTGCACCAATCAAACATTGCCTTCTCAGTTGTGTTACAATTTCCAAATATACACATCATTCAATAATGGATCACAATCAGTCATTGTAAGTAAAACCTCCCATTACTGAACAGTGGTTACCAACATTCTAAATTAACAGTTTCATTAACGTTCGGTCGAAATGTCAGAACTCCACGAGGATATCAGAAGGAATCAAATTACCTAACTGTGATTACATACCAGAAGGTATTGCCAATTGGTCAATGTTTGGACCTTAGTAAAGCCCCTTTCACACATTCACGGATTAGACGCCGGATCACCACGGGACGTCAATCCGGAACAGTCCGTGGCAATCTGCCATTAGCGTGTATGGACCGTGAATGCATCCGGCGACATCCGGGACCATCTGGGTAAGTCAATCTGCTCCGATGAAAAATGAATTTAACAATTAATATTACAGTATGACCTTTCTATATATGACTGCAAAAAGGGATGAACTATCTGGATGATCCGAGGCGTACGTGTATATATCGGGTATCTCCGTAAAACAATCGTGTAAAGACCGGCATAAGCCGCGATATTCCGTGCACACCGTGATCACTCCGGCACTGTCCGGCGATTCTCCGAAAATGTTCGGGTAGCTATCGTGATTATCTGAAGAGTGACCAGCGTTATCCTTGATAGCATCGTATTCAAACCGTGTTGACATCGGCATCAATATGTAAAAGGACATTAAAACGCCGGATGGTCCCGGATGATAAAACTTTTAAATCCGTTATGATCCGGCGTCTCATCCGTGAATGTGTGAAAGGAGTTAAGCGACCTGGCATAACTTGAACGTATGTAGATGCGACTGTAACAACCTTATACAGTTCCCGATTCTGATACATTCATGGCGTACGTAAATAATGTACATTCTGTAAACAGCTCGTATATCATCTATTAATACAAGTTTCTTGACGAAAATGACCGGTTACTTCTTTCCATTTTACAGAAATAATTGCTAAATTGATGTGACAGGGCAGGTGTTTCCATACTCTTGAATGTCCGTTTCAGGAAATAACGTTAGACATCTTGGGGAAAGGCGAGTGCGTTAACTCCGAGCTCTGACTACCTTGTAGAAGATCAAAATAAATAATTAATCTGTGTCATACAACTGCTTCTTCCTTCTAAGGACCCTCAGTCTTAGTGATGGTAGGGACCCCCAGTCTCAGTGATGGTAGGGACCTTCAGTCTCAGTGATGGTAGGGACCCTCAGTCTCAGTGATGGTAGGGACCCTCAGTCTCAGTGATGGTAGGGACCCTCAGTCTCAGTGATGGAAGGGACCCCTAGTCTCAGTGATGTAAGGGACCCTCAGTCTCAGTGATGGTAGAGACCCTCAGTCTCAGTGATGTCAGGGACCCTCAGTCTCAGTGATGGTAGGGACCCTTAGTCTCAGTGATGGTAGGGACCCTCAGTCTCAGTTATGCCAGGGAGTCTCAGTGATGGTAGGGACCCCCAGTCTCAGTGATGTAAGGGACCCTCAGTCTCAGTTATGCCAGGGACCCTAAGTCTACGTGATGATAGGGACCCTCAGTCTCAGTGATGCCAGGGACCCTCAGTCTCAGTGATGTCAGGGACCCTCTGTCTCAGTGATGGTAGGGACCCCCAGTCTCAGTGATGTGAGGGACCCTCAGTCTCAGTTATGCCAGGGACCCTCAGTCTCAGTGATGGTAGGTACCCTCAGTCTCAGTGATGTAAGGGACCCTCAGTCTCAGTGATGGTAAGGACCCTCAGTCTCAGTGATGGTAGGGACCCTCAGCTTCAGTGAGACCACTGATGAACGGGGCGACTTTTACTGACAATTCACAGTACTGTTAACCTAAAATATTACATAACAAGAACAGGACATTAAATCACTCCATTAGAATGACACAGTCACCTATGGTTCCGCAGACACCCACATTTGCGCTGAGCAGGTGAAATGCTGATGGGATAAATGATCTTATCTGTGTAAATTAGGAAATGTTTGATACTAGAAAAAACATAGGAAGGAGCTGAAGGGAACACAGGCGCAAGATTTATTAAACCAATATTTTTCCTGGCTAACCTTGCATTGCTTTACTCAAGCAGACATCATACAATGTGCTATATATAACCATGTTTTACTGCATTTGGGGATGGCATATAATAGAGTAAACTAGACCGGGAAAATAAATAGTGATGAAGAAACAGACTTTTCAACACCTCCACGAAGAATTACCTTAGTGCTTCGAAGTTTTGATAAAAACATCACTGGTTCTTTGAAAGATGTCTAGCTAATGATATTGACGAAAGTCACGTCATTCTTACCAAAACAGTCGGACCTGTATAGACCTATGGTTCCTGCAGGGACATGTTAATGTATGTCTTAGTCAGTACAGTGTTTGTCGTTAACTTTGTTTTACAGTGATCTCAGCAGTACAGTCATTTCGAACATGTTTCACCTTCCTATGAGTTTTGTCAGTTCAACTTCTGTCGTTAATCTCAGCAGTACAGTCATCGCGAACATGTTTCACCTTCCTATGAGTTTTGTCAGTTCAACTTCTGTCGTTAATCTCAGCAGTACAGTCATCGCGAACATGTTTCACCTTCCTATGAGTTTTGCGTTAACGAGTATTAACATTTATTTTAAGTGGTAGTCATCAGAATACTCTTTTTCATCCTCCTACAAGGAATTTGTAATTTAATATTTTAATAAATGTTTTTCCTTTATCCTCCTTCGTCAACAATTCATAATAAATGTGACCCTTGACATCACTAACAAGGTTTAGAGAGATAACACACGATACAGTTTGAGTCATTACTTGGCCTTACCGTTACTTATTATACTTATTTATTGATAGATGGCATCACTTCTTGTGCCGTGTGCATAACTTAACAACAAAGTGACCAAAACAACCAAATAATGAAATAATGAAGAGAAAGCATCCAGGAAAAACCACTATTATAGATTTTTCAGGTGACCGTAAAATCATCGATACAATCCCCTCAGGCTTCTCGTCCTCGTGGTGTGGGTGTACAACAGATCACTCATTGCATCTCCCTTGACCGTACGACGACAGGAACAATAAATAAAAAAAAAATCCTAGATTCTATTGAAAATCATATGAGCGGAAGCAAACAAAATAGTTCATTTATTTATAGTCTTAAAGATGATCGGTGATTGATTTTTTTCTAGGATTGAGAGACATGTTATTTGTAAAGCCTTTTCAGTACAAACACGTCACCAGTCTCTTTAAAAGCATTCAGGCTCCACTTTTGCAAAGCTTGGTCAGGGTTAACCAGAGGTAATTGAAAACTTGCAAATAAAAAATAAACAAAATCATGGACATTTTTATTCTTCAACGGCTGTACACTGGATTCGATTTCCCCATGAGATATGTTTTGTCAAATGTCAATATGGTTGTCAAATTTTCAGCTGCTTCTGTTGCTTCCCACGGGATAAATTTCCGCTAATTTCGGCCTAAAAGAGGACTTAGTGAAATGGGGAAATAGTTGTTTGTGTCGCGTCATAGAGCTGTATACCCTTATGTGGAAGGGGATTTTCGTTTGTCAAAGTGCTAATCACTTTTGTGTCTTTTTTTACCACTCAAGGAGAGTAATTGCCTGCAGGTCTGTTGAAATGCATAAAAGCTACACCTTTTTTTCTGGATTCTATTATTTTGTACTGCGCTACGTGTTGTTAAGAACCTAATATTAAATACTAAAATAAAGTTTATAGTAAAGAACATTTTCATTTATACCAACACGAAGCGAAAATATTCCTACCATCGCTTAATATTAATTTCTTAGATAGGTGTCAGATATAAAAATAATACCTATATGCATAAATTTGATAATTTACTCGTAAAAACCGCTGGCGAGGCATGGCGCCATTTTCAATAAATCAGAATTCATTATTGAGTGGACCCGTCACATTACAAACGGATACATGTAAACGTTCAAAATAACATATTTTCCCGCTGATAAATCCGTTATCTATTCGTTTTTATTGTTTGTGAAAGATGTTTTGATAGTTAATGGTCCTTTTTTGTTTACATCATTGAATTACAACGCTTTACACCAGGTGAATGTAAACAGATTTCATTCATGCAAAAAAGATTTTCTAACAGATCTGCCGCAAGGTGGCGTGTTGCCATTGACTCCTCCCATCGTTATCAAGTGGGCGAGCTAGACGGTTTTTTTTCTTTTCATTTGAGAAATGGAAAAAAATCGACGTGTCAGAAAGTTGCATTGCGTACAATTATTTATTATTATGACATTCTTAAAGGCCTGACAACACATAAAGGTCACTAGGGCCATCAACCGGTGAAACACAGCGGTCCAAAAAGGAAATAACATTAAACAAACAAAAGGTGAAAGACAAATGCTTAAAATATTAAACTAAACTCCAAATAACCAACATTAAATTATTACTCTTTTCATGCACGGGCAACACCAATGACGTCAACGAAAATGAAAATCAAACGAAAATTAACGAATTTTAAGTAACTTTTTAAGTGAGGCTACAACTCTATTTTCATAACAATTCATTACCTTTGTGATCTCGGGATTTTGAAGGAAAGGTTAACTATCTCTGTTATGTCACCCTAACTGTGAAATAAACATTCCCATAACCCGAAAAGGCACTTTAATTTTACTGACAAGGACGGAAAGCTGAATGGCAAATAATTAAACGATTCTCATAGAGTTTATTTTAAAATAGCTGTTTGGCTCAAGACAGGAAATTGAAGGATTGGAATTCGAGAATGGTATAATTGTATATCCATTCTCAAATTCTGCAGGTTAAATGAAGCTCGTTGCCTGATAATTTGACGCTTGTGATGCAGAGACTTTCAACACTCACTTGGTCCGCTGGGATTAAAATCGATCTACTGTAAGCTTTATTTCTCGTCCTTAGTGCCTGCCGTAGGCACTACCAACCTCATCACACATGACAGGGAGAAGTAGTTGGTTTGACCTTTCGCTGAATACCAGTTTTTTTTCAGCGAGTATTGCCTTGGAATATGAGCGCGAAAAGTATGACTGTTTCCACTTTTTTCTTTTCTGTTGTTTTTTTTCCAGCTTTTTGCATTCGTGTATTTAGTCTCGGGAACCTGGGCCGATACGAGACAAGATGAGGCGACGACTTTATGATTCCTTTTTGCAAATCATCGTCATTTTCGTGTAAACTATAATTTCGTTGATGGTTTTTCCTCACTCTATCTAGTCATTAAGTTGTAAGAAAGGTGGTCTTCACTGCGTGGTTGTGTACAGTCTTTCCCTTGCTCTACATATGCTAACAACAGTAACTGTATATTTATTTTATTTTGAAGGATTTCCATACAAAGATTTCTTCTATTAGGTTTTGCCATCGTACTGGAAGTTATTGCGATGATTTTGTGGATTTGCTTGAGTGTTAACATTCTCTTGTTTTTAAACCCCACAGAAATATCACCAGTTGTCGGAGAAAAAAATTGACTGTAATGATATTTGTGTCAAACATTCGATATTTATTGCATCAACTTTAAACAAAATGACATTCAGCTAACTTTGAGCCCTGACAGCGATGGGTAGTAGTTATTAACTTCTTCGATATGCTGGTGTGCTTCACGCATGATTCCAATATCTCTGTGATTTCAATTACAAAACTGAATTACAGAATAATTCACATTAAGATTGTTGTTTGTGACCTAACGCAATTGTTACAATCATATCAAAACGGTGTCCACGGATGGTTGGACATTAAGTAGTGCCAATACGCTGAAATGTGTAAAGCTGAACACGGTCAATCCGTGGTTATAGCTCAGCATGGCGATAGTGTTACAAATGGCTCGCACATTTTCAGTATAATGTGACCAGGGTGGGTGTCCTGCTTGTGGCCTTTTGGCTGTATACTCCATTGTAGTAGCACTACAATGGTGGCTTCAACTCCGTACTTACACAATAAAGGCTACACGCAGCGTCCCTCAAACGTGCTCACAGTCTCCTATACATCGGAGGAGGCATCATTCAATAACATAGATGTTGATCGGACGTTAAACATATACAGCCAAACGAACAGCCATAAGCTTTGGTTTGTCCGAGATTTCTTTTGCAGTTTTTTTTAACAAAGTTGGTTGGGTTTGTCATCATGACAATATATTGTGTTTTGTTTTCTGAATCCTGATATTGATAGAGTTATTGCCCTTTGATTTTGATTCTGTTCTGATATATATCATTTCTAGGTTTTGAACAGATCTCATTAAAACCTGATTGCGCTTAAAGCCATATTATGAAACTGAGTTTTTCAAGATATATTTTTCCTAACAGTTGCTACCTTTGTTTCATAAATTTAATATTGTCTATCCATCATCGCCCTCGCTGTTCTGTAGGCTTCGTGGTAATAGGATGCAATGCGAAACAAAATATTTCTTAAAGGCGGTTGTTTTTCTTCCATTACATAACATTCTGATAGCATCAAAACATGTGAAATCTAGGATTATGCTGTAAACCTAAACTATCGGCTGAAAACTGGTAGACACAGTGGAAAGCATACTCGTCTTTCATTAAAATATATAGTTAAATGATCAATAAATTTCAAATGACGAAATAATTTTGCTTACGTCATAACCAGTTTAAAATGTAAAATTAAAGAATGTCAAAAGATTATCTCCATTGCCTTTAAGTAATTATATTATTACATTAACGGCCCGTCAACAAGGTCATTAGGGTCATGACACAGCTATCCAAAAGGAAATAACATTAAACAAACCAATAGGTAAAAGACAAACACTAAAAAATCTTAAATGAATATATTATCACAAAAGATAAAAATGGTACGTCATAGTCTATTATATAGGCCAACATCTTTCAGGTAATGTAGAAATTTACAGATCTCAACAGTTTAAAAACGTTTAATAGAAATCCATTTGTCTCCTGTTGACAAAAAATAATGCAGCATACGTGATGTTTTTTTATGAACATAATTGTTTACATCTTTACTCTGTTCCTGAAATAAATATGTAATTATGTTATTCTGTTGTCGGTAATTTGTTCCGCTAGGTTACCTACGTTTAAAAATAGAAACAAAAATCGCAGAAGATCAAAAGATATTGCGTTCTTCCAGTACTCGTTTGATACCTGGAGTACATTTAGTCGAGTAATCGGCGGTTTCTATTCATTTAGGAAATGAAAAATGTTTAATTTGTATTCCCATTCCTTTTGGTGGTCTGTTTAACCAATATTGATGATGTACAGTTTATCATCACATATCTTTCAACATTATAGATAAGACGGAACACTTTTCAAATTGATAAAGTGATCTTTTGTATCCTGTACTTTAGCGGGCAATGAAGTATTTTAGCAGTTATGTGTTCATCTTACTCTTTGTGAGCGTTCACAATTACATATCTCTATCTCGTAAAAATATGAACAGAAGAAACATTTTAACAAGATACTTGAAACATGTAAGGGAAAGCGTCCTCAGCATTATTGAAGGTAAACGCCATGTGGATATATGTGGGTCAGAGTAAAAGTTGTCACTATCACAAATACAATTTCAGATTTAGAACAATGAAACCATCAGCCATACAAATGCAAAAAACAATATAGTTTATATCAAAATGTGTTCATAGATTATAGTCTACATCCTGGACATCTCTGTAGGCCTGATTTATTATTTACATTCAGTATATTTCGTTCTTGCTTCGTTGTTTAAATGTTCAAATTTATGGATGACGGTCACCTGACCTTATTTAAGGACGAAGTATCAAATCAATTAAAGAGTTGTATATCAATGATGTGAGAGTAACTGGCAAAAACAATCTCGAAAGCAAGATTAATCGATTCCTTATGCCTAAAACAACCGATTTTAAAGAAAAAATAAAAATAATTGGACTTAAAATTTAAAAAAAAAATCATCTTTTGACTATGAAAATGAAGAGATTAAATTAAACATTATGATAATCTTTATGATTAAGCATCATTCGTAATTACTCTACATAGCAATTTAAATGACTTTTATATAAACACAACCACTAATTTGTGATTCCGATAATTACATTTTAAGATGTAGGACCACCAAGTTTGAGCTGACGAAAAACAAATTACGTGCCGTTATTTCTACAGAATGTCTTCATTTGAAATTAGATTGTGATTAAAATAACATAATTAGATGAAACCATGAAACTCCGTAATAGAAGTAACAGTTCTTATTAAGACTTTAATCATGGTGTCTTGCTATCGTCGAGGAAGATAATTTTCTAAACTATATGTGGCAGTTTTAATGTATTGAATGTTCTCTAATACCTTAACATTACATTTGATAGAGCTACGGGCCCATTTATTTGTCTGATCAATGACTACACGCGCGCTTCACCCATATTAAGCGTCTTTCCGTATAAATAAAATTTATAATTACTTTATAGTAATTGGCAAGGTAAAGAAAGATAAATGTGAAATGTATTTAAGGTTGAACAAAGACACATAAGTTGATAAAACCTTTGAATACAAATCTAGAATCAGATAAGCAATTTTGCACCATTATACAGCTGTGTTGTCCTTTCGTCCAAATCAAAGAAATATACGGAGGACGAAATAAAAAAAAAATGATCGAGTTTCTGGTTGACAACATCGTCGTCGAATTTGATGGTAAGATCTTCCAACAATCTATTGACATATCAACAGGAACCAACTGCACCCCTTTCTTGGCTGACTTGTTTTTGTTTCATACTAGGCAGAATGTATTGAAGAGCTTTTCAAAACAGGTCAGAAAGACTTTGCTAAGTCGTCTAATTTCACCTTCAGGTATATTGATGACATCTTGTCTTTAAATAAGAAATTTGTATATACCAACCAGAACTGGACCCAGTATACGACAGACTCTTCTACATCAGCTGCTTATCTCGAATTTTTCCTACAACGAAACCAACATGGAGAGCTGTCTATCAAGCTGTATGATAAATGTGATAATTTCAATCTCTCTATTGCAAAGCCATGCATCTCCTACCTATGGTATTTACATGTCACAGTTAATTTGATGCTTAAGGGCCTGTTCTCATTATCACGATTCTCGTGCAAGAAGTCGTCAGGTTCAAATGATGCAGGTTGATGAAAATTATGGGGAAATTTTATGGTTGCCAAGGTGACCTCATTTAGAAATTTCTATTTCTTTGTGTGACATGAAGCTGGACGTAATGATGCTCGTTAGTTTGCCTGTTGGTTCGTTTGTTGTATACCTTGATCTCATTTCAAAACGTGACATTACTTACTTGGATTGACCAAGGTTAACATAGCAGGTGTCGTCGATGAAGCAGAAGACGATCACTCTTCCGGAACACCTGATCTTATTCTCCTTGTACTTTTTCAGGAGTCTCCATGTAAATTTTTTTGCGTTATATTTTACCCTAGTTTTATGGAATTTGAGTTATAGTTATTATGTCATGTTGGTACTTTCTTGATGTACTTGTCAGTGATGTTACATTATAAAGCTGTTTCGAAATACTGAAACCTAATAGGAGACTGAGGAAAAATTCACGAGATCAATGACAGGATTTTTCAATAAATCTATGTAGTCGCATAAAATCTCCGATTGAATATACATGTTTACTTAACGAAATTATGTGGATTATGGTGCTAGTGCACCTTCCCGTGTAGATTTTGACTTTTCGTTTGATCACTTTGGTTTTTCCTTAGTCGCCTTCAAAATGTAGGGCTTAGCATCATTGACGAGTCCTAAAAGGACGAAGCAGCTGTATGATGTAGCATCATTGACGAGTCCTAGACGAATGAATTAGCTGTATGATGTAGCTTCATTGACGAGACCTAGAAGGACGGACAAGCTGTATGATTCATTTTAAATGTATAGCTTGGCTCTACTCTAAATTTGTATTCAACATTGCAATGAACTTTTGTGTTTTTCGTACAATCATGGATTTATGAATGAGTGTTATAAAACAGCAATAGAGTGGTTACATTTTTATATTAGATTTAATGTCAGGAAGAGCTTTCAGTGTACAGAAAAATGAAGTTTAAAATTACTGCAAAATTATGAAAGTCACACCACGTCTTCCTCATAATACTGATTTAGATATAAGTGGTTGGTCGTATGCGATCTTGAAGTTTGACTGAATTCACAGTTCTATCACTGACAAAAATATGTCTAAGTAAGACTGGCGTGATCGAAAACGCGCCCAAATTTGACACTGAATATTACAACGCGCTCAAATGGAATATCTATTTAGCATAAGGCAGCACCTGATTCAATTCTGACTAATCAAATAAGTTTACATATCTTGCAAATAATGTGTAAAATTTTGAATCAATATTTTATAATAGAAATTAAATTAGATGTATTATTATTTTGATGTCATTTGTAAATATAACATTTCCTTTCTTCTGCTATGAAAGGCGAGTATCTATAGATCTTTCGATGGCAGCGGGGTTTTGTCTTTGTTTAAAGGAATTCGGAGAGACCTAAATAGATCTGCTGTCCCCATCACTGTCTGTTCTAGCCTCTCGTGCTTGTTTATCCGTCAGTATTTCCCAAGACGCCTGTGTCTGTATCACTGTTTTGAGGATGTTTAACCCTAACAGGCAAAAGAGTAATTACCAAACCCAACATCTTAGCCCTTGTCACTTGTACATACCAAAGACAGATTAACCAGTCGTTAGCGTCGATCACTCTCGATTCTATGGAGAAACGATTTAAAGCTCACTGGTCAACTATGAAGGAGAATACAAACCGATTATCCGACATCAGCTATCGCAAATAACGTTTTGAAAGAAGCATGGTCATCTGTGGAAGGACAGAGACCTTATTCATTCTAATATACTTGGTCCGTGCAATCGATAAGTCATAAAGTCGGTATTCTCCTGTTTTTATTTTGGTTATAACATAGATGCTCACAATAGTTTCATGTCAATTTTATATTTTTCACCGCCATCAACGTCATAAGATACTGCATGGATTGTTTAATTTCGAAGGGCTAAAATTTCGCGGTTGTACCAATTTGGGCTATTTCACGGCGATTAAATTTCTAGGCGCATGCCTATACATTGATATCCGTTCATACAGGTACATAACATATATTTCCTTACATTTTTATGTGAATTTAATTTTCATCCTTGATGAATATGAGTATACAGTAAATACATTGAAATGGCACGTGACCACCTTCATGATAACAAAATAAGGCTTTTAATGAAATCGGTTGTTTTTAACGTATTATTCATTCAATTTCATTTTATTAATTAGACTGTATTTTTGCATGTTGAATTGTGAAGCTATGTCAAATTATCAAAAATAGAGACGTTATATTGCGGTCAATGGTTTGTTGTCGGTAGTGCCTTTTGGCTAATAAATGTGATATTATAAAGAAACATATGGCATCAAGTGTCTATAACTACGCATTAATGACAACGTAAAGTTTCTATAAATAGTCTCATATAAAATTTAATATCTAGTTGGGCAAGAGAAGACCGTGTCAGCAGAGATATCTACCTACTTAACTGAGCAGAAATATCTAGTCCTCAGAAGAACTATCGTTGCCCTTCGTCATGTATACACCCAAACAATAATGTGACTTGTTTGAATACGGAATGAGTGTCATATGATCATTACGTACATAAGACAATATGAAATGGTTATTTTATGACTGGATGTGGTGTCTCCGGCAGTAAACTCAAGCGTCTTATCGCCGAGAGTTCATTTCGCCACTATCACAAAGGAGATAGATGTGTGTTTCACCAATTAATGGCCCTAATGACATTTTATGTGTTGACGGGCCGCTAAGAAAGTCATTATGATAATAATAATAATAATAATAATAATTATCGCTCTTTTATGCTATAATGTTGAAGTATATAGATCGTTGTATACGAGATAACATTACAACCCCCGCCCCACCCACCCCACCCCACCCCACCCCATCCTGCCACTCACCCCCATACACACACCCGCTTTTGTTATTTATCCTCTATTACTATTAAGTGATTAAGTATCTAATTCCGGAAATGTCAGTCCAATACGTTGTAATTTTGCATTAAGAAGTGGTTCGTGAATATGCAGACCATATGGGTTGTTAGAATGTTATACTGTGTGCGTGCTCAGGGCCAAGTTTCCTATCTTACTGGGCCCCGACATAAGGCACTCTATAAGTGAGAGAGTGCGAATAAAAGGATGACAAATTGTCTCGTTCATGCCAGAAAAAAATGCATGTTTTCATTTTTCTTGTATTTTACGGGGAATTAAACACTTAAATATAGTTTTATTCGGGATCGAAAAATCCCCGTGGCAAATATTTCTCCGAATATAGTTTAATACCTAGTAAGTGAATATTAAACACCTACATTCGCCTTCTATACATCTTAGCCAGTGACCTGGAGGGACAGAAACACAATTATCGATCCAATTTGAACAACAGCTTGAAACGATTCAGTATAATGGCAGCATTAACAACAGTGAGAATAGTCCAAAGCTATATTTTTGTCATGATTTTTTGCTGAAAAATCCAATCACACCGTTTGACCTTGGGTGACCATGCGTGTTGTTGTGCTGTTAAGGGTCAAACCCTATAAAGAAATTCTTGAGAGCAAATTGATGCCTTCACTAGTCTCTTCATAGCTACTTGATTCCATAAATTCTTCCTCTTTAATTTTGTAAAGATTTTTTGTGGCGCTGATGCAGACGAACTTGTCAATTATGTCCGGTATCGACCCTTGTATGTACCGAGCTTATTGGCCTGCTCCAATGGTAGGGTATCGAAATAGTTATTTACAGGCCCTGCAGTTCGAGTGTAAGGATTATACCTGCTGCCTCATTGTATAATCATATGTGGCGACTTAGTATTGATTCCAATCTACCATTACTATATTTTCCCTAATGTCGCCCTCCACGCTGCCTCACACTTGACCTTAATTTCAGCGTACGCCCCTGTAATAAAGTCTTTTGGGTTCTGTCCCATGGCCTAGACGTACCAGTCTTAAAGAAATGGTAGTTACTTTATCCTGAGAATATACGGCAGTATCTTTCAGTGTGACAACACTACAATATCGACTTCAGTTTAACATGAACATATATATTAAAGCCTCCAACAATTACATGCCCTCACCTGAAGAGGAACGCCCTAGATAGATGTTTGCTATAATGAAATTACTGCAGCCATTTAGCCTGAGATAATTTTTGCCAAAGTAGTTAAACCAGACATTAAAAGACTTTAAAAGAAAAAGACAATGACATCAAGATACTCCGCTCCCAAGCATAATAGTGTTCCTAATGTCAGCCGAGACGGACGGATGGTTAATGCGTCAGACGGTCTTTATCACTTGCCCTCCACCTCTCTTTTCGAAACTGTTGAGATTTGTAAAATTCTACATTACCTGAAAAATGTTGGTCTATATTACAGAATATGACTTACCACTATAATCAATTGCGATAATCTATCCATTTAAGATTTTAAGCATTTGTCTTTTACTTTGTAGTTTGTTTGATGTTATTTCCTTTTGGATCGCTGTGTGTTTTACCGGTTGTTGGCGCAATGACCTTTTATGTGTTGAAGGGCCGTTAACAATGTCATAATGATATAGTCATTTAACGGCGACCTCCCGATGTATGTGAGTGAGTGGACGTGTTGAGTGTGTGTTTTTGGAGGCTGCGGTATGGTCTTGTAAGCCTCTTTGTGTAAGTGCGGAACTGAAGCCGACTTTATAGATCGATCTCGCTGAAAAAAACACCTCCGAATGCCTTGTTCGGGTCCTATTACGTTTGATTTTTCCATATATTTTTTTTGCTTTCGGTACATGGAGTAATATACCATATATCTAGTACCATCACATCATTAAGGTTTCACATTCGTGACGTCATCACAGAGTCATATGATGAAAAATATCTATACGTTGGACAAGTATATATTCTTACATATTAAACTTTCTTTTTGGGTTAGGCTGGATAAGGAGAGTAACACAATCATGGAGAAAATGGAGTTTGATTCTATATACAATGGTGGATCTTTATAGGCTTTATAATCGTGGAAATGAATTTATCCATTTTTGTGAATCTAATTGCTTAAACTTAATTTTGGAGAGATGTTTTAAAGCATAGTATAAACTTAATCATTCTGCAGTGTTGAAGATTAGTAAACAAGAAATAATTTTGAAAATTGTTGTGTGGTACAATAAGGATATCAATGTATATAATAAACCTGATTTTGATTTTTCTTGGTTTGAAGCTTGTGTAAATATATTAAGTGACTTAATCAAAAATTAAGATTATTTGACTTTTTACTCTTGTGATGAATATTGAACAAATATTTCATGTGGACACACATTTTTACAGTATCGTGGACTTGTAAATGCACTCAAACACTTTCCAGGAAATCATAACTTTTATTCAAAAACACCCTCTCTGCCAGCTATACCATAGGATTTGGAATTATCTATTAAAGAAATTCAGAGAATCAAACTATTTTTATAATTGTATCAATACTCCACTATTGTCGCTAACTTGGATCAGAAACTAGAAGCAGGATTTTAACTTTGATGCATAAAATGGACCAAGATGTTTAGATTTTGTTCTGCAGTCATTAATAGGTAAAAATCCCAGTGGTTCTAATTAAGAGTTATACATCATATTTTGTTTAAACATACTTTCTGTTATAGAATAGATCTTACTGCTGCTAAATCTCCATATACATTATGTAACACAGAACATGAGACAATACTTCATTGTTTAAGGGAATGTCAAGGGGTGCAAAATTTACTTCCGAGATTTGAAACTCTTCTCGACTTATTACCTAATTCCGTTTACTTATAACAAGGAGTCGTTTCATTTTGGAATAGTTACACAATATTGTGGATAATGAAATTTTAATCTTAATCAAACACTTTATCTACAAAACTAGATGTCTAAGCAAATACCTAAAGCCAATACACTCATCAGTGTTATGAAAGATCACTTCCTGGTGCATAACACTTTTTGATGATGATGATGATTACATATCCTTATGTATGTAAATTATTGTTCTGTGTGAAAGCGAATGTATATGTCCCCTGGTATTTATGTAATGTATAAAATAAAAAGAATTACATAATAAAAATTCTTCGTAGACTCGAAGGTTAATTATTGCGTATTTACTGGTGTATAGATACGTGTTTCTTGTCCTATATTTAAAACACAGGATATTATTTTTTCTGATGTTTTGCTGGAATGTTTTGCTGTAGTCCCCGTGTAAATCTTTCCTTTGTTAATATTTTGACTTGGTTTCATCGAATTTGTGCCTGTGTAGGAATTCTGTTGACATGTCGGTATTTTCTTTGCGGGTTTTAATGCTGCCCTTTCTTCTTGTTTCACTGAGGGTAATGAGGTTGTCATCACGTCATTCAGTTGTTCCAGTTCGCCTTCTATCCTAATACTTTTGGGTAATTTACCTGATTTCTATTATCAACTGAACAATATTCTCTCCAAAATATTTTAACAAAATTTTAAGTCAGAGACTTCCAAAAATGAACTCACTCATAATGCAGGGGCACAAAGGTCAAATTAGAAGAAAGAGTGACCTTGACATTTGAATCGCAAATCCGACATTGATTCACGTGTATTGAACCTCTTTTGTTTGTGGACATTTTTACTATTTCAATTCCCGTCCCACGAACGGCAGGAGACGTCTTAAATTTGGATTTCTTTCTTTCCCTCTTCCTTCTTAGGTTAGCTCCCAACACATCACTTAACAATAATTTATTTTAAGCCTTACAGTTGTATATCTGCTCGAGTTAGAACTGTTTTGAAATCCGCCAAAACCACCCCCTCCCCAACTAACTGACTGTGACAAAGTCTATACAATTGGTACATTATATGACAATAAAATATTATTACAATGCCAATTAGAACTCGTTGGTCTATTGTTACTCTAATGGAACCAGGCAGAAGGCGTCATGTTACCATGCCCAGGGTCTGATATTTCACTATGATTGCACTATGAAAAAATTCGTTTTAGTCTCCTCTGTCGATAACCTCCTCTTTATGGATGTTGCAAGAATATACAACAATAAGAATCAATAAATTGACGTCGTGTAAATAAAACAAAATTGAAGGAAACCTAAAGTTACATCTAGACTCTTTTGATCTCATGATTGGACAGTTATTTCGTGAAAACCTACGTAATATGATAGCTTGGGACGTCAGGATTAGGCAATGAAATAACGTTGCACACTCGTGTTTAACATTATAACGTTACACAGAACAAAATAGACATGTATCTGTGATGTCTTCAGGATGGATATTAAAAAAAACATTTTCTAAAAAATAAATAAAAAAAAATATTTGCAAAACTCATTGATAACGTGTTTAAAAGGTTCTTAAATTCGTTTGCATTTACTAAATGATTCTAAAGAATTTGAATTTTTTTGCATTGTAGCTCGCCACATGTTCATTAAGTTTAGCATGCTGAGACTAGCTGAGTGAAAATACAGTCTGAATCAGAACCTATTGTAAAGTTCGATGTGCTTGTCTTTTTAAAGTCTTTTATACACAATGTTTACCATCGAATTTAAGTATTGTCTAGGAATACCTCATTAACCCATACTTTATCATGACAAGCCTGTATCTGCCTACACAGTAGAGGCGGGGAAACGTGAATCAATCAAGTTCGGCTTCAGCGAGGGAATTATAAGGCCGAGTTCTGCCATTAGCGTTATAAAGGGCGAGAGTGTTCATGTTTACCAAACTCTTCCATATCGATAAAGGACATACGTAATTTCTGAAAAATTGATTTGGAAGCTTGTGTGAGACGTTTTCTTTAATGTGCGATGTCCTTTTTCATTACCAATTTGTGACGTTTCACTATAATTACTTCTCCTAAAGGTAAGTTGGATTTTTGTTACAAAATACATTGACATTAGTGAATTTTCTATTTTCGAAATTAGTTAGGATAAGTGTGAAAACAGGTTGGAATTTTTTTACCTGCCCTATTCTGCTATCGTACACGCTGTTAAACAGAAGACGCGTATATCACAAAACACGCGTAGTACTACTTGTTACATCATAGCTAAATGACTTAATGACCACGCTGGCAACGAAAAACAAAA
Source organism: Ylistrum balloti (assembly GCF_031769215.1). Taxonomy (NCBI): domain Eukaryota; kingdom Metazoa; phylum Mollusca; class Bivalvia; order Pectinida; family Pectinidae; genus Ylistrum; species Ylistrum balloti. The sequence continues at coordinate 209,755 of NW_026781897.1, forward strand.
CAAAATAATCTGTTCGTCACGATATTTTTCCGTTATACATAAGAACAAGTTCAAAATGTCACTAATTTTATAATGGACATGAGACTTTGAGGAATAGCATCACATACTCGTGTCCACGTCATTGAATTTTAAAAGCTTAACACTTTAAAAATGACACTTTCTTAGAAAAAATCGTGTCGTTAGCTTATCAAACTAATGTCTTATTAGGACACTTTCTTGTATCTTCATTTCTGACAATGATGACTACACAGCTTATGATGACGTAGTAAGCTGTTTTGAAATACTAGTACCTAACTTGTGTCTTTATGAAATCACTCTCCAAGGCGATTCCACCAATAAAACACAATGTTTCTTAAGAGAAGATTTTAAAAGGTGCTATTCATTTGTGTGTCGTTTGTACAGTCGTTGAGATAGCGAATAGTAAACATACTGGTGGATTTAAGTCCCGAGACTTACTATAGCCTCTCTGCCATGTTTTAATTTATTTCGAATAGTGGCACAGTTCAGAATATACACGGATACTTGACGCTTTTTCTTAAGTTATCTGATATATGAAAATTACGAAAAGTGTTTAATTACAGAATTAGTTCACCTCCCTGTCTAGATTTTGACTTTGAATTGACTTTGAATTTTCATCACTTGCCTCCAAGGCTTCAACATTTAGGCCCGCAACATCACTGATGAGTCCTCGAAGGACGAAACAGCTGTATGATGTAGCATCACTGACGAGTGCTAGAAGGACGAAACAGCTGTATGATGTAGCATCACTGACGAGTGCTAGAAGGACGAAACAGCTGTATGATGTAGCATCACTGATGAGTCCTAGAAGGACGAAACAGCTGTATGATGTAGCATCACTGATGAGTCCTAGAAGGACAAAACAGCTGTATGATGTAGCATCACTAACATGTCCTAGAAGGACGAAACAGCTGTATGATGTAGCATCACTGACGAGTCCTAGAAGGACGAAACAGCTGTATGATGTAGCATCACTGACGAGTCCTAGAAGGACGAAACAGCTGTATGATGTAGCATCACTGATGAGTCCTAGAAGGACGAAACAGCTGTGTGATGTAGCATCACTGATGAGTCCTAGAAGGACGAAACAGCTGTGCATCACTGATGAGTCCTAGAAGGACGAAACAGCTGTGTGATGTAGCATCACTGATGAGTCCTAGAAGGACGAAACAACTGTATGATGTATCATCACTGATGAGTCCTAGAAGGACGAAACAACTGTATGATGTAGCATCACTGACGAGTGCTAGAAGGACGAAACAGCTGTATGATGTAGCATCACTGATGAGTCCTAGAAGGACGAAACAGCTGTATGATGTAGCATCACTGATGAGTCCTAGAAGGACAAAACAGCTGTATGATGTAGCATCACTAACATGTCCTAGAAGGACGAAACAGCTGTATGATGTAGCATCACTGACGAGTCCTAGAAGGACGAAACAGCTGTATGATGTAGCATCACTGACGAGTCCTAGAAGGACGAAACAGCTGTGTGATGTAGCATCACTGATGAGTCCTAGAAGGACGAAACAGCTGTGTGATGTAGCATCACTGATGAGTCCTAGAAGGACGAAACAGCTGTGCATCACTGATGAGTCCTAGAAGGACGAAACAGCTGTATGATGTAGCATCACTGATGAGTCCTAGAAGGACGAAACAGCTGTATGATGTAGCATCACTGACGAGTCCTAGAAGGACGAAACAGCTGTATGATGTAGCATCACTGATGAGTCTTAGAAGGACGAAACAGCTGTATGATGTAGTATCACTGATGAGTCCTAGAAGGACGAAACAGCTGTATGATGTAGCATCACTGATGAGTCCTAGAAGGACGAAACAGCTGTATGATGTAGCATCACTGATGAGTCCTAGAAGGACGAAACAGCTGTATGCTGCAGTTTGAATCATTGTTTGGTTCTACGGTATCGAACTTGTGTTAAATGGTGTTATTCACTTGTGTGTCTTTTGCACAATCATTAATGTGACAATAATCCATATCAGTATAGTTGTAAACGTACTCTCGTGATTAATGTAAATAGAAAATGCGAACAATTGATAAATATGAAACAGGAAAAACAGTAGTTAAAACCCTGGCTCCCGTAAAAAAATCGCTTTTGGTAGAACTGCAAAAATTTGAATCAACGTTAACACTTGTTGTAATGAATAAAAATGTTGCTGAACTTTATTGTGTTAAAGGATGATTTTAACAATGAGATAACATTTTCATGAGAATATTTCATACTTTGAAATTTTGCTTTTAAATTAACTCCTCCGTTTCTTCGATCACGTTGAGTAATTTATTTTTTTCCACTTTGATCACAGCTAGTGATCTTCGTTCCAACCTCGATGAAGCAGCGTTGCAATAAACGGGGTTTTATCTTCATTAGAAAATAAAACTGACTACAAATTTGACATTTTATGAACAAATCCAAAGAGATATTGCAGAAAGTGGTAAAATTGTAATAATTCGTTCAAACTATCGCCATTATTTAACGTTTCGGTACAAGAGCGTAACATCAAGCTCTCAGCACAGTGTTATGATGATATCAATGATGTAGACAATGTCACCGTTTTCTTGGTAAACGATATTTGGTCTAATTAAGTATGATATGTATTTTTTAAATCACAATATCGATCAATATATTATGTGTCTTTAGTACTATCTTTGAGATTGTCGTAGACACTGCTGTAAAATTAATCCCCAATGTTGGTAGCAACATATATGGTACATGCTACGTTTTAATCAATTGGAATAGAGGCACGGTTAAGTATATGCACGTGTTCTTTTGAAATAATTCAGTATCGAAAACTATGAAATCCATTGAATTTTGGGATTTGTACATATTTCCATCTGATGTTTAACTACTATGTCATCATATTGGGATATTCCTCTGTCGCTTATCGTTAGAAAACAGCATTCTAGAAGCATTCTAGCCCTAGGAGGAGGAAACAAAATATGTTACAGTTAATCTTTTATCATAATTATGAATTTATATTGAATGTTACTGTCAACTGGGTGTCCTTTGTATATGTATGATATTTCCTATTTGATGATATGGTTGTTTATAAGACCAAGAAAATACCAATATATTAGCATAATCATAATCCAAACTCAAATTCGGTAAACTAGGGCAAAATATGAAAAAATAAAAAATAAAAAAAATACATGGAGACCTCTGAAGAATAGTGGAAGAAGAATAAGGTCAGGTGTTCCGGAAGAGTGAGCACCTCTTGTATCATCACCCGTCACGTATATCCGTCTAAGGAAATAATGTCACGTTGTCAAATAGAATTTACTATTTTCGTGGATAGAATAAAGTTGGAAGTCTCGATACTCCGAAAATGATGTTACCACTGAAATAATTGCAGTATGTGGTGATTAGGGGAAATATAGATATTTTGACTCTGAAATATCAGCGGCAAACCGCAAAAATAAGAATCGCCGAAATATAGTGTTATTGGTGTATTTATTTAAAACGCTCTCTGAGAAAAATAACCGATTAATGATAAGGAATTGTGTCACGATTTAAACTAAAATGTGGTTTGAAATACATTAAAATAGATTTTAATCCCTACTCTGCACATTTTATAGATTTTTTTGTCAGAAACAAGACGACATTGTCAATATTTGCTTATAGTACAGCGTGAACATATATCTGAAATATTCTGGTCACACAGAACTGTCGCCGCGTAATAATTCAAGCAATAATGATTTTCTTTATGAATGTGTTCAACTCATTTTAGGTATGCTACAAAACACGGGGGATGGGGGGTGTGGGGTGGGTGGGTTGGGGGGAACGATTCTGTAGGGGCACCACTTTTAGTCTTATGTCATAGACTGAGATAAAACAAAAACATTATTTCCTAATTCTAGTACTGCGCGTCATGTACATTCATTAATATCCGGTACATTTACCGAGACTTGGTTCTAGAATGTATGGGAATGCCGTGTGATATATCGGATGGCGCAGTGGTAACGCACTCATCTAGATGTCCGGTTTCGATTCCTGGAACTGACGTATAAAGTTATGGGATTACCTGCCCGCCCACGTGGCTTTCTCGGGGTACTCCGATCAATATAAGTTGGAAAAATCTTGTCGTTAAAAGATTATAATTATGAAAAGACGAATTGCGAAGTCAAAAACGGGCCATCGCATGTTGACTTAAAACTTAATTTAACTTATTGAATTTACTAATTACGAAAATAGTTTTGTTAAGTATGAAAAACACAGTTACGTAGGTGATTAAATATGTAATCAGGTATTCACAGACGAGGTTATCGATACTCAATCCGGCCAGTTAAGGTGATAGCCAGCCACCGTGTAGACCATGTCAGGAACCAGTTAGTACAAACGTAACCTTCAGGGATCACTTGTGATCCTTAAATCATTGTCATTGATTCCGTGGCTACTTTATGTCCACGAATTTGTAGGTCCACGAATTTGTATGTCCACGAATTTTTAGGTCCACGAATTTGTAGGTCCACGAAAGGTTAAGACAGTATAAGTTGCGGTTTTTCTATGAAAAGATTTTTAAAAGATGAGCCCAACATATATGATGGAAATCAAATTAATATGACTATGAATCTGATGTAAACATTGATGGTTTAACCTTTGTGATGATCTAACCTTTCCGGTTGTCTACCCTTTCCGGTTGTCTACCCTTTACGGTGGTCTAACCTTTGTGATGATCTAACCTTTCTGGTGACCTTCCCTTTCCGGTTGAATTATTAATATCTTACGTTTCAGTTTTAGCAACAGTTAATGTAAAATAACATACTGTGGTATACCTATTTACTTGCAAGCAGTGACCCTTATGACACTGACTGTTGTCTCCCTAGACACCTGTCGTCACCTGTCCTCAAATGGCCATGACTGTTTGTGTCTCCCTAGACACCTGTCGTCACCTGTCCTCAAATGGCCATGGCTGTTTGTGTCACCATAGACTCTCTTCTTAGCCGTTGGTATTCAATAGAGTCGTCTATCCTCATACGGCTCTAGCTGTTCTTGCCTCCCTAGACACTCGTCCTAATATTACCCAGAACCCTGTACTTTAATGACCCTGGCTGTTGTTGATTTCCTGTACACCCGTCCTCATATGGCACTGACTATTAGTGTCGTCCTACTCAAACGTCCCCATATAACTCTAGTTATCGTTGTCTCCATAGATACCAGTCCTCATATCCCTGGCTGTAATTTTTTTCTCCAAATACCTGTCCTCCTATAACCATAGTTGTTTGTGTCCCCCTAGACACCGGCTGTTTCAGGGACATGGGTCTTCAGAGAAAGAAGCAGAAAAAGACAGGACGACTTCATATCTAAATGTCATTCTCGATTTGTTGAGTGTCCGGTCACGTTAGCAGTGCTCTCAGATTGTCACAAAACATTGCATGCTATGTATAAGGTCAGGTTAACCTTTTAAAAAGCATATTGTGACCTGGTTTGGTATAATGCTACCGTATCTAAGTTGTGTCATTTCAGTGTTATGGCGCTATAAAATAGTGTTTTTTGACGACGTAGATATTAAACAACAAATAAAACTTATCTTAACTGTTTTTCACAAAACAGCGTCTGCCATTGGGCCCATCATCTGTAGGTAAGTTTCATTATAAACAACGATTGATTTTAACTGTTGAGTGGACAATCGAAAACAAAAAACCCGCTGAGGTTTTCCATTTGCCGTTTATATCGACGTGGCATTTTAGAACGGCGCTTGTCATAGTAAATCATGTTTATATATACATATTCTCGTGGACAAATTTATGTATTTACTTCATTCTTTCTGTTATTAACACCAAAGACCATGTACTTGTAAAAAAGATTTTAAGAAAAGACAGTAAACAGTTCATTTATTGTCGCCTCGTTTTGATTATAGCTTTACCTAACAAATTGTTTAAATCTCCGCTGTGTCCATTATTGTTGTATAACTTTGACTGCTGCACAACATAACGATTTTTACACGTTATATCTCTATATTATGTCAGACACTACTGCTATGGGACTTGGTGGCCGAGTTGTTAAGGCGTCTGACCGTCTTAATTACTACCCGCCCCCACCCACACACACATCTGGGTTACGGGTTCCATGCCATCGTGGAGCAATTGCTGGCAACAGCTAGCTTTTCTCCGGGAACTCCTACTTTCCTCCTGTTCATCGGGAATTCTCTCTTTCCTCCTTTTGTCTGGCAACTCCTTCTTTCCTCATTTTCTCCGGGAACTTTAGCTTCCCCCTCTTCCCTGGGAACTCTTGCTCCCCCCTCTTCCCTGGGAACTCTTGCTCCCCCCTCTTACATGGGAACTCTTGCTTCCCCCTCTTCCATGGGAACTCTTGCTCCCCCCTCTTCCATGGGAACTCTTGCTCCCCCCTCTTCCATGGGAACTCTTGCTCCCCCCTCTTCCCTGGGAACTCTTGCTCCCCCCTCTTCCCTGGGAACTCTTGCTCCCCCCTCTTCCCTGGGAACTCTTGCTCCCCCCTCTTCCCTGGGAACTCTTGCTCCCCCCTCTTCCATGGGAACTCTTGCTCCCCCCTCTTCCATGGGAACTCTTGCTCCCCCCTCTTTGCTCCCCCCTCTTCCCTGGGAACTCTTGCTTCCCCCTCTCCCTGGGCTTGCTACCCCCTCTTCCCTGGGAACTCTTGCTCCCCCCTCTTCCCTGGGAACTCTTGCTACTTGCTCCCCCCTCTTCCATGGGAACTCTTGCTGCCCCCTCTTCCCTGGGAACTCTTGCTCCCCCCTCTTCCCTGGGAACTCTTGCTCCCCCCTCTTCCCTGGGAACTCTTGCTCCCCCCTCTTCCCTGGGAACTCTTGCTCCCTCCTCTTCCCTGGGAACTCTAGCTTCCCCCTCTTCCCTGGGAACTCTTGCTCCCCCCTCTTCCCTGGGAACTCTTGCTCCCCCCTCTTCCCTGGGAACTCTTGCTTCCCCCTCTTCCATGGGAACTCTTGCTCCCCCCTCTTCCATGGGAACTCTTGCTTCCCCCTCTTCCATGGGAACTCTTGCTTCCCCCTCTTCCATGGGAACTCTTGCTCCCCCCTCTTCCCTGGGAACTCATTTCTCCTCCTTTTCTCAGTGAATTCATGCTTTCCTCCCTTTCTCCGGTAACTCTTGCTTTCCTCCTCTACCGGGAACTCCTTAGAAGTATATTCTGGCAATACTTAGTTTAATAAAACTAAAGTCGTTATCAGTAATTAAAGGGCATTTGATATCAATGAAATATTTACGTAATGTTTGTCAAAGGGAGGTTACACCAGATGGCCTGAATATGGCATACCAATAGCGTGTAATCCTTGTAAAATATCCCCGTGTGGTCCCATCATCTTATTTAGTCGAGATATACTGAGACCAGTTATTGTTTAGTGACTACGATCATTAACATGAAATTAGTATTATTACATATATACTTACTTAATCATCGTTATAAACTACTACATTTATAGATTGATTTCTTAGCTAAGTTGTAGGAATTGAATCATTTTGTGTCAATGAAATCATGATCCCGATCCAGAAATGAGTTATAAACGATGCACACAGAGATGTTTGGAAGTTCCGATAGATTGTTTTCCTTGGTGGTAGATTTGCGTACAAATGGAATTTCAACGAAGCATAATAGGTGCCAGTTCAAGCGACCACAGCGGAAACACGGACAACAGGGTGAGTTTTCTGATTTCCGTTGAGACACAAGTCTTGGCCCATGTAAAACACCCCAGATCGATCTTGTTTACCATACGCCGTCTGGTGGCTGTCAATACAACGTATGTACGACACTGCAACTCTGTTTCAAATACCAAAGTGTTCCAGATATTATTAAAATCAGGAACACTGCCAAATCCAGGAATATTGTTTTACGAATGGGTCCTTATTACTTAGGTACTATCAGGCCTGAGGGCTCTGCTTAACGTCTTTGTTCAAAGTTCTCCACGCCCTCGTCACAGAAAAGACAACAATCTGCAATCCTGTCACTACCGAAAATTAGATGTTAGTATACAGTTTGTCTGTTAAATTCTTCACACCTTCGTTAAAGGACAGTTTTACGATATCGATCGAAAAATGGCTGACGTAATTGCAAATAACAAGTGTGCACTTTGCAGTAGATAAAGGATAGAGGTCGAGGGGTTCCGAGCATCGAATTACAGTAGGATATCAAATTTTGCCCCTTCAGTATTTCTAAGTAAACAGCAAAGACAGTTTCAGCAACATGCACATTGATCGTCTTACTGAAGAGGACAAATAATTTTCGTGAACACAGTATTTCTACCCTTTGGGCCCTTGTTAGATTCTTGATGTCGGATTCAAGAAGTTTGCATCCTCACAACAAGACTTAAAGTAGATTATACCTGTATCTCACTTATTTACTAATTGTGATGTAACGATTAGGGAACACATAGCCGATACAAGCGCGTGCACGGAATAGACGTTAGAATTCTTATTGGATGAGACGTGGAGAGCCTATATTCAAGGGTACGTCGGTATCACAGGAATGGTACAAAAATCATCAAAAGAAGTTGAAATTCAAGACATGGAAAATGGCGATCGCAGGAACAGTCTGTTCGTTGGACATAAATTGAATCTTGATTAAAAGCCGTGATCTTGTGACAACTAGCAACGTTGCAAGTTTGCAAGCGTCTACGTGATACTGCTTTACGACTGTAAACGGTTTTATACGTCAATCTGGGTCTAATAAACTCTTTACGTATTGATTTTGGTGGCAGTTAAAGAGCTGTGATACGTTTAAATATGTTCTAACGAGAAATACGATAGTGATTCATTACCCTTGGTTTTTCTTTATCAAATTAACAACCACATCTCTGTTAATGCTGTAGCAAAATTTGTATTCCATAATCCATATTTTCGCATTTTTGCCAAAAGCTTCAAACATAAAGGACCCCTATTTTTTAAATGAAGAACGCACTATATTACAATGTGGTGCGGTATAAAGATGCTAATTTCGACAAATCCTCGAAAAAGTCGAACCCTTTAAAAAAAAGTTGTACACCGCACATCTCGAATTTTCGGCCGAGGAAGATTCGTGGTACAGGTAGGTAGTTGATATGTTTTAGGAATGACTTTAACGCAGATCCCAAGTAGAAGAAGGCCACAACGGTCCACTTCAGAAAATATGGATGAAGATTGATGGATTCGGAAAAAACGTCTCTTGTCACATTGTCTGCAATGTCAATGCTGTTAATCCATTTATTTAACAGTGAGCGCTAAAGGATTTTGTGTGGAAATTCAGGCTGATTAAAAAGCAAGACGAAAAAGAAAAACAACAAACAAAAAAACACACACAAAAAAATACAAAACAAAAATAATATATATATATGTATATAAACAAAAAAATGTTTAAAAAGAACAAACTACATATGTGATTGCTTTGAACAGCTGATTGCCGGAACATTTATCGCAGCGCGGAATGAAAACTTTTGTCTCGTTTTTGGATAAAAACTACTATTCCAACCTCCAAGTATGGAAGGTCGAAATGTATAGATGGGAAGGAGGGGGTGGGTCAATGTCGTCTGGGGACCGGAGTATTAGAGGCTGGCAACAGTATGACCACGGAGGAAGCTGAGTGCCTGCTCACATTATGTTAACAACAGCAAGGAAAAAGGTAATGGGTTATGTCCCCTGGTCGAGACCAACCAGTTGATTGGTAGTACATGGTGTTCTCTATATAATATTCAGATTGAGCGGTAATTGTCTGTCAGCTCGCTGCCGATGTAATGTGATCGGGTGTCATCCACAATCATAAGACTATTGCCAAATAAATGAAGTAAAAACGTCGTGACTAGATACCTGTATTCAGGGTAGTTTTCACTTTTTTTAATGTTTATTCTAGTCTTACACCCACTGTATGCATAACCCTAACATATCATCTATTTATATCATATTATCGCTGTGAGAACGTTTGATTCATTTCAACAATTTATAAACAGCAGATGGAAGTAATGATGTTGTTGTCTAATGATTAGCTGGAGGCGATTATCTTATTTTAAAGGTAAGAAAGCAAAATGTAAAAGACAATGAACCTAGGACAAACAGAAAACGCTGCATAGATTTAGAAGTCTTAATGACGTCACGTATTTTCTCGGTAGTGGAGAATTACCGTTCGCGTGGAATTCTCTGTCTCGTTAAGAAATTAATTTGAGAATTTATGCTTGTGATAAGTACTATCTGATGCTCGTGTCAGTGTATTGAAAGGCTCATAATATAAGTAAGATTCTCTATTTTATTAAAATCTGTTGCATAAAAATTGCTGAAGAAACTGTACACATTTCTTTTCTAATTATAATAATTACGTCCACGTCGACGATAAATATAAAGTGACGTTACACGTGACAATACATGTTTGTAACATCGGTTTATTCAATGTCCCCACCATAAAACCAGGACGTATCACGTGATTTACACAGATATAACATCTCACCTATATTGAAACCGAGGCTCACGTTTCTTTTATCTAAGATAGATGGATCAGTTGATATATCGTAAAGAATTCCCGCCGGTGATCAGACTACAGTAATATCGCGTTATTAACCTGTAGCACATGTCTCCCCTAACGCTGATTTTCATTTTTTTAAATATTAGTTTTTCCTTCAAAATTGTTTTTTTGTCACTCTATTGGTCTATAGTGACTCAATATCTGGAATTGTTATGTCCGTTTTCCGCCTTTGTTGTCACTGTTACTATGGCTGTCCAGGCGTCTGTATGATGAGTGTGTCTGTTGCATTTTCTCCTTCAAAGCGTTTGATATTCAGGAGAAGATAAATACATTTATATTGTTATTAAGCCTTTAAAATTAAATTTGGTTATTGTCATCTTCCCTACATATATGATTCTAAATTCTGCTGGTCGGTACACCACTGTAATACATCTGATAGATGTAGATTTAGTTAACGTTCTGTGTTATTTTAGTATTGAGAACTCTGGTAAGAATCAATGCCTCGTACGCCTGACTTGGCTGGGCATTTTAGCCTATCTTATGTATGTTTAAAATTTGTGCCCGGAGGCCGTCATAACACATTCGGTTAGTATGTTCATCTACATAATCTTAGCTGGTTTTTTTGCAAGACATTAATTTAATTTAATTATTTGATATGTATGCTATTAAAACGGCATGTTCTTTTTAACACTTTGAATTCCGAAATGGTTTTATTTTCAAATATCACTTTATTATGACGAGGTAAAGTGGTAAGAGATATACAAATATACAAAAACGATCAACATTAACTAGAGATGTGACGCTTTATAGTTATCACAAAATACTGTGTACTGTACCATGGAGTGCTTCTCATTGGCTCCGCCACTCAGAGTCCAAATGTCACGTCATCACATGAACAATGGCATTACGTCATAAATTGGAAATGGTGCAAATTACAAAATCGTTGCCTCCGTTTGATTTTGTTCTCTAAGTTATGTCAAAAAAAAGGAATCTTGAGTTTTTTTTTCATTTCGTACGAGATTTTCAGAAACTCGAACACAAATTAACGACTGACTTGAATAAACGGCTTTCCTTTGATGTTTGGTTTCGACAAGATATGATGACGACATAATTGGCGTGACGTCATCAAGCAATTTTTTTACGATTGTCTGTTAAGTCTTGATTTAAGAATTTTGAGTTAAATAGATTAAAAATGATCTTTTTTACGATGGTCTGTTAAGTCTTGATTTAAGAATTTTGAGTTAAATAGATTAAAAATGATCTTCAAGGTGTTTTCTTAGTCAATTAAAATTGTGTAATGTATATGAATACTCTTGATTGTGTGAAATAGATACTGTTTAAACTGAGAGATTTTATCAAATGATCCTCTTTCTACCATACCAACATGGTATCTGATGATTGTATATGTTCTCTGTCGTTACTCCTCGATGGTTGGGATAAAGGGGTTATCTAGGTGATATTGTTACAAATAATTATACTTAATACAGGTAGTAAAGCGATACCTTAACTATCCGAGAGGTTCGAACAATAGATAAAAATTCTGCTAATTGAAAATAAAAAATTAAAAGTGCATTTGACATGAAAGCTCAATGCAGTGATTTTTCAATAAGATGTAATTGAATTTCTGTAACAATAATAGACAATTGTGTAGCGATGTAGTTAAAAGCTTCAGAGTCATATGGAGATATTTTCCTGATTAGTCCCAAAACGGTAAGGGGGTGGGGTATTGAATTTTTTTATCGGTCCGTCCGTCCCGGCGTCCTGGATGTTTTCAGCTCTAAAGGTATTCTCATCAAACTTTCTACTCGTATTAAACAACAAACTATCTTTGTTAAATTTGAGTTTAAGGGTTGTTTGGTCAATGTCACTTTAACTATTTTGAGAAAATCATTGCCAGCTTGTCAGCGCGCTAACTTGTAGGCGCCAGAATAGGACAGGTATGGCTTCAGCAATAGTCATTGTGCCTGTTTACTTGGTGTATGTTAATAAGCCTGTAAGTGTATTGAAGATGTCCCGAGTGAGTTCATTGTTTCTGTAAACCTATTACTTTCCTTGAATCAAATCAATATTTTGAATTTAATCAAAACCCCTCATTATCATAGTAATCCCCCACATCCCCTAATCCCTTCTCTATCCGCCCACAGTCTATGTAAAAAACATTAGATATATTGCTGTGTTGTGTGTGATACCATCAAAGTGAAACTAAAGACGGCAAGAGAATTGGCAGCCTAAAACCATTCCCCCATTAACTCCAAGCATAACATCCTAAGACAGTTGTCTGTTTATCAATAAAGAATATCCGCTTTTTGTTCTTTTTCAGTTTTCTTTTCCACGTTAGTCACTGGCTCGATAGGATTAACGTGGAGGAGTTTTTTTTTCTACTTCTTGATAATCCGGGGATTGACAATGATATTATTACCTGGGCTATGGTTTGGTCTGTCTCGGTCATTAATGAAAGTCTGTTTTGGTGTATTCATGAAAGTCTTATAAACAAATAAAAAACAAAAAGAAAGAAAAATAAATCCTCAAAACTTTCCAATGTTTCTCCTTGTTCCACTGGGTTTGAGGTATGTCGTCTTTTCCTGACTCCTTGTTCCACTGGGTTTGAGGTATGTCGTCTTAGCATGGCTTCTTGTTCCACAGGGTTTGAGGTAAGTCTTTTCCTGACTCCTTGTTCCGCTGGGTTTGAGGTAAGTCTCTTTCCTTCTCCTTGTTCCACTGGATTTGAGGTAAGTCTTTTCCTGACTCCTTGTTCCAATTGGTTTGAGGTAAGTCTTTTCATGGCTTCTTGTTCCACAGGGTTTGAGGTAAGTCTTTTCCTGACTCCTTGTTCGACTGGATTTAAAGTTTGTATTTTTCTTTCTCTTTGTTCCACTGGGTTTGAGGTAAGTCTTTTTCCTTCTCCTTGTTCCATTGGGTTTGAGGTACACATGTCACTTGATACGATTTCAGGTCATATGCACTTTAGCTAAACACTTTGTATTTGACAGCAATTTTAGTTGCCTGTCTGCACGTCCGATAACTGGTTAAATATCAACCAATATCTCTTTGGAATTTCACTCGTGTCTTGTAATGCAGATGTCGGTGAAAATGACATTCACGAAAAAAGAGCCGTATATCTTAACGTCAGGCAGAAAAGCCGAATAGCCGAATTAAGGTTCTTATTTGTTAAAAAAAAATTATAAAATAAAATGAAATCGTGTTTTTGCGAAACTCGTGCGAACTTTAAAATAATAAAATGCATGAAAGGGTTTATTTCTGAGTATGAAACTCTTTTTCAAATGGAGATTTAGCCGCTGTGTAATATAGCATACAGCTTTAAGTTTCTCAAGCAAGGATAGCCATCTGATCAGCAATAGAAAAATGCCACTGCGTTATCAATGTTTTTATACTCTTTCCTGTCAGACAGATTGTTTAAGTATCCAGGGTCGTCTTGACAGGGAGGAAAATGCCTATATATTTTTAAATAGAGTCTGACATCTTATGCAGTTTGTACAAAATGTTTACATATGACGTTGATGGCGAAGATCTCTATATGCGCACGTTAAATCGGAAAATGAACCAGACAGGTATGTAGTTAAAACTTATACCCCCCCCCCCCGCACCCCGACACTTTGTAATTCGGATTCACTATAAGTGATAATCCTGTCATCTGAAGGCTGGTATTTTGATATAATTAATATTTGCTGTACAACATTATTAAAACAGTTATCTAACAAAGAATGAAGACGATTAGATCGACGCGGTACCGGAAACGACATGGATTTAGTTTCAAGATGATTCGTCCATTATGAAATTCACATCTGACAGACGTCTGTTTACGATAAAACTTGCATCAAATTTCCCTTCGGGTCATAAATGTAGGCTCTCAAGCTTGTGGTACATTTCACGATAACGCATCCTAATGTACTAACATAATAAGTAAACATGATAAGTGAAAAATGTTAGATATCTGTTTATCTGTTGTATGACAATTCTTGTCAACGGTTCATCTGTCAATCACAACTAAAGACTTGAATCTGTTTCTCTAAATGATTATTCAAATCTCAAACATCAAATAAATTAATTGGATACTGAAGGAATTCCCGACGATATCCAACGAATATACGATAAGAGGGGTTTGTGTTTCTCATACAGGTTTACAGATCATTCTGTGTTGTCGAGGAATTGTATTCCCATTGTTCTGTATAACTTGTGGTGGGCCTCCCGTATGCTGTTCAGTGAGGAAGCAAGCAAACATCAAGTAGCATACTAAATGTCATCATCTTCTGAAATCATCAAGTGAAATTTAAATCAGCGATATAATTGTCGAAAAGTAACTTCGCTGCTTCAGATCTGCAAAATCCTGTATTTTTCTAAGAATTATTTTCTCTGTTCGGATTCACTACTCATCACCCGTTCCAGCACAGTCTCGTGTAAAAAGGTCATTAACCAGTCTCTTGTTGGGACAGTATACCCACTTAACTGATACACTACTTGTCAATAGTCACTTGTTGTACAGTACAAACATACGTCCTTGTTATATAAATTCACACCTTAGACCTTGTCTGAGGGAATCAGGCCAGGATTACAATATTACTGTAACGACAACAGAACAAATCAATTCTTTTATACCTCAGAGATACGATAACAAAATGAAAAAAATGTTTAATATGTACAAAAGTGAGGTGATTTTACATGTTACGGATATATCACAGTAGAACCGTAGCGTTGAAGACTGTCTATTGCGAGGTTATAATATCAGTTTGTTAGTGTTCACCCTCTATAACACCAGGTAAAATGTCTTGGATGATCTTTCCAAAAGCTCGACACCATCTTTTTAAATAAAGGTATTTCTCGTATAATTCAAAAGAGCTTTAAACGGCAGAAAGTTAATTCCAAATGATATTCTCAAAAAGTGTTCGTCAGAGACTTTATCTATATAAAGGTACACCCCTGATACGTATAATGTTATACCACGCTCCAGACTTTATCTATATAAAGGTACACCCCTGATACGTATAATATTATACCACGCTCCAGACTTTATCTATATAAAGGTACACCCCTGATACGTATAATATCATACCACGCTCCAGACTTTATCTATATAAAGGTACACCCCTGATACGTATAATATCATACCACGCTCCAGACTTTATCTATATAAAGGTACACCCCTGATCAGTATAATATTATACCACGATCCATGGATTTATGTCTGACCCCTTTGATGACATCACAATTGGACACAAAATGCAGAATTGGGTAAATATATGATTCTTTACATTTCTCACGAACCGTTTCTCTCCATATTGGTATAAACGTCAGCATTCTTGTTACGTATTTAACAGAGGGCGTGAATGGTATTTTTCATAATATATGTGAAGGACAGTGAGTATCTTGATATCTCCGTCTGCATTCTTTCTTTCTGTAAGTAGGATGTCTTCTTCGTGGTTGATTGGAGAGTTCACTAGTCTTTTACGTGTAGTTTTCGGGGGAATTGGTGGAGCTTGTAAATAGGTTATAAGACACATTTACAAATCCTATTTTGCTAATGTCTTGACAATATCCGAAATAAATCCCATTTGAAGACTTAATGAGGAGTTCAGGCACTGGTAATTCTTATGGAAGTAAATAAAACAAAGATCACAAGCACTTTGATTTAGTTTAATCGGTTTTTTATAATATTGAACTGCCTGCCTGCCTGCCTGCTTGCCTGATTCTATCTGTCTGTCTGTCTGTCTGTCTGTCTGACTGTCTGTCTGTCTGTGAAACGATCCTCTTCGCAATCAATATTTTTTATTTGTCAACATCCAATCTTCAAAATATATACCAAGGATATATATATATACATATATATATATATACAGTACGTATACCTATATGTTATATAAACGTTAATAAAATAGCTTCGTTTCAATACATAAATCATTGATTACCAGTGTTAGGGAATTATTTTCTGTCTCTGTATTAGAATCAATCTAACCTTGAAAGTTAAATGATAAATCAATGATATCTCCAAACATGTAATATTGATTGACAGCTTCTAATATCGTATTAAATTCAATCATACTCTGTGATTACCTAAAATTAATTCTCGTCATGCGTGACTTGTGTTTGTAATCACATCGATATCTTGATCAAGATCGCATTTAAATCTGGTCACGTGATTTCAATTTAAATCAATAAGATTTAATAAAAAAAAACAACTGCAAATCCTCTGATATTTATACATAAATAAATGAAAAAGTTATATTGTGAATTCCTTTCCTGATGCTCTAGGAAATAGTAATTATACTTTGTGTTGAGAAAAATAGTTTGGCTGTTGTTCAAAATGTATTACGTCACCTGTTTACAATTTACGTGGCAACATACGAGAGCAAATATAATACATGTTGGTTTGTTAAACAAGCATTTAATTAAAAGAGGGTTGGTGCTTTCTTAAATTTAGTATGAAGCGATACTTAACAATGAATTGGACAATACAAACCCTGTATATTGAAGTCGATATGCCCATCAGATCCGTATTTTGTGTTGAACTTTTCAGCTCCTAGCACAACATATTAACTACTCCTAATTTGGGTGTCCCACTATTCAGACACCCCTAAAACTATTCTTTCTTGTGAAATGCCGTTTTGCAAATAAATGTATGCAGTTTCAATTTCTTTATTCCGGAAGCCTTACGTTTATAAGATTCAACAATGTACATGGAATATTATAATGTTTGAGTGTTCTTACCTTCACTCATTCTTACACCCTAACCTATGTGCACTCTTACACTCAGACACGCACACATGCACTCATTCTTACACCCTACCCTATGTGTACTCTTACACTCAGACACGCACACATGCACTCATTCTTACACCCTACCCTATGTGCACTCTTACACTCAGACACGCACACATGCACTCATTCTTACACCCTAACCTATGTGCACTCTTACATTCAGACACGCACACATGCACTCATTCTTACACCCTACCCTATGTGCACTCTTACACTAAGACACGCACACATGCACTCATTCTTACACCCTAACCTATGTGCACTCTTACACTCAGACACGCACACATGCACTCATTCTTACACCCTAACCTATGTGCACTCTTACACTAAGACACGCACACATGCACTCATTCTTACACCCTACCCTATGTGCACTCTTACACTCAGACACGCACACATGCACTCATTCTTACACCCTAACCTATGTGCACTCTTACACTCAGACACGCACACATGCACTCATTCTTACACCCTAACCTATGTGCACTCTTACACTCAGACACGCACACATGCACTCATTCTTACTCACTAACCTATGTGCACTCTTACACTCAGACACGCACACATGCAGTCATTCTTACACCATAATCTATGTGCACTCTTACACTCAGACACGCACACATGCACTCATTCTTACTCACTAACCTATGTGCACTCTTACACTCAGACACGCACACATGCACTCATTCTTACACCCTAACCTATGTGCACTCTTACACTCAGACACACACATGCACTCATTCTTACACCCTAACCTATGTGCACTCTTACACTCAGACACGCACACATGCACTCATTCTTACACCCTAACCTATGTGCACTCTGACACTCAGACACACACACATGCACTCATTCTTACACCCTAACTTATGTGCACTCTTACACTCAGACACACACATGCACTCATTCTTACACCCTAACCTATGTGCACTCTTACACTCAGACACACACACACATGCACTCCGATACCTTAGCACACTTAAATATCACACACTCACTCGTATTCGTTGCAAGTACTTTTTTCAACCCCTCACACTTACAATCATGTACTACATCCATGAGTTACATATATATTGTACAGGAGAGTGAGAGAACAACAATATTGTTAACATTAACAAAGAATATATAGAGAGATATTGTACAGTGCTTTTAACTGTAAAAAGTAAGACTTTTCCAAGGTTACTTAATTTTTCGACATTATTGACACTAAGTAACAGGATAAGTCTACATACACTTGGTTCACACAAATCGTACGATTTCTGATATTTAATACGCAGTGTTCTGGCAGTGTTGGTATAATTTTCACTTTCTATATTAAGTTTATGTGACGACAATCTTATTCCTGTTTTATTTTTCTGATACCGATGGTCAATAGATTTACTTATGTATAACTGCATCATAAAATTATCCATCAGATGTTGATATTTAAAACCCAGTAGAGTTAGGAATATTGTCTAATAGTTTCTGAATGTGGATTTCATGAAATTTCTTGCGATTCAACCGTACATTATGTTTTCATCATAGTTACTATGTTAGGTACCCTACCTCTAATTTGTGTAATGCTAATATCATATTTACGTTCCAGTCATCGTTATCTAACAGTCTTTGTACGTAAATGCTTTCAATACACATTGATCAGTATTTAATTCTAGTCCAGTATTTCAATATTTTCAGTTTCCAAACTAGATGCAATGGAAATCTTACCAACTAATAACACACTAAATCACAGCTAATGTTGTTGCCAACACCTAAAATATTTTTACAAAAACATGAAATGTACTTTTTCAGAATAACTTCACAAAATAAAAATATTTGGCGCCAAAAAACAGAAAGGAAATAAAAATGTCACACTGGTGAAATACTAGCCACCGTATACCGCTCTGCTAGAGAGAAGTTTTCTATGGCTTGAGCTGTTGAGTGTGAGTGTAGTAAGCAAGGTGGCCCGTGTTCGTATTTTCGAGGAGGCATTAAAATAAAGGATGGCGCTGGTTAAAGAATGACCATTGAAAATATGTACGAACATGTAGAAATTTCCCAGTGTGCATCATGCTCGGAAATGACGTCACAACGGTATCACAGACGGATGTCTTATTATGATGACAAAGTTCTTGCTGTTTTTGTTATTGTTTAAAAACAATGGAACAAGACAGGACTGTTCCTTGGCTGTTCCACTTATCAATCGTCAAGGCCGATAATAAAATTTCATTTAAGAAATCAAATAATATCATTTGCTTTTGAAATGATTAAAATTATTGAATTATAAATAGTAAAGAGATATTGATTGATGTTCTAGATTCGGACAAAATGGCAGACAAATTATCATAACAAGCTGATATGTACTATTAGATTTGTCTAATACCCGGTACCGACTGCCAAGGTCATAAATCGGAACCAATAACTGTTTCATGCTAAAATATTCAGCGCCAAACTCAAGGATTGTATCGTACTTAGGCAATGGTTTGACGAGTAGCAGTCATTATTGATATCCAAACTCCAGGGAGTTGATTGACTATACTTATGCGTGCTCCCTCTCATAGCAATATCCGTTCAGAGCAAAATTCTATTTATAGTTTCTCCCGTGATTCGAGTGAGGTATCGCTGTAAGTGGCAGTTGTTATCTCAATAATGGGGCCAGAAGCCAATGAGCTTCTCTCATAGATTAGATAATACCGGCACTGGAGACAGGCGCTAAAGAAATTCTGATATTGTGATGAAGAACATCTGACGGTTAGTAGAGAGACTGTAATTACATGGAAAATTCCGTTAGAAATTCGACGAATTTTTACAAAGATGTAAAGTTGTCAATCAGATTAAGTTGTCTTTCGAAAGAACTTGGAACGTTTTTCGTCTGGAATAGGCCGGAAGTAGGCGGCAACTATCGAGTGATATTACATGAAATTGATTTTTAATAATAAGAGAAATTTAAGAAAGCAATTAAAAAAAGTACTCCTAAGCACGTGTAAATAGATTTGCATCGGTGATTTATAATTAGATAAAACAAGATCACTATTGAACTTTCGTAAACTTTGTCCGAATTGTCCTAAATTTGATTATGACTTTCAATATGTGCATGTTATGGTTTGATATTTTCAATTACACCATGGAAAATCGATCATCAATTATGACAATAATCAAGAAAACTATGTTACCACATTTTAAAGAAATATGAGTAGTAATAATTATATTTGACATGAAATCAGACTCAAGGGTAATTAATGAAAGTTAAAATTGTTTTATTGAACGATTGCCTGATCTTGTGACATTTGCACTCTAGAGGTGAACGCCCTAATATTTAGGTATCCGATTAACGATAATTATTCGATGTAATGATGTTTTTTGATGTCAATCATTTGTGTTGCGTCATTCAATAAAATGAGGCGTATTCGAGATCGTAGCAGGGCACGCACAGCCTTAAAGTAGCATGTGAATTAAATTACAGTCAGAACAAAACGTCATTTATTGCACCATAACTGACATCAATCACGTGAACATTATAATGGCTGTTCCTTTTAATGGATCAAATTGTCGATAATGAAACAATTTTCAGATTACAATCGGCAGTTTACGTTTTATTGAAAGTTACATGTATATATGAAAATTACGAAATATTGTCCAACTCTCCATCTAGAGACTGACATATGTTTTTAGTTCAATTTTGATTTGCCTGAGTCACCACATAAGCTTGGCCCTTCGCATAACAAGAACGAACCTTGGAAGGACAAAATAGTTAATTCATTATCTGACACTATTGTATCTGAACCTAAGTTTACATTGAAAGATAATATTTTACTTTTATGTCTATTATAGAAAATATATTCGTTTCTACTATATATATCTTTATATTTTAGACGGAAGGGCTTCCAGTAAAATCATCATCACTTTTGATGAATCTGCAGAGTAATATAGAATGATGTCTCGTTATATTTTACTCCAGAGTAGTATAGAATGATGTCTCGTTATATTTTACTCCAGAGTAGTATAGAATGATGTCTCGTTATATTTTACTCCAGAGTAGTATAGAATGATGTCTGTATCGTTATATTTTACTCCAGAGTAGTATAGAATGATGTCTCGTTATATTTTACTTCAGAGTAGTATAGAATGATGTCTCGTTATATTTTACTCCAGAGTAGTATAGAATGATGTCTCGTTATATTTTACTCCAGAGTAGTATAGAATGATGTCTGTATCGTTATATTTTACTCCACAGTAGTATAGAATGATGTCTCGTTATATTTTACTCCAGAGTAGTATAGAATGATGTCTCGTTATATTTTACTCCAGAGTAGTATAGAATGATGTCTCGTTATATTTTACTTCAGAGTAGTATAGAATGATGTCTCGTTATATTTTACTCCAGAGTAGTATAGAATGATGTCTCTTTATATTTTACTCCAGAGTAGTATAGAATGATGTCTCGTTATATTTTACTCCAGAGTAGTATAGAATGATGTCTTGTTATATTTTACTTCAGAGTAGTATAGAATGTCTGTATCGTTATATTTTACTCCAGAGTAGTATAGAATGATGTCTGTATCGTTATATTTTACTCCAGAGTAGTATAGAATGATGTCTCGTTAGATTTTACTCCAGAGTAATGTAGAATGATGTCTCGTTATATTTTACTCCAGAGTAGTATAGAATGATGTCCCGTTATATTTTACTCCAGAGTAGTATAGAATGATGTCTCGTTATATTTTACTCCAGAGTAGTATAGAATGATGTCTCGTTATATTTTACTTCAGAGTAGTATAGAATGATGTCTCTTTATATTTTACTCCAGAGTGGTATAGAATGATGTCTGTATCGTTATATTTTACTCCAGAGTAGTATAGAATGATGTCTCGTTATATTTTACTCCAGAGTAGTATAGAATGATGTCTGTATCGTTATATTTTACTCCAGAGTAGTATAGAATGATGTCTGTATCGTTATATTTTACTCCAGAGTTGTATAGAATGATGTCTCGTTATATTTTACTCCAGAGTAGTATAGAATGATGTCTCGTTATATTTTACTCCAGAGTAGTATAGAATGATGTCTGTGTCGTTATATTTTACTCCAGAGTAGTATAGAATGATGTCTCGTTATATTTTACTCCAGAGTAGTATAGAATGATGTCTGTATCGTTATATTTTACTCCAGAGTAGTATAGAATGATGTCTGTATCGTTATATTTTACTCCAGAGTAGTATAGAATGATGTCTCGTTATATTTTACTCCAGAGTAGTATAGAATGTCTGTATCGTTATATTTTACTCCAGAGTAGTATAGAATGATGTCTGTATCGTTATATTTTACTCCAGAGTAGTATAGAATGATGTCTCGTTATATTTTACTCCAGAGTAGTATAGAATGATGTCTGTCTCGTTATATTTTACTCCAGAGTAGTATAGAATGATGTCTGTATCGTTATATTTTACTCCAGAGTAGTATAGAATGATGTCTCGTTATATTTTACTCCAGAGTAGTATAGAATGTCTGTATCGTTATATTTTACTCCAGAGTAGTATAGAATGATGTCTGTATCGTTATATTTTACTCCAGAGTAGTATAGAATGATGTCTCGTTATATTTTACTCCAGAGTAGTATAGAATGATGTCTGTCTCGTTATATTTTACTCCAGAGTAGTATAGAATGATGTCTTGTTATATTTTACTCCAGAGTAGTATAGAATGATGTCTCGTTATATTTTACTCCAGAGTAGTATAGAATGATGTCTCGTTATATTTTACTCCAGAGTAGTATAGAATGATGTCTGTCTCGTTATATTTTACTCCAGAGTAGTATAGAATGATGTCTGTATCGTTATATTTTACTCCAGAGTAGTATAGAATGATGTCTGTATCGTTATATTTTACTCCAGAGTAGTATAGAATGATGTCTCGTTATATTTTACTCCAGAGTAGTATAGAATGATGTCTGTCTCGTTATATTTTACTCCAGAGTAGTATAGAATGTCTGTATCGTTATATTTTACTCCAGAGTAGTATAGAATGATGTCTGTATCGTTATATTTTACTCCAGAGTAGTATAGAATGATGTCTCGTTATATTTTACTCCAGAGTAGTATAGAATGATGTCTGTCTCGTTATATTTTACTCCAGAGTAGTATAGAATGATGTCTCGTTATATTTTACTCCAGAGTAGTATAGAATGATGTCTGTCTCGTTATATTTTACTCCAGAGTAGTATAGAATGATGTCTGTATCGTTATATTTTACTCCAGAGTAGTATAGAATGATGTCTCGTTATATTTTACTCCAGAGTAGTATAGAATGTCTGTATCGTTATATTTTACTCCAGAGTAGTATAGAATGATGTCTGTATCGTTATATTTTACTCCAGAGTAGTATAGAATGATGTCTCGTTATATTTTACTCCAGAGTAGTATAGAATGATGTCTGTCTCGTTATATTTTACTCCAGAGTAGTATAGAATGATGTCTTGTTATATTTTACTCCAGAGTAGTATAGAATGATGTCTCGTTATATTTTACTCCAGAGTAGTATAGAATGATGTCTGTATCGTTAGATTTTACTCCAGAGTAGTATAGAATGATGTCTCGTTATATTTTACTCCAGAGTAGTATAGAATGATGTCTGTATCGTTATATTTTACTCCAGAGTAGTATAGAATGATGTCTCGTTATATTTTACTCCAGAGTAGTATAGAATGTCTGTATCGTTATATTTTACTTCAGAGTAGTATAGAATGATGTCTCGTTATATTTTACTCCAGAGTAGTATAGAATGTCTGTATCGTTATATTTTACTCCAGAGTAGTATAGAATGATGTCTCTTTATATTTTACTCCAGAGTAGTATAGAATGTCTGTATCGTTATATATTACTCCAGAGTAGTATAGAATGATGTCTCGTTATATTTTACTCCAGGGTAGTATAGAATGATGTCTCGTTATATTTTACTCCAGGGTAGTATAGAATGATGTCTCGTTATATTTTACTCCAGAGTAGTATAGAATGATGTCTTGTTATATTTTACTCCAGAGTAGTATAGAATGATGTCTCGTTATATTTTACTCCAGAGTAATATAGAATGATGTCTCGTTATATTTTACTCCAGAGTAGTATAGAATGTCTGTATCGTTATATTTTACTCCAGAGTAGTATAGAATGATGTCTGTCTCGTTATATTTTACTCCAGAGTAGTATAGAATGATGTCTTGTTATATTTTACTCCAGAGTATTATAGAATGATGTCTCTTTATATTTTACTCCAGAGTATTATAGAATGATGTCTTGTTATATTTTACTCCAGAGTAGTATAGAATGTCTGTATCGTTATATTTTACTTCAGAGTAGTATAGAATGATGTCTCTTTATATTTTACTCCAGAGTGGTATAGAATGATGTCTCGTTATATTTTACTCCAGAGTAGTATAGAATGATGTCTGTCTCGTTATATTTTACTCCAGAGTAGTATAGAATGATGTCTTGTTATATTTTACTCCAGAGTAGTATAGAATGATGTCTCGTTATATTTTACTCCAGAGTAGTATAGAATGATGTCTGTATCGTTATATTTTACTCCAGAGTAGTATAGAATGATGTCTTGTTATATTTTACTCCAGAGTAGTATAGAATGATGTCTGTCTCGTTATATTTTACTCCAGAGTAATATAGAATGATGTCTGTATCGTTATATTTTACTCCAGAGTAGTATAGAATGATGTCTCGTTATATTTTACTCCAGAGTAGTATAGAATGATGTCTCGTTATATTTTACTCCAGAGTAGCATAGAATGTCTCGTTGTATTTTACTCCAGAGTAGCATAGAATGTCTCGTTATATTTTACTCCAGAGTAGTATAGAATGATGTCTGTATCGTTATATTTTACTCCAGAGTAGTATAGAATGATGTCTCGTTATATTTTACTCCAGAGTAGTATAGAATGATGTCTCGTTATATTTTACTCCAGAGTAGTATAGAATGATGTCTGTATCGTTATATTTTACTCCAGAGTAGTATAGAATGATGTCTCGTTATATTTTACTCCAGAGTAGTATAGAATGATGTCTGTATCGTTATATTTTACTCCAGAGTAGTATAGAATGATGTCTCGTTATATTTTACTCCAGAGTAGTATAGAATGGTGTCTCGTTATATTTTACTCCAGAGTAGTATAGAATGGTGTCTCGTTATATTTTACTCCAGAGTAGTATAGAATGATGTCTGTATCGATATATTTTACTCCAGAGTAGTATAGAATGATGTCTCGTTATATTTTACTCCACAGTAGTATAGAATGATGTCTCGTTATATTTTACTCCAGAGTAGTATAGAATGATGTCTCGTTATATTTTACTCCAGAGTAGTATAGAATGATGTCTCGTTATATTTTACTCCAGAGTAGTATAGAATGATGCCTCGTTATATTTTACTCCAGAGTAATATAGAATGATGTCTCGTTATATTTTACTCCAGAGTAGTATAGAATGATGTCTCGTTATATTTTACTCCAGAGTAATATAGAATGATGTCTCGTTATATTTTACTCCAGAGTAGTATAGAATGATGTCTCGTTATATTTTACTCCAGAGTAGTATAGAATGATGTCTGTCTCGTTATATTTTACTCCAGAGTAGTATAGAATGATGTCTCGTTATATTTTACTCCAGAGTAGTATAGAATGATGTCCCGTTATATTTTACTCAAGAGTAATATAGAATGATGCCTCGTTATATTTTACTCCAGAGTAGTATAGAATGATGTCTCGTTATATTTTACTCCAGAGTAGTATAGAATGATGTCTCGTTATATTTTACTCCAGAGTAGTATAGAATGATGTCCCGTTATATTTTACTCAAGAGTAATATAGAATGATGCCTCGTTATATTTTACTCCAGAGTAGTATAGAATGATGTCTCGTTATATTTTACTCCAGAGTAGTATAGAATGATGTCTCGTTATATTTTACTCCAGAGTAGTATAGAATGATGTCTGTATCGTTATATTTTACTCCAGAGTAGTATAGAATGATGTCTCGTTATATTTTACTCCAGAGTAGTATAGAATGATGCCTCGTTATATTTTACTCCAGAGTAGTATAGAATGATGTCTCGTTATATTTTACTCCAGAGTAATATAGAATGATGTCTCGTTATATTTTACTCCAGAGTAGTATAGAATGATGTCTCGTTATATTTTACTCCACAGTAGTATAGAATGATGTCTCGTTATATTTTACTCCAGAGTAGTATAGAATGATGTCTCGTTATATTTTACTCCAGAGTAGTATAGAATGATGTCTCGTTATATTTTACTCCAGAGTAATATAGCTATATAACTTGTGATAGAAATCCATTGAACAATGTCAACAAATAGACATGTTACATATTTTTAATCAGTTTGGGTTGTTATAAACGCTTCCATACTATAATTCGAATTATAAAATAGATCTACAGCATTTCAAACAATACATACGACAAAAAAGAATATAAGATTGAACAATTATGAAAGGACACTCGCCAATTCTGACATCTGTTTTATCGATATTTGTCCTGTACCTTATGGTAAACTACCGGCATGGTTATTTATGATCGAACTGCCACAATTCAGATATACATATACATGTATTCACGGGTCTGGTCTGGTATCATTGTGTCTTTAGCACCGTAAATAATGGCGATACCTTTTGATCAGATAGTTGTTATAGTAAATATCGATATCTGGACAAGGTCATAAACGAGCGATCCGAGTTGACCATGGCGATCATAGCGCCATCTGTTAGCAAAGCAATTACAATAGATAGACAGCAGGGCTTGGTTCTGATGGGCTATTAACAGTTTACAGCTCAGTGTTAAACCTCAAACTTCTCGACAGAGGTGAAACATTTAAGAACATTTCGTTCCATTTGTTTACCGAGTGCGTTTCGTTTATTTGCGCAGGTGTTGACACGAAAATTAATCTTACTTTACTGACGCATGTTTCCGATTCTTTTTGGTGTAATGGAAAATAGTTTTCAAAAGACAATGACTGGCATCCGGATTTCTTGTCATTTGGACGTTTTTCTGGAGTTATCACTGTACCCAGGATTTTATTCTGTTTTCTTCTCAAAGGGAGAGGTTACGGATTATTTCATAGCCATCAGATAGAACAGTTATACGTTTTTTTGTTTTTCAGCGAAGAACAAGTTACTGGAAGTCAAGTCATTGAGCGTAAGTGAAGTGTTATTGCTGCACCGTTACTTAGTGTGATTGAGATATTTATTAACTGAGAAAAGTTTCAGTTTCATTCACGAGAAATTTATGTAGTAGAAAGAGGTAAATAATATTTCTTTCTCTCCATATAAAATATTCGAAGATAAATTACAATGAGATATTAATTCTTATATCTATTTAAATCCTTCTTGTTTCTTTACGCTTTGTTGATATCTTTTATATTCATTTATTTAAGAAAGCGTTCTTATTTAGGAATTTCTAGTTATTGAAAAAGAAAAATGATGAATTGTTTAAATTGTGCAAAATTTCGAGTATACATAGTGTGTACCCGGCGGACGCTTGAGTATACATTGTCTTTGGCCATCGGACGCTTGATTATACATAGTCTGTAGCCGGCGGACGCTTGAGTATTCATTGTCTTTGGCCATCGGACGCTTGAGTATTCATTGTCTGTGACCGGCGGACGCTTGAGTATTCATTGTCTTTGGCCATCGGACGTTTGATTATACATAGTCTGTAGCCGGCGGACTCTTGAGTCTATATTGTCTGTGGCCGACGGACGCTTGAGTATACATTTGTATATTGCCGGCAATCGTTTTAACAGAATAAGTATTAAGTATACGTGATTAGCCAGTCGAAGCATGTTCTTGATATATCGTGGTAATTTATCCAGCTTTGGCGAGATTCAGTAAATGTTTTGAGACTATCAAGTGCGTTTTACACGTGGAGACTACTACTTGTAAAAACAAATATATTCCTATTTCGCAAGACGTCGTTTTATCACGTGAGTACAGATG
The DNA here is from genome assembly GCF_031769215.1 of Ylistrum balloti. Classification (NCBI taxonomy): domain Eukaryota; kingdom Metazoa; phylum Mollusca; class Bivalvia; order Pectinida; family Pectinidae; genus Ylistrum; species Ylistrum balloti. Next base: position 237,955 of record NW_026781897.1, read on the forward strand.
CACGACCAAAATATAGTTATATTTTGAGCCTGTCATATTCGAATGTATAATTTAAGTATATTTTGTAAAATATTTTTCTGTTGTCATTTTTTAAAAATTTGCTTATCTTTTAAAAGACTTTTCATTTGTTGTAATACAGATATAAGACAAACAAAACACTAACATCATCATCATCATCATCATCATCATCATCATCATCATCATCATCATCATCATTATCATCATCATCGTCGTCGTCGACGTTTTTCTGTAGTCTTGGTTTGACTGACAGTACTACATGAATTATGACAATGCCATAGGGAACGGACATATATTATCAGACATTTCATTGTGATAAACAATGGCGACAAACTATTTGTTGATAATATTTATTTAACCTATTTAAGCAACTCGTCCTTCCTTAATTTCAATTAGCTGTTTTTTGCAAATCACTTCATGCTGTTTCGGTTTGCCGGGTAAAATACTATCGCTAAGTCTTGTTTAACTACACACTTGTTGTCGGCATTTGTGATGAAGCGTCTGTCTGACCGGGACTATTTCTTGATGTGTCAGCCGGGTTTCTATCCTCCTTTGGTGCAAAGGTTACCGTGACTTCCGCTTCCACGTGACAACTTTATGACTGACAGTATGAATTTTCTCTCATTTATTCTCCGCACGTATTGCATTTAGGGCTTGGTTCGCAAGCGGCACATGCAGGATCGCTCGAGCTGCGCTCGCTATAATATAATTCCAAGTGTAGTGATATACTTGTCTTTTTAAATAACTCGCAAATAAACCCACAACACAGGGTCTCCAAATTTGTTGGTGAAGATTAAAGGAAAGTTTTACTATTATCAATTGGCGCGATATGAAGTTGGATCAGCTTGATACACGTTACTATGTCACATGGTTTCATTGTTGTTAACTTTGTTCTCCATTGAGAACATGACATTACTTACATGGATTGGCCAAGATTGACACGGCGGGTGTCGTCGTTGAGACAGAAGACTCTTATTTATTACCGGTTTATTCTCTGTATAATTTCTCCCTGTAAAAAGTATCGGATTATTAGAAAAAAAGTTTTTACCAACGAATGGTTTGTCTTGCAACGTTTTAAAATCAACATCTGTACAGCTATACGTTTTCCGAAATTACATTTAACTAGTACAAATCTTCTTAGTACTAAAAATATGAAAAAATGAACCATCCCGACCGGATAATGAGAGATGTTTTAAACACAAATTAAGAAAGTTAGAGTTCACTTCTTGTTTTATATGTAACAGGAAGGAAATTAAAAATGAAAAATTTAGAATACTTACAAATGAACATAGAAATTACTCATTTAGAATACTTACAAATGAACATAGAAATTACTGAACATAGAAATTACTCATTTAGAATACTTACAAATGAACATAGAAATTACTCATTTAGAATACTTACAAATGAACATAGAAATTACTCATTTAGAATATTTACAAATGAACATAGAAATTACTCATTTAGAATACTTACAAATGAACATAGAAATTACTCATTTAGAATATTTACAAATGAATATAAAATGAAACAAGGACCAAAATCAATTGCCTATCTCTTACTGTGATTGTACGGAAAACACAAGGTACCAGCACCTGTCAATATGAACTTAGATTAAATACATTAAGATAATGAATTAATCTTCATCCTATGTTTCGTCGCTAAAAGTTTGAAACCTAGACAGCTCGGGAATTCAAAATTGATCGAAAGAGATTTCATAATCTGGATGGGGAGGTAACAATAGTCCCGTAGTCCAAAACGTGTCCATATATCTGATAATACCGGAAGGTTGTCAGGTACATGTGACTATTGGGAATCGCGCCACTAATTATATAAATTGAAACGAGGCTTGCAAGTTATGGCAAACCTCGGTTTTTACCATCTGTAATCTCGGAGATTGTAAAAAAGACACAAAAGTGAATAACACATTTCAATACAAACCTAGAATTAGATACAGTAGTGCTCTGTAAAGACACCGCCTCTGTCGATGTAGATGTGAAGTTTATTAGAAATATTAGGCGACTACATGGAATAATAAGGTAAGACAGATACGGCGGTGCTCATGAACTGGGGTTTCGTAATTATCACATACCTGGTATAAATGTCAATCTCACAATATCAAACCCCATAAAAGTGTATATCTCTTCCTAATGACGCCACTAAACCGCCATCAAACGCTCTCGTAATTGTGTCACAATGCTAGATAGAAAACCTATAAAACATGATATATATAACTAATTGATTAAATGTCGAAAATCATGAATAATTCAAATGATATAGTTTTCCTCGAGGTGTGAACCCGTTAGCAGTGATAACAAATCCACACAATAGTTGCTAGGATACAGCTTGGTCGCTAGTTACAATGGTGTACTTCGGAGTCAGATGAAAAAAAAAAACTTTACCAAAAATTGTTTCCGCACAATGAAGAATCTGAAGTAAGCACATTGGTTAACTTGTTTTAAATAGCGGCACTGTTCAGAATACTTCAAAATACACACATATACGTGACATTAATCACAGTAATTTTTGAAGTATGGGGCTATTGCACCTCGCAATCTAGACTTTGATATCTCTTTCGCTCCATTTTCATTTCCAATTTCCATCTGTCGACACCGAGGTTTCAAAGATTCAGGCCTGAAACTTCTGCAAAATACGAATCCCTGTAAGTTGTAAACAATGTCTTTAATTACCTGTAATATAGACGGTACCATGTTAGTTGTTCGGCCTCAGTTGTGAACTTACGTTCCGGCTATTGTCTGGCGTCCATTTTTGTTACAATAATTTCTCGTTACTCTTTCTGATGGATAACGATGAAAAGTCAGTTCATACTAAAGAGATTAGGACATGATGAATAGTTGGTTCGAATTTCTATGTTGCATTTAAGATCATCGCCATGATCGCAATCTTTGAAAACAAAATTGACCATTTATTTTAATGTACAGAGCCAGGACTTCCAATAATACGTTATCAGTTGTCCACAGATAGTCCAACTGAAATTTAGACCTATGTTGCTTTCAAGATGGCCGCTGTTTTGAAATTTTCAGTCTTCATGGAAAGTCGTATAGAAAAATGACTGTCACTAACGGGTTGTGGACGTATGACAAATATGTCACACGATCAAGCATGTGGTCGATCAAGATCAAATTAACTCTTTTTCGTTAAATGAATCAGTAGATAGTACCTCAATATTAAAGCTCTGTAGCGTTTGGCTCTCCTAACACTTAAGTCTTTGTTCAGTACTAGACACAACGTAATGCTGACGTATATACTTCAAGAGTGCAAATATGACATGGCATTCGAATAGGTGTCTATTACAGGACGAAGTACGTCCGTAACGCGCTTACATGTATCTAAAAGTGACCATGACAATTATTATCATTTCTGTAGTTTGTAAACATCACGAGACTGTAGAGCAAACTTTTACTCGGAAAGCCCCGAACAGGAACACCGACTGTTATATATAGTGGCAGAGGAAGTTATTTAAAAAAAATAACGATATCGGGCGGAAACATTCAATGTTTTGTGTTATGTGTAATGTTTGTGTTGTGTTTTGTTGTATCGTTGTCACATCAACAAGAATAACAACATTGGTTTTGATTAACTGAACAATTAGTTATTGTTCTGATTAATCGACCAACAGTATAACGATGCCTGTATACCTACTGTATCTATATACTGTGTCTATAGACTGTGTCTATATACTGTATCTATATACTGTGTCTATATAATGTGTCTATATACTGTATCTATATACTGTATCTATATACTGTGTATCTATATACTGTATCTATATACTGTATCTATATACTTTGTCTATATACTGTATCTATATACTGTGTATCTATATACTCTATCTATATACTGTGTCTATATACTGTATCTATATACTGTATCTATATACTGTGTCTATATACTGTATCTATATACTGTGTATCTATATACTGTGTCTGTATACTGTATATACTATATACTGTGTCTGTATACTGTGTCTATATACTGTGTATCTATATACTGTATCTATATACTGTGTCTATATACTGTGTCTATATACTGTATCTATATACTGTGTATCTATATACTGTATCTATATACTGTATCTATATACTGTCTATATACTGTGTCTATAAACTGTATATATATACTGTCTACATACTGTGTCTATAAACTGTATCTATATACTGTCTATATACTGTATCTATATACTGTGTCTACATACTGTGTCTATATACTGTATCTAAATACTGTATCTATATACTGTATCTATATACTGTTTCTATATACTGTATCTATATACTATATGTATCTGTATATATATATATACTGTGTATCTATATACTGCTATATACTGTATCTATATACTGTGTCTATATACTGTTTCTATATACTGTGTATCTATATACTGTATCTATATATTGTGTCTATAGACTGTGTCTATATACTGTATCTATATACTGTGTCTATATACCTACTGTAGCACCAAATATTTGTTATGATTTTGGCGCTAACTGCGCATGACCGGATGCCCTTTTATCTTGTATAACTTGCAATGGAGTCGGAAAACACAGCTGTTTGCGGATTGTGCGATATTATTTTTCAACGTCGCACCTGCGAAGACATACCTTTTAGTCTCTGGTTTTGACAAAAAATGCAGTTTTTAAACCCATCACAATAAATTACTCTCTAAATATCTTTTAAATAGAGAAACTTTTTTTTCTTCTAAATTTGGAGGAAGCTTTGCCAATGTTTGTAATTATGAAACAAGGGAACTCTTTTCTACAGAATACTCTACCATCTTGAAATTACATTTCTAAGGCAGCACAGTTTAAATGAGAATTAAAAAGAATTAGAATAGAACAATTTAGAATCAGAACACATCTGAAAAACAAACAATTAATCACAAAGAGAAATAAAAATCAATACCACTATCTTCATAACGACTCACAGTCACATTCACAGGCTTTAAATATCATTAAGTTTAAGAGACGTTGTCGAAATTAAGTTATCAAATTTTAATTATTATTTAAGAACGCTGATAATGTCAAATTACGTGCTTAGGCATGCTAGGGATTCTAGGTGTCTATTTTAATTTTCAATTAATGACAAAAATTTTGTTCATTTTCACGCTTCGGTACACAAATTACGGGCTGGAATTCAAATTAAATGATCGAATTAAATAACATCGCAAAATAAATCGATAGTTAAATTTTAAAACAAAAAAAGGAACGGTCAGATTTATGATATAATCACGAAATTTAATCAATTTTACAGATGTCGCACAAAACATATTGTGGTATTGATCAACGGTGTTGACTGTCAATATTAGTTCATGCATTTTGTTTTCAGATGTTACATGACATCTTATAAAATATATTCCTTAATTCCGCTGCGCGTATTTAGCAAATTATAGTGTTACCGGTACATCTAATCCATTAATCCATCAGGTATCTCCATAATATAACAACTAAACAGGTTTCCGTTTCCTGTTCCGTTAAGTGGCGGTCACTACCAGACAAACTAACAGTGGAACGTTATCAGCTTTTAATTTTATAGAGGTAAGAAGAAAAGTGGTGACTAGAGAGTGAGACAATCAGATTAGTGGTGACTAGAGAGTGAGACAATCAGATTAGTGGTGACTGGACAGTGGGACAACCATATTAGTGGTGACTGGACAGTGGGACAACCAGAGTAGTGGTGACTGGACAGTGAGACAGTCAGGTAAGTGGCGACTGGACAGTGAGACAATCAGATTAGTGGTGACTGGACAGTGGGACAGTCAGGTAAGTGGTGACTGGACAGTGAGACAGTCAGGTAAGTGGTGACTGGACAGTGAGACAGTCAGGTAAGTGGTGACTGGACAGTGGGACAACCAGATTAGTGGTGACTGGACAGTGAAACAGTCAGGTAAGTGGTGACTGGACAGTGGGACAGTCAGGTAAGTGGTGACTGGACAGTGAAACAGTCAGGTAAGTGGTGACTGGACAGTGAAACAGGTGACTGGACAGTGGAGACACAGTCAGGTAAGTGGTGACTGGACAGTGAAACAGTCAGGTAAGACTGGACAGTGGGACAACCAGATTAGTGGTGACTGGACAGTGAAACAGACAGGTAAGTGGCGACTGGACAGTGGGACAACCAGAGTAGTGGTGACTGGACAGTGGACAACAGTCAGGTAAGTGGCGACTGGACAGTGAGACAATCAGATTAGTGGTGACTGGACAGTGGGACAACCAGATTAGTGGTGACTGGACAGTGAGACAGTCAGGTAAGTGGTGACTGGACAGTGGGACAGTCAGGTAAGTGGTGACTGGACAGTGAAACAGTCAGGTAAGTGGTGACTGGACAGTGAAACAGTCAGGTAAGTGGCGACTGGACAGTGGGACAACCAGATTAATGGTGACTGGACAGTGAGACAGTCAGGTAAGTGGTGACTGGACAGTGAGACAGTCAGGTAAGTGGTGACTGGACAGTGAAACAGTCAGGTAAGTGGCGACTGGACAGTGGGACAACCAGATTAGTGGTGACTGGACAGTGAAACAGTCAGGTAAGTGGCGACTGGACAGTGGGACAACCAGATTAGTGGTGACTGGACAGCGAGACAACCAGATTAGCGGTGACTGGACAGTGAGACAGTCAGGTAAGTGGCGACTGGACAGTGAGACAACCAGATTGGTGGCGACTGGACAGTGAGACAACCAGATTAGTGGCGACTGGACAGTGAGACAGTCAGGTAAGTGGCGACTGGACAGTGGGACAACCAGATTAGTGGTGACTGGACAGTGAGACAGTCAGGTAATAGGCGACTGGACAGTGAGACAACCAGATTGGTGGCGACTGGACAGTGAGACAACCAGATTAGTGGCGACTGGACAGTGAGACAACCAGATTAGTAGTGACTGGACAGTAAGACAACCAGATTAGTAGTGACTGGACAGAGAGCCAACCAGATTAGTGGTGACTGTGCAATGGTACAACCTAATTAGCGGCGACTGGACAAGAGACAACATAATTAGTAGTAACTGGAGAGAGGGACAACCAGATTAGTGGCGACTGGACAATGGGACAGTCAGGTAAGTGGCGACTGGACAGTGAGACAGTCAGGTAAGTGGCGACTGGACAGTGAGACAACCAGATTGATGGCGACTGGACAGTGAGACAACAAGATTAGTGGCGACTGGACAGTGAGACAACCAGATTAGTAGTGACTGGACAGTAAGACAACCAGATTAGTAGTGACTGGACAGTGAGCCAACCAGATTAGTGGTGACTGTGCAATGGTACAACCTAATTAGCGGCGACTGGACAAGAGACAACATAATTAGTAGTAACTGGAGAGAGGGACAACCAGATTAGTGGCGACTGGACAATGGGACAGTCAGGTAAGTGGCGACTGGACAGTGAGACAGTCAGGTAAGTGGCGACTGGACAGTGAGACAACCAGATTAGTGGTGACTGGGCAATGGTACAACCTGATTAGCGGCGACTGGACAAGAGACAACATAACTAGTAGTAACTGGAGAGTGGGACAACCAGATTAGTGGTGACTTGACAGTGGGACAACCAGATTAGTGGTGACTGGACAGTGGGACAACCAGATTAGTGGTGACTGGATAGTGGGAAAACCAGATTAGTGGTGACTTGACAGTTGGACAACCAGATTAGTGGTGACTTGAGAGTGGGAAAACCATATTAGTGGTGAGTGGACAATGGGCTATTCAGTGGGAGAACTGATTTACCAAATAATGATAAAATGTAACGGATCTACAACTACTCTCTTTGTGTGACATCGAAATTTTACAGCGAGGCGGGTCGAAATAATACACACTAATAAAAGGAGACGTGTGATGGTTCTGTTCCGGATTTTAACATTTTACGACAGATTGTAGCCATTATAGAGTCCTTAAACTTGTCTCTATATCGCCACACCAAGGCATATGTACATTTCTCGGCCAATAATGTACCCTTTTATTACCCTGTGTACAAGTTTTGTTAGCTTTTAATATTTTATCGGTATTATATTTCGTGATCAGAAATTTTAACACTTTGTATATATTTCTGGGGGGTTGATGCTTTTCAGCTGGGGAGTTGTTTATTTTGTACCCTGTATCTCGTAAATATCATTTACTTGGGTAATTTCAGGTAAAACTCTAGGCAAAGTGATATGACAAACTCGTATGAAAGAATCAATTTTATTTCATTGATACCTACATAAAGAAGGTTCATTTCCCTTTAAGGTGTTCCTGCAGTTGTATGTAAATATTGTACCTGTCGTCCCGGTGGTATCATCGCCGATAATTATTTTCTGAATATTTTTCACTTCAATATCATTGATTTTTTTCTTTTGTTTTCAAAGCCTTTTAGTATATCCTTTATTAGATGTTTGGACAGTTTTCAAGATGGCTGCCGTAACGGCATGTCAGACGAGAGGTACAAGTGCACACTGATTAAATTATGATTATTTACAATTAGCCGAGAGAATGAACCTTGTCGTAAGATATCCGAGAGCCGAGCCTTGTCGTAAGATATCCGAGAGCCGAGCCTTGTCGTAAGATATCCGAGAGCCGAGCCTTGTCGTAAGATATCCGAGAGAATGAGCCTTGACGTAAGATATCCGAGAGCCGAGCCTTGTCGTAAGATATCTGAGAGCCGAGCCTTGTCGTAAGATATCCGAGAGCCGAGCCTTGTCGTAAGATATCCGAGAGCCGAGTCTTGTCGTAAGATATCCGAGAGAATGAACCTTGTCGTAAGATATCCGAGAGCCGAGCCTTGTCGTAAGATATCCGAGAGTCGAGCCTTGTCGTAAGATATCCGAGAGCCGAGTCTTGTCGTAAGATATCCGAGAGAATGAACCTTGTCGTAAGATATCCGAGAGCCGAGCCTTGTCGTAAGATATCCGAGAGTCGAGCCTTGTCGTAAGATATCCGAGAGCCGAGCCTTGTAAGATATCCGAGAGCCGAGCCTTGACGTAAGATATCCGAGAGCCGACCCTTGTCGTAAGATATCCGAGAGCCGAGCCTTGTCGTAAGATATCCGAGAGCCGAGCCTTGTCGTAAGATATCCGAGAGCCGAGCCTTGTCGTAAGATATCCGAGAGCCGAGTCTTGTCGTAAGATATCCGAGAGCCGAGCCTTGACGTAAGATATCCGAGAGTCGAGCCTTGTCGTAAGATATCCGAGAGCCGAGCCTTGACGTAAGATATCCGAGAGAATGAGCCTTGACGTAAGATATCCGAGAGCCGAGCCTTGTCGTAAGATATCCGAGAGTCGAGCCTTGTCGTAAGATATCCGAGAGAATGAGCCTTGTCGTAAGATATCCGAGAGCCGAGCCTTGTCGTAAGATATCTGAGAGCCGAGTGTTGTCGTAAGATATCCGAGAGCCGAGCCTTGTCGTAAGATAGCCGAGAGCCGAGCCTTGTCGTAAGATAGCCGAGAGCCGAGCCTTGTCGTAAGATATCCGAGAGTCGAGTTTTGTCTAAGATATCCGAGAGCCGAGCCTTGACGTAAGATATCCGAGAGTCGAGCCTTGACGTAAGATATCCGAGAGCCGAGCCTTGTCGTAAGATATCCGAGAGAATGAACATTGACGTAAGATATCCGAGAGTCGAGCCTTGTCGTAAGATATCCGAGAGCCGAGCCTTGTCGTAAGATATCCGAGAGCCGAGCCTTGTCGTAAGATATCCGAGAGCCGAGCCTTGTCGTAAGATATCCGAGAGCCGAGTCTTGTCGTAAGATATCCGAGAGCCGAGCCTTGACGTAAGATATCCGAGAGTCGAGCCTTGTCGTAAGATATCCGAGAGCCGAGCCTTGACGTAAGATATCCGAGAGAATGAGCCTTGACGTAAGATATCCGAGAGCCGAGCCTTGTCGTAAGATATCCGAGAGTCGAGCCTTGTCGTAAGATATCCGAGAGAATGAGCCTTGTCGTAAGATATCCGAGAGCCGAGCCTTGTCGTAAGATATCCGAGAGCCGAGTGTTGTCGTAAGATATCCGAGAGCCGAGCCTTGTCGTAAGATAGCCGAGAGCCGAGCCTTGTCGTAAGATAGCCGAGAGCCGAGCCTTGTCGTAAGATATCCGAGAGTCGAGTTTTGTCTAAGATATCCGAGAGCCGAGCCTTGACGTAAGATATCCGAGAGTCGAGCCTTGACGTAAGATATCCGAGAGCCGAGCCTTGTCGTAAGATATCCGAGAGAATGAACATTGACGTAAGATATCCGAGAGTCGAGCCTTGTCGTAAGATATCCGAGAGTCGAGCCTTGTCGTAAGATATCCGAGAGCTGAGCCTTGACGTAAGATATCCGAGAGAATGAGCCTTGACGTAAGATATCCGAGAGAATGAACCTTGTCGTAAGATATCCGAGAGCCGAGCCTTGACGTAAGATATCCGAGAGTCGAGCCTTGTCGTAAGATATCCGAGAGAATGAACCTTGTCTAAGATATCCGAGAGCCGAGCCTTGTCGTAAGATAGCCGAGAGCCGAGTCTTGTCGTAAGATATCCGAGAGCCGACCCTTGTCGTAAGATATCCGAGAGAATGAGCCTTGACGTAAGATATCCGACAGCCGAGCCTTTTCGTAAGATATCCGAGAGCCGAGCCTTGTCGTAAGATATCCGAGAGCCGAGCCTTGTCGTAAGATATCCGAGAGAATGAGCCTTGACGTAAGATATCCGACAGCCGAGCCTTTTCGTAAGATATCCGAGAGCCGAGCCTTGTCGTAAGATATCCGAGAGCCGAGCCTTGTCGTAAGATATCCGAGAGCCGAGCCTTGACGTAAGATATCCGAGAGAATGAGCCTTGACGAAAGATATCCGAGAGCCGAGCCTTGTCGTAAGATATCCGAGAGCCGACCCTTGTCGTAAGATAGCCGAGAGCCGATCCTTGTCGTAAGATATCCGAGAGCCGACCCTTGTCGTAAGATAGCCGAGAGCAGAGCCTTGACGTAAGATATCCGAGAACCGAGCCTTGTCGTAAGATATCCGACAGTCGAGCCTTGTCGTAAGATATCCGAGAGCTGAGCCTTGACGTAAGATATCCGAGAGCCGACCCTTGTCGTAAGATATCCGAGAGCCGACCCTTGTCGTAAGATAGCCGAGAGCCGATCCTTGTCGTAAGATATCCGAGAGCCGACCCTTGTCGTAAGATAGCCGAGAGCAGAGCCTTGACGTAAGATATCCGAGAACCGAGCCTTGTCGTAAGATATCCGACAGTCGAGCCTTGACGTAAGATATCCGAGAGCCGATATTCGACCTTGAGTTTTTTGACGTTTTTGAAGAACATGGCCTTCAAGGCGAGGAAAAAAACATTGACTGGAAATTGTACTGACTTTGTGACTGAATATTATATAAACCAGGTTAAGTTTCAATTCTATATTCCATAATAGCCCAAATGTCATTTTCAATAAAAAGAGCCTTATCCTGTTGGCGCGTTAGGAGACCTCACTTACGACTGTAAACGGATTTGACTTGAAGTTGTTGAGGTTATATGGGAAGGAACTAACACTTTGTGAGAATATTAAAAGTATTTCCCGGTTGGTAGCTTGTGTCCCCCATTACAAAATGTCAGGTGGACATAGTATTTCTGCTGGCAGTGATAACTGACCACCTTGTTGCGGTATGTATTTTATAAGTCTAAAGCGAGCCCAGCCAGTTGGTGAACATTTCAGTAGCTAGTAAAGATTGTGACAGAGAATGTCAGGCTTCCATCAAAACTGTTCTTATTGTTTATGATCTGGACGTTTTCAATTGAAAACATTCAGTGTAAAATTAATCCCACGTGGAAGCTGTTACATCCGCCTAGCATCCTCCCGCGATCAGATATTTATCGAGTTAGATGGTTAGATTTCGTTATTTTTTCTGTGCGCTTGATTTTGAGCGAGCATTGTAATACTTTAAGTAAGACTATTCACAAAGTTATAACACTTTTTAAGAAAAAATTGTTAAAGATTATCAATTCAAATTTACGCCCTCGGTGTTTTGATCTGTGATAGCCGAGTCCATCACGTGACCTTTCGGAACCTCATGTTAACCCGCCGTTTTGTTATGATTTCTAATTTGCACGCGCAACTCTCCGAACGATAATGATCTGAATTAATCTTGGGTCGCTCCTATTTTTATTTTTTGATATTTTTAGTAAAATGGTGATGCAAACTTTAAAATATTATAATTAACAGAAAGTACACAATTTTAACAGATATTTAAACGTTATAATGCTTTTTATCAGTTATGAAGTGAAAATCTAACCATTTTGTCCTTTTAAAATGAAAGCCATATTTTAACCTTACTGCTGTATAAACACATGACCCAATGGCATTCATATAACAATAACTTCGCCGAGGATGTAAACCTGATATAAACAAAAACAGTTACACGTTAAGTGACGGTAATAAAACTTCCGATTATTGGTAAGGTTTTAACTGCCTTCTCGCTATATACTATATGCATATATGAATAAAACAATTTTGTTTTTGTTTACAGAGCGCTTCTAACAAAGAAAACGACAATGAATTATACCGTCATTCAGGATCCGGAAGTGAACGTCACTGAATTCATGAACGATACAGCTGGTAAGTGTCACAGTACATTTCACTTGGTGTGTGTACAGCAGTGCTGAATTATAATAATTTTACTTAAATTTTGTCAAATATTCTTTGAATGGCTCTATAAATTCCTAATTGATTACGTGAAATATGTCCCGGAAAGCCGGAACATTTCAAGCTGTACCACGTGATTCCTTACTTCTGCCTATCGCTACAATGTGATTGAGATTTCGTGTTGATTCCTCGGGAGAATAGAAGTATTTCTGTAAATAGTCCTACGACTAATCTTGTTTCTCTTTAAGAAGAAATAAAAAACCTGACGAGACGTTCAGTCTGCTGAGAACACTGGATTAATTAACACATTGCTGATAACAATCGTAATAACGAACGGTAATCAGTTCAATTAATTACATGCTGCTGCCCACTCGCAGATTTTTAACGCCCCTTCCCCCTTCCCCCGGTCCCTCTCTTCCTCCTCCCGCAATGAAGTTAAGGAGTATATTGATATCAGCTTGTCTGTCCGTCTTTCCGTAGAAAAAATATGTCCGGACAACTAAATTACAGGATCGACTTCAATGAAACTACACAGGAATGTTGGAGACCATGTGTACATGTGAATGCAACATTTTTTTTCCAACAAAATATTGGTTGATACGGTAACCAGTAAATATAGATAGGATTTTGTTAAAAAAAATGTGTCTAGACAAGTTCTTCTGAACTTATGTTTCAGTTTCATTTTTACATAAATGTTAGGTACAATGTGTAAACGTGCATTCCTTTATAAACAAAACGTTTGGTGGCCTCAGTCACTGGAGGCAATTGTCTTACAGTTCTAGTTCTATCTGTATCAAGTTAGACATATGGCTCCTGGTACGAATGAACTGTCTATAGACATTTATAAATTAACTAGAAAATAGCTTATTGAATGGATTAAGGAGATATTGGCCTGAATATTAGAAAGAAACAGTTTCCCACTGCTTGAAGAACACAAGTATATATGTAGTTCAGTATTGTACCGATGTCACCATTCGCCAGAGATTCACGTGTTCATCATATTCTATTAACCAGCGGATGTACACAGACTTAATTAATTGGCGTGAATAGAACTGTGGACTTTTTTATTTCTTCGGAAATAACATCATAACTGAAAGACGTCGTTAGAGACGATTTATTTATGGAACTAGTAATTAAGGTTTAGAAATGTATTGTGACTGCAAACTTACTAATTGGGTAATGTGATATTTTTGTATAAGAGACCTTCGTCACGAAGAAGGAATGACCAAACTCTTCACACATTTCCATGGCATCACCAACAGGACAGATCGTTATATAACGCCATGAGTTAACCGTTAGGAAACATATTCAGGCCTTAACCTCAATCTCCTTGTACTCTTCTCAGTAAACTTTATGAAAATCTAATCTTATCCTTGCGAAACACCTGGTCTTTTTTTCATGGTACTTCTTTTCCACGTTTCCACGAGTTTAATTTGTCCGTTTTTATTGAATTTTAGTCTAAATGAAGATTCTGTTGACATTTCGGTGTTTTTTGTTTTGTTTTGTTTTGTTTTTTTTTTCTTTTTTTGCGATTTTGAATTTTTTACTTGTGTTGTTATCGATCTTTAATCATATTTAAGGGAAATCGTGACGTCACTATTCTCCTGCCTTACATGGTACCTCACGGTTACGAAATGTGGTCGAACGCCCTTGTATGGCCATGAAATGTCCCTGATTTTGCAGACGACCGAAATTTTCTACAAAAAATCGCACCGCCAATCGTTGAAGCACGACTATTTTTAAGCATGACTGATTTTAAGATATTCTAGAAATAAGAGGTTTCCAACTATTCCAAGACATATCTTGTGTGAATTTATTGACGGGGAATGTTAATGTAACCTGACGGTCGAATACACAGGATAGAGGTGAGTTCACGTCCCGTTCACGAGGAGCGGAAATGGATTAGACATGTAAATACCTGGGGATTACTTTGCACATATTCCAATGATATATCTGAGTTCTATTCTACCAATAGAAAGAAAGGCTTCAACCACACAATGGTAAACACTCCATGTCTCAATGATTTACATTTAAGAATAACTTTGATGTAAATCGGATCGACTATTTAATGGTACGGTATATTTCAGTCTTACAAAACAAATACAGTCTATCTATACATTAGTGGCTTTAATGGACAGACGGTTTTTACATCGATGTTGAATTCCTTCAGTTGTACACGTGTCACAGAGACAAGCGACGTAAAGAGACAGGAGTTTCTTGGGAGAGGAATCAAAGGCACGTTTGACATTTCTTTAAAATGAATTCGTTAAAAAGATCAGATTTATTTCATTTATTCTATTTTGTTCTGTTGTTTTTTTTTTTTAAATAAGGCAAGTTTATTAAGATTTGAAAACGACATCGTTGCTTCAACGACAGCGTGACTATGTGAATTTCACTTAACACAGCACAGCTCACGACACCATTGAAAAAAATATTGATATTGTTATAGCGAAAACATGTAATAGATATGTTATAGTTTTGTTGTGCTGACCGTTTTTATCAAACCCTGGCAAATCAAGATCGGAGTTAGCTCATATTGAACGCAATTTGAACATGTTTGGCATTTACGAGGTGTAGTAAAACACCAGGAGACGGGGAAAACAGAATCTTTTTTGATGTTGAAAATCGTTCTCTAAAAAATTTACATACGCGATGGCATCATTGATGTAGTAGTTTAAAGTATGATTTGTATAGAGTAAATATTGTGAACGATCCAACTTACGTGTGTGTCAATGGGTGTGAAAATGTAATTCATTACTTGTGTGATTGTATACTGTATACACCAAAAAGACAAGTTATGATAGATGATCTCTCACGTTACTGTAATGTTTCTATTGATGTTATTCTTTCTAGTTCCTCAAACCTGTCTGATGAAGATAATGAAAATGTTTTTTTCTTTTAGTTCAAACATACATTAAAAATAGTAAAAGAGTTTAAGGTTAGCAGCATATTTATATATTATGTCATTACATATATATTTCCTACGCCATTATCCTTCCTTCCTTCCTTCCTGTCTTCCTTCCTTCCTTCCTGTCTTCCTTCCTTCCTTCTTTCCTTCCTGTCTTCCTTCCTTCCTTTATGTCTTCCTTCCTTCCTGTCTTCCTTCCTTCCTTTATGTCTTCCTTCCTTCCTTCCTGTCTTCCTTCCTTCCTTTGTGTCTTCCTTCCTTCCTTTATGTCTTCCTACCTTCCTTCCTTCCTTCCTTCCTTCCTGTCTTCCTTCCTTCCTTTATGTCTTCCTTCCTTCCTTCCTTCCTTCTTTCCTTCCTGTCTTCCTTCCTTCCTTCCTTTATGTCTTCCTTCCTTCCTTCCTTTATGTCTTCCTTCCTTCCTTCCTGTCATCCTTCCTGTCTTTCTTCTTTCCTTCCTGTCTTCCTTCCTTCCTTCCTTTGTCTTCCTTCCCTCCTTCCTTCCTATCTTCCTTCCTTCCTTCCTTCCTGTCTTCCTTCCTTCCTTCCTGTCTTCCTTCCTGTCTTCCTTCCTTCCTATCTTCCTTCCTTCCTTCCTGTCTTCCTTCCTTCCTTCCTGTCTTCCTTCCTTCCTTCCTGTCTTCCTGTCTTCCTTCCTTCCTTCCTGTCTTCCTTCCTTCCTTCCTGTCTTCCTGTCTTCCTGTCTTCCTTCCTGTCTTCCTTCCTTCCTTCCTTCCTGTCTTCCTTCCTATCTTCCTTCCTTCCTGTCTTCCTGTCTTCCTTCCTATCTTCCTTCCTTCCTGTCTTCCTTCCTTCCTGTCTTCCTTCCTGTCTTCCTTCCTTCCTTCCTGTCTTCCTGTCTTCCTTCCTATCTTCCTTCCTTCCTTCCTTTATGTCTTCCTTCCTTCCTTCCTATCTTCCTTCCTTCCTTCCTTCCTATCTTCCTTCCTTCCTGTCTTCCTGTCTTCCTTCCTATCTTCCTTCCTTCCTTCCTTCCTGTCTTCCTGTCTTCCTTCCTTCCTTCCTGTCTTCCTTCCTTCCTTCCTTCCTTCCTGTCTTCCTGTCTTCCTTCCTTCCTTCCTGTCTTCCTGTCTTCCTTCCTTCCTTCCTTCCTTCCTTCCTTCCTTCCTGTCTTCCTTCCTTCCTTCCTGTCTTCCTGTCTTCCTTCCTTCCTTCCTGTCTTCCTGTCTTCCTTCCTTCCTTCCTGTCTTCCTGTCTTCCTTCCTTCCTTCCTTCCTGTCTTCCTTCCTTCCTTCCTGTCTTCCTGTCTTCCTTCCTTCCTGTCTTCCTTCCTTCCATCCTTTTCCGCCTATCTTTCTTTATTCATATAACTGTATATTTGATTAAAAACTGTTATTGCTGTTATGTAACTTGTATAATGAAATATTTTGGAGAAGGCGTTTATAAGTTGTGATAACTTGTGCCTTATCCTTTTTGTTATAAGAAAAATAGAATACGTTTAAAAAAAAATCTAAAAAAGAGTCTGTTTGGTTTTAGAGCTAAGTAGGTGGACAGCATCTTGATCTAAAGCAAAATATATTCACTGACCGTAGTAACATTTTCAAAAAGAAACTGGTGATATGATTTGCAAACTCGCTTTAAAATCACTTGATGACGTCACAATGACGTCATATTCTTTACAGTGATTGGAATCGGTAATCGATGAACAAATTCGCTGATAATTGCATTCGGTGCCATTAAAATGATTTTATCATCATCTGTATCACATTGTCATAGCATCAAATATTGTTTATAAAATTACGTCGACAAAAACTATAACAATAAATTACACCACCTTTCAGATATCACACATCATTATTTAGCAACAATCATGAAAATTCTCGTCAAGAAAGAAATATCACCGAAGCCGCCAGCTGGGATCTGGGGTGTACTTTGTAAGTACACGGTCACCATAGTGACGTGGAGAGGGGTTCGTGAAGTACATCAGGACATGATAACGAGATTTT
The DNA here is from genome assembly GCF_031769215.1 of Ylistrum balloti. Taxonomy (NCBI): domain Eukaryota; kingdom Metazoa; phylum Mollusca; class Bivalvia; order Pectinida; family Pectinidae; genus Ylistrum; species Ylistrum balloti. The sequence continues at coordinate 255,429 of NW_026781897.1, forward strand.
AATCCTATTTTTTCCCATTATTTGTTTCCGGGATATTTCTGGCATGTCGTAGATGATCATTTTATTGATTTGGACCTAGCCTGACACACCCTAACAGAACGAGACGACCAGTAACTACAGAAAACATTCAACTTTACTTCCAGAATTCCAATAACGATATGTTGTTTACATCTCATACTTCCCGTAAATCCATAATTCGTAGATAAACCATTTCTTGTTTAATTTATAATTTGTGTCTACTGTATCTTATTCTAATTGTTTGCTCCAGGATACTATTAACCTGTAAGTTATTAGTACACCCTCTGTACAAATTATCTCGATACAATGGTATGCCTGAGGTGGTGGTCGATATTTAGCCTCAAATGTACGTTAAATAGGCCGTACAGTAAGTGTTGTATTTTTATGGTTATAATTTTCTATTCCAAACCCTACAACCTCTCTATCAAACTTTCATCCCTCATCTCCCCATTCGATCTAGTTTTTTTCATTCTCTCATTCTTCCCACTTATGGGATTTTCAATAAAAACACTACCATTACTAGCAATGGTTATCCGATGAGTTGTAACATACTCAGCAGCAACTCCCGTTGTTAGAATACAACTGCCACACCAGAAGCGTCCAATCAAAAAAGCTGTTGTATGACGGTAAGGTGTTGTCACACCACTCTCACAGCAGTACGAACCTTCGGGAGAGCCAATCTTAGAGGATCGGCAGTACAAATTACTACATGTTTGCAATAAAGAGGAAACAGTCTTTAAGAACAAAAATCTACTATTTTATATCAAACAAGTTTGAGTGTTTACCTGTTTCTAGATCATACATATTAATAATGTAACGATACAGAAGATAAACAATTGACTAATTTAATCACTAATAAGTTACTGTTTATTTTGGTTTACAAGGTGAAGATAAAATTACTTTCATTTCATGTCGAGTAGGTAAGTAGTACTAATGGTGATTTCTAGGCCTCATATCGACAAATTACTGTAAATCTCTCACAAAGTGGTAGTAAATGATACTTGTGTGACTAATTAGCTGTCACATGAATATCTGACATCTCAATTTAATACAAATTTCCGAATAATTTATTCAATTAAGTATATATACACCTCCTACCTTTAATCTTAATGTCGTACACAACATGCACCTGTAATCCTGCCTTAGAATTAATCTTTTGTTTTGTTTTTGTTTGTTGTTGTTGTTGTTGTTGTTTTCTTGTTATACACCAAGCATTAGTCGTGATATCGCAAAAAAAATACGCTGTGGATACACCACTTTCATGACGTACAAGTTCTATATTTAGATTCGGTGACTCCGAGTCCAAGTTGACCTGTCGCCATGGCGATAAGCTTAAATAGGTGTTCCGTCAAGGTGAAGCATTATTTGAAATGTTGAGAATACAAGGAAACTATCACTAGGCCTGTACGACATTGTTCCGTACTAGACCTCGTGATACAATTCTTACCTGTATTATTAGTTTCCTAACATTAACTTTAATTAGCATCTTTAATGTATGTGTTAGACAAGCTTATCACATAGAGCAAGGCGTTGTTATAACGGAGGTCATTCTTGATTTCAACGCCTTCCGCTACGGATCGAACCCCGAACCGCTGGTTTACTAGTCTCCCGCTAAACCGATCGAGCTACAAAGCGAACTGAAATTGTCTCTAACAGGGCGACATATTGCTATTTATTAGAGCTACATTATTATAGCATTCTATGTTTTCCCACCTCCCTTTAGCTTGTGTTAATATAGTACTAATAATATGGAATTATAATAACTCATGGGCTGTGTACGTCTTCGGGGATAACTTTCATAGTTGTTTGTAAGGTAAAATCGTGTTCATTGTGTTTTACATATTACACTGTACTAGACAGATCGACTCGAGGCAAAGACAGACAAAACGACTGATGTCAAATTTTGTGAAACCCTTAAAGAAGTTTTTTTTTTTTCTGGAGAAGCGTATCTTATAACTTTGTTTAGTTTAAAGCATTCCACTGAAGTCAAGACATCTTAATTTTGTGTTTGTTTATCATATATTTGGTTTTGTTATTCATCATTGTAGTATTTTCTGCAGGGAAAAGCAATTAAAAAAATGATATATTCTACTTCTTGGCCTGGATCCTCAGGTCCGGTTGACCCAGATTCACCATTAGTACAAATGTATTTCCATTTCTTCAAAAGGATACTCTCTCCCAGAAGGATGTTGGTGACCAAATTTACCTGAATCCCAACAGAAGAAGGTGAATTTTTAACGCATTTCCACTAATTTCCCTCTTCTGTGTCCCTAGGGTGTCGGATCTCAATCATCCAAAGATACTTCAGATTAAATTGGGGGGAAATCCTGTCATTCGAACAACAGAGGAATCCTTAAGATATTTCCCTATTTCCCCTATTGTGCCTCAGAAAATTAGTTTTTATTTTTAAGTTAACTTTAATTTTTCATCAGACTAAGTTGAATATATTCGAACGTTGAAATACTAAGGTTTGCTATGAACCTGACAAAATTACAGGTGTACATTTGTAATCAATTGTCTTATCCAACTCGGTCACTATATCTCGTGTACTTTTTTTATATAGACGATCGATTATCTTTGAAATAAATCAGTTGTGTCGCAAATCTCATTCGACTGATGTGTGTAGACGAGATTTGTCTCCCGCAGAGATTTTATAGTTTATTTATTGAAACAAGGAACAGTTGATAGCTTTTGTGTAATTTCCTGTTTGACATTTATATTACCCTATACTGACAGTTACATTACCCCTGTGATGGTTAGATTACCTGTCTCAGTACCTGATCAATCTATAACACGTTACATTAGTATAAACCAGCACACCATGCAACATGTGGATAGAACCATGACGTGTATATCAAATATCGATGACGTTTACCTCAAATAACCGTGACGTACTCATCCAATATTCATGACGTACATATCAAGTATTCATGACGTATATATCATAGAGTCGTACGACCTTGTACAAGTGATATGTAGTAAAATTGCGACTAAAAATTTATTATTTCTAGATTGATTTCTTACGGCTTCGTGTATGTCAGTACTATAAAGCTTCAAAGGGTATAGCTGTAAAATAAAGCACAAGATGTCTATCACAAATTCATAAAAAAAATGTATATCAGATTTTGATTACTCGCGAAGCACCTTGTCTACAACACAGATATTTCATACTGTCGTACATTTCAGTTCAAAATGTCCCCTCCGAATGCGATTTTTGTTGTATCATTTTATTCATCTTTTTTCTTTTACCAGTGAAATTTAGGAATTTCTCGATTTATCAATATGATTTCTGGTGATGACGTGACATTTCCACTGATGATATAACTTTCGTACTTTTGACCAACCAGAGCGGTCCTTTCCAATAATTACATTGAAATTCGCCGATTTTCCTGTCCGGAGGCAGACGAAGCCTAAGTTGAATAAGCTGATTTCCATCAAATACTCCTCGTATACATTTCTGGTTTTCTCTACATTAGTATATAGAAACAGTCTTGTAAGGGATTCCTGCCAGATAACAGCGTCAAATTGTTTAAGGCGACGTGGAGACTAGACAGTATTGTCAAACGTCGTGCCAACTACATAAAGTATCTGACGTGAAAAATATAGATATTCTGTCATACTCGTGAAATAAATTATATTAAACGGGAGACCATTAGATATTATTATATATTGGCCATTTTTTTTTGTTATCAATTGAAGATCTTGAGGGAGATATGTGAATTTATGAACAGTGCAATGTAAGTATTAACCGGAACAAAGTCGATGTTTTATCATTTTTAGGTCCATGCACTGTCACCTTTAACTATCATACATAAACATAGGCTCTTCTACCGCTTATCAATATGGAATTAACATATTAATAACGTTTTGCTAGTTTATTTCAGCTGAGAGAAATAAAAAACGATCAGTCAGATTTATAAGGTCGAAGTGTAGTCAGATTTATATGGTCGAAGTGTAGTCAGATTTATATGGTCAAAGTGTAGTCAGGTTTATATGGTCGAAGTGTAGTCAGATTTATAAGGTCGAAGTGTAGTCAGATGTATATGATCGAAAAGTAGTCAGATGTATATGATCGAAAAGTAGTCAGATGTATATGGTCAAAGTGTAGTCAGGTTTATATGGTCGAAAAGTAGTCAGATGTATATGGTCAAAGTGTAGTCAGGTTTATATGGTCGAAAAGTAGTCAGATTTATATGGTCAAAGTGTAGTTAGGTTTACATGGTCGAAAAGTAGTCAGATGTATAAGGTCGAATTGTTGCCAGATTTATATGGTCGAAGTGTAGTCAAATATATATGGTCAAAAAGTAGTTAGATTTATATGTGTATTCAAAACCACCTACATTTACGTTGACCGATCTTATGTGACTAAAAAACAGTGTGAAGCAAAATGCCTCTCGATTTCGTTTGTATAAATGAAGCGAAATAAAATGGTCATTCCGTATTAAGACAGTACTTCGGCGAAGTAGGAATATTGTTCTGAAGAGAAACGATAAACAATCATTGTAACACCAGTACTTAGCACTTATTATCTACCAAACTGTTTACGGTGTTGATGATTAAATCTCATTATACTCTCTTAGCGTGTTCCATTTGCGATGATAGTGTGGAAGTTGTCATGCTACTGATGGGAGCTAGCGTGCTGCTGTACCAGACTCAGAATTGCTGTAATACATGTAGAGACGGACGGACGGACGGAAGGAGGTAGGGAGGGAGACATGAACTGAACTGAACAAACACATGAACCAGCCAACAAACAAACGAAGAAATGAAGTAATAAGTAAATGAACTGAAAGGAATAAATGAATGAAGAATAAATGAATTAATGAATAACTAAATGAATGATCCCTTATCAATTTTTTAAAAAAAATGTTTGAAGCATCGTTCAGTTTTCTGCCAATTCCAAAGTAAAAAAAATCAAATTAACACATGAAACAAACAAACATGGGGTGTTAATCAGGTACAGTGGTGTGATTCTGGGGCAAAACGTGACATGTATCAAATGAACACCATCTCTGACGGAAGTTTGTCTTTCCTGATCTGTTAAGCCGTATTAATGGATTCACGTCAGTGAAGCAGTGTGGTATTACGATTCAGACAACACCGGAAGTTACATCAAAACAAAACCAATCGATAATCGACAATAGATCGATACATGACCTTGATAATCTTACACTCGAACATGTTCCTAGATTAGAAACATGTAAAGGACGGATGTGCTGTCGCTTTGAGTTTAAAGAGCTTATGTGTAATATCAGATCAATCTGCCTCGACTGTCGACCGTTTCCTGTATAACATGCTTTGTTCTGTTCTGTATTGATTGGTTAAAATTTGTTAAGGAATTTACAAAAGACAAACAAATTAATAACAGCTTTCAATACCAATAACACTGTATCACACATTTTCGGCCCTCTAGGACTAGTTCGTGAAAAGCAATTGAAAAAATTCGATTTTGGCCTAATCAATTTCAACGTTTTGACAGGCTGATAAACTACATGATTATATCAATTCAAAATTTTTCATTATTTGATTATCGGAAATGAGATATTGCTGTTCCAGAAGAAATATTATCCAGAAAAAAAAATCAAAAATGTATACAAAAATTGAAACATTTGTAAACCCATATCTCGATCTCCACCAAGAAATCCAGATCAAGTGACTTCCAGCTGTTATTACGTTACGAGGCGCCCAATGTAAGGACTGCCTCTTCTGTCTCCCTTCAAGTATACAGTTACGATACCTTGGTTTGTTTAAATTTCACATTGCAACGTTTTAGATTTTTATCTTAGCTTTTGTGTCTACCTTTGATATTGTCACACCTCTTCAGATTTTTGACTCAGCTTTTGTGTCTACCTTTGATATTGTCACACCTCTTCAGATTTTTGACTCAGCTTTTGTGTCTACCTTTGATATTGTCACACCTCTTCAGATTTTTGACTCAGCTTTTGTGTCTACCTTTGATATTGTCACACCTCTTCAGATTTTTTACTCAGCTTTTGTGTCTACCTTTGATATTGTCACACCTCTTCAGATTTTTGACTCAGCTTTTGTGTCTACCTTTGATATCATGACGCGTCTGTCCCTGTATGACTGTACTGCTGTTGAATCTCGAATTAATACACGATTTACTGCAACTGTTGCACTTAAAAAAGAGAAAATGATTTTCTTACTTCGAGGCTGCAAGTTAGGTTAGAGTCCAATTGAGTATAAAGTTGAATTTGCGTGTTGACTCTTAAAATGAAACATAAAATTCTTTTACAATTTTGTGATATCGTAACAGTCTATGAACTGCTTGTTGGGCAAACAAATGATGGATGTCTTTATACAAATACCATTCGCAATGACATGTGTGACTTGAAAACAAACTAATAACGACTATTTACCTGGAACAAATATTCTTTGTACCGTAACATATCAAGGATCGACCGCTTTGACAACCAGCGATACCGAATCAAATATTTATTTATTTATAAAAGAAATAAAAATGAAGATACGATTTTGCAGGAAACATGTTTAAAACAACTACAGATAAAGATATGTACGGTATTCGAATGTTTCAAATCGATATAAATATTAACATTTCGTCATCACATTATCTACAAATACCAACTTCTGCAAAAGTTAGGGAAGATGTTATCAACGTTTGTTCTTTTCGCAGACACGTTCATCTGATTAAGAATTATCAGTCTGTTCTGACAATATCAAGCCTAAATTTTCTGCCTAAGAAACCACAATTCCCGGAAATCAACGGAATTGTTTTCGAAAGAGAGAACGCTTATTTGGAATATCCAATAACGATAGGATACAGATATTATAAAATAAGTTTATTAATGTTTATTTAACTTAAATATTACACAGCCGTACGATTCGGATAAGACAATTTGATTACATTTAAATCAAAGATCTTCGGTCAGTATCGTGATGTCGGTGGGAAGTGGTCTACAGCGACATGAAGCTTTAGTATTGTGTATTACCATTACCACGATAAAGTCTCCTGTCGGTGGGAAGTGGTCTACAGCGACATGAAGCTTTAGTATTGTGTATTACCATTACCACGATAAAGTCTCCTGTCGGTGGGAAGTGGTCTACAGCGACATGAAGCTTTAGTAGCGTGTATTACCATTACCACGATAAAGTCTCCTGAAACTGATACTTTCATTGTCGAAATACACCTGCTACAAATGTTTTTGTTGTATTCGCAGTATTTTAGCACGTGCGGTAATTCGACAGAATTACTTTCGGAATTTACTTTAAAACTACGTTTAATAATATGAATAACTGTTATAATAAGTAATTTTATATGTTGTAATGAATAAGTTTATTTACGAAAATTCATAAAATCGCTGTCATATCCGTTGAAGTCTGACTATATTTCTGCGCGGAGCAATTATTTTGGCGTACGTCATCAGGCAAAATTCAGCGTAATGTCAACGTCAGGTAGACAAAGATTAAACAACAAAACTACTTAAGTCTTGTTTGTTTGATTTGTAATAAGTGTTAAATTATAAATAAACTACATGGTCAGTGTCTAAAGATATCAGCTGCATTTTGACTCTTCATCCTCGCTAAAATACATCTGATATTTTAAGATAATGACCATGTATTCTCTAAATCAAAGTCAGTAGTCTGTTACCAGCCCATGAACTGCCAATTGCGTAGTAATATCACAGGTAATTTAAACTGATTGTAATAACAAGACCCAAATTGAAAATGGTACTTATAAGCATTTAACTGCTTTAAAATGACATTCATGGGAATATGAATTACAACATAACAAAGTCAAATTCAACATGCATTGCTGACGCGTTTTATTAAATTTCTCTTATCATGTTGGCATTCATATGTCTATGAATGCTAACTTTAAAGGAGTATATCAAATTACAATCGAATTTATGGAAAATTCGCGACTATGGCAATTTTTTCAAAGACCCTGTCGCCATATTCGAGACAAAATAGGTTACAAATCAATATATATTACACATTCATTTATTACAAAAACTCAAATTGCTGAATAAAAAACAAACAGACAGATAGAAAATCAAAATTAAGAAACTTGAACGGTCATAAAAGTGTTTTTTATTACATTGTATTCGCTATAGGATTGAAATGTATCTCAAAAAAGTTAATAGACCTGTCGTTCATCAGTGTAATTGAAATTGGCTCCAAAATAAACTCGTAGTCTATTAATTGGAATGTGACCACGAGGAGGCTGTAGATTTCCCGCCAACATAGCGAGGGGTTAATTAAAAAAGGAAATTTAATAGGTACCCTGTGCTAACTTTACCTCCAAACATCAGTGTTTTTTGATGTGGCATATTTCTATTGGGCGTTTTTCAAATACAAATACAGTACGGACCTGTGTGACGTCACGATTTATCAGGATACACACATTGGAACTTTCAATCCAAACACTGCTTTACTTTGTGTCCAGAACGTTGTAATTAACGAGAATATGGACACGTGCTTCCCTTTTTCTTATATTTATTTTCGAATTATCATGATATATGACATCAGTTCAAGGTATCTGTCATTCATAGCTAATCACAACTGACACTGTTAACCATGAGATAACTTCTAATGAATACTCCCCTTGATATTTCTTTCCCACTAATAGAGGTATCATTTTTTCGAAACAAAACTAATCATGTAATATTAAAAGGTCATTCGGCAAAACTCCACTATTCTCAGTTGACAATAAAATTGTTCCTAACTTCTAGATGAGACTTTTCTAAACCGATAATTTTCCATGTTTTATTTCTAATATAAACTTAAATTCAAATATACATAGGTTATACAGACAACAAACGATCAATATAAACATTTGTTTATAATCTTACATATTATTCGTTTAATCAAATTCTTTTTTATTTCTTTCTTTTCCTAGCTCGTACCCGTTACTTAATCTGATATTTTACAAGTGCGAATTGTTAATTGTTCTAGCTCCTGCGTTGACATAAATCTGATGGGTTAAAATGGATATAAACTGCAGGAGAGTTGGTAACCTAGCATGTTGCGTCCGTTGTTTGTATGCTTTGTTCAAATTTTATACTTACTTGGGTTGACATAGGTTTACATGGCGGATGTCGTCGATGAAGTAGAAGACGCTTTATCATCCGGAACACCTGGTCTTATTCTTCTTGTAACTCTTCAGGGGTCTCCGTCTAAATCTTTTATTTGTTCAAAATTTGTCTCAAATTTATTGATTTTGAAGTTTGATTATGATTCTGTGATGTCAAGTTGTTTTAGCCTGTTGTCAGTATAATATAACCACATGGAGGATACCGTTTTTCTTTCTCCGGGTTAAAGCCATCCATCGGTGACCCCATTGTCCTTGGATAACCCCGGATGATGCGAGGACCTACAACATTAAGTGAAGCCCTAGTTCCATGATTGTCTGATATTAAGAATGACAGGATAGTTTTCACAAGCAAGGCTACTGAAATAGCATCAGGAATTGGATCAAACCGTCATATTCAATAATATACAGTTGATAGGCACAATTCATTTCATCGCGGAAATTGATTATGAAGCGTATGAGATACTGAACATATTGTGACCAACCATGACAGATCGGAAATAAAGTTACAGTGGGGATCACGATTAGCTAAAAATAGCACATATCTGTCTCATGTTTCTATATCAAGCATATCAACACGTTTGTTATATTCTAAGGACAACATGTTTCTGTTTTGAACATTTTCTTCATGTTGGTAACGTCAATAGAACAGAAGTTCTTATAAGACCACCGGTAAAGATTAAAGTGTGACGTTTTTATAATTACACGGTCACCTTCGTAAGACAAATGATGAAAGTAGCCGTGTGTTCTCTAATCTTCTACTGGTTGTGTTATAATAACCTCTATTTTTATTGACATTTACAACCTGATGAAAATGTTCCATTATATGGTATGTGTATCACGGACTAAACGATCCGTGTTATTTTCCAGCTGTTTATCTATATGTTTACGTCGCGTGCAAACTGGAGCACGTGCGTAAACAGGTTGTGTATCAGAACGAATGTAAATATAGGCTAAGCACGTGCTACCGCATCAAGTTATGACATTATCGAGCTATCAATCTGCCCAAAAGTACTATTATGACGTTTTGGTGTGTATCTTGGCAGCAAAGTGGCGTTTCACTTTCGCCGTCAAATTCTCTTTAACAACAGAAGATTCCTTCTGGAGTTGTGATTTATAGTGATGTTCATAAAAAGTAAGTTAATGAATCGGCAAATTGTATGACGACATTAAGAATGCGAAAGATTGATTAGAGAGCTAATTAATAGGTAATACGTTATTTACTAATAAGACAAACCTCTACTTTGGCGCCTGGAATATCAAAGATTGCACAATAGACACACAGGTGAATATACCATTTTAATACAATTTAGAGTTAGATACAGTAGAGCCAAAGCAATTGACTGACCAGAATTATACAGCTGATTCGTTCTTCTAGGAATCATCAGCGATGCTTTGGCGTAACTTTTGAAGCCTGAGGGGCGACTGGGGAAAATCCAAAGTTATTGAAAGAAAAGTGACAATCTGTATGGGGAGGTGAAATAGTGCGAAAAGGTAATTCATTGTTAGACTTGGTGATTAGCGGATTTTAGATAACAATTTAAAGACAGGGTAGAATGGTATATCGTAATAATTATTTCCCGAAAAATTCAACTTAAAACCATATGTTTCCCGGAATTGAAAGTTATGTTTACATAGACTCCGTCATAGTGACTTCTTTAGCAATGTCGCAATTTTCGTGGCTATTTTCAAATATGTTTCTGCAAACGGAAAAATTCCCAATTTTGTCGTCTGAGACCCGGAATTTGACAATGAATCACCGGAAAGGCGATTCCCACAGAGCTATGTCATATTTCAACGTAACGAACTAGAGAAAATGGAGTGAAATGGTGGACCGGATTGTAACTTTATTGTCTGGTCTAAGGACAGACAGTACCCTGTGGGCTGGGTGTATATCTTTTGTCTGCAGAACAACACATGTGATATCATTGAGATATATGTTTAAACATATCATACACGACTCCGTATATATCTTAATATAGGAGAGTGAGATTCAAGATATTGACTATGTGCTGTTGTATGTTGTAACACAAATGTATGTTTTTACATTTATAAGTTGTCAGGATTAAACATGTTTGAGTCTGTTATATACAACTGCATGTTATGTTACACAAGAAATACACATAAGTATATATCTCTGTACCAATTTGTTACTTTGTTGATTTATAAACAAAATCAAACTGTTTTATAAAATGAGATTATATCAACCTTACCCCCAAATACAAATGTTTTACAAGTTAAAGTCTTTTTAACACTATTCCACAGAAGGGAGGAAAACACCCCAGATGATATACAGAACTTGTTTTAATTTGACTAGTCTGACGTGAATAGAACCAGCAATTTACTTTGAAGTTATTTCTAAATATATTTAACACTGAATCAAGACGGAACATCACTGTCCTTCCGACATTCACTGTTGTTTAACACTGAATCATGAAGGAACATCACTGTCCTTCCGACATTCACTGTTGTTTAACGCTGAATCATGAAGGAACATCACTGTCCTTCCGACATTCACTGTTGTTTAACACTGAATCATGAAGGAACATCACTGTCCTTCCGACATTCACTGTTGTTTAACAATGAATCATGAAGGAACATCACTGTCCTTCCGACATTCACTGTTGTTTAACGCTGAATCTTGAAGGAACATCACTGTCCTTCCGACATTCACTGTTGTTTAACGCTGAATCTTGAAGGAACATCACTGTCCTTCCGACATTCACTGTTGTTTAACGCTGAATCTTGAAGGAACATCACTGTCCTTCCGACATTCACTGTTGTTTAAAGCTGAATCTTGAAGGAACATCACTGTCCTTCCGACATTCACTGTTGTTTAACACTGAATCATGAAGGAACATCACTGTCCTTCCGACATTCACTGTTGTTTAACAATGAATCATGAAGGAACATCACTGTCCTTCCGACATTCACTGTTGTTTAACGCTGAATCTTGAAGGAACATCACTGTCCTTCCGACATTCACTGTTGTTTAACGCTGAATCTTGAAGGAACATCACTGTCCTTCCGACATTCACTGTTGTTTAACGCTGAATCTTGAAGGAACATCACTGTCCTTCCGACATTCACTGTTGTTTAACGCTGAATCTTGAAGGAACATCACTGTCCTTCCGACATGCCCCCGGAATCTCTTTTTAAATCTGTAAACGCAAAACATATTGTAGATATTTTGTTCTGATTCACCTCTTAACCACTGACTAAAACATTTACCTGCGTTAGTCTCAGCGTTAAACGTCACAATGCTTCGCACCAGAGGTCAGGCTTAAGCCGTAACGATTTTGGTTTCGTTTCGTAAGTTTGACAAAGTCTGATAAAATTGTATCACTCGAGACGGAGTAAATATATAATTGTTTATGTTCGTTTTTGAGGAATTTATTGCAGTACATTTGTTAATCTACCTTTTCCTATATCATTTTAGAGCTTTCAGCTTAACTCATTGTTAAAAGGCTAAGACGGTATTAGTTATCAAAATGGAGCAGACAGTCCAATTTCATTGTAACGGTATCAACGCGTTTCTTTTTAATTTTGCATTTTTCCGACTGTTATAAAAGTTAAAGTGATGATGATCTCGCTATTATCTCTATGAAATAACATGGGATATGACATTTCAGGAAATGATTGGTGACAGTACCAACTGTGGGTGTTCTTAAAAGCGTAAAGTGTCGACTGGTATGTGACGGATGATAAATTAACCTTTGATAATCTTCTACGTAGAATATTCACTCGGGACAAATCTGGTCACAGAAAATTTGATTATTTTTTCTTTATAAAATGTATTTCAATTGTTTGCGACATTCAAATGAATGCCTTTATGTAAGAATCTATATTGTTTTTACTGTAAAAAGTAATGTGTGTTCCTGCGTGAGTTTAATTTTTTATGAAATTTGAAAACAATTTTGTGATTTGATGGAGCTTTATGTATATCATATAAAACTTTTTACACCTGTTATATCTGTTTATCACATAACTTACGTTATCTTATGGGCTGTTGCACCCCCCCCCTCCCCCGTCTTGATTTTTACTTTTATTTTGATATCTTTGTGTTTTCCTCATAGGCTTCAATATTTAGGCCCTTAGAATCACGGACGAGTCCTAGAAGGACGAAACAGCTGTATGATGTAACATCACTGACGAGTCCTAGAAGGACGAAACAGCTGTATGACGTAACATCACGGACGAGGCCTAGAAGGACGAAACAGCTGTATGATGTAACATCACGGACGAGGCCTAGAAGGACGAAACAGCTGTATGATGTAACATCACGGACGAGGCCTAGAAGGACGAAACAGCTGTATGATGTAACATCACTGACGAGTCCTAGAAGGACGAAACAGCTGTATGATGTAGCATCACTGACGAGTCATAGAAGGACGAAACAGCTGTATGATGTAACATCACTGACGAGTCCTAGAAGGACGAAACAGCTGTATGATGCACTTTAATTAATTGTTGGGCTCTACTGTATTTCATTCTCAATTATGAAAAGGTGCTGTTCACTTTTGTACCATCTTATATTGGTTAGCAAACATTCGAGAAAATAGCATCACGTGACTGATGTAAAATCTTCGTTAGCCATAGTCTCATCCTATTCCTGTTTCGTGTCATTGACGTCATTACACATATTTCACCAATAAGTGATTACTTCAGCATTAAAACAATTGGGACTTTCAACCAATCAATTTCTGGAAGTAACAACAAAGCATGTATGTCATTAAGAGATCACAGGCAAGTTTTCTTTTCCCCCACAGTTTTTGCATGTGTTATGATGCAATGAAATTTCATATATAAAAAACACACATACCCAAGACATCCAAAACACACACACAAGAGTTAGTTACAGTAGAGCCAAAAATGAATGAAACTGCATCATATAGCCTCATATGGACTCGTCCACAATTTTGAAGCCTAGGAGGCGACTTTAGGAAACCCAAAAGTGATTGAAAGTAATGTACAATTATTGATGGGGATGTGCAATAACCCCAGAAATAAACAATTCGTAACTTACATATATCAGAACAACTTCGAGTCTCTGAACCATGCCACTTTCCGAATGAATGGAAACGTTATATGCAGTTTACGGCCAACATCTGGACAGAAAATTCACTCGCAGTTTCTACTGTCGAAGACTGAGTGTTATATTGAAGGTCATGCAGACACAGTCAAAGTTTCATCACAAAACTCATGTCCGTTTTAAAGTGTCTTCTAACTTAATCATGAAGCACAATAATAACGTCACTTCTTTGTAATGGTATGTGTCTACGCATGTCCTGCAGGTAGGGCGACTAAAGATAGGATCAACAGCATTCTACCTAACATCTCAATAAAGTTACCTCCCTTTCTGGCTTTGAGTTAATCGTAGCCTAAGGAAGAAAGGCATAATGTCCCGTTTTTAAAATGTGACATACAAACAATGTTCATGTACCAGCTTGATGACATTCTACTTCTTCATTTTCATAATTAAATGGGCATTTCATTGTGATGGCACTACAAAACCACTCATCCAGCGTTTGTTGTCACGGTCCACATATGACCTCTGCTGTAATGATGACGTAGAACCCCGGAACAAACAAACGAAACATACAAGACCATTAACTGCATGTTGACCGGTTTTTACTACAATAATACTAAGCAGAGCTGTGATTTGCCGTTGGTACCATGGCCATTTGTGACGTCATATCCGGCTAAGATGTCAACAGTAGTAAGGGCTTAAATCTAAACGTTTATAATTTAATGCGAATATTCACTTCAACTTATTTAGATTTCTAAAGGAATAAATTTTCTTGTGAAAATGTAAATATAAGAAATACGTTTTTTTCTGTTAGAAATTTACGGGAGTGTAAACTGAATATTTAAAGATGTTTTGCGGAAAGGATTGACACGAAAATATAAACAAAAAAATATATATCGTTATTTAGAGAATACTGGAAATGTAAACATATCGGATATATCACAAATCAAAATGAACACGAACTTATGTACTGCATATAAGACGTTTTACTGGTTCATCTATTGGCATTCTGACACAAACCGTAAAAATTGGTAAAATATCAAATTATCTCAATCAAGACCCGGTTAAGGAAGATGGATAGGGATGGAGGGCCGAAATGCAAAATATTCATAAATGTTCCATGAGTAATTGCTATAATGTTTTCATAGAAACCTTTTCTGATTTACAACATAAATTTAGTCAGTTACTTGACAAATGTTGTCAATCATGTATTCAAAACTTCATTAATAGTGATGATATATCTTTGTATCGAGCTCAATATGACAACGAGTTTAAAAAAACCACGTCATTATAGTTTTCAGCGAGTACAAGCGGACATTTCCAACAACAAGCGAAATAAGAGTGATGATTGATGAAGACAAAACGTTTCTTTAGTTATTGGTATGCTGTACTATTACAATATATTTTCCGTACAGTTTTATATAAATATCAATCTGGAATCGTCCGCTATCTGATATTTATTGTGAAATTTATCTTTCGATATTTATGTATATTCTATCGAAAATAACCAATCTTTTCTAAGATATGTAATCTACAAATTACTGTGTAATGTATCATACAAATCTATTTCATATCGCCTTGTTGTCTGCCAGGCGGCGGGACTATTGTCCAACCTTGTACACACAAAGTAAACGATGTAATATTTTTCACAATTGATTTCGTGAATACGAACAATATACCTTTAAGGTTTGAAGTTGGAAGAAGGCAGCACAATTATATCTCGTCGCGTTGTTTAAAATCCTCTATTCATGGTATTCCTGTATGTGAAATGTCCTTTTTATTACATTTTATTGAATATCCTCAACAGATTAAATCTAAAATTCTGTTTTAGAAAAAACATTTGTCAAGATGTCTGTAACTTAATCGATTTAGATAGATATGAAATTATCAAAACGACAAAAATAGTTCTGTAACTACCGTTAATGGAGTGTTTATGTATAAACGGTATTGTTGTATTTAGGAACGGTCGACTACTACGGAAGAAACATGTCTGAGTGGGGTGATCACTGGAAAAACTTTGCCTAGCAGGCCAGTATATACAAGTTGAGGAGCACTCAACGTCTGTCCACATTTTGCTGATAAAGCTAAATCATACAAAATAATTCAATATCTATGTTTATGTTTGATTTCATTTACCTTCACATCAATCACCTGGAATTCTGATTGTATTAAAACGTGTTGCTTTGATATCATGTTCGGTATCTATGTACTTCATTTATCTAATTGTTTTTTTTTTGTAAATAAAACTTGTCATTTCTGGATGATTGTCTCGTCATTTCTGGATGGTTGTGACGTCATTTTTGGATTGTTGTCTCGTCATTTCTGGATGGTTGTGACGTCATTTCTGGATTGTTGTGACGTCATTTCTGGATGGTTGTGTCGTCATTTCTGGATGGTTGTCTCGTCATTTCTGGTTGGTTGTTTCGACATTTCTGGATGGTTGTGTCGACATTTCTGGATGGTTGTGTCGTTATTTCTGGATGGTTGTGACGTCATTTCTGGATGGTTGTCTCGTCATTTCTGGATGGTTGTCTCGTCATTTCTGGATGGTTGTGACGTCATTTTTGGATTGTTGTCTCGTCATTTCTGGATGGTTGTGACGTCATTTCTGGATTGTTGTGACGTCATTTCTGGATGGTTGTGTCGTCATTTCTGGATGGTTGTCTCGTCATTTCTGGTTGGTTGTTTCGACATTTCTGGATGGTTGTGTCGACATTTCTGGATGGTTGTGTCGTTATTTCTGGATGGTTGTGACGTCATTTCTGGATGGTTGTGATGTCATTTCTGGATGGTTGTGGCGACATTTCTGGTTTGTTGTCTCGTCATTTCTTGATGGTTGTCTCGTCATTTCTCGACGGTTGTCTCATTATTTCTGGATGGCTGTGCCGTCATTTCTGGATGCCATTTCTGCAAGATGTTTATCTCACTCCGTTTGCAATCACTAGTAATTAGATATACATTACCGTGTGATTTATCAAAGAGCTACTTTCCTCGTATCAAATTATCAGCTCTCCAGCAGCGGCGACATTGTTAAATGGAATCTTGTAATCTTACAAAATATTTTATTTTACTCCGAGTTAAATACATTTGCATTTTGTTTTTCTCTTTCCATTCCATTGCCAGTACTGTAATGCATTTATCTAGATAATACGTTGGTCTCACTACTTCCTTATTATCGTTCCACTGAATTCCCACAAGGATTGGAATTTCTGTTATAACAATGTATTCATCCAGTACACTGCCCTGCAGTATCCCTAGACTGTATCACTTTCAAATACATTTCTATAGTATTGAGTAAAACGTCATCATTTTAATATCTGTTACAACAATATATTCATCAAATTAACTGCCTTACAGTATCCCCAGAGTGTGTCCACTTTCAACTACATTTCTTTAGTATTGAACAATACGTCATTATCTCAAAATATTAATATTTACTTCAAGTTGTACAAGTACTTCACCCTGTCGCTCAAAGTTCTCCTGTTTCACGAGTAAATGATATTTCTTCAAATTTCAAAACAATTACAGAATTACTTTATGAATGGTCATATAAATGATAAATAGTTATTTTTTAACTTGTGTAAATCAGTCGGATACATTTCAACTACTAATGTTATTGATTTAAGTGGTAAACACAGAAATGATTTGTAGCACCGACTGCAAAAGTTGCTTTTTATATCTCGAGTTTTCCAGGATTTACCAAAGACAATGATGTTCTTCTCTCATTGCACATTAAATGGATTGGACTATTTCTATTGCATTAGTTCCCAAGACATCTCTGATTTGCAGTTTTTAAATAAAAAAAGTCAATAAAATGCGGAAATGCTGTTGTTATATGGAAAGAGAGAGGAGTATCCGATGGATATTGAACAGGCCTTGAATGTGATTGTTAATGTCGTTCATGGAATTGTAAAACATGAAAGGGAGATAACTACGACGTTTTATTAACTGATCCTAGGAATAATTTTCGAAACCTTCTGAATAATTAGTAGAGAAAAAAAATGAGAAGAAGGTTTTCTAAATTACACATTAAAAATGGAAACTAATTTAAAATTCATTCTTTAGGCAGAAAAACTGTACATGAATTTTGATGTTATTCTAAGCATATGGCTTGATGCCTAAGGTCTCCATTGTGATAACAGTGTCATTTTTTATGTCATTTCAATATGGTATCCATGCAAGAAAAAATATCATATAACCTGATTTTTTGCTCTAACGATCTTAAAATACAAAGAGTGAAATTCATGTTGTTTGATCTTTCGTTAATAAAGGAAGTGAGGACGTCATCTAGACAGGTGAGAACATAGATATGTTAACTGTTATACGTCATAGTAGATTCACAGGGATGTTGTTTGTCTATATTTATGGGTAAGTGACTTCACTTGTAGGATGTATCATAATCATGTGAACAAGTAATGATCAATTATCAAGAGATTTGTGTAGAATGTGATGTATGACAAGAGTGCCCTATAGACCTTGTAATGAACCACATCACTAAGTTTGTTAACGAAGTCCCAATAGGATACACAGACGAATTTCTTTCCTGGGGTGTGTGATATACGTATTACCAATAATTAATATAGTGTTTTATATGTGCGATGTTGCAAATGAACATATTTTATGGACTGCAAGTTGGAGAACATCTATTTCTATCTACATCACAATACCTTTTATTGTCCGAGTATTTGAGTCTTACTAAATCTTGTTTTATATCCTTAGAACTACAGTTAACGTCATATAGAAACGGAATAAAAAATAATGGGACGACATATTAGGATTTTCATTGCATGAGCTAGACTTCATGTATTACTTTTGAAAAAAAAAGAAAATACCAAAATATCAACATCATCATAATCCAAACTCATATGCAATTTAATTAGGGCACAATATGAACAAAGGAAGTATAAGGAGAATAAAACCAGATGTTCTAGAAGAGTAAGCGTCTTCTGCTTCATCGACGACCACATCAGTGGACCATCACAACAGCTGGTTTCATATGTTAATTTTTTTTAGTGGGGGGGGGAGGGGTTCGTTTCTTTCCTCTTCTTTAAACAGTAATAATTGATTTCGGGAGGGAATCTCCATGCAATAAAATTGTTTGCTTGGCATGAAAAGTCTTTTTCATTACTAATTGCCGTTTTGACTAGATGACGTTAATGATTGACCGTTTATCACAACCTGCTATATTAGCAGATCGAGGATGTGCCCAGTACACGCAATACACCTGATCAATGTATTAAACGAGTTATACCCACTTTGTTTTCAAGGAGTCAATAATTCAATAAGTATTGTCAACGATCTTGGAAACATTTAAATATGAACCCCCTACCCCACAAAAATGTTAAAATTCAACAATAAATGCATGTTACAAATCAATATATTGAATGCAACAAACATGATAACCCCCCGAGCAAAGCGCATGGAAACAATTTATTCCATTAATGTTAAACTTTATTGTATTGAACTTGCTTGTAACCCTCAGAGGGTTACGTGTTAAAAACCTAATAGTGTTCTGTTTTATAACGCCAGTTGTACCAAACCAAGAGATAATGAAACTGCAGTGTCACACTGAATATTTTAAACACGAAATTTATGAAAATAATTAATTCTGTACGATTTTTTTATTATTATTTCGGAGCAGTGTGATGTCAGCTTTGTTCCGTTTTGTTTGCAGGGTCGTTCTCTCTACTCCTAGATACCTGAAAGCTTAAAAGAAACACACACAAAATGTGAACATTATCATTATTCGAACTCATATTTACCAAAAGAAAAATCTACAGGTCGGCCTCTAAAAAAGGACATGGAAAATATCACCAGGTGTTCCGGAAGAGTAATCGTCTTCATCGAAAACATTTACTATTTAAATTATGGTCAACCCAAGAAAAAATGTCACGTTGCTAAATATTGAAAAAGGTATACAACAACGGGGCCAACATGCAAACTAACGAGCATCAAAGGTGTTTAGCATTATATCGAACAACGAAATGGTATATTTCTTAAAGTTACCAGAAAGGTAGAAGTCAAGAACAACATAGCAAATGTGAAATTACAATATATTATTTCTGTCATTTTATTTGGTTCTTGGACAGTGTTGACGAGAATCTAAATTAATTAATCAAGTCCTTGACATTATAGATAGGTTTGATTTATACCTGTTGTTTCCGTAGTTCCTTCTCTATTTTACCCAAGAGAATTAAAGTATCGTGGTACATGGGTTGATGGGATATATCAAAAACATAGACTGTGGTCTCATCAAACCTAGATCATGGAAAGGCATTTAAACATCGTACGTCGCATCATAAACTGATTACTAACACTTTAGGATCTGGTTACTATAAATAGTTATTTAGGTTGAGGTCGCACACTGCTGCGTAGTAAGGGTCAATTTTGGACCAAGGAAATCTCGTTTATGTTGTGCACATTCAGCAGCAGATAATACTCTGTCAGTGACCTACTCTTGCGATGCTAACCTCTATTTTCTGTTTGTTTATTTATTCGTTGTTGTTTTTTAATTCATTTAACATTTTCGCTAGAGTGATAGAAAAACCGTATCCGTCACAGCAGATACGGAAGAGATATCAGAATAATCTTTCTGATAAACCAAAGAGAGGATATAACATACAATATCTAAAACATATTTCATGGTACTTTATAAAACGGGATCAATAAATTTACAGCAGGGAATTTATTTCGAAAAATCATTTTAGATTACGTGAAAATTAAATAAAATGTGTTGTAAATTGGTCAAATGTTCAACAATTAACTTCTCTTTAAAAAAAATCCAGTTCGGCAAAGGAAATAAATGTTGTTTTGGTGGTTTGAAGGGAAGCCATGTGTTTTTTGTTTTTCGAAAGGGGTTTGTTTATATTGTTGAATGTCTGATGAACATCTATGGTCGTTTATCGGTGGCCTGGGGTGTATGCGAAATGGGCGCATGTGGTGTTGGAAGGCTGTTTGTAAACTTCCTTGTGATAGTACGAACTGAAGCCGACTTTATTTTTCTACCACAATGAAGCATAACGTCGAAGGTTGCACGGCAAGACACCACATCCGGTCACATGATACTAACAACGGACAAACCAGTCGTAAACCTAACATAATGTTGAACGTTGAACGTTAAGCGAGGATAGGCTTGACCATGGAGTCAGGCTTACCATCAGTAACTAACCTCACAAACATCTTAACCCTTAATTACATTGTATGTCCAAAGTGAAATCTGGCAAAATGAACACTGTTTGTCAGGTGACAATTGAATGGCAACTCCTAAGATGATATATAGTTAGATAGAGTAGTGCCAAATAATGAGTTAACGTGCATCTACTTTAGCCTTCAAGAACTCGTCAGCAATGCTGTGGCACTAAGGGGAGTGCGGAGAATTGTCAGGTCTAAAGAAAATGTCAAAATACGTTTATGGGGAGATGAAATGTATAAACACTGATATTAATTTGTGTGAAATTAACTTAACAAAATAGATTTCCAGTGACCTGTGAAATTCGATATAAAACAAGGGTGATAATCATGAGAAAAACCATAAATGTTGAGCAAAATTTCTAAATATAGTAATTTTTAAAATAGATGAACAGTGAGACCAAGCTCTACTATGTATACATGTTAATAATTTTGTCACAAATGAGATGATTTATTTTATATTTCACACATAATAAAATCCAAATTTTAGGATTAAAGATAGTTTCGATTCACTTAATCAATATAATTTGCTATGCCATGGATATCGTTTTTCGCTTGGCAATTTTCCAAACACTTAAATAATTGTAAAATATTTCTATGAATGCCATATAGCTGCTTGATTTTTCAGAATCTTCAAATCTATATTTAGAATGTCGTACAGTAACTTATAACGTCGTGACTACCAATTGGATGTTATATACGATAGTATTTTAATAGAGATAATACCAATGTGAGTTATTTTAATAATTAAAATGATATTTTACCCTGACGTAGAAGCAACACATTTTGATATGTCTAATTACAATGAGAAAAGAGACAATGAAAAACAGTGAAAAACTTATTACTATTCTTTAAGACACTGAAACATTAAAATGCTTCGGCTTTATTACCAAACCCGCATGCTTTATCATTTGGGATACAATCAAATCTACAGAAAGTGAGCTAGTGTCCAAATAGACATTAGGACGAAAATAAGAAAAACATTTTACGAAAGAGAAAGAAGTTAGAGTTTCAGTATTTTCTTACGGTCATACCATGGGGGAGACAGGCCCTGAGAGAAGGACATGATATGATTTTTATTAATTTGAAAGGCTGTCAGCTATTTATTGTTGTATCTTATTGGAAAAGATAGATCATTTTATTCTATAGTGGAACTGATGTCTCTTCATTAGCTCTGTTTCTCAGAATTGTCAAGTCGCGAGCGATTTTAATCAGTATTTTTTCAGAAAATGTCATTAAATGTCCTTCTTCTGTATTTCCAACGGCATTACGTTTATATGAATTTATTATTTTAGGATCCAACAATTATTTCTAACCATTAAGGAAAACACACTGCTTCGATCAAGCTGAAGTTATACATATGCATGAAACGAATTTTCACAGCACAACCGGTAGAAGATTTAAGTGAGATGTTTTAGAAAGGGACAATATTGTCATCAAAACGTCACACTAAACCTGCTGCTGGGTGTGTTATAATAACTATTCTTTTGACGTTACCGACCGGAACAAAATGTTAAGGAATTAATTTAGAAATTGACGATTATGACTCATGTTATCATGATTCTTTCAGACAAGCACAGTCCAGATCCGTCTTTAACACTGTTATTTACACCTGCAACTTATTCTTTAAAAGACCTCTTAATAATTCATAGCGCACAAACTTAGATGCGTTGCCATATGGAAACTCCTATTCCATATCTGCTGACTCTACGGTTGAAGTCATTTGTGACGTATAGTTCGGTTTTTATTTTGTTGTTTTTGTAGATTTGTATTTATTCGTTGTAATTAAAACTGTCAAGTGACATGGGTATTTAAGCCATGTACTAGTATATATTGATCAGTGTACGTTATATCATACCCCTGGACCAATTTCTCTTAGTAATCAAACAAAAACAGGCAAATATCAAATAAACAAAACTTCAATCAAAGCTATCACAAAAATTAACATTAACATTCCGGGGATTCTGTGACGTTTTTATCTATGTTTGCTATAAACAAGTCAGAAGACGGTATAAAAAGACACTGTTAATGTCATCATGGTTAGTATCATCTACTGGTTATACGATATATCTTAAATCGAGATATCTAAATTGAATTAATTGAACCTTGATTCAGATTTATTCTTCCGCTGCAATTTTATTTCTGGAGTGGATCTGTTTAGCCACAAAAAAATGAATGAAAATAAAATAGATAAAGAAATAAATGCATTAGTTTTTGACACGATTAACTTGTTTTTTCAACGTGACAATTCGACATACGTCATTTCACACAACATTACAGTTGCTTAGCAATGGCTGTTCATCAAAACTGTTTCCGATATTTTAAAGACGTTTAGCGTTCGTTTCAAGAACCCAATCATTTTCGTTTTTAAGGTATTCTACATCTTTGTAAAGTCAATGCCGGCTTTACTTCCTATCTAGAAATCATCTATTCGGAAATATGTCAAGATCCGCTTTATGAATTGGAATATATCTGAAAAAAGTTATTTTTATGTTACAGCAAATGTCAGAAATGTCATTATATAAACTCCTTAGGCGAAAAGTTATCGACAGATACTTGAACACTATGCCGTCAACAGCATAGATCTTGTGACATTTGTAATTACACTAGGAATATCTTGAAAATAATTCATATTGTGAAAATTTCATGAGGAAAACATTTATTTGACTATATACAATCTTATCAATAGTATTTAATCTCCGAAACCCGTCGCCAATTTAATGAAT
The DNA here is from genome assembly GCF_031769215.1 of Ylistrum balloti. Classification (NCBI taxonomy): domain Eukaryota; kingdom Metazoa; phylum Mollusca; class Bivalvia; order Pectinida; family Pectinidae; genus Ylistrum; species Ylistrum balloti. The sequence goes on from NW_026781897.1 coordinate 279,463, forward strand.
GAAACGCTAACATTATTTATAAGATGCGTTCAGGATGGGAAATCAGTAAATGCATATAAAACTGCTATGTAGTATTGATTGACTTCTAATTTTTCGAGGGGAAAGAAACATTAGGATCTGTTTCCAAGATAATATTGTATGTGATTTATATCTTCATCATATATTAAAGGTGATTACATATAGTGTGACCAGTAGAGGGCAATATAAAGTGTTATCAATCTGAAATGCAAAAACATAGGCCTGGTAGAATGACAACAGGATGAGTTGTCCATAACGCCAACTCGTTTGTCTGAATGTTAAACACTTATTTTATATACTTTTTTCTGGAAGATTCTCACTTTTCATAGAATTTGTTACATTATTGATGTGTTTGTTAGTATTGTCGTATTCTGGTGTCATTACGTCATCAGTCCGTAGTTTTCTTTTTCTCGGGATGATATGACAAACAAAAAGAACCGCACATTTTACTAGTGCCCAAAACAATTAAGGTAGATTTTTCGTTGTAACTGCAGCTTCCATTTTTTTCCATGGTGGGTGGAGGGGGATGTCGGTCAGTTGAAGACTTCTTGCGCAAAACTCGTGATGGTTGGAACAGGTCCGTGGGTATCAAATCAGCTGCGACATATAACACTATAGTTTGGGTATGCAAGGATGTTGTTATCCAGAAATGAAAAATTCACAATAGGGAAATTTAAATCGTCACATTTATCATCTAGTTTGGACAGATGTCAATGTTGGTTTTGTTGTAGAAGATCGAGATTTACCACTTCTTAACCTAACTTTTGAGCACCCGTGGTCAGGAGTACGATTATTGGTAATAAAATTTTTTATGACAGTTTGCAGGACGATGAATGAAATATAAACAATGGTGTCTAGGAACAAATGTGAATAGGGAGTTTTGACATAATAAAGCAAGTTTGCTGCATATGCAGATATATATCTGAAATATTTTTATCATGCCTGTGACGAGGTCGGACAAAATGCTGTCAATAAAGGTGGTTCATTCGGTTTAACTATTTTAGACAATAAAAAGAATGATAGACCTAATCTATCATGTACCGTTTAAACGAGCCATACTTCAAGCTATAGAATGTATTGATAGTTTTTCGTTAATCGATAAATTTCAATGTGATAAATCACTATTATTGTTGTGAGATCCGCACATGAAGCGTTGACTACATCAGCGACTTAAACCTTTAAATAAATGACGGCGTCCGACCTATAATGTCGATTTGATGAAGCACTAGACAAAAGATATATCAATGAATTAAGTGGAATGTGCCATCACTAAATACGATGATATAATTGAATTTATAGATCAACAGGAAAAGAGAAACTGAGGGCTAGAATCGAATACATCAAAGATGCTTAATATACAGAATAGTATTGTCTGTAACTTAGATGATATGTCGCAATGAAGAACAATAAAATGAAGTAAGAATGGCGAAGGTAATAAAATCACCGTAAAAGTGACAAACAACGGGAATTTCGTTTTATTTGATGTCGATTAGACGTCTTAGCAATCGTTATGGCCATATGAAGACGGCGTGCATTAGATATGGGGTGTTTTGGTAGAGATGTCGGACTGGTATGTCATGAACTTTATGAAAACGATCGTTTAAAGAAAACGTAAACTATGGATCACAGAAGAAATGGAATTAGTCTTGTATGGTGTTGGAATAAATGGTAACATTGAATGAATGGTTAGAATCAATTCCAGGAAAAGTAGTAACAATATTAATTAGATACTGAATGTTATTGTTTTTATTTCGACGTCATATAGAATTCATAATAAAATAAACTATTGTTTTCATATAATCTAAAACCGTTTATGGAAGATGTTTTAACTGCAGTTAATTCTCTACCTAGTGTGGATTTGTATGAAAAAGCAACGTTTCAAGTCATGATACAGAATTAATCAAGAGCAACGAAGATACTAGTTAGCTATGGATTAATATCACCATGGACAGTTTTCAGATCGCTTGATCAACAGAAGGCATGTCAACCCTGTAGTGTTTCTGGTAGAACTATTTCAGTGTAAAATGTTCACCGCACAGTCATTTATTGACAAAAGCAAAACCACCGTTACATACTTGTCTGGGCGCCCAAATGGTTTAGTTTTCTCCACAACATAAATTCAATCCAGAAATGCCGTCATTGATAATGTGTACATCTGATGTACAAGAATAACTTGGTCCTTTTGCTAATATTTCGGGATAATAATTTATTACTTCAATGTATCATTTCAAGCGGAAAACGATCATACTTTCAATTTAATACTCACACTTGCACCACCATCATCAAAAAGCCGTTTGAAACTTGTTCAGATTAAACCTTCCCAAATCCAATTGAAGGCAGCTCAACGTAAGATAGTGTTAGTTGTCTCTCATAACATGTTACCGTTATGATGCAAAATGACACAGCATGAAGTTTGAACAGCTTAAGAAAAAATCCTCTGCAACTAACTTCAAATAAGAGACTTCTTTTGAAAACTTCTAAGATCAAAGACGTGTTCCAGCTAGTCTTCAAATTGAGGACAATATTTATTTTCATACGCCGAAGATTAAATCTTTTTTTAGTTTTCTTTTTCATTATATGTCTTTACTGACTATTGATGTCGACATAAAGGAGACGATTATGTAAAAGTAAGAGAGGAAATAAAATACTTGCAAAAATGTCTTCAAATTTGTTTTTCATTTTTTCATTAAAAGACTATACTTGTGACTGTAAATGATTTCTTCTTCATGATAGTTTTGTAAAATATGTTTTTATGGACTGTTTCCTTGAAAATTAAATAGGCTTCATTATTTGGTTTCGTGTGTTGAACAAAAAACTATAGAAACACAAAGTGACAACTGTGGAAAAGTACAGTGAGATCAGCGGCATTAAATTTTAACAACGTTTAAGAAAGGCAGTGATCGATTGCATGTAACAGAATCGTTTCCGTTCTCATTACTTTGTTAAGACTTTTAACACAAAATGCATTCTTGTAATTAGGTTGTATTCTTCATTAACGTGACCCTTTATCGCCTTTCCTGCTTTTTAACTTTGTTTTGAAGACTTGTCAACTGCCTTAATTTGGGTGTGAACAATTGGAGTGTTATTAGTATAAACGTCCGCTTTATTTCACCTTTAGATAAGCGTGTTCTCTGGCAAATGGCATGATGTGTTTAATTGTCAACACACATGTAATGATGAAGTATATGACGTTTCTAAAACTTAAATTGATTGGTATTTGATATAAATATTAATTCAAAATCCCATCGTTGTTAATATTGATTTATTAAAGTTAACAAAATCTCTAAAGTCAACGAAATATCAACTAAACCAAGCAAAATGTTTGTTTTTGTTCCCCTACCATCCGTAAATAAACGGTTTTTATGAATGCACTGTTTTTGATGGTGCTTCATTCAGGCAAAAAAATGCAGTGGCATTTGTATCGTTGTACATAATAGTGGTAAATGAAATATATAGATGAAAAAAGTATAAGGAAACGTCGAGGAATTTCGTATCTGGAAAAAAATATACATAACCTTTTTTGTCTGTTACAAAGAAAAAAACTGTCAACATTTAGGTTATTCTTAGTTTACTTAAACTAAATATGTTCAATGCACGTGAGAATAATACGCAAATGACGCGAGATTACGTTTTTTGTTTGATCGGCGTCTGATGCACTATTCTGTATTACAAAGCACAACTACAGGCGCCTGTTGGATAACAAAAGTTCTGTAGAAACCTCCCGGGGGACGTTACTAAAAATAGCCTGTATTTATCGCTTTAATTCTTCTGGACTATTGGAAAAGGTTTACTATTTAGAGAAAAGAGGCATTAATTTAAATGTCTGGCATGTCTGAGACAAGTCTTTAATTCGGAGAGCGACATCTTTGTAACCTCTTGATATTTGATGAATAATTCATCAAAAACAATTTAGCTTGTAATATAAACACGCTATGTTTGCTTTCATCTCACAAAAAGTGCAAGGAAAACATCAATCATCTTTAATGTATAGAGGACTTTGAAAATATATGTGTTAATGAAAAATTCATTAAAATGTTTTAAAATGTATTTATAAAGTTTAATTTTTCAAGCTATTTCAATATATATAATAGGTAAGTGCTCATGAATGAAATAACACATGCCTTCTTTGCATGATCTTCATGGTCAAGCGAATTACCATACAGAGTAAAATACATCATATATAACGATATGCGGACAAATGATGGATTGGTACGATATGACGTAACAATATCGACCTAGGATCCAGGAAAATTAATTTAGTATATCTCTGTATCATTAATGACGTCATCAGTTTGGACACAATATAATAAATACATAGCAACTCTGTTGCCCGAGCGTAGCTCTTCAAAGACTGGGGAATCTCTTGGTTACACTATACTGAATAAATTTGTGTCGCTATGAGTCCTCTATTTAGGTGTGAATAAAGCTACGCTGTTCTTAATCTTTGCCTTTTTACATTATTAATGTATAAATTATATTGGAAAGGATCATGTGAATGTGACTGAAACACCAGTCTCATGGATAACCTATAGCTGTTTCTTTTCGATACATATTGTTTGATTCACTGTTAAATTATAGGCGAATTACATGGCGGGTGTCGTCGATGAAACAGAAAACACTTCCTCTTCCGAAACACCTGATCTTATTCGCCTTGTACTTTTTTAAGCGTCTCCGTGTTAAGATTTCTTTTGTTTTTTATAATGACCTAGTTTTACAGAATTTGAGATTGGATAATGATTGGGTTGACATGCTGGTATTTGGTTGCTGTTTTTAAACCTCTCTCCCAACAGGGGGGAGACTGGCTGAGAAAATATATCCGATTATATACATGAAAGATGTAAACTCACGATTACAGAATAAGATGGGAAAGGCTAATTCTATTTGTCGGACATGGATTGTTTGTCTACATGTCGGGGACACATTTTGGGGGCGATCTAGACATGTTTTGTATCAATGAGTGCTCTTGTTGCAGGCGCAATGCGAAAATAAATTCTCGAATCTTCTTATTTAAACGGTCATCTCTGATCGATTGAATTGAAATCCCCATACTTATCCGAAACTCTTGTACTCTGCGGAGTCTGGAGTTTAACTGTCAAGAGTGCAATCAGTGTGTTTGGATGAGAGTCAATAGAGAAAGCCTGGGTCAATACGGACATTCGGATGTTAGATTTATTGTTTGTTACTAAATAACGAAGACGATTTTAGGAGATTAGAAGGACGCTCTACCTTTCGGTAAATCCTATTTATTCAGTCACGTGGATTCGTCAGTACAAACTTTATGGATAGTAATTCTGGTGTAAAGATTAGGGGACTATCAATAATGGTATAGAATATGGCTTCTTATGTTCTGACGTCATTTCCATTAAACACCCTCACACCATCGTCAGCAAAAGTGAGAAGCCAAACAATCAGATGATTGGCACCTACTTAACCCAATGGCTACTAAAAATAGCGCACAATATATGCGCATCCACTTAAGGTTTATCGGCAACTGATGCCAACTGCTGACATTTTAGCTCTGTTACAAGCTACGTGATGACTTCATTCCTGACCTCATGCCGTTATTATAGCCACAATTCTCATTTGATAAAAAATATCGCGAAGAGAAGTTAATATAAAACCCCATTGTCAATTTAATTGTCCATTTTACGTTGGATTAATGTGTCGTGCGGACAGCTGACCGATGGTCATTCTAAATGGAACATTTTATGCACCAGTCAAATATTGGCCATCCGAGTCTGTTTTAGGATTTTATTCAGTTGTATTTTAAATAAAAACGGACACTAATACATTTAGTTAATTTTTAAACCAATCAATGAAATACTAATATTTTGATCACTTCTGGTGATAAACAGGCAGTACAAGTTCAATTCGAGAAACGCTAATTTGAGCAGCGCAAAGGTATAATGTTTTGTTTAGCTATTTTACAGTACTGATTTGTCGCCCATTGATATCTATAACTGTATAGTTTTTTTCCCTTTGTGATATTTCACTACATATTTGTCTCCCTTGATATTTCAAGTTATATCTATATATCTCACGATACAGTTTTGTCTCCCTTTGATATTTCAAGTTATATCTATATATCTTACAATACAGATTTGTCTCCCTTTAAAGTTTGACGTTTTTTTTCCTTCTCAGGTCTTACCCTATAGATACCTCTAATCCTGAGATCTCGCTTTTCAGATTCATCTCCCTTTGAGATCTCAAAATGCCGATTCGTTTCTCTCGTGGGTTACCACCACATGCTTCTCTTCCATTGAAATCTAACAGAACAAATTTGCATAAGTTTCGGATCTTTTCTTCTACGTTTTGACACTATAACATTTTAAGTGTGCTACACAGCAGAATACCAAGACGCGACATCTTACACAACAACCATGACAAACCTTACACAGTCACTCCGAAGGGTTGGGATAACGATATACTTAAAACAACATAGTAACAGACAGTGATTACCACACGTGGACGACGGATGCGGTAATGAATTGACACGGGGAGTGCGGCCAGGTTACAAATACACTTATTCGATACAATTGATGGCAACTCCACCAGTCTTGACGATTAAGCAGGAGTGTTGGAATTGACTATCAACAAAGGCTAAAATACAATATTAGATAAAACACTACATTTCCCTAGTGATGAGGTAGTAGATTTTTCCGTTTAAAAAGTACCATGCCGATTTTAATTACGAAATTGATATTATTTCACCTCCTGTGACTGCACCTTTCTTCTGTCAAGCGGGAGCTTTAAAATCCAAACTCAATATAAGATTTCTCAGATCTAATCGTATATAAAGTAGAAGCACATGTGTTCATTGTGTAACTCATTGCTTCTGTTTGACCTGGTCGTCCAGAACATGTATGATCGACTTCTAATTACATCCGAAGATGTGTGCAAGTGATATCGAGCAAGACACCAAATGTCAGTTAGGGGACAAGATAAAAACGATCAATCTTGTTGTAGGGTACCAAATCTTAACGTTGGGATTCTTCAGCATTATGCATTACACACTGAACACACTTATACTCTGCTGTAGACGATTCCCCGAGGGCGCCTCAAATGTCCGTTGTGTGATAGATATATGTTTCTGATTGTTCTTCTCATTGTCGAAAATGTGGTTATCTATTTTTTATATTTTCCCTTGGGGGGCCTCTGGCATGCTATGGCGGACTCTATAAGAAATCAACGAGAAATCAATTATATTATCAGACACGTAAACCATATCAGTGTACAGTTATAATTAACACAATTTTGTACGAAACTAACGACAGCTTTATTACAAACATCTGATGTGAAACATGGACGACAGCATTCGAACAAATGATGGTGACAGGAGATTACACACACTTTTTCTCTTACGTAATCGATTAGTTTTTAATGATTTCTTACGAGATTTTGTCCCTATTCTCTCCATTGTAAAGAGCTGATATGACCAAAAGTTGGATGATAAATGATGTAAATATTTTTGGACCTAACATTGTTTACAATAGCTGGGAAGAATTCCAGATGTTGTGGGTATTTTTCCTCATACTCTGTTCGTCAGCATCAATTAATACGATAATTAATTGGTCGTTAATAATTTTGAAATGATATCTGTGATAAGTCGTCGAAATCGGTGAAACGTCACTGGGGACTATGTTTTTTTGCTTTTTTTTCAGAGGAAGAGTTATCTGCATGTAATAAAGAAAATCGCGCCTTGTTAATATCAGTAAATCCAAATCAGAAATGGAGCGTTCTCAGCTGAGATCAAAGTTAACAGCAATGAAACAACCAGGCATAGTAAGTGTCACCAAGCGCATTTTTACACAAGGGTATAGACTGTAATTCATTTGTGTCGACTACAACACTTACATGTACCTAATCGACCTGAATCTCTCGGAATTCTGAGTGACCTTGGACCATCGATTTTGAAATGATATTCTCAAAGTGATCTACCTTGGTTCCTCTGGTTTAGGTGATAATAGTAACATTGTGGAATATCGGTTATAAGATTAAACTCTTTTGGGATCCAATACATTTGCCATATAACAATACTAGGATAACTAAACGTGATAATTTGCATTTGCTTGATAAACGTTGTGTCTTTTGTATAACCTTCGATATTATCACTGCTTTTTAACGGCAAGTCCCCGAGGTGTTCTGTAACCTGAATATCACGTTTAATTCTACTGTACTCGTGTACACATTAATTTGACGTCCATAATCACAGGCATTAAAACTATTCATTGATTTTCATCATGTAGCTAGTGCACATTCCCTATTTAGAATTTGACGTTTATTACGGTCAACTGAATTTCTCTCAGTCGCCTCCTGGGTTTCAAAATGTAGACAAAATAGCTATATGATGCAGTTAAATTCATTATTGACTCAACCGTATCCAATTCGTATTTTTTGCAGAAAAATATGTTATTCTCTTTTGTGCCTTATGTCCACTCTTTAGTCGTATCTGTTATATTGTGGTTAGCGTTGAGCATTACTAACACATCACACAACAAAGGTCCCCTTAACGTGTTCGCGAAGCTGACGTTAGGATATAGTATAGTAACAGTAAAGCAATTTATAAATGGTTGAAATACAGTTCTTGTTCCTTAAATAAGGGAGAACTTTCATAAGACCGTCAAATGGTTCAAGCAAACTGATCACATCCCATGCCAATTATTTGACTGTATTTTGAATCGAAAGCGTAGGAATGGTTTATATATATATATTTGTTTTAAATTCACTTACCAGTCATGATCATTTAAGGACTTAGTGTATGTGTTGTGTGCATGTATTTAAAGGAGGTTACAGTATATTCGTGTAAGCCTTTTTGTGATAGCGCGGGAATGAGGTTGAACGTACGATGCTACCTCCTGAAATATACTGCCCAAGGCATCCAGCAGGACACTTCACCTGGTCACATTACACTGATTAGGGGCAAGCCAGTCATTACACTACCACATTGCTGAACGTTAAGCAAGAGGCACATCCAGTATACGGGGATCAAAAACCTTCCTTACATCTATGAATAAAAAGGAACCATTGCTTTAATTTTCATTTGATAATAAGCGACATCATATCCGCTCATTGATATTTTATGAAATATCATAGATATATTTAATACTGATCGATAAGAATAGATTTATTTTACCAAAATTTTGGTCAATCGTTTCGTGTATAGGCAGGGTCATTCACGGGAGTCCTAAATATGCAATCCAGAGCAATGAGTGGAAAGTATTTAACCTACGGAAAAATCCACGACAGCACATACTGGTCAGCTTATAAAGTTTCTGAGAGACGACACAGCCAAGGAAGTGTCGAACCATCTCGCATCTTCATCTGGGCGAACGCTCTCTCGATGGGGTCTTTTAATGTCAAACGGAAGTGAAGATGATAAGTGCGATTCTTATTCAATAAATAGTAATAGGAAAAGGTATAAGATTACGTTATTTAACACAAACAAGATATATCACACTGTGTTGTTGTCAAAAGTGTCAGCTTCCTATGTTGGTCTTTCTTTCGATGCGTCCCTCTCCAATCTTGGTGGCCATCTTGAAACCCTTTGCCATGTTGATTCTGGCTAAACATTAATTTGCGGTTCTTTTACAGCGAAATAAAAACCTAACAACATGGGTGTACTAAACGAAAAATACCAGAATAAGGCTTATCCTTGTCGCACTTTCTCTCCATACGGTCATAAAATCATCCTCGTCGCTGTCATTGTCGAAGCATGGTCCGACAAGAATCCCTACAGTCTCGGATTGTAGATGGTGATTAAATAACATCCCGATTCCTCTTTAGAGTCTTATTCAATTAAGACTGTTCCCAGTCATTACATCGTACTTCTATTGACGCCTCTTGTCACGAAAAAGTCCGGACCTTCGTTCGTTCTGTTTATTAGATTTTTAAGTGACATGTAATTATAGAAACGGTGATCAATATCTGTCACTAAGCAGATCCGGAAGTTGTACAGGATGTTGAGGATCAGACTTGATGATGACCAGTGTAATGGTCTTCTTAGCATGGATTACTATCTGTTAACGATGTTAGACAGATAACGGAAGTGGAATCTATGGCGAGCATAACGTGACACGAGTCAAATTCTACCATGTAATTGATATTATACAGAACTCTGGCTGCTAATGATTACTTAAATGGAAATTTCTTTTCGGGGTGAATATGGGACAGATTGAAGTTGATTTCTGACAAGCAAACATGTTATTTCAAGCCAACTGACAAATCGTAATGACAAAACTGTAAATTAGGTTGTTTTGATGTTCTGAAAAGTCTAATGTTTTCGAACTGTGGTGTCTCCTTTAGGAAGCCTCGGATTAGTATTTTGTTACGAAGACGTTGTGGGTGCGAATATACCAAAACGTTCTAATAATGTCCTGAAACGATGCAACTCATAGGAATGGGAAAGAATATATCTGTTGCATATTATTATTATTATGTAACACACACCACTCCCTGTCATTTATATTCGTTTCTACAATGACCTGGTATTCTAGTATCAATTACATCAAGATGTGATTCCATCAACATATTGTTTACTTACGTATACACATGTAAACAGTTAAGTTGTCAGGTAAGTTGTAGCTGCTTTGTTGTGACTGTATCTGTGTCAAGAATGGACCAGTCTGTGCCGAAAGGTCACTACATCGCGGTATTAAAACCTAGTGCACTAATTGTCATAATACCACAGCATAAAATCACCTCTTTTACTCTATTGTCATTGGTTATATATGACTCATGTGGCGACATATGAGTAATAACGCAAAAAAGACTGCGTTCCGTATATCTACTGCTATAGGTGAATCTGTATTTTATAATGACCAACATCCATTTCATGTTATTCTTCTATGCATTCATATAACATCGAAAACGTGGACTTGCTCTCAGTTCCCCGCTCCCTATCGTTGATACATCATTATACATAAAAATAATGTGTAACGTTTTTTTTAAATAAGCATGTTATTGTGTTTCTACTCTTTGGATAATATATTGGTGAAAAAAATCACCAAAGATGAGATGCTGGAAATAACTTAAAGATAGGGGGCGCAACTGTGTAAATAGTCTGTTTCTGTCAATATTTTTTATCAGATATATCAGTTTCCTTTTATGTGTGACCCAAATGTCGTTCACTAGTAAAAGTGAACTTAACAGAAAACGACGGCGTATTAATCATTAGATATTGAAGGTAAATTCAGTTTGAATGGATATCAAAATCTAATTTATCTGCCGATATGATGGCGTGCTAATTACGAATATAAGATTAAATGGCTTCATCACAAATACAATTAACCTAATTGTAACTTGACTATAAAGATGTGAAGATAAAATCTACAACAAAATTAAAATGAAATAATACAATCAACAAGTCCAACCATTTCATAATTCGTGGTGTAAAGCATATGACACGTGACAAGAATGTATAGAAATATAAAATTTCTTGAATCCTTATAATTAGAGATTTTGTTACTGTACCCATTAATGCCCATTACACAATGTGTATTGAAATGAGGTAAACAGTTATCGAATAAAGCATTTATATATGAATAATCAATTAATTATAACTACAGCATTAAGTATTACTGTAGTATCCGCTGTTCTCATTTGAGAATTTCACTTTTTACTTTTTTGTGAGAATTGTCCCTTTTACTTAACATCCTATCACATAATTTGGTGTGATTTTTATCATTAAGAAATTAAAAAGATATGTTCCATTAACACATTGTTGATGGAGTTGTATTTGACTTTTAATGTTTTGACAAGCCGTAAATTACGGTAATTATTTGGTACTGTGTTATTTCCATGTTTTTGAACTCTAATGCTGTAAGTAACACTTGATAAATCAAATAAAATGATAAAATTTCTGAAAATAATCACTGTCCTTGGACAATAGATGACACTAGTTGAAGGAAGTGCAATTCAAAAGCATATCCGACATCTTGGCATTTGGTAGCTAACGCCGATAACAGACTTCAACATCAGTATTGAGCGTGGCCTTCAGCTGTAGACGGGACATCAGATAACATGTGATGAATTTCACTTCGCTTTTGGCCTAAACAAGGAAAATTGTGTGTTGTGTCCTCTGACCGAGACAAACTAGTATATAATGTTGGTACTGGGTGATTCCTGATTGATGTTCATCTTTAAGTGGTAATGACTGGTTAGCAAGAGATGTCAGTAGAATAAAACCGACTTGGTTGCCATAGTTTCATGTATTTCAATATGCCTGCACTATAAAAGCTCTTTGAATTCGACCCCTTCTTTTCTTGAACTTGATTCGTGTTAGGATGAATCAGCACCAGACAAGCAAACAAGCATTATGTTTAGTTTCATGTCTACGCTGTATCATTCCATGATAGATGGTTTTACGGGAATTTATTCTATATTATTTGATACTATTTTCAGGAAATTGGTCATTTGCCACCAGAAGACCTAGACACTCTATTGTTTCTAGAAACAAGGAACATAATATTCCATTACAATTGTAACTACGTATAAAAGTAATATGGCCATACCACCCCTTCAGGAACTCATTTAATTTTACTGATATGATTAAAATATATTCTTGGAATCTAGACAATTTTTAGATTTTTCTTTCCAATACCAGTTATGGTTTACTCTATGCTATAATAGCGCATAACTATGTCAATTTTTACAATATGCATGTTTATGTAATAGACAAGTTGGCCTTTAATGATAAACCTATTTGCGCGAACTTTTTTATACATTCTGTGATATCCTTCATTATATATCAGTAATAAATCTTTTAAATGTTAATGTTTTAACATATACCATATTATACTAAGAAGAAGACCCTTTGGAATATTAGCCTCGGCTAAACAGGTTCTTAAATCCTCATGCAATAAAGTCTATTTTTTATTATTACAGTATCAGCCGACACGTTGTGACTCGAGTGAAACCAGATGAGGATCTGTCGTTTTCGCTTTTTGTTTATGGGATTTTAATTTTGCATTTTATTTTATTCCTGAATATAATTATCAACTGTCCATCAAAAGAACACACATCTCTTTTGTTTCATGAATATTGAAAATCATTTTATTCCGAATTCAACAGCTATGGAATTGTATGTATATTCTACTTTTTAAATGTTGCATAATGTTTTGTTTCTGCCTATTTCATCTCTTCGACTATTTCGAATTATTGTTTTCTTTTTCTACAATTCCTATTTTGCAATACGAGTTAAATCTGAATGGCATATATAACTTTTTATGAATGGCTGGATATATACATGTACTTGATGTTCACGAAGGTATACGGTTACTGCATCTTTAGTTCTGTGTTTTAACTGACGTCCAGGTGGAGAGCAATTCCTCGCTGTAATTTATATAGTGGGTGTTGTTAATGAAACAGAAAACAATTATCCTTCTGGAACAGTTTGTCTCATCCTAGTACTTTTCTAATGGTCTTCGGAATGTGTTTGTTATTTTTTCCCTTTTGTTTTGCTGCATCACTCTATCGTCCACGATGAATATTTCAATTTTATTTTCTAATTAGCATCAAAACTATATATTACTGAAGTTTCCCTTTTCTGTCGATCAATCTGGATTTTTCTAAGTTACCATCTTGGTTTCAAAATATAGGCCTTTATCAACACTGAGGAGACACGTGTAGTTTAATTGTTATTTTGCTCTCTTTGTCCCTTATTTGATATTTGTATGAAAATGTACTTATCTATCCCTTTCTTGTATGGTTCAGTTGAAATATGTTTTGTGATTAGCAACACTTCTTTCATTTTATATGCTGGGTAATGGAGAAAAACAAACAATGGGCACATTTGATCGATACAGGCAAAGCAAACATACGATTTAACAATTCATAAAAAACCCAATCATGTGTGTCAAATTAAAGTACCCATCAAATCTATTTTTAAGCGGAGGCATATGTTTCTTTCTTTGTACATTTCTAACGCGGATTAACACAAATTGTTCCGTTTTCCTTCTACATCTGTAAAGATGACGGAAACATAGTGTTCCAGTGATCACGTGGTCGTAGTGCAAGTATAATAAACGTTGTTAAAATGAACCGTTGTATTGAACCAATAGACCCTTTTACTGGACAATTTCTGTAAAACGATGTAGGTCAAGACAAAATAAATAAAAATCCGGAAGGTCTTTCAGAAAATGCAAATATTCCGGACATTAATTTTCTCACACAATGTATCGTCATTACTACTTAATTCTCTGTACCAACACTGAAGAACGGTGAATATGTATGAAGAGAAACCCCGAAGTGTCAATAAACGCTCAAGTGAAGCCACGAATGTGTTTATTGACGAAATGAGGGAATGTCTGCATGGCTAAAACTGTAGCACTTTTTAGCCAAGGTCATATATTGTATATTGCACGTAATCCTATTGGGCATGACTTTGTACCAAAGACACGCACGTGAATCATCAATAATTAGTCATGTCTTTCAGGAACAACCATACCAAGGTAATAAACTGAAATAAGTGATCCCGTATACTTAAGCGCCATAGCATAATTTGAATTAAATTGCATCATGTAGTTGTTTGGTCCTTCCATTAGTGATGTTAAAGGAATGAAGAGTTGAAATCCAGGGAACATTTGGAAAATCTTAATGGAAGTCATAAAATATATGACAAGCTGCATTTATTTCATTATTCAATGTATTTCTATACACGGTGATTTCAAAATAACGTCATGAAAATGTAATATAGTGAATCGCTGCATGAGAGCTGACGGCCTACCTCGGGGAATAAATTTCAATAGTAAACACGTTATTCAAAATGTCATATTATGCTTATTTAGTAGTTGATTAGTATTACTTGGAATTCTACACATCACTTGACATTCAAAGAATAACTTCTGTTTACAAAGTTGGTTTCAGTCTTCTTGTTGGTTGTATATTGTGAATCACCTTCAACCTTCATTCATATCGATGCACTAATTTCTGCTATCATTATTTTAACACATTCCGTCATGACTCCATTGCATCATCATCACCATCATCATCATGATCGTCATCTATGACATCTATGCATAATCATCGGCATAAAGGTCTAATTTATTTCAGAACCGTGATTCCATTTAAACAATAACAGCAAATACATGAAAGCAATTAGGTTACATGTGATTACAAATACCTAAAACGGATATTATACAAAATTATGACTGCTATGGTAACATCAATACTGATAGAAAATGATTTTTGTCAAAAGAGTTTTTCAATATGTGTATCCCCATGTTTCTAAACATATAGGGGTTGGCTGGAAAAGGTTGACAATTAATGTTGAAACAAAATCACATATTTTCTTTAGTTAAAAATTCCTGGGAGATAAGGGGTTAATGTGATAAGATCAACCTAAAACGGATATTGTACAAAATGCACACAAGTGAATAACACCTGTGAAATCCAATTACGAATTAGATGTAGTGGAATCAAATATCAAAATAAACTGCATCATATAGCTGTTTCGGCCTTCTATAACACGTCAGTGCTAAGAGCTTAAATCATGGAAACCTAGGAAGCGACAAACGAAAATTAATAGTGGTCGAAATAAAAAATAGCATCTGCAACATTAAATCATGTTAACAAATTCAACAGAACGTTAAACGACAATAATGCTGGAGTATTAGATTATTATTTCACAGTCAGCTTATTAATTTGTGGGTTTTGAGTCACCATCAAATTAATTTCACATCCATGAAGAGGAATTAAGATATTTTAGAAACATAATTGACATTAAATTCGACAATTAATCGCATCACTGCAGAAGTATTTCTTATCAATGTCCGCTCATGCGTGAACTGTCGTTCAACCTTAAAGTCAAAGATTACATAATCGTACATGTTTAAATTTTCGTTTTTATTAATGAAACTGCTTTGAAATGATGGGATTCATTTCGAGTTGTTCCTGTAGGCTGAGGGAGTTTGACATGCTATCTCGTGCTGCTCATGTTTGATCTGTCAAACTGCTTTTGTTTATATATTCTTATCTAGTCCCCGATATACAAATGAATTACAGAGTCGTTACCATGACCATCATTGTTATGGCAACCATCATTCCTGTTGAGGAAGATGATCGATCCTGACATTGGAGAAATTTATGATAACGATTGTATCAACGTATTCAAATGAAATATGAGATTAAAAGTAAAATGATGGTTATATTAGTGGCAGTTTAGTTACTCTTCTCCGCCTCAAAACAGTAATGTAATGAGTCCTTAATGAAACGCGCCGACAACTTCGGTTGTGTCTCCCGTCACTTGTCGATGTCAGCTGTTTTACTAGTATCAGTCTCCTTTAGTGAACAAATACGTTTTTTTTTTTGGAAATAGATACTGGCATGTAGGTACACAAGGATTCGCAATATAACCAACAGTTTAGACAGATAAGCCTCGCAGATATGCATTGAATGTTTTTGTCCTATTTCTTCACGTACTGTACTCCTAACAACTTGATTTGAAAGCGATAGGAGCTTCTACGTCATTAATGGTTGAAAGGAGCGTTTTGGTTGGCTAAGGAATGAGGGTCCATCGAGAACAAAAAAGTAGATCTTGGTTTGTGTAGAATTTCGTTGATATCTATTTTATACTAAAACCAAAACTCACTGTCTACTCTCTAGTACATGCATAAAAAATAAGTTAACTATCACCTAAATAGCATATCATTAAACACTAATAAAGACTATGACAAACACATTACTGTATACATATATATCGAATTGTCAAACTTTATAAATACCGATCACTTTAATTGAAAATTATCAAAACGAAGGGAAACAGAAACAACCAACAGGACTACATGTGACACATAATGCTAAAGTAAACACACAATACATTGATAAAAATACTACCCAATATTCATAACGTATAATACATACATAACTTAAAAAGGTTGATTTGTTCTCATTTTTGCAAACAGAAAATAAAGCTGATTTTATCTAACTTGAATCATACTAAATATATTCTGTTTTAAATATTTTTTTTCTCTGGGAACTTGTGAAACCGACATGAGAGCTATTAGAACTTTGTCGATACAGTTCAATAATATATACAGTAAAACCAAATAATGAATTTCACTGCAACATACACAGTCGTTTTACTTTCCAGGACTCGGTAGTTATGCTAAAGGCCTAAATCTAGAGCAGAAATAAAGTTTATTACAAATCAATAGTTTTGTCTTGATGAATAGGTGATCTAGTAATTTTAGCTGGGAAACATGGCAATGCAGTCTTTTCGCAGAAAGGCTAGTTGTACTCATTTTCTGTCCTTTATAAATGTAAACCAGCCAAAATGTTATATGGAGGAGAATGTCGTTTACGAATCTAAACATGGTGGATAAGAGAAATCAAATCTAGAACTAACGGTATTGTTGGCGTCCTTGAACACTCATTACAAACATTTCTGACCGGAGCTGTGTTATTTGAAATGTCATGGGTGACTTCGTATCGTCATTCAATATATATTTACGATTAATCACAATTGTATATCACTTTATAGACTTTGACCTTCCTTCGCAATGACGCCCACGATCAGGGACAGTTTCGTAGGTCCAGAAGGACAAAAGAGCTGTATGATACGGTTTAATTAACCATTTGTCTCTATTGAATTTCCATTGAAAGGTACTTTTCACTGGTGTGTCTTTTCTACAATGTTTATATGGTTTCTTGTGTCTTACTGTTACAAACCAGGACCGTACAGAAATCCTGTTCGTGTAAGACAATAATAGTTAACATTTTAAAACCATTTACACAGTAATTTATTTAATATTATATCTTGATATATTATTAACAGTTTACTTCATATTGTAATAAAAACAACAGGAATGATAACTTATACCATTAGTAAATCTATGTTAATCAAAGTCTGAGATCAGTTCAGTTACTCATTTGTGTTTTGAAGACTATTCGAGCAGTCATTATCAGACGGTTCCTTTTGCAGAGCCCTCATTATAGAACGCGTGGGTGAAACTCCATTTAGGTTTTTTACAAATAAGGACGACAACGGCTCTGTGGTACCCGAAATATAATATCGTCCATAAAATACCTTACGAAAAATAGGTTCTATAAAGTAACAGAGTCGAGCTGGAGAACAATTATTGAAATTACATGGCTAGATGTATTACTATCGGCCAGATAAATGGATGACCACAGACACAGGAGACCATATCACACGTCTACAGGAAATATTGAAGGAATCTGCTTACATAAAACATGGATATCTACCGTAATTCAGTATCAGTGTTTATTTGTACACCCACCACAATGTTAGAAAGTAAAGGTGTTATGCAATATCAGCTATAAACGCATTGATTTTCGTTGATTTCAGGGGTAATATGAATCTAGGGATTCATGGGAAAAATAACTGAACTAATTTGCATTTGACTCCGACATCATTAAACATGTAATATCATGTTATGCACATGATCAGAATCCGGTCCGTAGAGGAAGGCAGGCATTGTTACAGGTGATCCTTTACCAGTAATATTACATTCTGTAGGTTTTATTGATGCACATATATCAAATGACTTTGATAAATTTAATTGTCGATAAAAATTGCTTATTGTTTCAGAACATTGTTTATCATTATGATAATAATATGTATGAAAGATGTGGTCCATTAACGTTAATTGTCTCCACGGTTTTTTTTAACGGCGCTGTACAGTACAATACCGTTTACGTCAATGAACACTAAAAAAGACTTCTAATACGGATTTAAAAACACTTAAGAATAGTCTAATGATAAAAGTAATTCACACTTATTCGCAAAGGTCAAAAGGTGAAAAAGAAATAAATATCACAAACTATTTATGTACTGTGTATTATCATGGTCTATTTAGTCACATTGTACATTTAATTAAGACAGTAACTTGTACGAAATCAATTCTAATCAAATCATCCATAAACGTTTACAATGTTGTCTCGTTCATACGAACATAAATTTACACAATGTAATAAAC
This sequence comes from Ylistrum balloti, assembly GCF_031769215.1. NCBI lineage: Eukaryota > Metazoa > Mollusca > Bivalvia > Pectinida > Pectinidae > Ylistrum > Ylistrum balloti. Next base: position 298,416 of record NW_026781897.1, read on the forward strand.
AAAAGAAATTAATGTCAAGGACACGAATGAAATCAGTAACTACAATGGTCGAATATCATCATGTCTACATACCAGCATTTATCTGACTTCACGAAGGAAGTAAAATATATATGATACAAGATCCAATTCAATTACAGACTCCAGTTTACGTTGATAGATTTTTGTAGTATGACAATGTCGTAAAAATTTCAAGGAAATTGTTGGCATTCCATACAGCTAGATATACCACCACAGATTTATCAATGTATCTTCAAATTACGATTGTCGAAAAATGACAGGAGATATATTTTACTACTGTAATATCACATCACTAAATATTAATCAATATATGCCTTTACAATTATTTTACATGATCTCGCTAAAAAGAATATTTACGGTCATTATGAATAAGATGTATTTTTGTCTTTCGCATATTTTGAAATATCTTCTGACAAGTATGTCATTGGCGATGTTTTCTGTGATATACGTATAGCTATAAAGGGCTCAATATGGACAGAAGTAACAATAAAACTGAAAATTCAAGGATAATGAAATAATCAAAACCCCGGAATAATTACAAGTATGCCAATCAAAGACTGGTTCCATTACCAACTGGAGAGGTTTTTAATTGTATAGTATTGTCAATCTCCTGCTCATTTGGGATCGTAGATTACTAGAAGCCAACAAGACAAGGCTTTGTGTATTCTAATGATGGCAAAGCGTTCTGATAAAATTGCACAAAGACATGCAAGCTAATAGTATTTCTCAATGTGTATGAATTCAAATGTTGCATGTGAAATAAAAGCAAACTTCTAGAAGTCCGCTAGCAGTCTCTGTCTGCTGCAATATCTAAACGAAACACAAGTAAGAAGCATATTTCACTACAAACGTAGCATTATATACAGTAAATAAAGGGGTAAACTGCATCATACGTTCTACATTGTTTCGTCCAATTAAAGTTCTAAAACATTCATATTAAATGGTCGTAGTATAATATAAGCCTCTTTGTTATACTAAAACTAGCTTATAGCCCCCTCCCCAACTCCCATCCCATACTCCCACGACGTCACACTACCCGACCACCTCTTTCTAGGAGGACACGTTGTATACGTACTGAGAAGTGGAGAAGTGCGAAACGTACATAGTACAATGACATAAATTAATATCACGTTTGATTGATGCATAGAGGCGCTGTAAACTGTACTTTCTGTGAGTAATAGGGTCAGTGTTTCCTTACATTGTTAATATTTTTAGATATTCCAGTTTATTTTGATATGTTGTTACAAAATACAGTAAAATGAGTAATGCTGCTCGTAACTCAATCGGATTGTACGCTGCGTTTGCTATCTGTTTGGCATCATTAACAACCAATTTAAACATTTGCTATATGATGCTAATAAACATCTGCAAACCATGTTATTAGAGATACCAACAAAGAGAAAATTTAATGGAATAAAGCCTCATTACAGCCTTATTGATTTTTTTGGTGTTATTCTATTTGTACTTTTTCAGGGGGAGGTGTACTTATCTAGTAATTCAATACGTATCCTAATGTTCAACATGTTAACCAAGCTAAACGTGGGTCTGCATAATATTGCACTGTTGAAATACGTACGTTTTCGTTGTAAAATGGAATTTTTTGTTTTATTTTTGGTTTATACTTGTTTGTTGTTATCTTTATGTGTAAACGTCTAATTACTGTACAGAGTTCAGTATAAAACAAACAACAACAGATCTTCAAAATGTTTACCTCTGTCAATAAAAACGTATGTTAATCATTCAGAAAGCAAGAAGAATATCACTTACCTGTGTCACTATTACTGTACGAGTTATTTTCATTGAGCTCTATTTCATGTAATTTGTTACAAAAACAATTATATGTAGCGTAACTTGTCTTAAATCGATAATATATTTTTGTTTTGTTTCAAGGTTTGGTCAATTAAAATCGTCGAATAAACGACACTTTTAGTAACGTTTTAATTCTATTTTAATGTCGATACATCCCCTTTGTGAGTTTTATTTCCGTTAATAGTCAAGGAGTAGATTTAATTTGTACAATACAAATTACAGCAGCTAATTGAACAAAACAAAGACCAGACCTTTTTGACGACCAATGGTCACCATAGAGTTCTGTTGTAGTGTTTACAATAAAAACATAGAGACAGACGATTGAACTCAAATTTGACGGCCATCAAATATTGGCAATCGGCGTTAGAATTTCCTCATCATAGCGATATGTTGGTTTGACTATTGTCCTGTCAGAAACACCAGTCAGCTAATAAAACAAGGAAATTAAATGAAGCTCGGCAGATGGTTTACTATCATTAAAGGCCTATAACATCATTACCCGGGTGTCAATATGATATATAGGTCACTTCACCATCACAAATTTATGGGCGATTTACCATCCTACCATAAATAGTAAATTCAAATATTGACATGAAATCGGTAAACCACAGCTGCTGTTTTTAATAAGATCTAACACAACATAATTACATTTCTCCTTTTATGGTAAAATTGTTGTTACATTCTTATATCTTAAGCAATAAGAAATAAATGTATGACATTTCAACGACAGCGCTGTCACCTTCATCAGACGAATGACCAACTTTAAATGTATTTGTACCAACCTATACATTGTGTGCGAGATGGATGTGCATCGCCAAGACAATTGGTTATGCAATAATCCTTTGTAAATGCGGATGAAAAAAAGGTAACAAAATAGTTTTGATTACAATACAATAGATAAAGGAAGGGTTTCATCTGAGTTTCTTATAAATAGGATGTACTAAGGATGATTTTTTTAAAAAAAAACAAGTTCATAATGTGTTAGCTTTTTATCACCTAACTAGTGTGAAACCTGCTTGCCACGTTTAAATTCACTCGAATAGTGGCACGGTTCAGAAACAACACACTATTCTAAAAGTATTTAATGTATGAAAATAACGAAATTTATCTAACTATTGGCTGTAGCACCCCTCGTCTCGATTTTGACATATTTTGTTGATCAAATTGGAATATCCTTAGTCGCCTCCTAGGCTTTAAACTTTAAAATCTTAGCATCACTGAAGAGTCCTAGAAGTATGGAACAGCTGTAGTATTACACTATTTACATATGGTCAGAATTATTTTATCAGACTGTTAACAAAAAACTTATCGACATATTATTGTTACTAATGTTATTAAAGTATGTGATAAACAGTTTCCGTTTTGTCAATAGATAGGTAAAATGAGCCATTCTTAAAATCATTTCACGAATCTTGTCAGAACAAAGGACAGTGGTATATACTATTTATGTAATGCGATGTGTCCACGGCGTAACATGAAGAAAGAAAACCAAAACACGAAAATAACAACACGTCACCATATTAATAATCTAAACTTATATTCGATCAAAACTAAGGCAAGATATGATCAGAGATTTTAGTGTAATTGGTCTTTTTCTGTCAAAAACAAAACAAAAACACACATCTTAGATCAAATCAAATCCATCATCTTAGATCGTGTTGGCCATGTATACCTCGACGGGGAAGAAAGTTCAACGCCTTAAAAACATATCGTTTCATTGTACACGTAAAAAATGCAGCTGATATACATATATGCACGTATTGCACAGAAAGTCTGCAAACATAGGTTGCTAATTGGCATTAGTACTGTGATTAAGAAGTGTCCTTGAAAGAAAACTCAATAACGAAACACCAGAAGCGAATGTCTGTCTGCTGGTCTTGTCTCTTTGTCGAGATGTGCACCAAACTAAAGGAATATACAGTTTTAGTACATGACTGATTTAATTTAGCAAGACGGAAGTCAGGTGTTTGATAACGTTTTCTCTAGTATGGAATTTAAAGTTGGTAATGGTGATTTCACCGTACATTTTTATGTATCTGTCAAGGTTTTAGAACAGTATTTGGCCTTTAATTTAATATAAACGTTATTGGAAAATGGCATGACATTCTTATACATAATACGAAGGGACAGTAGTCCTTTGAAATGTCGAGTAGTAAACATACTTACTGAACTTGATCTGCTCTGACTTGGCACACTATTATCAATACGAGAATTATCTTACATCATCAAGCCAATCGCTCAGTATGAGATCATTTCGCTTTATTCTCGGCTACTGTAAAACTTGATTGATTTGGAACAAATCAAATTTCAAATCTATGAGAGGATCCTTCATAAGCTTTACCGCTTGATCGATCGCATCCCACGTGCATTTTATATAAACTCAAGTGTCATATAACTAATCTGTATCAACTTATATCTATATATATAACGTATCAATGCTTATGATTGCTAAAATCGGATATACGTACAATGTTATAAAGAATTTAAATGTGTTTTCAAATCGCTCAACGTGTATTTGCTGTCACGCGCCAAGGAAAGCTTCTAGTCGAAATCCTTGACGACTCCGGTAAAACTGAAGTAATTTTGACACTTATCATTCTTTAAACATCCTAAAGTGACAATAACATGTTGTTTATTGTCAAGGTTCGTGTTCTCTAGAATGGAAGACATGTACATCAATAAAATATGTCCTATGAAAGTGATTTATTATTGATTATAATAATAATGCTTTATTTATAACAAGATGGCTAGCAAAATTGATGGTCATCTGAGATAAGCAATATTTAATATAAAGGTAAAAGGTTGTAATCAAGTGTCATGAAACAGAAATTATGACACTGAATATAGACAGTGTCATAAATGCATCCCATGAAAACTGTCATCCTATACTGATAATTCCTATTAAGTTATTTTCAGTGGTAAATAACCAAAGTTATACTCAAAAATTCAATTTTTCAATGAGAATTACAGTTAAGTCTAAAAAAATATACCTCCCCATGACGAAATGTGATACTCATTTTGGTAATTAAAGTACCTTATGATATCTCCATTCATGATGAATGTTTGATTCTGTCGTATCTTGGTCGTGAGAAGTAGATTTTTTAAAATCTGACTGAATTTGTCCCCTTTTGGCCCCGCCAATCAGCCCCTTGGGGTCAGTCAGGAGCAAAATGGGCATGCCATCAACCCGTCATCCTTCACTCATAACTTTAACCAAGTCTGATATATTTCCAATGGAAATTGAAGAAATTATGCTCCAAAATCTATTTTACCAATATATAAACTATAGTAAACTTTTCCGCCTTCCCACAGGGAAATTTGAGACCCTGGGGTCAAGAAATGCACAATTTTGATAAAGCACCTTGGGGTTGGGACTGTATAATGCACAATTGTGATTCATTTAAGGCCAGGGAAGGTTTCTGCAAAATTTTATTGAAATTTGTTCAGGGATTGCTGATAAGTCGAAAATGTTACATTGTTTACGGTCGCACGACGCACAACGCACGACACCGGATGAAGGGTATTATAATAGGTCACCATGAGACTTCGTCACAACAGTATTATAAAAACGTACAGGAGCCTGTCACTCAACGTCCGGATGTTAAACTGATAAAGGCAGCTTTATAGAAAAGTGAAAAAGGTTTGCTCGTTTTTAATATTTTTAGCATTAAAAGAAGATAATTTTAAAAAAATTATCACAGATATTGGTATAATCGAAAATAAAGAAAAATACTGCACATACCTGCAGCTCATATCTTCAGTTCATACCATCAGCTCGTTATTTCTTTCTCAAGGACGCAGTTTTACATAAACTCTCTGATGTAATGCAGGCGACTGTCTCGCAGCATTATCAATTTAGAGATGTCGGAAAAAGATAACAAAGTTTTAAATTAAGGAATTATTGCTAACAGAGATACAGGAATCGTCCCGAATTTATTGGTGTCATAAACTATAATCATTTTATTTCACTCAGTCACGAAGGATGGATTTTATCCTGGCAAATATAAGACCGTACAGAATATACATTGTATGTTATGTATGTCTGGTTGTTGCAAGTCACGATCCTATTGTAAATAAATAAACAGCAATTAGTCATTGTAACTTTATAATGTAGAGTATAATTTTGTGGTGAAATCTTACGTTCTATGTGTTTGATGCGCTACTGTAACGTGAAAAACTCTTTGTTTTACCACACTCCACATTTTGAGAACGTTACATCATTTGATTTCACACAAGTTACCTGTATACGGTGGGTACCGTAGAATATTGTGAGGTTTTATATCTCTCGTTATCCCTTCAGGGCAAAGTAAAAGACAGAAGAATACAGCGCTTTACCAGACGTGTATTTTAAAAAGAATATAATTAGTTTATTGCACTTTGGTTTGGATAACTAAACATTTATCGTCGAGTTTTTACGTTTTATGCCGTACTTGTCTTGTTTCTTGGAATATCTATTGTTATAATAGTCTTTATAGAACGATAAACATCACATGCTTTTTGAAGGAGTGAATTCGGACATGATAGCCAGAGGTCGGCATCGAATGTTTTCCGGTTTGACACGGGTCATTTATACCTTCGACTATACTTTTCACTAAAATCAAATGATTGTCCAGTCGGTTAATTTACAATAGAGATATCACATCTACTGTGTAAAAGATTATTTGTTCATCGTTTTGTGAAACAAAATACATTTCTTGTGAAACTAATCTACTTGAAAAAAAACCCTTCAATCAGTCAATTCAAAATATCTTTAGTATAATTAGCTTCATACCTTATCACAAAAATTCGACCGTTAAATACATTTTCTGGTGAAGTATTTATCTATTTATCTATTTATTTATTTATTTGTTTATTTGAGATAGGCTTTCTTCAATGTTAAATAATGGTGGCCTGAGCTGTTCATCAAATGGAAAAAATAGAACATTTGTTGATGAAATTGACTCATATCATTATTAGCATTATTAAGGATGAATTTCACCTAAAACCTCGAATTTAAGAAGGTGGTTCATGGTTAAATATTTATATTCCCTAAAGATAAGTTGACTACAGGAATATTGTGTTTAGTGTCCAAAACGCATTCTTTTGAACATTTAGTTCCTTATATATGGTAAGCTTGGTGGAAGTCATGCTGTTTTTAAAGAAACCTAGGATGTAAATTTGGTCTGCGTTAAAAGATTTAAAAGTATATGCTCCCTTAGCATACCAAGGCTCAGACAGTTCCATAACGTGATGGTTCCGATTGGAAATACATTACAGTTGACATTTTCTTTTTCTTGTTAAACCCTTCACATGTTTGTGCACCTGATGTCATGAGATGATTGATAGACAAATTGTCTTTCATGCATTTATACACGCACATGCATGAATACAGCACAATTCCACATTTTATAGCGTCAAACCTTGTCGCGAGCAAAACATGCACATGCACTCACCAAGCAGACATCAGGAAGCCGTGCTGAAATAAATTGAGCTGTCGATAGGACGTTAAACAATACAAACCAAACATTAGTGTTGTAGCAATGATGAGAGATAAGTGTGTTGGTGATGGTGGCATAGTTATTTTAATAGGGATATAAAGGTAAACAAACTAGCTAGAACCAATAGACGAACTCAGTACAAATAACTTGATCCAGGTTTGATGGCAGATGGTAATGTTTTTACTGGTGAGTCAAACATTTGTTCAGAATTCTTCAAGGGAAATTTCTTGTCATTTGAAAAAAAGTTGTGTAGGAGGATATTTGATCAAAACTCATTCCCTTACCAAAGCGAGCACAACATCAACTGGTTTATCATGTGTTGCTGCTGTGCTGTGTATGGAACATGCCGTCCTACTGTCAGGTTATAGTAATAGGAGACGAAATGATATAAATACGTGTGTGCTTCATCTATGTATGTTTGTCTTATATTGAATAAAATACACTTTAAACTTAATCAACTGAATTGAAAAAAACATCGACGCACCTTGCATTTCACAAGAGGAACATAAAACACAACTGTCTTTTTTTATTCACAAGTGATTTTTTTAATTATTTTTGTGAGATAATATTTTTCATAGCTTAGATATTCTGTACAGCCGTTCAATGAAAACGATTTTATTTTCTTGGCATTATATTTCGTACAGCTGTTTACTGTAAAACATATTATTTTCGTGAGTTTGAATGTTTATGATGACGGAATAAAATCTCTAAAACAGGACAACTTGAAAATGAAATCATTTTACGATTTGCTTCATATTTGCATGATTTCCCAAGACCATTCGATTTTCTATTTTTTATTTTATTTTGGCACATTTCTCTTTTCCTTAGTCACATATTTGAACAATGTTTTGACTTGAATGGTGTGATATTAGAATTAAAAACATATCGTGTTTATTCTTACAGATTACTTCGCGTTTCCTGACATGCAGCCAGCCAAGTGGGGATGGTGGATCAAGGAATGTATAACCCCTATCATTGTACTGGTCGGAATCATCGGCAACTGTTTAAGTTTCGCTGTCATGAAATCGAGAAACCTTCGTAAAAAATCCTACAGCCATTTTCTATGTGCACTGGCTGTATTTGATAGTCTGACGTTAATTGGTCGACAGGTGACTCTTGTCGATGAACTCTACAACCATCTTGGTCTTGGCCACAAAAGTGTATTTTATCATTTTAACGACGCTGCATGCAAAACCTACAATTTCCTGGAACATATGTGTTATCTAATGTCATCATGGTTAATCGTCTGCATGGCAGCAGAACGAGTTGTAGCAGTTTGTCAGCCATTTAAGAAAAGCGTCTTGCGAACTCAGACCGGAGCCGTAGCCATCATTTTCTCGCTGTTTGTGATTTTATCATACACCCAAGTATTCCGATTCATAATGATTGGAAGTTACATGAACACTTGTCAAGCCATGCAGTCTTTTATTCAGTTGTATGTAAATTTACATATTTATCTTTATCAGTTTACTTTGATATTTATTTTGCCGTTTCTACTTGTTTTAGTTTTCAATACGATGGTACTATATCAGATATACCGGGTACGACGGGAGGCGAGTAGCGACTCGAGATCTCGCGTTGTAGCGAGAACACACAAAACCACGTTCATGCTTCTTGCTATTTCAATAATATACATTATCACGATGCTGCCACTGGTAATTGTTTCCATATATGCTCATATCGCCCTTCACAGCGGGAAGCCAATCCTTGAGGTTCAACAGATGCTCATCTCCATTCAACCTTGGCACGACCTTCTATCTGTAGTCTCATTCATGAACTATGGGATAAATTTCTTTATCTACGTAGTTTCCGGTCAATCCTTCCGGTTTGAGCTGCGCAGAATGATTTTTTCAAAAGAGAGACACAGCTCTACCAGTGGTACAAGAACGAGAGAAGAAGTCATGAAACTACAATGATTTCAATCAATTTGGCAGTGACGTCATATAAAAATACTGCATCATGACAGGAAGCCGCGAAAGCATTAAGTAAGATTGTAGACAAATTGTAGAACATGTGAAACATATAACGGAGTAGGATTGTAGACAGTATGACGAATATGTAAAACATATGGAAGAGTAGGATTGCAGGCAATATGAGGAACATGTGAAACATAAAGGAATATGATTTTAGACAAAACGAGGAACATGTGAAACATATGAAGGAGTAGGATTGTAGACAAATTGTGGAACATGTGAAACATATGAAGGAGTAGGATTGTAGACAAAATGAGGAACATGTGAAACATATGAAGGAGTAGGATTGTAGACAGTATGAGGAACATGTGAAACATATGAAGGAGTAGGATTGTAGACAAAATGAGGAAAATGTGAAACATATGAAGGAGAAGGATTGTAGACAATATGAGAAACATGTGAAACATAAAGGAGTATGATTTTAGACAAAACGAGGAACATGTGAAACATATGAAGGAATAGGACTGTAGACAAATTGTGGAACATGTGAAACATATGAAGGAGTAGGATTGTAGACAAAATGAGGAACATGTGAAACATATGAAGGAGTAGGATTGTAGACAGTATGAGGAACATGTGAAACATATGAAGGAGTAGGATTGTAGACAAAATGAGGAAAATGTGAAACATATGAAGGAGAAGGATTGTAGACAATATGAGAAACATGTGAAACATAAAGGAGTATGATTTTAGACAAAACGAGGAACATGTGAAACATATGAAGGAATAGGACTGTAGACAAAATGAGGAAAATGTGAAACATATGAAGGAGAAGGATTGTAGACAAAATGAGGAACATGTGAAATAATATGAAGGAGTAGGACTGTAGACAAAACGAGGAACATGTGAAATAAACATACACTCTGCCAGGTAGTGCGAACAACATCTAGTACAAGGTTGTTAACATGGAACTAGTGTGTGAGCTTTCAATAGTGGACAATCGTTTTTAATTTATTTTATGTATTACAAATATATTTTTCAGAATCAGATGCAATTTGGCTTGGGTTCATGACATTTAAATGACTTCACGGTGTAAGATTATTTTTGTGACATCTTCCGTAATCGATTTAACACGTATTTATGTCAATGAGGTGAATTCTCCATCATCAAACACCACAAATAACAGTAAACAGTACACTGTACATGTGTGGTTCAATATTGTTTTTCAGTCAATTTTAAACAATTGTCAGCAAATCCATTATTTAGAAAAAAATTATCGGAATAAAATGGAAATGTATTCACTGTTCAAAAACATCAAAATGATAATAAATGTATAGGAATGTTTTACACAGCTATGTACATTCAAAATTATAGGGGATAAAGGCCTGGATAGAAGATGTTTTACACAGCCACTCAATTTTAGAACAAAATTGTCATGGCAAAGATATACACACCACTGTTAGAGCACAGATAAGAAAAAGTTATACGGAATAAAGACCTTGATAGAAGATGATATTTACACAGCCACTGTTAGAGCACAGATAGAGATCATCAAAATTATAGGGGATAAAGGCCTGGATAGAAGATGGTATTTACACAGCCACTGGTAGAGCACAGATAGAGATCATGAAAATTGTAGGGAATAAAGGCCTGGATAGAAGATGGTATTTATACAGCCACTGGTAGAGTATAGATAGAGATCATCAAAATTATAGGGGATAAAGGCCTGGATAGAAGATGGTATTTACACAGCCACTGTTAGAGCACAGATAGAGATCATCAAAATTATAGGGGATAAAGGCCTGGATAGAAGATGGTATTTACACAGCCACTGTTAGAGCACAGATAGAGATCATCAAAATTATAGGGAATAAAGGCCTGGATAGAAGATGGTATTTACACAGCCACTGGTAGAGCATAGATAGAGATCATCAAAATTATAGGGGATAAAGGCCTGTATAGAAGATGGTATTAACACAGCCACTGGTAGAGCACAGATAGAGATCATCAAAATTATAGGGGATAAAGGCCTGGATAGAAGATATTTACACAGCCACTGGTAGAGCACAGATAGAGATCATCAAAATTATAGGGGATAAAGGCCTGGATAGAAGATGGTATTTACACAGCCACTGGTAGAGCACAGATAGAGATCATCAAAATTATAGGGGATAAAGGCCTGGATAGAAGATGGTATTTACACAGCCACTGGTAGAGCATAGATAGAGATCATCAAAATTATAGGGGATAAAGGCCTGGATAGAAGATATTTACACAGCCACTGTTAGAGCACAGATAGAGATCGTCAAAATAAGATATAAACAGTTTTTAATCAATGTATATAAAAATAACAGGATCTTTTACATACGATGTTCATTTCTATTATCAACTTTGGAAAACAAAAGTGTTTTGAATATTTTCATTTAAGAAAAGAGTAAAGAAATCCATTTTAAATGTACAGCTGTAAATATATCGTTTACACGTATCGAGTATGTTTACGAGACATGATGTCCGACCTATTACACGTGGTTGTCAGGTTTTGAGGCAACTTCTTATGAATTTGGCGCCGAAGATATTAAGCAGGTTGAAATGTGATGTATGATATATAAAAGTGAATGGTGTTGTGATACTACATGTACATTTAACATTAGTGATGTGTGTACAACAATTTAGAGTCATGCTCGGAACATTCGTATCGCCACCATTAACATGTTGTTATTCGTTTGAAATGTCATTTAGTATTGTATATAAGTGTATCACGTGGTAAAAATAAGCTTTTTCATTGGCTATTGATATAGGTGCTTTTTTATAATCACCGAGCTACGTCATGTTTAGTTTTCTGTTAATGTCTGTTTGGTATTACTTAAGCTGTACTCTAAGAGTGTTATATTAGAAATCAAACAGACATGGCAATCATTTTTTTCTTTTACCATATTTATTGTATCGCCATATCAATTGAAATTATTATTCGATTTACTAAGTACATATGACCTCACGTAACCCAGTTGGAGGTTCCAACATAGTAATACAACACTGACATGACTTCAGAAATTGGTCTGTATATCTATGAAGAAACAAGTGACAGTAAAATTGTGCCCTGTCTGTTAGTTCAATCCATTCAAATATGAAATTTTGAATTTCACGCCTTTAAACCCCAATTTAAGTTAACAGCCAATCAACAACTGAGGCAGGTACGATGAATACATGTCAAGAGATGTGACAGGAAGGGTGTATGAAGATGTAAATTTTTATAAAGAGGTTTACACGAAGGACACTTGAAAGACACACGATGACTACATGACGTCGTTATTTAGAGTACGATGCGTTCGAAACAGGTTCGTGAAGGCGTCACGTGACCTGTCCACGGTGTTAAATTTTTTGACCTACCTACGTCCGAATAAAGAAATTGTAGATACTCTCATGTTTGACCCTTCCATTTAAAATTCCTAGCAATAATAAATATCAAGCGCATTTTAAACAGAAGTTGCAAAACAAAAACAAAAATATAAACTATACTTTAATATTTGGTCAATTTGAAATTCTTAGGACTAACTAGAAGAGATGCTTTAGATTTGCCTTACACGTGGACTGTTCAGGTTCGGCTGTTTTCGCTGACACGACGGTACCATCTCTGTTACATTGTACTGTAATATGCTGGCTGCACGCCGGCATTGCGAGATATTCACGTAGTCGCGAAGCTTTCCTAAGACATTTGGGTTGCTTCTCATCTCCTTCCTATTGTGATCGTGAAGCAAAAATGCCGTATGGCACCGGTGATCACTCGAGCTAAACAAGATTTTACAAGATACTTTCACTAAGTCCTTACGAACAGCAAGGCCGGCACACGACATAAACACGGAAATATCCCTTCGTGATATCTTTCGCCAGTTGTTTAGTATGTCAAAGACTAAGTCACCGCTCATGATGTTGATGCAGGGGCCTGCAAAACTCCACCGTCGGTCATACGATGGTTTTAGATGCCGTGACGACTAGTCCTATGAATTGATGCCCTGACGACTAGTCCCATTAATTTATGCCCTGACTACTAGTCCCATGAATTTATGCCCTGACGACTAGTCCCATGTATTTATGCCCTGACTACTAGTCCCATGAATTTATGCCTTGAGGACTGGCCCCATGTATATATGCCCTGACTACTAGTCCCATGAATTTATGCCCTGACGACTAGTCCCATGTATTTATGCCCTGATTACTAGTCCCATGAATTTATGCCTTGACGACTGGCCCCATGTATTTATGCCCTGACTACTAGTCCCATGAATTTATGCCCTGACGACTGGTCCCATGTATTTATGCCCTGACGACTAGTCCCATGAATTTATGACCTGACGACTGGCCCCATGTATTTATGCCCTGACCACTAGTCCCATGAATTTATGCCCTGACGACTAGTCCTATTAACTTATGCCCTGGCGACTGGTCCCATGAATTTATGCCCTGACGACTAGTCCCATGAATTTATGCCCTGACGACTGGCCCCATGTATTTATGCCCTGACGACTGGCTTCAGGAATTTACGATGAGTGCTGAATTTGAACATTTCATTTATCGTTTGTCCATCTATGCTCAATTTTTGGATATTGCAACGCAAGTATAAGCGCTGTTCGAAAACAAATAAGTTTAAGTACAGCCATATTATTTGTCTATGTTATAGGAATACCACGTTGTTTGTCATTCAAATTGCTATCTTCATCGTAAATAATTTAGCAAACAATAACTCCACTATTGTTTGAGTGTGTAATATGTAATACAATTACAGCCGAGACATGATTTATCAACCCAGTGCAATATTATATTCACTGCAGACGAATCGACCGAAACTGAAGGCGACATAAGTTGCAAGCATTCTTCAAGTCTTGTGTTTTCGAACTTAATTTTCTCCCCGGGTTAAGATCCCCATGCTACAACACCAGTTGGATGAAAAATAACATCTGTCATATGACTATAAACGAGATCTAAATAACCACTGCCCTTATGTTGTAAACATTGGCGTCTATGCCAGCAATAAGTCTAATTCAAAATAAAACAAAAAACGTTAATGACTCCTAAACGTTATGTGGACATAACACGAAAACAGAAACAAGCTCATAGATCAGAAAGGTTGATGTAGTGTATGTGTTTGTGGTGTTGTTATTTCACATATCCAAGTTTTCATTTAGGGAAAGTGATGACAAAACCTAGAACAATCTAGTATAGATCATTGGTATCGCCTATTAAACTGAACGTGGTAACACGTGGGGGATACCCTTTCCGTAACACTAGTGTTCTTACATTTTCCTTGTTACTTGATGGCCTTCCCTTACCCTAAGTATGATATTTACAATGTAAACATCGTAAAAAAACACATCAAGGAGGCCAGCATATTAAGATAAATACAACCATTCACACTTAACGGTAACCGTAACTTTACCTTAGGGTTATTGCTGAACTGAAAGGGTGTAAAATATTTTACTGGTCTCATTCGTACTGTAATTTTAGATAATACCCTTGTAAATCTTAACCATGTCTTATCGATGTTTACTAAGTAAATTGCAACTTTTGTAAATTTCGATGTTGGTTTCATCGTCATTGATAATTGAAGTTTGAATAGCTTTAATTGGTACCGTGCAAACTAATAAACATGTGCTATTTCATAAAAAAAGTATAATGCGCATGCATTTTGGCAGGCAAAAAATTCATTTCACCATATCATGTGACGTAGAAAAGTTTCACATTCTGATCCATTTCAGCCCTCAAGCTGTACGGATTAAATACCACCCGTCAACAAGGTCCGAGAGACTGATCTCGCAGCCACTTAAAATATCCCTCTAACATGAGTAACATGGTAACTGATTAGCCAATGATATAGGTTTATTCAAAGATGGCCGATAGCATAGAGATCTCCCCAAGTCTGCATTACAGGGTTTTTGGCCACGACCCCCCCCCCCCCCCCCGCCACGACACCCCCCCCCCCCCCTCCCCAACACACACACACACTTTTTTTATTTCGTTGTAAAATTTTATTATAACATACTATTGGTCATATGAACAATACAGGAACATTATGTTCTATCCCGATAACTTTAAATTGGCATTTGAGTGTAAACGTTTCGCATGAGTGAGAAATTGAATGAGTTGATAGGTCACAGTGTTACCATGTCTAATATGTAAACAGTATAGAAGCATTGACCGCATTCTTTTTTGTCTTATTTTATTTTATTTCATTCTTTTTTTTTATTTGTGAAACTTTACTTAATATATCTTTCTGAATAACCCTGTTCTCATAAAACTGCTGGAATAAAAAGAAATAGTTTTTCGTTCTGCTCTGGTTACGTGTTTATGTTTCATAGGAAATAAATGAAAAATACCCTGCCACCGCTGGGGTTCGAACAAGAACCCGTTGATCTCTAGGAAAAGGAAATTCTCACTAGCCGAGGTTAGTAATGTTACAGGGTCAGATCTTCATGTATATATATCACACGACGCCTGTGTAAGTTCATGTGGACCATTCGGTCCGTTTATTCCATTAGACAGGTGTACGTACAAGATGAACTCTGTGTATGGCACAGAGTTTGTAGGTATCTTGTCACTTATTTTTACATATTGGTAGGGCAAGTGATGCTCGTCCTTTACCGGCCAGTCACACAATCACACAATGAAACAATGACCGGAACATAAAAAACTACCGCGAAATCGACGAGCCAATGAAATAAGACATACGACTATGACGTAAGACAAAGACTAAACTGACCACTGACCACACGATACGATACTAGCAGACGATACTAGACTATACTCTAAGACGAGATACAGTTATAAACGGAAACTAATAAATACGAATGAACAATTAGGAAGACAAAACAATTTACAATATATGACTAGAAGTCGATCCTTCTACAGTAAGGCGACCTGTTCTCTCAACTTCTGCAAATGGTTAAACCGCAGTTAGTGTTTTTAACTATTTATATACTCTGATCATACATAGACAAAACTTTTTGGCTTGGTAGCTTCAGAGGTATACAAATATTTTTTTTTAATAGATTCAGGTCACCATGATATATAATACACACAGTAACACGGGCATACAGTTCCAGGCTGTGAGCACTCGTATGGTAACCAAGTCAGGTATCACAGACTAAATCAATAAACGATACATCAATACAAGTATTCTGAAATTAAGGACTCGGAGGATTTTGACAGAACCATTTCATTTTCAATATGAACATCCAGTGGGAAAATTCATCGCCTAGACTGACGCGATAGGACAATGATACGGTTGTGTCAGCGCTCAACACGTCCGCACTGTAATATCTACCTGAAATTCTCGGAGTACATTTTAAATGATCTCCGCGGACGAATGATGTGATTTATAGTGTTCAGGATACTGTATGAACCTGTGAGGCATAACGTTGTCACTACACTGAATCCCAAGAATCTTCTGTGTTCTTGTATTATAATATAGTCATATAAGATATAATATGTTTTACTGTAAATTGTTACTCTGACAACATACATTCCTAACAGGAGATTTCTCAGTCTCAACCATGGGGAAAGTTAATCCACGCTTTTTACAGACGTGAGATATGTACAGGTTTGCGGAACAGTGAAATTAGAAGATAATGCGTACTAATCGGCAGCTTGAAGGCAGCCCCGAGGGAATCTGTCACATTTAACGTTTGTCGTGTCTTTAATTACCCTATTTTCAATTATGAGTTTAACTTCCTTTTCAGTTTACACGTCAATTGTTTTTTGTATTGTTGTCATTTTTCAACGCCGTTCCCACATTTTGTCTTGGAAATCTGTTATTTTCAACAAGTAATGTCACGTGCGGTTGACATTTATCAAGCATGGCACTGAGTGGAATGTTAGTAGCTAAAAACTGAAACAAGTAGGAATTTTTTGAAAATTGAGACGGAATTAGAACGTGGTTTCTTTAATTGGCTAACGAAGGTTCATAAATGGAACCGTTGTGTTATCTGGCTGCTAGATAGTTATTCTTAGGATTGACACACATTATATAACTATTGATTTTAAGTTAAACCGATGATTCATTAAAGGTGATATCTTGCCGATGCCTCAGGCCGAGGAAAACATCATCTTTTGAAGTTATCAGTTGATTTTCGTCAAGGAAATCAATTTGCGATGGTAACCTCGCGTCATGGAAATTACCTGATACCTAGTTTGTCAGGAATGAGACGGTTTAAGGTTAACATTGCATTTTGTCCACACATGTGGGAGACCACGTGACCAATCACAAAAGAGGGAATAAGGTATTCCCTACTTTGTTTTGGTACGTAATAAAACAGTTTAATGCAGGTTTGTTGCATATTGTGGCGGAATCTTGATAAAAAAAACCTATCGCAATGTATTCTTGTACCGTAGACTCTGAGCATGCAATCATTGTAGTAAAAAAATAAAAAAATTGAAAAGCTGATCTTGATTTCGCACAACAACATCAAATCACTAGTATATTATTTCGGATGAACCAAACTGTTATACGTAATTTGACGTCATGTTAAGTATATGACTAAACCACACGTTGAATATCTATTAAAAATCAGTAAACAATTAACATTATCATTGACCAATTAAAACTGTCTTTCATTAGAAATTTCTTAATAACAATTTATTGAGGTTGCGCAACACAGATTTAAAAAAAAAAAAAAAACGAAGAAAAATGATCACGGGTTCATAGTTCAAACACAAGTTCGATGAAACCAGGTCAAAATATGAACAAAAGAAAGATTTACACAGAGGTGCCTGAAAAAATACAAGGAAAATGAGACCAGGTGTCCCATAAGAGTAAGTGTTTTCTCCTTTATTAACGACAACGAGCATGTACTGTCACAATCTTAAGCGATAACAAAGTATACAACGGGGAGCATGAAACACGTCCAGCTTCTTATTGCATAAAAACGTAGATTTTTTAAAAAGATAAACGATTGTTAAACCTACCCTGATTCTTTATCAACCTGTATTTCTCGAAACCCTGCGTTTTGAGTTTGTCGGAAACCGTCATCGTGATATCGGTTAACAAGCCCTGGAATATCGAATCAATACTGTTTCATTTTAATAGTACAAATGTTCATAAACGTGAACTTCGTTCCAATAACATTTTAAAAAATAAACAGAAATGTTACTGAAATAGCTGAAAGGCTTACATAAACAGTTATTTTTATCTCAGAAACAGAAACACACGCAAATAAAAATCTTGTTTGTCCACATATCAGGCAGTAGGTTCCAACCAGGTTTGTACTTTTGGTACCAGTATCACGTGATATACCCTTGCGGAAACCGCGTCAACATGTAACGCCGGTCCAGACATCCAATTTGGTTTATCCCAATCTGCTGAGTATTGAGTACAATAAATGGCCCGAGGTTTGACAAATTTAGGCTTCATTTAATTGATTTTTTTGATATTCTAACATGTAGCTACCTTTACTATCCGAGTCAACAGCTGAGGAACAGATATTCTTTTAAAAACAGGAAATACCAAAGTTCATTGAACCAATGTATATAAAAATACAGATCAAATTCTTGATTTTAGAAAAATGTTTTGGTGCATGTACAGTACACACTGGTAGGATTGTGTACATGTACACTATACACTGGTAGGATTGTGTACATGTACACTACACACTGGTAGGATTGTGTACATGTACACTACACACAGGTAGGATTTTGTACATGTACACTACCCACTGGTAGGATTGTACAGTACACACTGGTAGGATTTTGTACAGTACACACTGGTAGGATTTTGTACACTACACACTGGTAGGATTGTACACTACACACTGGTAGGATTGTACACTACACACTGGTAGGATTTTGTACATGTACACTACACACTGGTAGGATTGTGTACATGTACACTACACACAGGTAGGATTTTGTACATGTACACTACACACTGGTAGGATTGTACAGTACACACTGGCAGGATTTTGTACTGTACACACTGGTAGGATTTTGCACACTACACACTGGTATGATTGTACACTACACACTGGTAGGATTTTGTACATGTACACTACACACTGGTAGGATTGTGTACATGTACACTACACACAGGTAGGATTTTGTACATGTACACTACACACTGGTAGGATTGTACAGTTCACACTGGTAGGATTTTGTACTGACTGTACACACTGGTAGGATTGTACACTACACACTGGTAGGATTGTACAGTACACACTGGTAGGAATTTGTACATGTACACTACACACTGGTAGGATTGTGTACATGTACACTACACACTGGTAGGATTGTGTACATGTACACTACACACTGGTAGGATTGTGTACATGTACACTACACACTGGTAGGATTGTACACTACACACTGGTAGGATTTTGTACATGTGCAGTACACACTGGTAGGATTGTGTACATGTACACTACACACTGGTAGGATTGTACAGTACACACTGGTAGGATTGTGTACATGTACAGTACACACTGGTAGGATTGTGTACATGTACACTACACACTGTTAGGATTGTGTACATGTACACTACACACTGTTAGGATTGTGTACATGTACACTACACACTGGTAGGATTTTGTACATGTACACTACACACTGGTAGGATTTTGTACATGTGCAGTACACACTGGTAGGATTTTGTTTGAATAGATAAAAAAATAACTTATACAAAGCTGTTGACATCGAATTTGATGGTTTCAACTTCATTCCTAACAATTTTATATACGATAGACATTGGTAGGAATGTAGTACAAATGTTACAGTAGCTCCTGTGTTCAATACTCGGTGTGTTCGCCGTACGCTGCTTGGAAAGTCCTGACCATATAGTTGTAAGATACATCAGTGAGAATTATTGCACGTGTTTCACCTTTTGCTTTACGTAATATCTTGGTGATTCCGTTGTAATTAAACCTGTTCCTGTTTAGCAATGTGGCATTCATTTATTGATTTGGAAATGACTATTTTCTATTCATAACATAACGCCATTGTCATTATTATGACGTCATACTCAATTTCTGAATGGCAAAATGAGAAACCCTAGAGGTATATTACACTAGAGACAAAAATATAACATGGCGAATTCACTAGATAACATATATATTATCTGATTATCAAATTAATTAAATTCGAAGCACGAAATGAAACACATTTCTGATGGAATATTTCTTTTCTTCATTTCTCATATCGAATTTATTTTTACCTTTATGAAATAATCAAAGAATTTTTTTAGAAAAGGTTACGTGAAAATTATCTACTGAAATATATATTGCTTTAATTACATGATGTCATTGTTTACTTCTTGGTTTTTGTTCCCTGATCGAGAAATTTCAGCATTGTCGTTTTAGAAAAAAATGTAAAATATTTTTGTAGACAAACTAATCAGAGCAATTGTACATTATCAATAGAGAACTATATATGTGCGTGTAATATTAATTAAAATGCGAATAAAAATAAATTCAGTGCGCAGATTTTTGTTTTTAACTTCAGGAAGAACATCAATCTGGATGGCTTTATTGATTAACGTTCGGTAGCAGGGAGATGAGAATGTGAATTACAAACTATATGTTCTTGAAGACCTTTAACAGTGTACATCAGCACCAATCACGAACATTTACAAAAAGGCAAATAGCATCGTTCTACACAAAACTAGAAAGAGACAATAGAGCGATGTTGTACATTTGGTTGACTGAGTTTGAGGTCTTCAAGTGTTAAGTTGGACCAGAGGACTAAGGCTGAAGGCATAAGTTTGGTCCGAGTGTTCTACATAACACATGTTGACAGAAAATCCAGTCTACAGATGCTGTTTTTATAACTTCTACTGTTCTATGTAAAACGAATCATTATTGATCATATCATCAACGTCATCAGCAGGATATTCAGCAAATCTGTTCATGATGGGCAGACGACATGTAAACATCGGGCCGGAAGCTGACGTTAGCAATAGTTGTTTCCTAGGTGGAGGAGAGGGGAGGGAAAGGGGGGGGGAGTGGCAGTTAATTTAATGGCGGAAATTGTCGAGTAACCGGGTAAAAACCGGAAAGTACCGAACAGAACTGAGCTGTGACGTAAGAAGCCAACATCGAAATGACCGGTAACCATGATTCTGGGGCAAACATCTGGAATATCAGACTTTATTTATTATAGAAAAGTATAGAGAATAGATAGTAAAGTTATAACAATAGAGATCCAACTGTATCTGACATCTGTTTCGGTCATCTGCTACTCGACAGTGATACTCCGATTTTAGAGTATCTTACCACGCATGTTTTAATGATTCTTTCAATCATTTTCCATTGTTCACAATCCTAGGTTTTTAAAATTTATGTCCTTAAAATGAAAATAAACACGCCATTTATCGGGATTTTATCATCTCCAGTGCTAGAACTATAGAAATCCACCCGGGGGAGTGACTTTATGTTGGTTTGATTAATCAGTGGAAATTCATCCACATCAGTATAGGTATATATCAAACGCTGGCTGTGAATATATATTTTATATTCAGATATAATTTTTGAGATCTACGGTTTACGTACAATCCATATCACTTACCATCTTACCTGAAATTGACTGTATTAATTTTGTCTGAAATTTAGATTTAATTATGAACCTTCTGGTATACCAGATATATGAGGTGAGTGATTTAAAAATCAGTGTAAAAAGACACCCAGAAAATACCAACACGGCAACATAAACATTGTAAATTGAGTTCCCATCCGTTGTGAAATAAATTAACTCCAGCAGTTCATTTCTTTTCGGATTGTTTCAGGAATAAATTCATGCCTTTAACAAAACAAACGTAATATAATTAAGGTGATAACAGATAAGCCATAAAGGCGAACACGTTTTGGATAAATAATCTGTTTTTCCACTTAAACGTGATGTTACAATTGAATACCTATATTATACACTTTTTCATATGTTTCTTATTATTCAATTTGTTTCTTCGCACTAAAAATTAAAGTATTAAGTTATCCTATGCTGGTATTGATAGGAAAGTTGCTGGTGTTCACTCCGGAGAAGTACAAGGAGAATAAGACCATGTGTTCCGGAAGAGTAAGCGTATTCTGCTTCATCGACGCCATCCTTCATATAAGCCTTGGTCAATTCAAATAATAAACATTACGCTCCCAAATGAGAGCAATGTATACAACAAAGGAACCAACAGGCAAACTAACGAGCATCAATCATGTCCAGCGTCAAAGTTCAAAAAAAAAAAAAAAAAACTTTTTTTCTAAATTTGATCACGTTGACGTAAAACTTTCCGATAATTTTCAACAACCTACATGTTTTGAAACCCTGAACGTTAAAGACGTTGGTGATGATAGAATTTCACATATTAGCGACAAACAATGTGGCGTAGGCACTTTTAGGAATATGCGTTTACTGTTTTCATAACGCTACCCAGTTTAATATCCGTAAGAGAGAATTAAAAGTAACTGAGAGCACATAAAAGTTGAAGTACTCTGTATAAAACAACGTTTTTAAATGCTGCGTTTATGATCTATCATGCCAGAACATGAAATTTAAGTCAAGGCGACTAAATAACGGTTTGAATTTTATTGTGATGTTTGAGTCTGGCGACATTAAGTAGCACTTAAGTTTGCCGTGACCTGCATGCTACGTTTCTATAATTCCCAAAGATAGCTCGGTGCAGAACATACATGTCCACACACAAATTTTTTTTTGACATAACTCAGTATCAGTGAAAATTATTAAATTTATTGAATTCTGGGCCTATGACGTCTCTTTACCTGGTTAATGACATTCTTCCCATCGTATCACTAAATCGTCCTAGAAGGACGAAATAACTGTATGATGATCTAACATAGGCCATAGGAAGGATATTATACTCAGTCGGAATGGTGGTCGTATTTCAATATAAACTAAACGTTGTTTGTACGAATAATAAAATGGATAACAAAGGACTGATTACTGTTAAAATTCGTGTTTTGTCATCAATGACACTTTTTAATCTCTTTACATATGCATACGTTCTGAGGATATATCAAGTATTTATGCATACTGTTGAACCTCGTTATCTCGAACTCGATGAGACCATGGGGACTTAGGGGTAAAGGAGTATTCGATTTCAGAAAGTTCTAATGTTTTATGTGGGGATAGACAAGGACTGACGAAATGATAAATATTCTTTCCTGAAAAACATAATTACCCTTAAAACACGATTTAATTTTAAACATAATTTGGTCTGTCACCATCGAAATTTCATTTGTCTGCCATCATTTCGTGTTTTTTGTTGTCACCAAATTAGATAATATCATCAAGGAGACAGTGGAATGGGAGTACTCTCTGACTAGATAGATTAAACAAAGTCAGCCGACAAATATAATTACGGACGTTCGCAATCGTTTTTTCCTTTTATTATTTGCCTGCCAAATTCCTTACTTATGTTAACACAAATTTCCCACCGTGTGACATCGCAGGAGTGACTGTACAAAACAGACACAAGGGAATAACACCTGCAATACACATATATAGAGTATGTAAAACAAGATACAGTAAACATCGGAGACTTAATATTCATTAGCAGTGTCTACCGCCTGTATTCTCAAAGACTGTACAAAAAAACACACAGCACATTTCAGTACAGAAGAGCCCAAGATGAATTCAACTGCAGCACATTGCTGTTTTATCATTCTAGGAGTCGTCAGTGATGTTTAGGGCTAAATTTTCGGTACCTGTACGAGGCGACCGAGGAAACTCAAATAAGGTCAAAACAAATGGGGAAATATGGAAATAGCTCCATAGTCAAATTAATTTTGCATCGTTGGAATATTTCAAAGGGACGTTAATGTGTATTTTTTGTACCATGTTACGATGTAAATCAATTAAAACATGGCATACGTGTTAATTACAGGATTTTACACTCAACCAGCAGTGTATACAGTGTAAGCCCCATGCAGAAGCAGGTTAACATTTATGTGTATTTGATATATATAGTACTGTCATACCGAAATCGTTTAATAAAAAATGTGGGGGATTTAGAAATTTGCCAGCCTTGAATTCACGTGAAAAACATAGTTTAATTCAAACGAAATTGAAAACTGAAGGCGGTTATCCGGAAAATTGCCGAAAAATGTTCAATATTTACAGAAACAGAGTTTTACGGAACAAATGAGAAAAGCGATATATCAAAACCATTACTCCGGACGTTACGAGGAGCTACACTTTAACAGCAATCAATCAGTCATTCATTTACTGTATCGGTGATTATCTGATACGAGGGCAGAACATACTCTAACGGCAACCAACAGGAACTACAATTAGGACAATAGCACAATATTGTGCCGCGAATAGGGACAAATTAGACGAGCATTTTCGGGGGCTCTTATATGAGGGAGAAATACAACCGGCAGAATACACAGAACGCAAAATCTGTGAATAAAAAGTCCGAATTTTCGAGGACAATAAATTTCTGTTTCACTAGACTAGAAAATATTGAATCGTTTTTCACATTTATTTGTGATGGTGCATCAAAAATTTATTTCCATTACAAACACTAGGCAATAGTTATCTTATTTTGATATTTGTCTCCCTTGTTTTTATTTTGTGTTTTTTATGTTTTATTTTTTCATTGAATTTCAGTGAAGGTATAACCCATTGTAACCTCATGCAGGTTATCGGCCCCTGATAAAATCACCTTAGTCTTAGAAACACGGAGTACCGCAGTGCCCTTAAACATGAAGGCAATCTGTCTTTACTAATAGTTTTATTGATTATTAAAATATACAAATAAACTTACTATTGATAATGAAGTAAAGGGAGATAACACCTATAATGGACATTAATTATCATAAGGGTAATTAATAGATATATAATTGTTTTAGTAAGGATATCGATATATGTTAATACACTTGGTCATCGGGTAGGCACCATCATTTTTTCAGTATGAATGTTTTAATCAAAACTAACTTCCTTTCGTAAATATATACATGTACCTTGTAATTACTGCAAACGTCTGGAATGGTTCGAGGTGGTTTTACACACGGGCAAGTAGTTGCACGTTTAAATGTCGGTCATTTTTTATTTCTCGGTTAATACAGCGGCTGAACCAACCCGAGCATGTTCAAGAACACCTTAAGTCTGGTAGGCCTCGAAAGACTACAGCTAGAGAGGATTGTCTTCTGTGAAGACAGGCGTAGCGAACTACATTCATAATTGCCAACAAATGACAGTGAGACGTCAATGTTTGCGTCAGTCAGTGTACCTGTCAACAGACGTTTAAACAATAAACGACCTCGCTCTCTTAGCCCAGCAGAACGTCCTCTATTGACTTAAAGGCACAAACATGCAAGACTGCAATGAGCATACAATCATCGGAAAGGGAATATTAGGTCCTGGTGAGGAATATAGTGGTCTGATGAAAGCCTCTGTTTGCTTAATCCGACAGAGGACAGGGTCTGTGTTTGGAGACCAAGAGATACGGAATACCACAAGAATAACATTCTGGACACGATTTAGGGGAAATTTGTAAGGTAGTTATAGTGTGATCAGATCCCTTGACCTTTAGTTGCATCTCGTTTCAATACCAATCCAATGGCAGATCGGTTCGGTCCTTATGGATGATAAAGAACAAAGAGTCCATCTAATGCAGGCATATGTTCTATTAAGTGATAGGGATGCCCTTACGGTCTGCAATGTCACTAGACATGAAATCAATTGATCATATATGGGACTATCCCGAGCAAAAAGTCAATGCATTGGATACCAACTTCCAAACAACTGGAGAATTAAAGGATGTATTGAGTGGCAGAGGTAGAGAAAAAGTATTGGAGACTGGTCAATGGTATGTGACGACGGGTTATTACAGCAACATGGTGACTATACATGATATTGATATTTTCATACCAAATCGAACTCGTTAATTTGTTAATCTTCCTGATCAAGTAACATGTTTAATGGCGTATCCCATAAATTCATTTCTTATAAAGTTTTAAAAATGTTTTTGAGTTTGTGGTTTTAAAAATGATACCGACTTCTGGTTCTGTAACTTTCTTTCCTATCATATAACAGGATTCCAAAAATGAGCAAAATGGTGTCATTATTTCTTTCGCTGATTATGAACACTATAATATAGCAGTATGCAACCTTCCAGAACATGCACTCGTCCAACATTCACCGGGATGCCGTACCTGAACAGCCGTTGATGTTTATCAACAAATATCAAACCAAATACGTGTATATTTGTCTCCGAGGGCAGGTGTTGAGTTTCGGTAACAATGTCACTCGTCAAAGTAATCACATCTGTTCAATGTTAACCGTTTCCGGCGATAAGTAAGATATATTGAGGGTTCGTCGACATTTCGTCGCTTCTGTATATATCCTAATTAGTCCACTTTAGTGCTAATAGGGCGAGCAAGAACAGGTTCGAAAAACCCTGGTCAATCTGTTGAGTTATCCCCTGGGTCTCCGTATAAATACGTAATGTCACGTTGGAATATGTCAAGGAACATGATTTACAAAGAAACCAACCAGTTTAATTTCTTAATATTATTTTCCGTATTTACAAAAAACAAGTTGGAGTATGTGAAACAGATTATTAAATAAAAAATGTGTGAGGGTGTGAGATAGTTTAAGTAAAGGTCATATGTGAAATATTTATTTAATGGAGAATATGTGAAGGTTAGAAACATGGTTCAAGCGAAAGTGGTATGTGAAATATGTATTTTATGGATAATGTGAGTGAGTGTGAAAGATAGTTTACGTAAAGGTCGTATATGAAATATGTATGATGGAGAATATGCAAGGACAAGATAGAATGCAAAGGAAAAATAGCAAGGAAAACTTAGTCATCTAGATACGCTTAATATTCACAGATGATTATGTGAGCAAGTCGAGAAATTCGTAAAAGTCAATGAAATGAATATTTACTTGAGATGAGAAAACATCTATTAAAATACGTTATCCTCTGTACAAACAGGTTGTAGTGTACTGAATATATCTAATGGAGATTTATGTCGTAAGTTCTGTATCTTAACCGCAGTAGTGACAACGAGTTTCTATTCTAATGTGATGGATCGCCCAAGTGAACGACCGTCATTGGGCTTCACAGAAAATTCCTCATTCTTTACAGTGAAGGTCATCGTCGGTCGGATGAAGAGCAGGGTGAGGAATTGGTGAGGTGATGGAAGTCTGTACAGTTATGGTAAGTATGAATGAAAACATTTTTTATGTCTGTAATTAATTATGATATTTTTGTATAAGAAAAATCTTTCAATTTTTCATGAACACAAAAATTCTATCACAAATTCTTCATGAACACAAAAATTCTACTACAAATGATTCATGTACACAAAAGTTCTGCCACAAGTTATAAATGTACACACAAATGCTACCACAAATGATTAATGTACACAAAAAGTCTGCCTTAAGTTATCAATGTACACAAACATGCTACCACAAATTATTCATGTACACAGAAATTCTACCCCAAATTATTCATGTACACAGAAATTCTACCACAAATTATTCATGTACACAGAAATTCTACCACAAATTATTTATGTACACAGAAATTCTACTACAAATTATTCATGTACTGAAAAGTTCTACCACAAATCGGTCTTCCGTTAAGTAAGAAAAATCATTTCGAAATCGTGAAAGGTCACTTAATAGATATCTCTATTCAGTGTGGAAAAAGATTAAAATTGAATAAGACATTGTATAATTGTTTATTATACAGAGATGCAAGGAATTTGTTAGATTTGTAAAGTCACGGTTAATAGGTGTAATGTAATACTCGTTATATACTATTTAGATATTTTATCTGTGTCGTGATGGTTTTCAGGCATCGATATTCATCATGTTTTTTCACATTAATTTCAGTTTTTGGTGCAACATTATTCTATCCTGATCTGCAGTTTAACTGACATGGTTTAAAACTGTATAATGTTTAAAGTAGGTCAAGGTAATCCATGTCAGCACATCCCTTCAAACAGCGAGTCCTTACCACCCCCTTACAAGTAATGTCTTGTAGAAGAAAAAAGTGTGTCTTATTATAGTAATAATCATCATTGACAGTTATTTAAACTGTCAAATTACATGCATGTATCTCAAAACGTGTTGTTACTTTCTGTCAACACAATGAGTCCTTGACATCTGTTAAACAGACTTAATTGTGTTATCGTTGTGTTTTTGTAGTACAATTGGCGTTGTCATAGCAATACAGACTAATTTCATAAGAGTGACCCGGAAATTACAACGGTAATACGAGCGTCAAGTGACATACACATGTTTTGCTTTGTTTTCGTATTCCGAAATTATATCACCATCGTGTATTTAATTCAGATGAAGTTGATGATTTCCTCCGTTGATAAATTTCAGAATGTGATTGAGGACATGTTTGATAGTAATAATCTCTAAACAAAGAAAACGGAGATCTAATTTTGTATGTAATATGCTGAAACACAACTACTAGTTTTAGTTTTCAAATCCCCATGACACTAGATAATAGCAACGATTGTACAAAACACACATAAACAACAAGATATTCCAGAGGGATATTGCAGCCCACCATCATTTGATCTGTATTAAGTGCTCAAAGTTATATTTTCCCTTCTGTACTGTTTGTTTGTTCTTAATTGTATAAGATTGGAATGTTCTTTGGAAGAACAAGCGACAATAATCTTTAACTGTCAGATCCAAGAAGGTCGCGTGTTCGCCATTTTTTATCTGATTAGTTCCCAAAAACAGGTGAGCACAACAAGGAACCAGGAACCAATGGAAATTTACATGCTGAATTTAAGAAATATCCTTCAAGTACCTCTCAAAAATAACGATTACACACTTTCATTGTCAAAATCCAAGATCCTCGCCTGTAGGCAATTTTGTCTCTTATTAGTTCCAAAAATAAACGGCTTAAATATGTACCAAGAGGAAACTACCTGTGGAAATGTCCATATCAAGAAATCGTGAGAACAAACATCCATTGACAAATTCAAAGAAGACCGGCTCTTACTCAAGATGCATACTTCTCATGAGTAGTTTCTTCCTGTTCTTTTTTTTGTCATTGTCCAAAAAGTCCCAGAACGAAAAGGCACCCTACGTCAGGGGTTTCTGTTTCTTGGGAAGTGTGTCTGTGTGAAAAAGCAGCGACTATTAGGAAACCCTGCCTATTGAAGGGAGCATATACTCATACATTCGTCTTTAATTGTGTACCAGATCGTGAGATCTTATACATATAATATAATATTTGTGAAATATTTGTATATCAGATCATGAAATTTTTATAAGCCTTCTACAGCTGAAATTCTCTGTGAATTTTCGCGTAACAAAAAGTGATATGCTTACATACCTATACAACAAATTAAACAATATGGTGATGTTAAAATATTTCAAAATCATCATAAGAAACAACAGAGAATTAAACCAAAGTGATGACAGAAAAACAAGATGGCAATCTGTAGCATCGGGAAAGCGATCCGACATTCATCATCCCCTTAACAGGATCCGTGCTCTCCCTAGTTTACTCAAGGTAAGTGAAGTCGCCGATTAAGTATCGAAATAATTACTTCCTGGAATTCACATTATGCCAGATAAGAAACAAAATATGGTTTCAACAATTTAACATTTTACCATTTTTATTCTTTCACGTAAAATGACATTTAGGATTACAACTATCTTCGTTTGATTTTAAGTCAGAAGAAAACAAAATATAATGATTTGTGACTATAGATTTATAGCTATATACTAAATCAACATTGATCTTTCATTTCACGCAAACAGGTGGAAATATTCTATTTTACGTCTTCCTTGCAGGGCTATTGACCATTCAAATCAAGAAATAATCCAAGTTGTTTGTGTCACTCTCCTTTTAGTCGTCTCTGTAAAGACCGGAGTGAATCCCTTCAAATGTCACTTCCTTGGAATCAGTATCACCCACTCCAAGATTTTCATGTTTCCATATGTAGCACATAGTCCCTAGATGTTACTCGCATGTTTTGTTCTCTGTTACCTTCAGCCTTTTCCTCTTTAGAATATATGTATGTATTTTATCCATGAATACTACAATCACTAAATCCTTATCCAGCACTTCCGGATTTTTAAAACATTTGGCGTCTGTAATGATAAAGTTGGTCGAGGCCAGTAATATCATTGTCCTCTCTGGATTTCAGTCACGCGTTCATACTGCTTGTCAATTACGCCCCTCTTCTACCTCTCCTGTCTAACGTATCGTTAGAACATCTGACAAATTGATACTAAAGGGACTAATTAGTGTTAGGTCAGCATGACTACCTGCCTACAGCTATAAGATATATGACCCTGTGTCTCTTTGTAATAAAAAAAAATAAAACATCCGACCCCCTTGACCTTGGAAAAGTGCTACGGCCAGCACGCACGCGCATTTCAAATGGAACAAGAGCTCTTCGAAGCGTTACATCATACGCCCGTCATAGCTAGAATAAGCATTTTGCGTCTGGAAAGGGAAGGAAAGTGATGTTTAATATCTGATCAACAAATAAAGGTCATTTACATACAGAGTCAGTTGTGTAATGGCGGAGGAAACCGGAGTGAATTTCCGAGCGTCAAAGGTGACAACAGTACGAGGTGATCCGTAAATAGGACTCAAGTTGCTGTTCCATCAATATTACAACGCCGTTACTCAATAAAATAACAGGTGAATACTTTTGATCATCGAAATTGTCTGAGCTGTAGTGATAATCAACTTCCTAAGTTTGAACTTGATCCGTTGGGAACTACTGGTTATATCCAGTGGTCACGGTTTATGTAATTGAAATAAGGGGCCATAACTATGTGAATCACCGTCCGAAAGTCACAGTGGGTTAATGTAAACTAATTTTCCTATCTAGTTAAAAGATGATCTGTTTTAAGCTACCCGAGATATTGCGGACACTGTTTTGGTAATAGAATAAAGGGCAATAACTTCAGAAATTTCGGGCCAACATTTGTAGTCATCAAACTTGTCCGAGCGCTCATGGCAGCGACCTTTGAACCTATTATACAGGTTGAAGTTGATCCGTTGAGAGAACATTGTTTTAGTAATTGAATCCGTTGCCATAACGTCATGAATAACCTGCAAACAACAGTGATCGAAATTGTCTGAGCCATCATGGTGCTAAACCTCCTTATGAATTCTGAGGTTGATTTGCAGAAAAATACTCAAGTTGAGTTCCACGTCATAACACAATACGACCTATCATTCATTGGGCATATAAAAAGTAAAATAGACCTTCATCAAAACATGAATAACCTTATATCACGATGTTTACCACTGTTACACACATTTAACACACTGTGGCCTTGAAAGGGGCCAAGACTATTCACATGAACAAATTTAATATCATTAAGTCCATGAAACCAGACATATATACGTGTTATATACGTCTCTGATGAAACTTACTGGACTTTTTGATGATGTAAGCTTTAATACATTAGACCCATGTAACATGTAAGTGATGTCAATGTCATTCATTTAATCAAAGTGATAGTCCTCCTTCTCAGTAATAGACAGCAAATATCGTGACCACATGTACAGACTCCTTTGATATACGAAGATGGAGTCAGTTGAAAAGAAAAGAGGACACCACACCGGGACAAACCTGGACCATCACACAGCTACCTTTGTCTGCCTTACAGAGAGAAACTATAGGTGATCACAAAACACCTTAATTATACAGGCACACCTATATTCATCATGTTTATATAGCATTAGGCCACCGGAAGAGATTCATAGTTTCAATGGAAGTGTCCAAAAATCATTTCAATGTTGTTGATTAATAAAAACAAAGGAAGCAGCAGGTTTCACAAAATATCACCTACCTATTAATCAAGTGTAAGCGTGCCATGGATTTCACCAGACATGTTGTACACACTCTCCTTTAACCATGACTGGTAACCAGCAAGGAGGGTGTCGCTTTGATTCAAATATGAACCAAATACGTTAATGGTTGTTAATGAATTAACTTTGACCTTAAACTTTGACTGATGACTACCAAACTATACCTAGGTGTAGACCTTAGTGAGGTGACGCTATTGAATGAATATGAACTAAATATATCCGTGGGTTCATGAGATATCTTCTACACAAAGTCGTCATGGAAATACAATCGCACATACACACGGACAAAGTGATAACAGTATATAATTCCTTACTTCAGTGAACTGATATAATAAAAGATGTTTTATGTTGGATCTTTGGTCCTGGTTACTCAAAAGTTAGAAAACCACTTTCTGTCAATAGCACCATAGGAACTTGGGAAGTTCTAATTGTTTTAGTATGGCATCCTTTTAGGCCATGTCCAATTTCAAACTAACCTGCAAAAATAAGAACTTGCAGAAAGAACCGCCACAGGATTATTTTGGCAAGTCTCAGCTTAATCCTCATGGAAGAACTTTAAAGTTTCAAGGACGTTTAAAGTAAGAGTTGATTACGGAAACCAGAAATGCACAGCTATGATACAAAATTGCAGCCATGGCTGAAAAATAACAACACTTTGTCAGCTTCCCTTCCTTTACATTACAAACAATTTTCAGGTCAATGACACCAGCGAACTTGACAGAAGAAGTTTCAATCACGAATTTCAAGAAGGCTGCCAATGTTGCCATATTGGGTATAAAACCAGCCAGAAAAATAACTTCACTTCAGATGTAGTTTCAAAATGTAAATAGATTACCTATAGCACAAGACGACTAATGAAACATGATGGCATTTGGTTCCTTTGGGACCCTTTAGGGAGGGATGACTTAACAAGGGACCCAAAGGCCTTAAAGGTTACCTAGGTGACAGTGCTTCTTCTAACATGTAAGAGAAACAATTTTGTTACAACAGTAATATAACTTTTAAATTTTTTTTCTCAAGTTTTAACTATTTATGAAAGAAAATAAACAAATTATGCTCAAAAAGTAATTTTCCTATATGACATATAGTAAATTTTACCCTGTCCCCAAGGGCAAATGTGAGACCCTGGGGTCAGGAAATTCACAATTTTGGAAAAGCACCATAAGACACTTCCATCAATGAAGGATATTAAGTTCTCCTGGTATTAAGAAATTTTTAAAATGTCAGCCAATTAGACCTATATTTGGCCCCATTGGGGTCAGCTGAGGTCAATATGTGCATCTCATTAAACTGTATCTTAAACTAATAAATATATCCAGGTTTGAACTATTTCCATTAGAAAATAAACAAATGATGTTAAAAATTGTGATTTTCCATTACAAACTATAGTAAACTTTACCCCCTCCCCAAATACGAGACACTGGGGTCATGAAATTTACAATTTGGGTAAAAGCATCTGATGGAAGGCCTTTCCATCCCCGAAGAACAGTTGATTCTACCATACCTGGGATTTGAGAAGATTTTTGAAATTTCAATCAATTTTGCCCACGCCCCTCTGCCAATGGGGGTTGGAGACCACATAATTTACAATTTTGGTTCACCTTCAGCCCAGGAAGTTTTCGTGAAATTTCTTTGAAATCAGTTCTGTAGTTTTCCAGAAGAAGTTGAAAAAACTAAAGGTTTATGATGCATAATGCTGGACAAAAGGGGATCGCATTAGGTCAACCTGAGACTTTGTATCAGGTGATCTTAAAAGTGTTATCATAACCATGAACAGAAAAAAAATAACAACTTTATATAAAAAAATATTTTTTTATCATTAAAACAGCAAACATGTTCTAGACATCAAAATGATTAATAAATAAAACACTTTATACACATTCAATGCTAAATCTAGGTATCATCCTTACAACCTCACTTTAGAAGTACATATGTACTTTTCTATTGTGGGGAAAAAAAAGAAAATTGGAATTGTCACATTAGTGCTTCAAGTTAATAGAAGCAAGTTTTCAGGAGGAAAAAAATTTGACGAAAGAAGGTTTTTACTTCCAACCAGGTTACTACCTGACTAAGGATTATCAGCAAAGGGTTCACTGTTTCTCCTAAAACCTACATGTAGCAAGTCTGTCAATACTTAAAAGCGCTGCCTACTCATTGGTAAACAGTTGACATTTGCTGATTGTAATTTGCCGGTAAGACATGCTGGGACAATTAGATTTACCAGGCTTAGTGTTGACAGTTGAGTGGCAAACTATTGCTTCATCCAATCTCTATCTTGAAATAAAAAGCAGTGGCTTACATACATAGATATCCCAACTGCTTGATCTTTTATTTTTAAACTAAATCTTTTCAGGTTTTCATGATGAGATATCGATGTGCATAAGCTTTTTAGTTCAAAAGGGACAAATGGAACCTTTGACCTTTAACCTTGACAAGAGATCTACAAAAGCTGAAATATGAAATGGTGTAGACCTACATGATGTGTAATCATGATGTGAAAATGACTTAAATTTTCACAGGGGCTCACAAGATATCTGTTATATATTTCAAAAGTGTTCAATTTCGCAATGACCTCCAAAATCTTTATTGTAAAAATGCCATGACAGGTTCATGAAATGTCTCTTACACATGTCTTCAATTCCAAATGTGTTAAAGTTACTATTGACCTCCGAAATCTTTATTGTAAAACACCATGAGATTTTCATGAAACATCTTTTACACAAACATTTTTTATTTCGAAAATAGGAAAGGTGTGACTTTTGACCTTATATCTGAGTTTAAAATTTTCACTAATAGGGTCATATAACAGTTGTTTTACCTGTCTATAGTCAAAGTTAGCTCCCCTTGGAACTACAATCACTGCACTAAAATATCCCCCTGAAAATGTTTTTACATGTATAATCCGTACACATTGGGGGAAATAGTAATGTTGATTTCAGAGGTACAAATCAATATTGTGTCACTTAAAATCAAAATGGACAAAAAAAGAGAGAAGAAAATGAATTTTCTAGTGCAAATTCTACATGTGAAAAATAATTGAAATTGTTCCTGTACCATAATGCCTTAAGTGAAAAATTATATCAGAAAAAGAACAAAGTAAGATTATCACAACACTCAAAAATTGAGAAAAAAAGAAGATGATTAATACAATATCTCAATAATTTTCCAATAACACAACTGTTTGTAAAGTCGTTATAAACAGAATATTTGATTGTCTTAAAAAAACTGACATGCAAAATATAATGATGTTTAATGTACAAAAAGATAATGCTGGTGTTTTTGTTGATTTCTCGATAAATAAATTAAAATCTGTCTGAATACGTAAATAACTTCTGTAGTTAAAAAGGGAAAACAATGTTACAGGTACAATTAAAGTTTTTCAGAATCTTCAGTACTTTTTGCATGTTTTCAATTCAATTCCTGGACAGAGGAAAGGCCAATACTTTACATTTCAAGGGAGGTAACG
The DNA here is from genome assembly GCF_031769215.1 of Ylistrum balloti. Classification (NCBI taxonomy): domain Eukaryota; kingdom Metazoa; phylum Mollusca; class Bivalvia; order Pectinida; family Pectinidae; genus Ylistrum; species Ylistrum balloti. The sequence continues at coordinate 333,906 of NW_026781897.1, forward strand.
CTTAAAACAAGAGGTCCATTGGAACATCATTGTTCACATGGCTAATTCAGCTATTCAGTCATTTCACAAAGAATTTCAAATGTGACAAACAATTTCTAAAATTACATGGTATTTCCCTAATGTGTCTAGGCCATGTGGTAAAACAGAAGTCAGATTCACCATTCATAAAAATTGCTTCACACTAAACAATATCCTTGTACAGGTGATGGTTTTTAAGAACCTATATTTCGAATATTGGGCCCTACATCTTCAATGTCATACTCCTGGTTGATACAAAATTATATTCATTTCAAGTAGATATGCTTCAGACCAAATTACAACAGAATCCTGATATTTCAATAGAAGAAAAATGATTTTAAATCTTTCTCTGTTTCTCTTTTTGGGTCCCCTTCCTTCCATCCTTCGGGACTGCGGTCCAGTATCTATATACCTGGTATAATTATTTTTCCTTCAACCAGAATACTTCTGACCAACTGCAAAATCGAATCATTTCTATAGGAGGAGGAGAAGGATGTGAAAGAATTTGTTTTATTTCCCCTATTTTGCCAAGCCCCTCCTCCCCAAGAGGTACAAGACCCACAGTGCCTTATATATCTCTTTGCAATAAGAGTTCCAGATGAAGAAACCTAAAACAGTATAATACTAATTAGACATCCCTACTTGAGCTTTAAAGACTGGTTATCCATGGATTATCAGCATCAGTAATGTGTAATGTTAAAAGAAATAGTAATAGTTTGATTTTAGCGGAAATGTTACTATCAGGAAAATTTACATTTTTTAAAAAATGTTAATTTTCCCGATTGTAACATTTTCCAATAAATTTGCTAAAAATTTTGAAAATAAGGAACAGACAAATCACCAATATGTTAAGTATATTTTAACAGTTTACAGATTTCAATACATTTGAAAATACATCCTTTTGAACATGTACATGTAAATATTCATTAAAAATAGTTCAAGTATCATAACTACCTGGAAGTCAGCTCTGGGGTCAACATATTACTTCTTCCCGAGTTATAGGAACTGGTTGTTTACAGATAGAAATTTCTGTATTTGTTTATTGAAAAGCAATTTATAAAGGCTGACCAAGTACCTTACATGTGTTTAAATTACATGACAGACATGTTTTATATTATTTGTTTTTTGTGAATATTCTACTACGTGCACATCCTGGCACATATCCATCACGACAAGCTCTTGCACAACTTCTTCGCTTCCTAAACTGTCTCATTCTCGAACACATTTCAAATCGAACAGATGTATCACTGAGGTATTCTGTATCACTTTGTCTGTTAATGTTTGTACTTTGACTTTCTTCCCCATTTCCTATCACAGCCTCACACAAATGACTGTTACACTCCTCCGGACACAAAAAATCCCTATTTTCAATATTTAAGGTTTTATCAGGTGTATTTTCTTTACCAATTTTAACTGTATCAGACTCAAAACAATTACTAAGTTTATCTCCATTGTCTTCATGTGGTTTAGAGTCGCACAACTCTGGAAATATAAAGGAATTTTGATGACTTGAACATTCAAAGTATGAATTATCTCCCTTTTTTTCTTTAGTATCAGTGGCTGATATTCCGTCCATATAATGTCTGTACCACAGTTTTTTCGGAGATTTAAGGTAACGCTGTTCTTCTTCAGTCAAAGGAATATTTTGCTGATTTAGTACAGATGTACTTATATCCTGCAGGTTTAACACATTCATGCTTGATTTGAATGGCAAGACATCAGATTTGGGTGTTAATTCAGGATTCTTGGAGTCCAATATATCATTCGTATTAAATCCTTTAGAACTAGCACTAATGGAGTCATGTGAATTTTTCAAACTTTCTGTTGACCAAACTCCTTCTTCACTAGTAATTTCACTGAAACTCGAACAGCTTCGATCATTTTTTACATTCATCATATTATGATATTCACTAAAATTTGGGTTGGGAGAAATACTATCTGTATGGATTTCATACATAGAACATTCATTTTCCTCCAAACTAGATACAGTTTGAGTACAAATATCTGTACTAACCAAATCAGCTTCGTAATATTTCTCAGCATCAGCATTATCAAAAATATCCCTGGAGTTTTGCTGTCGGTCATGGTATTCCCGAAACAGCACTTTTGTTTTATCTGAGAATTTGTGCATGATGTTTGTTTCAAAAGGCTGAACCCGAGCACAAGTGTCGAATTTGTCAATATTTACATGGGTATCACATACATCTTCAGACGATTCATCTTCCGCTCCTGAACTACACATAGCAGTCGGATTTATGGCATTGTCTAACAGCGGCCCGGCTGATACTGAGAGGATTGTTTGTTGATTTTTAGATTCCAATTGCATGCTTTGACAAGATTCTGAAGTCCTTGAAACATTCTGATCCAAATCTGTAGTAGAGATACTGATAATAGGTGACTCTGATTTGTTTCCGTAGCTATCAAAATCTACACCAGATTCATTACGAACAGCTGAATTTTCCATATCCTTAACAACATCTGGTTGTTGCCCGCTTCCTTTAAAAGAGTCATCTGCATGCATATATATTGCCTTATCCATATTACAACTTAACTGGATTTCCAGATTTTGTGAACCTGCATCCCTTTCAAAAACTGTTGTAGGGCACACTTGCTCACTCTGATTCAATATATCATTTTCAGATCTTGTCAAATCTTGACCCTTAATTTTGTGAAAATCTTGAAAAGGAACTGACCTAGCACACACACTATTTTCCAGAGAACAATCCTGATACATTTTTTCATCAAGTTTGCATTGAAGAAAATTCTGATAAGATATCTGCCTAGCACAGTAGTCATGATATTTTGTCCCGACTAACGACGAACTGGAGGAGTTTGTGTCAGTATCAACAACATTAGTGATTCCTGTTACCATGTCATCAGCAAATGATCCTACAAAGTTACAAGTTGACATGACGTTTTTTGGTAACGTTTCTTGTGGCTCGGTCTGATACTGCTTACATCCCAAGTCTGGTTTCCTTGAAAAACTTATATTATCATGTTCACTAGTGTACATTGATGTATGGACTACATTTTGACTTTGTGAACATCTATCATCTACAGAAGTGCCATCAAAATGCTTATCTGTCAATTCATTTACCCAAATATCTGACTCCATAATATTCTGATTAAATTTATATTTTGTAAATGTTCCGTTATTTACATCCTCTCCGACTGTTTCTGATGTAACAACAGGCCTACACTCCTCACCATTATCTGAGGAAGTAGAACATCGTCTAAATATAGTAACTTCAACACAATTATCATCACTAATGCTTCTCAATGAAGATATTGTACATTCATTTGAGACAGAAACTTTTTCATGTTTCTTGACATCACAATCAACCTTAGTTACTGATTTTTCCAATATGTCCCCTCTATCTCCAAATTCAACAGGACTCATTGACAAATCCCATCCTGTTTGTTCTGTTGTTGGCTGTAATACACTATATTCCTGAGTGGAACAAACATCATAACGGTTTGATTTACTACCATTTTCAATGAAATCTTCATGCCGTTCATCAACACAAAAAGCCCCCCTTGATATTTTCAGTGGTGATTTGACTGGATCAGTGGACAAAAGCCCCACATTATTCTGACAATCAGAACCTTGATCGTAACACGATCCTGAAACTGTTGATTGACCTGGCACTGTGTCAGCTGATGAAGCCACAGACTTTGACACATTTACAGACTGGAGTTGTTCCACCTGCAAATAATCAGACACATATTTACTGGTGTTAATGTTTCCAACAGATGTCATTCCACTAATTTCCTTCCTATCGTTAGTGGACATTGACCTCATCATTTCAGGTGATGATTTATGACTCGTAATCTTGTCCACAGACAGTGGGGAAGTGTTCTTGATATGACCTGTCGTATCTTTTTCACCTCTTAACTCCACTTGTTGGTCCACTGTTCCACATTCTACATCTGATATTTCAGTACAAGTTTTTATAGTAGAATTCTGAGTTTCCACAGCATTTTCTTGGCTTGTTCCATAGATATTTCTAGACATGTCATTTTCTAGTTTTTGATGTCTTGCCAAATTTAAAAGGGCACAAAGCGGGAGAGTTCTACAAGACTGTTTATATAAAACCAACGGTTCACTTTCATCATCAGAACTAACACTGTTATCTGAATCAGTTTCATTTCTACCATCACGTTCATAACACTCTTCCTCACTATAAACCTGTAGTTCATGAGACAATTGTCTACTCACACTACTTTCTATCACAGTTTTCCCATTTTGTAATGGCTGAGTCGAAGGCACTTTGTCATTACTAGATAAAGTCTGTTTATCTTCTACTTCTCTACTATAAGATCCTGGCACTAAAGCATCTTTATTGCTTGAATCGGAATTTACACAACCATCAAAAGTTCTGGACGGTTGTGTAGGAATTTGATTTGGAGCACTCTTAACTCTATCCTGTTCTTCTACTAAACAGTTGTCTCCCTTGCTGTCTGTTCCCTGTGTGACTTGCTGTACTGTCTGCTTACCCTGATGTGGGAATATTTCCGAGTGTATATTATTTTTTTTATCTTGATTCCTAGAAAGGTCCTTTCTGCCTCTTGGCCCAATGTTGTTGTAACTTTCCAATCTTAAGTCAATTCCTGATCCTTCATTATTATCAAGCTTTTGATTGCCAACTTCTGTTGTTTTTGTATCATACATTTGCGCAGCCTGACAAACTGCTGGATGAGAATTTAAGTTTGAATTTGTATCCAACACAGATTTCTCTTTCAAAATTGTATCTTTGCTAGGGGAGGCAAATGTCGTATTTTGTCTGTCATCAAACAAATTACATACAAGTTCCTCATTTTCACAGCTACATTTGCTTGTAAATGTATCACTTCCCAAACTAGACTTTAAACTGTCATCTTTCACTTCAGGGATATTTCTCCTGAAACTATTTCCTTTAAACACCTGTTGAGATACGCATGCCTTCAGCTCTGTTGATTTACAAACTTCAGTTCTTTTTTTCCTGACAAGCTGTCCGCGTCTGACATGAACTTTCCTCTGATGTCTTCTATCTGAACTCTCTAGTGACTTATCAAAACACTGTAACAATCCGCCATTTGTTTTTGGGTTGGGATCCACTGTGCTTAGGTATGCTGAATCATTACTATGATTTGATTCACTGCCATCTTGAAATTTAACCTGAACACAAACATTTTTCAGTTTAAACTTTTCCTCGTCACATCTATCCACTCCCTTTTTCTTCTTAGTACATCTGGTTTCATAATTCTGTCCTCTTGATGTCACAGACTTTTTCTGAGTTTCTTGCAATTGTCTATTTGATGTCTTCACAATACTTGAACTTTCAGCTGTTTTTTCTCTAACATATTTTTTTGTGCTGAAAGTTTCTTTCTTACAGATTTTCTTATATTTTTTTGCACTCAATGTCAAGTATTCTTTGGCTCCATGTCTTGATAATGTCTCTAATATTTTTGAACATGTTGCATTCCCTTTTCTTTCGTTGCGGAAATCATTAAGAACTAAAGCACTTCCGTTATTGAATTCATCTACAGGAGAAACAATAGTACTTGAGCCTGGACCGCTCTGATCAGTTTGGACTTGGTCACATAATGCTGAATCAACACCAGAACTAGTGGCAGACTTCCACATATCAGAGATCGACAAACCTTTACAAGAATTATTTTCATTTATGATCCCAAAAATCATTTTCTTTTCTGAGTTCCCTCTTTTCTTTCTACTTTGTTGTTGATCAGATTCTGTTTTACTTGGAGTCTTTCTCACTAGCTTCACTTTCTGTCGATGTTTGGTGGAATGAATCAGAAGACATTTTACAGTAGTGAATTTTTTCCCACAAATCTTACAGGTATATGTTCCATCATCATCAATTTCATATTCTGAATTCTTTTTGAAGCGTAGACATGAGGCAATATCTGATGAACTACAAATGTTTCTAACAGTATTGGTTTCTTGTTTCTCAGGTTGACTATCTTCAGATGTCCATGATTTTGCTAAATCCTCTCGTCTCTTCCTCCCAAGCTTTCTATCAGTGTCACCTTTCCTGTCATTTTTACTCCTCGACAAACTGGTTTTAGGTTTTGAAGATTTCTGACTTAAATCTTTTAATTTTCTTTGTTTTTTCTTTGCTGGTTGATCTTCTTGACAATTTTCTTTTTTCTTTTTTGGAGATTTATTCATTGACTCAATACTTTTGGCTAAGATATTATCCAGTCTGTGTTCAGCATCTATATTGGTGTGGGTGTCATCTTGAAAAATATCAGATAGCTCTGAAGAGCTTCCTACCAGACTTGCATTATCATAAATAAAATTCCCCTGGTGGATGTTTCCGAACACTTCACGTCCGCCTTCACATTCTGCCAGGAGCTGCATTATTTCTAAAGATGTCTGTGATATCTCCTGCCTAGCTGGATCTTCCAGAAGATCCTGAGGATCAAAACCAACCTCATCCTCAGTGACTGGTATCACGTCTGCCTCCATTTTGATCTTAAAACAAAACTACAATGTCTTTCTATATATCAGTACCCTCAGCCCAGATCGGAACCCTCTAACAAGGTGATGTCTCTGTAGCCAAACACTGGTATCCATACAGTCTACCATCTTGGCCAAAATGTTGATGTCTGCAATTTAACAAAAATGTTTCTCATCATATAATAAAACAATATAATATATATAAAAGAATTTTTGTCATATTTATTTATTTTACCTGTAGTTTTAAAATTGGCTTCGTTCAGAAATTAAAAGGTCTACATTCCTTACTTTGCTCACCATCCTTATAAAAATAAAGGTTTTATCTTTCAATGAAATATACCCAATAACTGCAGCTTGACAGAGGTGATATGATCCCAAGAAAAAAGTAAAACAATTTATTAGCCGATATTTCAGTTCCAGTGAGCTAACAGTGCTACATGTGTGCACCATAAAAATGTGTTAAAAATGTGCAAACTAATTTTGGAAGAATGTAAATCAAATTAACCAATAGACACTGCTCTGTATTATCCTGCTTTAGGCTTATTACCAAGCAAGGACTTACTGCTGGATAAACTCCGGAAGTAATTTTATCTCTAGGTTTCTGAGCTAAGATTAGTAACAGATGACTATAAATATCCCTAGTCAAGTTTAATTTGGCAGGAACTAAATACAAATTTGTATAACATTGTCTAGAGTACAGGGGCCACATAAATAATTTAATGTTGAACAGAAATTACCATTTGTTATGCAATTTTTTGCGAAAAAAAAAACTTGAAAATTTGACTCGAAAATAATACCCTTACTAAAAATAAACATACCAAGGGAGGTAATTCTTGCTTCTTCAGCATCTTTAAACATCATGGGACAATGTTATATATCCTGAAAACAGAGAAAAACTTTTATCATTTTTTAAATATTGTTTGCTGGTTTAATAAAAACATTCTATTGTGAGTGTTGATGTCAACTGAAATCTTTCATTTACAAGTACCAAGATATAAATAATATAAGATACACACTTTTCTCTTTATCTTTTTTCCACTAGGCCTTGGCACAAATTCCTAACCAGCAGTCCATGTTTATGTGTCATAGTGACTGAAATAGGTAATTAGTTCAGATATGTTTTAGTTGTGCAAGCGTGCTTTAGTCTCAGACTAAAACGCAGCTAAAAAAGTTGAAGCAAAAGTTTGACAATTTGAAATAAACATGATAAAAAAAAAATATTGATGGATTAGTCAACTGAAGAATGACAGAGGTTAAAAGATCATAAAATACTAATAATAATCAACAAAACTTAAAATTACAAATTTAGTTTCTTCATTGTATAACCTATAATGCTTAACTTAAATTGTTTATGAATGCCTCATTTATGTATAACTGATGAAAAAAATCCAAAAGCCTACTTAATTTGTTGACTTTTTATTAGCATGGTAGACCACACTGATGGAAATATTTCAGGGACATCTCATCAGAACCATTCATATGTAGAAAAAATAACGAATAATAAGACAATTAATGCAACCACATAGGTTTTCATATATAAAAAGGTTTTTTTTATTTATTGTTCATCTGAGCACAAAATATATCTAACTGGATAACATTTTTTTACTCAGACTTAACTTTAAACATAAGTGTAAAGTGTTTATATATAGGTAAATTAAGAGCATTTTAAAATTTGTATATGTAGAGTTCCGTCAATGAAAATGTATTACAGTTTACACAGGCAAATTTAGTTGTGGTAGGATGCATTTGTGTTGTCGGGAAAACTAGTCTAACGATTGTTATAATGGAATGACGGAAGTTTTAAGCTTTTGGTACGGGATAGCCAGTAGGCTGGGTTTATGTACATTTAAGTAGCAACGCTAACTACGTAGTAATCATATTTCAGATAAACAACTAGACAACGAAATTGTGTCGTTATCACTGATAATATCCTGAGCGATTACTTCGTGTTTTTCAGTGACGATCTTATCCAGTTATCTAATGGATATTATTGAATGTGTTCTTGTGTATCCCCAGCTGAATTCCCAAAACCAAACTTCACTATCCAATTTATCGTTTACAGAACATGCGGATTTGGTAAATTATTTTTTTCTTTTCAGACGTCTTCTCTTACTTTTTCTGTGACATTTCAGATCAGTTATACATAACATTGTATTCAGCATCGTATTGAGGTATTCCATTCATTCTTCTTGAAGGCGCAAAATACAAACAAGTATAGACGGAAATGAAAGAAGTAGTACCAAAATCCAAAACGTATCCGGAAATGACGGAATTTATTTGTTTAAACTCAACATTCCATGTTTTCCAAAGTGACCTGACTAATCTTTGTTCAATTTTTTAAAATGATTAATCAGTGTAAAAAATAAGAAATACTAAAAATAAACAAAATAATATTAATAAAATAAATTAAATTCAGACCATAGTAGAATTAAATTCCGAATCTTACCAGATGCTTGAAACGATATCTTAATCATGGCTGCCCGGTAAACAATATAACAAGTTATGTAGTTATTCATATCAATAACTTACCTGCTATCCAGCTAATTCCTCGGTGTAATATTTTGCGCCGTATATGTCACTAGTGTTATGTACCCTGGAGCGTTTTTTACTGGCTACACAAGTCAGAAATAAGTGGTGACGTCATAATATGCACAATGACGTTCGGCCATGAATTGAAGATGGGACAACCAACTGACTGTCTCTGTTTGATTTCATCCATCACATTTTTACTTAAAACCCTGTCTATAGTGTTACGGTGACCTTTTTGATTGAGTCACGTAATAAAACGTAACTTAAATTTCATCCCCCCTCCAAATTTATGACATCATGTGAAAACTGTCCCTCGAAATTTAATTTTTGCTCTCGAACACTCCAAAAATAGATGAAAGATTCATGTCATATGACCTCACATGAAATAAGAAGAAATAAGAATCGTTTATTATCCAATATAAATATATTGCTTACGTGATTAACTTCTTTTGATTGTATCAGAGACACATATAATGGTATATACCTTCACTTTTATAGCCCGATACAGTAATTTTTGACAACGGGTTATGTTATATAATGATTTTAGCAATTTTTGTTTGTTTGTTTTTGTTTCACAGTCAAGAGGCTGGCGGCTGTGATTAAACGGAAGCACCAAAACAGACTGTTATCAACATGTTTAACGTCAGCTGGCTTGTTCGTTTTTATAACTTATAAGTGATAAGTCCCGAGAGAATGTTATCAACATGTTTAACGTCAGGTGACTTGTTGTACTTATAAGTGATAAAAAAAGAAGTTAGTTATTGGTTGTGTTAACGTTTTTCAATAAGTCTAATATTACAAAGTTACCAAGAATGTTCTCCAAGTTCAAACAGTCACAAGACTACTGTGAACTATAGGACCGAGGCAGAGTTCCGTCTATATTTAAGTCCGTGGTTGAATAAGGTTGATTTTTTATGACTGGTTTGATCAGTAATATATAAAAAAAATTTTGGATTGATATGGCTGGGAAGTTGGAGACATTCGAGAATTGTTCTTTGTATGCATTTAGTATTGAGTCGATGGAAAGTAAATTTTTTCACAACTTACTCTCTTTTCCAAAATATATTTCCTTTAACTTTTATGCTTTTCTGAAGTAGATGAATATAATAATGTATCTTCTCCGTTGACATCAGAGGCCTAAATAGTGTGTAGTTATTTATATAACAAACTTACGGATAAACATAGCTCGCTACCATCAACTGCTTCTATCACAATGATTAAAATTCCACAGTTCATAGAACTGAAGAATTATAAAATAGCTGTTTACATGTGACATCACGAAAAGAACCTGACGCACTTGTATAAACGTTCCTGATAAAAGATTGATGATGTTAACTAAAACATTCACATAATGTCTTACATGTATGGTAACAATCTCTACTGTGAAAGACCAGGTCATAAACAAAGATGAATGCAAATCATCCGCAGAGCTCATGGAAGGATTTGTTTGTTTGGTTTTTTTTTTTACTGTTTTTACGATTCCTGCTGATATTTTTTTTTATTAAATAATTTTAACTGCACTTTGAAAAAAAAACTTCATCGAAACTAAATGCAGAAAAAATGAAAAAAATGGCCGACTACTCTTTGCTTTGAGAGATATGCGTATATAGATCTCACATCCCGATTCTTAGCAGAATTTTGTCTATATTCCGGAATTTGAAATCCGGACAACACTTTTGTTTATTAGACGTAAAGCATCATTTCCCGTTTTCCACCTTTGTTGTTCGTGTGTAAACAAAGCTACAGCATAAAAATCGGTATAAACTACAAAATGGAGGATATAAATGTAAGTGTAGAGGTTGCTAAGGTTACCTTACTCATTTAACTAGCTAATGGACGCTATGCATGATGGCAGAAATGTTGATTTTGTCCAAATTTGTATTCCATATTTTCGAGTTTCCTGCTTCTCCGAGTTGGTTGCAGAATCAATTTCTGTAAATCACCCAGTTTCGTTTCAAAGTTTTTATGTTTTTAATGCCAAAATGATGTTGATATAAATTGTTACATGTTATTTACGTAATTGTGTATAACAACGCAATCAAACTTTACATGGTTAACCCATTTTAATCAGAAATCAAAGTTTGTTTGTAGCTTTGAACTATTGAATCAATTCTAAAATGATCCGTTTAAACGGTTGACATCGATAATTATCGAGGTCAGATTAATTATAAATATACATTTACGTTGTCCGTGTTTAAGTGATAGAATGTAATATTTCATGACAGTTAATAATTCTTCAACAACAGACTGAACGTGATAAGTGTGTCTGAATAGTTCTCGTGTGTAAATTAATTAGGTCACACGAAAGGTAACTCCGCCCACATATGATCCCAAATTCCTATTTCCATTTCAAAGTGAGTAAATCAACATCATTAAATAGTATGTGAGCATTTCTTCCAGTTTACAGGATATAACTTTTCACTATTTTTATTTATTTTTTTAGAAATCTAAGAAATAAATAAAATAATAAATAGAAAAAATAGAAAAAAAGACATTTGAAGTGGTAATTTAAATATTTCAGACAGTGAAGAAGGTTTAGTTTTTCCAATAATTATTGCAGATTAAAATTCTTCATTTTAGATAAATTTAATGTACTACTGAGATAATGTGTAGATTAACAAGTAAACTGATGATTTTCCCATTTTGTCTCGGTCTATGCCAGAATCAAAAGTTAAATTTGTTTAATTCTGTTTGTAATAAACTTCATTCTTGCATATTATTCAGCCAATTATGAATGTTGATTTAAAATCTATCAAAGGTACAACTTTTATGTTATGTTCGTTTTGAAATATGGAAATTAATGCATAGATTTATTTTAAACATTTAAATAAGATGTCGAGGGATTCAATTTTCTGGGAACAGCAGGAAACATCTTTTCGATAGAGCTGAATTTATTCATAAAATTTATTCTTGAACAAATCCCTTAATTACTATGGCAAGGTGGCATTTATAACATTATAAAAATCAATTTTTGAAAAGTTTTTTTTTCAAATAATTAATATGGTAATAAACTATTGCAGTCACAAGTGTAACAGAGATCCAATAATTAGATGGTTTTGTTTAAAATATAACAATGATTTAACATGGTTGGTCATTACTTGACATGAATTGATAAAAATCCCTTGAATAGTTATTGAATTAAGGAACAGAGTTAGAAGTTGATTGAACTAGCAGTTTTTCTTGATATATCTGAGTTTTTCATGAAGCTGACTTCACAGACCTGTGCTGTTGTTGGTTTGTGTCCTTGTGGATGTCAGTTTTCTTGATAAATCTGTTTTTTAAAGCTGACTTCACAGACCTGTGCTGTTGTCAGTTTGTGTCCTTGGGGAAGTCAGTTTACAGGCTCCCATGCTATGTTTAGTGAGATAGCCAACATCTGCTACTAGGATATTGTAAGAAAATGACCCTGGATATTCTTAAGGTAGTAAACTGATTAATTATTGATGTTGAGTAGATTTCAAATCTGAATGAAAAATCTAAACAATAACATCAAAAGTGCCAAATATTTGACATGATGATTTTAAAAGAAAAAATATGACATGTGACAAGCCCTCCTTATGTTATTCAATGAAGTAACCACCTGCTGATTCAAGGAAATCCTGCTTCAAAATGACACTGGCTGGTCACAAAATGATAACCCTATAAGTTAATATTTTGAAAAATGTATTTATATCGATTTTGTTTACATTGGTAATGTGAAAATACCATATAAATATATACATTGCTCCTCCAACCGATGGCCATGTGCTAGTACCATCCCCTCAGATGTCACCTGTTAAACCCTAATGGATATCCCCACTATGTAATTCCCTAGTGTAGTGCCCTTATATAACACAAAATATCATGTAGATGATGGCCATCAGTGATATCCAAGCATTCATGTTAATCAACTTTTATGTTCCTATAATTTTGTGAAAGTAATATTGGAATATGTAACACAACCTATAAACCCTGTTCCTGTAATGGTAATGAATAGCCTTGGATATTAATTTGGATAAATATCAATTTGTTAGGGTGGCACATTAGTAAATATTATGCATATTGACTATAGCTGAGCAGGGTTCAATTCCCTGAATGGATGTGAAAAGGTAGAGGTCACCTGCTGGAGCATTCAGGTTTTCTTTGGTATTCTGGTTTTCTCTGACAGTAAGGCTTGCACTCGATGCAGACCAACAACAGTGATTAGTATGCAGGCTGTCATTACTTGTTTCGTAATTGTTGTGAAAATCATTATTTTATGTGGATTTTTTTCATTGATTTTATGGATATTTTTTAACCTGGGAGTTTTGTATGTCAAAGCTGACATGAATTCAAATTCTCGTCACTAGTATTAATACAATTTATCCATAATATGAAACACAAACAAAAAAGGATTTTTTATGAAAAAAAAACCGAACAAGTCATCAGTGAAGTGAGCAGTTTTTTGTAATTAAGTGACTCCAGAACACAGTTTAAAAAATTGAATCTGATTACTTAGAAATAAAGTGTGTTCTCAAAATTTGAAAATATGAAAATCAAGAAATTAGGAGTCAAATAATGGAGACCCAAAAATCACTGAAATGTATTTTTTTTATATACTGTTTATTTGATAAGTATACAGGATGCTAGTTCAATCCACAGGTACATTCTGCTATTGTAAATCTGTGGTGATGCACACAAAGACAATCTGTACCTAACTGTGGCTGACCAATTGATATGTGTGGTAAAAATCTGATCACTCTGCTTAAAAGCAGAAGACAAAGAAAAAGAAAAAAAAGAATCTTAAAATTTTCTTTTTTGACCTTATGAACCTTTTAAAATATTTGCATACGAAGCAAGCTTGGTATAAATACTAAGTGTTATAATTCATTCACAAATTTTAGTTGCTTTACTACTGGAGACAGTAAATAGGATATTTGGGACAATGAACTTACTGCAACAACTTTCAAAACAAAGTAAAGTTATCCTGTCTAATTCATACAGATTTAAAGAAACAGAAATATCATAATTTAGCATTGTTTTTGTGCTTACTGATAAGTCTTGTCAGGATTTCTGATGTCAGTTTCTTGGTACGTTAACGCTGGTATCATTAAACCATATTATCAGTCAACATCTCCACAATTTTACAAACAAAAAAAAAGAAAAAGGAGACAAAATATCATGGGTACATTGTCACAAATAAATTTCACTGAGCAATCAGATATTGCATTAGGTCCAGTTTGATTAAAACGATATCTTGATCTTTGCTTCAGTTTTATAAACTGCACTCTACAACATCAAGAAGAGTGACGTTTATGAAATGTGAGCGAAGAGCAAAATATAAATTTAATATGATTGTATTAAATCTACAATAAAAATGAGTATAATTTTATCGTGATTTACATAAATTATTTCCAGCCTTTGTATGTATAATACCTGTCATTTGGATTATCATTGTATGTTTTTGTCATCATTTGTGACAACGGTGACAGATAATATTCAAACTCATCGGAACCTCTGACAGCTAGTGATACACAAAAATCTATTCACATATACGTACCAATACCAACCTGAAGAAAATGATTAAAATTCATACTAAATGATACATTTTGTTTATACTTACAGGCTGTTGCAAGGAAACAGTACTGGTAGTGAACCTGAATGACCAAGATAAGCCGGAAAATGGAAAATCCTTTGAATTTTTGTCTGAAAGATTCATCATGGGCAGGATTTACAAAATTTCCTCCCAGATTGTTTCCTACAAGATGTGTTTACAGATGTTTGTTATCTTGTCACTGAGTGGCCAGAGGTCAAAGGTTGGACAATATAGGATAACTGAACATTGTTTGTTGAAGACAATTTTCATGTTAAGCTGTTATTTGTCACTCAAAAACAATTTTTCCAGTTTCATCGCAATATCATGAAACATCAACAAGATCTTTCAATGAATTCCTCTACCCTGCAATGGAGAACAGAATTCTGGAATTTTCTGTATTAGATAGTCCTAAAAATTAATGAACAAAAAAAAAGTTCTTTCTCAGGAGACCAAAAAACATTGTAAAATAGACCAGGATGAAGCTACGTATCAGATTGATTATATAAGTGAGTGATTTTTAGAAAGGAGTAGTTCAGTATGATGTCACAGAAGGCTGGTGGAGTTACAGAGAGTTGAGAAGGAAGATTTGACATCAAAGTTGACACCATGGATGGTAATCAGTGTCAAGTGTGTCTGAATTATTTCATCGATCATACATCATTACAAAATCACATAGAGACTCACACTAAACGAGAGTTGTATACCTGTATAGTGACATTAAAATCTGCCTTATCACAACTACGGCAGACTGGACAATGGTTCAGCTTAAGTCCATCTGTAGAGAAAAACGAAACAAACATACGGTTAAGTTTGGAGCAGGCACGACAAACAGAGGAAAATTTAGCAGTTCAAATGCAGAGTAATCTTGCACCTTCAGCCCAGTCTAGTTTAGAAACAGCTGCAGCAGTGACTCTCGTTGAAAAGTTGAATCGTCAGACTGATTATCCAGAGACCCAGTTGGAAAATCAGCATGCTGATGTGGATGGGTTAGATATGACTGGAGCTTCACCAAGTGATCTCCAGAAATATGCATTGAGTGTCGGAAATGGGAAAGCGTTCAATTGTGAAACCTGTGGTCGTGTCTTTGGTACAAGTTTCGCTCTTCGTCGACACACAATGAGCCACAATAATGAACGACCAGACAAGTGTGACATATGTGGGAAAGGTTTTATTGGAAAGCAAAATCTGGAGGTCCATCGGCGTGTACACACTGGGGAAAAACCATATGCTTGTGAGGTCTGTGGGAAGAAATTTTCACAGCATGGATCTTTATATAAACACCGTGAGAGGCATGGGAGATGCTTCAAACCCCCAGAGCCTGGAGCGGAGCCTTATTCCATGGATACTTCACATGGGGATAGTGATCTGAAGATGGATGGATCAGGGTCTTTTTCTGCAGAAGAAGGACTGACAATAAGCACGGAGGAACCAGACACAGTGGATGGGGGTCAAGGTGATGTTATAGCTCCAGGACAGACTCATCCATCAAATTTGGAACTGGACCTTAGTAAGGCTGTTAGTGGTCCGGACCAGGTTGGTAACCTTCCTAACATGAACTTTGACCTTCCTGCACAAGGGCAACCTCATAACCCTCCACAAGGTCATGGCCATTCAGAAGGCCAAGATCAAGGTCAGGACCATTCACAAGGTCATGCAGAAAGTCATGAACATGCACAAGGCCAAGGTCTGATCCGTTCACATGATCAAGTAGAAGTACCAGGTCGTATTGGAGCTATTCAACATACCAGTATGTCAAAGCACAGTTCTTCTCTGGACCAAGTTCATGAGATCCCTGCTGGAGTTTTGGGTTCAGACGAAAGTGAAAAAGGTCTTGAAGTTAGAAATCCAGAGGAAGAGGTAGGGACCTCACATGTTGAAAATTTGAAACAGAATCTCAAAGATGATGATCCAATGCTGGCAGAGGATGAGAGAAAAACAGAACGTCAGAAACAGGAGGAGATGGAATATTTACTCAGTAAAATGGATCCATCACAACTGTCACCGGGTCGATCAAAATCTGGTGAAGATGGGCTACAGTGTAAATTTTGTTTGATCAAATGTGCTTCGATATTTGAACTACAGTCACATTGTAGTAAGTACCACACTGGACAGAAACCCTACCGTTGTAATGTGTGTGGTAAACGGTTCAGTGCTAGTTTTTGTCTACGTCGTCACATCATGCTTCATACTGGCGAGAAGCCACACCGATGTCCATATTGTCACAAGGGCTTTATAGAGAAACAGCATCTCCAGAGTCATATAAGGATACATACAGGAGAAAAACCGTACAAATGTCACGTCTGCTCGAAAAGTTTCACACAGTATGGAACCCTACACAACCATCTTCAGACACATAACAAGGAGACATCTCCAGAATCTCTGTCACTGAAAACAGAACTCAAAGAGTCTTCGACACCTGAGCAGACGGCAGCAGTTACCGCAGCACAACAAACTACAGCTGCGTCCCATCATCCAACATTGTCACATCATCTAGCAAAACCGCAAGAAATTCCAAAGGAGTTGGAGAATCAAATTAACCCTGAGCTTCTTCTCAGCGGGATGCAGGGTATATCATCACTTAGCAACCCTCTACTACAGTTCTCACAAGCTCTTCATCTACAAATGCAGCTTTATACTCGCGAGTTAGAGAGTCGTAAGTCTTCCATGACTCAGATGGAAGGTGATTTTGATGGAACAGAAGGGGAGAGCAATGGGGAAAGAGGGGAGATAATTCCTGGGAAGTATGGAGACTCTACCTCAACTTCGACACCAAATAAGGAAGAAATAGCAGTGACAAAAGAAGTTTCACTAGGAAAACTGAATAATGCCTCCTTACCAAATGTACAAGTAAAGAAAGAACAGGTGGAGCAGGCAGCAAATTTTGTGGAAAATGGTTTTGGGAATGCTCTTGGACAGATAACTGCTCCAAATGTTGATCTGTCTGTCTTATCAAACAAAGAACTAGAGGCAATGGCAGCAGCCGTGACTGACAAAAGACATAAATGTGACTACTGTCAGAGTCAGTTTAACTCACCAATCACTCTGGAACGCCACACGCGTACACACCGAGGCCAGAAACCATTTTTATGTCATTATTGTCAGAAGAGCTTTACAACCAGTTACTGTCTACGACGTCATGTGATGACACACACAGGAGAACGACCACATGCTTGTCCTACCTGTGGTAAGCGATTCATTGAAAAGCAGCACCTGATGATTCATACAAGAATTCACACAGGTGAGAAACCCTATCAATGTAAATACTGCGGGAAAAGATTTCCACAAGGGGGATCACTCTATCGTCATGTTCAGATACATTTGAAAGGAAAATCAGTGAAAATCAAAGATGAACCAAATGTCTCGGACCAGTTATCAGAAGCGATTCAGAACTATCAGTTAGAACAAAAGACACCGGAACTAGATGAGTCAAGCTCCAGTACATACAGCTCAACTCACATACAGTCAGCACCGTTGGATGCCTCAGTTTCAACACATGCTATTTCTACACCACAACATACCATCGTGTCAAGTACACACCAGGAAAAACTTGACTCCGCACTGCTTTATGCCCATGATATTCTACGTAATCGGCATCTTGATGAAAATCACCAGCCCAGTTATCAACCTAATGTAAGTTTAGAAAACAAAACAGAGTCCAATATACCAGAAGATTTGAGTAACATACGATTTATCGACTCGAACGAGACTGCTGCCATGGTGAAGGAAGGAGATAAGACAGACAACTCACAAAATGAACAAAGAAACATTGACTTGACAGCTGCTGCCTATCAGGCAGCTTTTTCACCAACATATTTGAGTCAGATTCAAAAATATGATGTAGCTCGCTCTGCAGGTTTGCAATACCAGGATCCTAAAGGAAAATCAAGCACAGCATTGAGTGAAGACGAAACTAAGTTTGATGTCATTTCTGATATGGTGAGACGTGACTACCTACAACATCAGTATAACTTTCTGTTTGGAAACATTGACGCCCGCACAGTACTTATCCCAAAAGAAGGAGGAACGGAAATTCCACAAACTGTAGATAGCCAGGCAGATAAAATTCCGACCCCAGACGACCTCCCGATGAACCTAACAGATAACCGGTATCCACAGACGGAAGTAGATAAAGCTGTGGAAACAGCTGCGATCCCTCAACCTGCAGATTACAGCATCGGGTCTCATCGCCTAAATGTAACCACCACCATGTCCCAGCAACAAGCAGCAGAGTACAATGCAGCTGTAGAAAGCATTGCCGCAACACAACAACAGCAGCAACACCTTATCCCAACAACAGCTGAAATTCAAAGTGACTCAAACGACACCCGAGATGCTGTTGTATCAACTGTTGTCTATCCATGCAATGTTTGTGGACAGCAGTGCGAGTCGTTACCAGCTCTGGTGTACCACTTACGAGAGCATACCGGAAGTACTGAGTTACGTTGTGAAATATGTGGTGAAACATTCACAGTGGCTGAACATTTGATCATTCATTACCAATCTCATGCTGTAGAGCGAGCCATGTTACAGACAGAACAATTACAAAGTCCTGCTAATGGAGTATTGTTGAAGGACAGTCAAATTCCTGTAGAAGGTGCAGTGACGGATGTTCACACTGCTCAACAGGTGGCTCCACTAGAGGATGTAAGACCAAGCGAGCTGTTCCATCACATAGCCACGACGGAACAGTTAACAGATCCTACAAACGCTCCGGTAACTGTGGCACATCATCATGCAGTCGAGGGTTATGCCCCTGGATCAATCATAACTCAAGGAGTTAGTGATACACATGTTGGTGTAATCATGCGCCAGGATTCATCTCAAATTCAAGGCCACAGACAAAACCAAGGTCATGGCCACAGGCATAGTCATGGTCACAATGGGACCGCCAACGTGAAAAATGACTTGGACCATCAGATACAGCCTCATCAAACTGAGATGGCAGCAACCAATCAGGACTCTGAGAATCAGAAATCATCTGACAGCGAGGATGATGATCTAGAAGCGACCATGGCGGACCATCATCCTCTAGCTACCTCAACGCCCTCTCACTCTCACATTGCTCATCCTTCTACCATTGTGGAGAATGCACACACTCAGTCTGCGTCATATTCTATGTCAGACAAACTGACCGGGGAAGGTATTCCAAAGTTCATTGAGACTGGTAATATCCTTAGCTCATTTTCTGAACTGGCAAGCCAGGTCATGCAGAGGAATCTTGGAAGGACACCACTTCCAACTCCGGTTTTCCCTAGCACAAGTGGATTCCAGAGTACAAGTCAGGTGGAGCCGGCACCCTCTCCAGCAACATCTGTTAAACAAGAGTCTACCGTCCAAGTTACCCCGACACGGAGCCCCATCACTGACAGCGCAGATGAATCATCATTATCACTGTCAAATGCAAAACCATTCGTGTGTGAAATTTGTCACAAACAATTTATGAACAAGCGAAGTTTCTATCGTCACGTGAGACTGCACACAGGTGAACAGTTGTGTAAATGTGAGATTTGTGGGAAAGGATTCACAGGCGTGTTTGGTTTACGTCGTCATATGGTAGGCCATAGTGGAGACAAACCACATAAATGTGAATTCTGTGGGAAGGGATTCATAGAAAAACAACACCTTGAATCTCATAGACGCATACATACAGGTGAAAAACCATTCAAGTGTGACTTCTGTGGGAAACGGTTTACCCAGTATGGAACCCTACACAGGCACAAACGTACACACACCAAAGAAAAACCCTATGGTTGTCCGCACTGCCCAAAACGATTTGGAGAAAATCGGCAGCTCACTCATCACTTAAAGGTCCATAACACTGGAGAAGTGGTAAAAGAGGAGGAGGAAAAGGGAAATGATGGCGGGGATGTTAACTAGATCGTTAGCCAGCCAACTAAGGCCAAGCTTTTCAAAGATTTGGTTATCAGTGATATCACACATCAGATTTATCTTGGTAGTCTCAAAAATATTTCGGTCCCTACAGTAATTAGGTTGAAATTCTTAATTTTCATTTTTTGGATGGAAAGGTTGTTTTTCCTTGTATTTATCATTTAATTGTGAAATATTTTGATGGAAAAAATTGCTCATGTAGGCAACAAATCTTTGAAAAGGTAGGCTTTAGGATTTAACCTTTAACCTTTAGTAGCTTTAGTGATAGGCATTATTTAGTGTTAATGAACTTTGGGTCAAAGACTTGCAATTTGGGGTTGATTTTGAGTACACAATATTTATACAATTACAATATATTTCTAAAAGGAGGAAATTATTGATCCTTTTATAAGCTTGCTCTGTTGTAGTCTTATATACTAATATTTAAACTTTTGGAAAGAGAAATTGTTTTTCTCCTATAAATCATTGCAGGGTCAAACATATATATTCTTCTCTGGTAGTGTTTGTTATTATAACTATGAGGTGATGGTTATATTCTACTGATATGGTGTGTATTTACAGAACATCTTCTGAATCATTCATTAGGGTAACTCTTATATGAGATTTGAGTACACCACATATTTGGACAAAGAGATAAAAAAAAATTGTTTGATCAAAACAAAGAAATGGATATAGGTGAATTATTTTGTATTTGGATTCAATATATTAATATAACTCTTGAAACATTTTTCCAAAAAGCATCTTTAAAAAGTTTCAACTTGATACAAACTTTGCAGTATATGTTAGCTCCTACTTCTCATTACAGAGAAAGCATAGTATTTAAAAGTCATATCTATCCTAGGAACTTGATCATTTTCTTGTGTCCTCATTTATTGAAGGAAACTAACTATGGACTAATGTAAATTTGTTTGGATGTTGAAAACTTCTTGCATCATTGTGTGAACATCTATAAAGCATTAGTAAGTTTATTCAAAGACTGCATTAAGACAACAGCATTAATGTAATGTCTTCGATCTATGAAAATGTATTTATTTGTGAAAACCTAGAGTAAACTTGGGGAACAAAGCTGACTGTAAAATCTTGTAGGGTTATGAAATGTAGGGCACTATTGACAAGTGTGATTTTTGCGGCAAAAATTGCTAAGCTAATGGCTGACATAGGAAACGTAATTTCGTGGCTTATAAATGGCTAGAAAAAGGGAGATAATTCATGGCTAACGAGTAATATTCAATTATGATGATGAGTTGCAAAAATCTTAATTATAGGAATGTTATTACGAAAAAGATTTATTAAATCCTAGTAAAATACATTATGAAAAAAATGGCTTATTGATGGCGGTCGTATAAAAATGAAGATAAAAATTAGCAAACCCATGGTAATAAATTATGATAAAGGCTTGCTATTATGAAAAAGGTCAAAAGTGGCTAAGGCATGGTCATTAAAATAAACCAAAGGTGATTGGATTAATTATTAACGAGATCAATATTGACTTAATTGATGGGATCACCAGATAAGTGTTTTTTTTCTCTGTTCTATATTTTATATCATATTATATTTTTTCACTTTCCTCTTTCCAACAGTAGTTTTTATGTATACTGTAGTTTTGTGAAGGGAAGATTTTTCATGTGGAGATGTCTGCAATTTCACTCTGAAAACATTTTACAATATAGAAATTTTATGAAGAGAGGCTATGCCTGTTGTCCCATTCCTTTTGTTATCAAAGTCCTGAGCAATAAAATACTTGGAAATGAAAATGGAACTTTTCATCCCATTTTTTCTCATGTATGTCAAATTATATACATGTGGAGGCCCTGACATTTTTCTTTTTGATTTATTTGATGTGAAAAAAGAAAACATTTCCACAGGAAGAAATCTTCTTGTGGTGTTCACAAATCATGTTGAAGTGTATCACTAGGGAAACCTTTCAGGTTAATACACACTCAGTTTTGTATATAACTACCACACATTGAAATACTTTGCTCCTTATCCTAAGTTTGACAGAAATTTATTTATATGTGACAACAATGAAGTGAAAAAATATTTTTTTGAAATTGCTGTATTATGAAATATTCTGTTTTCCTGGTGAAAATACACATGAATAATTAATGTTTTTATTTTTTAAAATCTTTTTCATTGAACAGTAGAGAATAGATTCCTTACCTGGTATACCTATATTTAAGTCCGTGATACACTGGTACACGTCTGTACATTGTAAATATAAAACATTGGTATGTAAGAATCACTGTAATTACATTGTATATACATGTTAATAACATACACATACATGTATGAATCCCACAGATAATTACACCAGTTACACGTGTTTAAATGTTCTCGCCACACGTTGTTTATGTAAATAAGGTGACATTATAATTTAGGTATTTGTTATTTTTAACCATTAATTAATTCTTTGATTGCCATAAACATTTATGATACACCTTTGATTGATTATATCTCTCCTGTAAACCAACTCCTGGGGAGACTGTGATTGAGAGGGTTTTCAATGCAGTGTATTCAATACATTCTTTTCTGTTAATTAACTATCTTTAAGATTTGTGAACGGAGTGAAATATAAGATGATAAATCTCGAGCACAATTGATTTACACGTGTCAGGGGAAGTTTTCTTTGTCAGTCCTTATCAATTTTGAACTTTAATTTCATTTAAATCTATTACTTACATATTTTTATATATATAACATGTAGACAACTTGATGACTCATTTGTAGCATAACGTGATAAACACAAATGTGAACAGACAAAATTGTCATCAGATTCATGTTTCAGAAGAAAAACTGCCTAAAACTCTGTATAGTCCTGTTCTATAAACTCTGTATAAAAAGTACATTTGTAATATATAACTTGGTGTGACAATATCTTGGATGGTTTGAACGATCTGTCTTATAATCCAAGTTTTAATATCATTTTTTAAATCCTTCAAATTCTACCACAATGTTTTTCACATTAACTTTTAACATTAATGATATGGAAGAGGTCTTTATTTCTGAATGTCTTAGTAAGTCCCATTAATGTGTTTTTCTCTTAACTTTCCTGGGTTGTAGAAAGTTTTATCAATTTCTTTTTAAGGAATATTTGCTAGTTATATTATAAATACCTTATAAGGTAAATGCCCTTAATACATATCGGCAAGGTGATTGACATGAAGAAAAATTCACATTGTTTTAATATTTAGTAATTAATATTGGGCTTTTATCATGTTCTGAAATCAGGTTCACTTGTACTTCCGATTTCTCATGTGCATGGTATCCTGTTTATAAAGGGAGGATGTTTTGTGCTTTTCATTAAATATCAACATATTACTGAAGAGGAGTTATCTCCCTTTTATTTTAATGGTTAGCACCTTAACATCCAACTGATCATACAAAACCTGTAGGTATATTTTTTCCTGGTAGAATTGATGTTTGTGACCATGATATTCGTTTTATCATGACATATTAAGTTGTTGAAAATTGTTTGCATAAAAGTTGTTTCTTTTAAAACAAACATGTATTAGAGGAAAAAGTCATTTCATGTAGTAGAAAAAATTTTAAAAATGAAATTTTTTGTTGTTTTTAGAATTTATAGTATGTTATACCAAAGATATAGGTACGTTTTTGTAGTTTGCTTTTGTAGGTATGAAAATAGATTTTAACAGGTAATTTGCAATAGAATCAATACACTTTACAAGAGGGTAAGGGACTATATTGTACTGTTTGAGAATTGCTATAGATTTGATTTTCAACTAAATGTTAGCTTGATAATTTTCGAAGCTTTACATATTGGGTTTATTCCAATTCTAGCTGGATTTGAATATTTGATGAAATCTTTCTCAATGACACACATTTTATTTTCAACTTAAATTTACTTAATCATTTATTTCAAATCATGATTTCATACACCAACTTGTATTTTGCAATATTATGTATTCTTTATGTCTTTATTTTACTAGATGTGTTAGAATATATCATAGAGTTCTTCATACCCATATATAATATGTATAAAAATAGGTGTGTGTCTGTATTTAGTTCCCTAAAATACATTTATATATTTAAAACTTACATATGATAAAGAATTCTAACTGAAATATACATATTATAAAATTATGTAAAGAAATATTGATTATGTTAGAAAACATTGTAAATATCATGATTCTGGCATATAAATGAGACATGTACAACTTTCAGATTGTGTTGATATTATAGTAACGTGTAAAAACGTTATTGTGTCATAAACTTAAACATTATATAAACAAAACCACAATTATAGCATGTGTATCTTTTTGTTGATGTTCATTGTGTGCTAATTGATAACGGAAAAATATTTTTTTTAGATTCTTCAACAAATCTGCTGTAGTTTACCATTATCACTTACATTTGTTAAAGATATGTACTGAAGATATATATATATATATATATATATATATATATACATGTATTGGGTATTGCATTTCAATTCAATCCTAAGATCTGTTTGTGTTAGAGATATATGTTGTGGTAGATAAATTTATTTGTGAGAAAATAATATTTCTTAAAAATGTTTATAGTGTTTTCTCGTCTTTAGTAAACTTTTTAAATAGCTTGTCTTTCATGGAATGTCCTCAAACAATTCTTAGGTTATCCTGGTCCAGGTTTTGTTTAGGGTTATTCCAGTCAAACATCTATCCCACCCCAAGGACTCCAGGTTTTGTTTAGGGCTATTCCAGTCAAATTTCTATCCCACCCCATGGACTTCAGGTTTTGTTTAGGGCTATTCCAGTCAAACTTCTATCCCACCCCCAAGGACTACATGTTTTGTTTAGGGCTATTCCAGTCAAACTTCTATCCCACCCCCAGGACTACAGGTTTTGTTTAGGGTTATTCCAGTCAAACTTCTATCCCACCCCAAGGACTCCAGGTTTTGTTTAGGGCTATTCCAGTCAAATTTCTATCCCACCCCATGGACTTCAGGTTTTGTTTAGGGCTATTCCAGTCAAACTTCTATCCCACCCCCAAGGACTACATGTTTTGTTTAGGGCTATTCCAGTCAAACTTCTATCCCACCCCCAGGACTACAGGTTTTGTTTAGGGTTATTCCAGTCAAACTTCTATCCCACCCCAAGGACTCCAGGTTTTGTTTAGGGTTATTCCAGTCAAATTTCTATCCCACCCCAAGGACTACATGTTTTGTTTAGGGTTATTCCAGTCAAACTTCTATCCCACCCCAAGGACTCCAGGTTTTGTTTAGGGTTATTCCAGTCAAACTTCTATCCCACCCCAAGGACTACATGTTTTGTTTAGGGTTATTCCAGTCAAACTTCTATCCCACCCCAAGGACTCCAGGTTTTGTTTAGGGTTATTCCAGTCAAACTTCTATCCCACCCCAAGGACTACATGTTTTGGTTAGGACTATTCCAGTCAAACATCTATCATATCCCCAAGGACTACATGTTTTGTTTAGGGTTATTCCAGTCAAACATCTATCCCACCCCCAAGGACTACATGTTTTGTTTAGGGTTATTCCAGTCAAACATCTATCCCACCCCCAAGGACTACATGTTTTGTTTAGGGTTATTCCAGTCAAACATCTATCCCACCCCCAGGACTACAGGTTTTGTTTAGGGTTATTCCAGTCAAACTTCTATCCTGTCCCGTGGACTACATGTTTTGTTTAGGGTTATTCCAGTCAAACTTCTATCCTGTCCCGTGGACTACATGTTTTGTTTAGGGATATTCCAGTCAAACTTCTATCCTGTCCCGTGGACTACATGTTTTGTTTAGGGTTATTCCAGTCAAACTTCTATCCCACCCCAAGGACTACATGTTTTGTTTAGGGTTATTCCAGTCAAACTTCTATCCCACCCCCAAGGACTACATGTTTTGTTTAGGGTTATTCCAGTCAAACTTCTATCCCACCTCAAGGACTACATGTTTTGTTTAGGTTTATTCCAGTCAAACTTCTATCCCACCCCAAGGACTACATGTTTTGTTTAGGGTTATTCCAGTCAAACTTCTATCCCACCCCAAGACTTCATGTTGAACTTTGACTTGTCTCAATGGCACCAGGAGAACTGGAGAAGTTTATGATGTTTTCAAGATGACGGCCCGATCTGATTTCTGTCAGAGCTGGAAAATAACACATTTTCAGGATCACTTCATCTCAATCTCTCTGTTGGGACTTAACAATAAGTGTAAAATTTAAATATTTTACACATGGCATACCATGGTGGATGAAACATGATGACTATATGTTGATCTGACACGAAACCCTGACCCTTCATATGGTTAAAATCATAACCCGAGGAAGAAAAACCTGAGGAAGGAAATTTCCATACACAATCAAAATCCTAAGAAACAAAGGTCAATAACACCTTCAAACTACCGTGCAGAATTACTCATCTTCCATGTCATGGTGATTAAGCCTGCTAGGTTTGAAAGAAATTGAAAGTAAACTGAGAGAGCTGACTTATGGACAACATTAACATTATGAAAACAAGGGGCAGTAACTCTTTCAAATATAGTTGAATCATACAGCTATTCAGGAAAATATAATTTCATATACGGGCGATTAATTTCTCAAAGTTTGAAAGAGATTGGTTAAAAGCAGTGGGAGATTTCCTGGTACAAATCACACAATGAAAACAAGAGGAGGCGATCACACTTCCAAAAACAGTAAAATCAAAGTCCCATTCCGAAAAGGCCAACTTCACGTCATAGTGGTTATAAGGCCAACTACATGTCATAGTGGTTATAAGGCCAACTTCATGTCATAGTGGTTATAAGGCCAACTACATGTCATAGTGGTTATAAGGCCAACTTCATGTCATAGTGGTTATAAGGCCAACTACATGTCATAGTGGTTATAAGGCCAACTACATGTCATAGTGGTTATAAGGCCAACTACATGTCATAGTGGTTATAAGGCCAACTTCATGTCATAGTGGTTATAAGGCCAACTACATGTCATAGTGGTTATAAGGCCAACTACATGTCATAGTGGTTATAAGGCCAACTTCATGTCATAGTGGTTATAATGCCGACTTCATGTCATAGTGGTTATAAGGCCAACTACATGTCATAGTGGTTATAAGGCCAACAACATGTCATAGTAGTTATCAGGCCAACTACATGTCAACTACATGTCATAGTGGTTATAAGGCCAACTACATGTCATAGTGTTTATAAGGCCAACTCCATGTCATAGTGGTTATAAGGCCAACTTCATGTCATAGTGGTTATAAGGCCAACTACATGTCATAGTGGTTATAAGGCCAACTACATGACATAGTGGTTATAAGGCCAACTACATGTCATAGTGGTTATAAGGCCAACTACATGTCATAGTGGTTATAAGGCCAACTACATGACATAGTGGTTATAAGGCCAACTACATGTCATAGTGGTTATAAGGCCAACTACATGTCATAGTGGTTATAAGGCCAACTACATGTCATAGTGGTTATAAGGCTAACTTCATGTCATAGTGGTTATAAGGCCAACTACATGTCATAGTGGTTATAAGGCCAACTACATGTCATAGTGGTTATAAGGCCAACTACATGTCATAGTGGTTATAAGGCCAACTACATGTCATAGTGGTTATAAGGCCAACTTCATGTCATAGTGGTTATAAGGCCAACTACTTGTCAGTGGTTATAAGGCCAACTACATGTCATAGTGGTTATAAGGCCAACTTCATGTCATAGTGGTTATAAGGCCAACTACATGTCATAGTGGTTATAAGGCCAACTTCATGTCATAGTGGTTATAAGGCCAACTACATGTCATAGTGGTTATAAGGCCAACTACATGTCATAGTGGTTATAAGGCCAACTACATGTCATAGTGGTTATAAGGCCAACTACATGTCATAGTGGTTATAAGGCCAACTTCATGTCATAGTGGTTATAAGGCCAACTACATGTCATAGTGGTTATAAGGCCAACTACATGTCATAGTGGTTATAAGGCCAACTACATGTCATAGTGGTTATAAGGCCAACTACATGTCATAGTGGTTATAAGGCCAACTACATGTCATAGTGGTTATAAGGCCAACTACATGTCATAGTGGTTATAAGGCCAACTACATGTCATAGTGGTTATAAGGCCAACTACATGTCATAGTGGTTATAAGGCCAACTACATGTCATAGTGGTTATAAGGCCAACTACATGTCATAGTGGTTATAAGGCCAACTACATGTCATAGTGGTTATAAGGCCAACTACATGTCATAGTGGTTATAAGGCCAACTACATGTCATAGTGGTTATAAGGCCAACTTCATGTCATAGTGGTTATAAGGCCAACTTCATGTCATAGTGGTTATAAGGCCAACTTCATGTCATAGTGGTTATAAGGCCAACTACATGTCATAGTGGTTATAAGGCCAACTTCATGTCATAGTGGTTATAAGGCCAACTACATGTCATAGTGGTTATAAGGCCAACTACATGTCATAGTGGTTATAAGGCCAACTACATGTCATAGTGGTTATAAGGCCAACTACATGTCATAGTGGTTATAAGGCCAACTACATGTCATAGTGGTTATAAGGCCAACTACATGTCATTGGTTATAAGGCCAACTACATGTCATAGTGGTTATAAGGCCAACTACATGTCATAGTGGTTATAAGGCCAACAACATGTCATAGTGGTTATAAGGCCAACTACATGTCATAGTGGTTATAAGGCCAACTACATGTCATAGTGGTTATAAGGCCAACTACATGTCATAGTGGTTATAAGGCCAACTACATGTCATAGTGGTTATAAGGCCAAACTTCAGTGGTTATGCCACTACATGTCATAGTGGTTATAAGGCCAACTACATGTCATAGTGGTTATAAGGCCAACTACATGTCATAGTGGTTATAAGGCCAACTACATGTCATAGTGGTTATAAGGCCAACTACATGTCATAGTGGTTATAAGGCCAACTACATGTCATAGTGGTTATAAGGCCAACTACATGTCATAGTGGTTATAAGGCCAACTACATGTCATAGTGGTTATGTTGACCAGGTTTGAACAAAATATAAGATGAAAACTGTGGGAAGATATCTCTGTACAAATGATGGACAGACAATGCCATACAATTATACATCAGGTCAAAGCTTTTTTATGGGCATATAAAATGGAATATTATCATAAACATCACATAAAACAAAACATCATATTCACTCTGTTTGGTTTTATTATGTACAAAAATCATCCTGCATATTTACACACAAACACACGTTTTCCATAAATTATTTTTCAGGTACATTCACAATAACAGTAACATAAATATAGAATCTTAAACAAGTAACAAAGTATCCAAAACGTCACTACAGTATTCTAATATCTATACTTATTCTAATGACAACAGCAGAGAGGTTCTGAAAGAGTAGATTGGATAGAAATGAGAATATACTGTTTTGTTGAATACTTTTACTGCGGAAAAAACATTCAGAAAATCAGAAACCTCTTAAAAGACAACATAAAAGTGTTTAACTTTCCATCTCTAATTACGTCTCTTGTTCTAAATTAAAATAGCAACATTGTAACAAGTTGATAGCTGCTCTTCAGTCTCAGTCATGGTTTATATCGTAATTATTTGGTCAACTGATGGATGTAACCCCAACAATTCTAGAACATTAATTATACAGTCTTCCTATTCAACATGTACTGTTATAAACTGAAAATTCAAGTTTTATACTGATGATGTAACCAAGAAAGAGTTTAAATGACGTCATATGTTAATGGACAAATAAACAATCTGAAAAATTAAAACTATGATAACAATGATTATAATTTATCATAATTAATTAATAAAAAAATAGATAAACAGTAAAAGCTCTGAACCTATAAGATGTCTCTCCGGTCAAAATCTAATTTACAAATAATTCATTATGATTAAAGACTATGTATATTGATACACAATGAATTATAACTTGTTGATATTTTGACACTAAAATGATATTTCAGAACTACCTTAATTAATAAAATAAAAAAATACTATAAACAGTAAAAGCTCTAAACCTGTTGATATTTCTGACACTCCGGTATGAATGACACTAATGTATGATTACAACCTGTATAATTGCCACACCTTATGATTAAACAGACCTGTATGATGTTTCCCTTACACTACATATTTCCCTGACACTACCTGTATGATGTTTCCCTGACACTACCTTTATGATGTTTCCCTGACACTACCTGTATGATGTTTCCCTGACACTACCTGTATGATGTTTCCCTGACACTACCTGTATGATATTTCCCTGACACTACCTGTATGATGTTTCCCTGACACTACCTGTATGATATTTCCCTGACACTACCTGTATGATATTTCCCTGACACTACCTGTATGATGTTTCCCTGACACTACCTGTATGATATTTCCCTGACACTACCTGTATGATATTTCCCTGACACTACCTGTATGATATTTCCCTGACACTACCTGTATATGATGTTTCCCTGACACTACCTGTATGATATTTCCCTGACACTACTGGTATATTCTCCATACAACAAGACTATTGCCACATTAACACCCTAGTGCACCAAAAGTCTCTAAAACTTAATTTTAAGTGTAAATGTGTCTTGATTTAACATACAATTAAAAAGCAGGATTTTTCAGTTGTCAGCTAGCTAATTCTAACTTAAATTCACTTTAACATTTTTCGCAGATTAGATATTTTTCAGAAATTTTTGGAAGCAAATTACAATTATCTCACGTGAGAGGGCCTGTTTTGCTATTTTATGAACATCAAATCTAAAAAAAATATATATATTTGATAAAATTAATTTATCATTTCAGAAGTCAAATGCATGGTAGAACATTTCTTGTCCTGGCATTCCAATGGACTATTTTAAGAATACAGGGTTTCTATGAAACTCAACTATTAGAAGTTTATATGTAAGTTAATTAAATTATTCAAAAAATTGTGCTAGACATAAGTCAGATGTTTCATCATAATGTATCTGCCTGTAGTAATTTAGTACTGACATCTACTATGAACAAATATATATACCAGTGACCAGAGGTATTCTGTCGTTACTGATCTACTACAAATGTTCATGTATTATTTCGTTCCCTGATTATATAAGTCATTACCTGAAGCCTATCTATGCAGTCTGTATAATGGTCAGTGTAAGACCATGGCAATAACCCATGTATTATTCAATCCGTGGTTAACTGTTAGCTAATGTGTATTAGTATTTTATCAGTCAATTAACATGGCTAGTATAAATACGACCACATCTCTAACCAGTATGTATCTGAGTGTTCCATCTCTTCATAGCCTACATCACAATAAACATACAACACTCAAACTGCGTTTGGACTTCTTCATCTTCACTCATCACCACACAAAACAAACTTCATTTTAAAACATTTGAGTTTCCACTTGCCTCATCTAATTATATTACTGATTATAAATAATCCATTCATGGCTTCACACTTTCATCATTTAACTTCAGACATGTAAGATTTTCAGGAGAATAAATAAAATTGACATGTACCCTTTCAAAAAGTAGGGTGTAGTAACCTTATGACTGTATGGAATACCCTGTGACTACATGGAACATACACAATGCATGTTGTTAATGCATTCCTCCAGTTTTACTGGTAAAGGATTACAAAAAGGTCATTACATTATTCTAAAGACGTGTTTCCACATACGAAATTGGCTTCACAAACAATAATTTAGACAAAGATTTCTCTTATTCCCACAAATACAGAAGTCTACAGCTGTTAAAAAAGTTTAACAATGAACATATCCTGAAAATAAAGGAGTAATGTAAATTTTCTGCTTTTTGTTCTGTTTTTAAGAAATCAATTCAGCCCCAAAAAGTACACCTGCTGGAATTACATGAATGTATAAATTTCAAAAGTTTTGAAAGTAAGTTAAATTACTTTAGTTTCACTGTAATAAAAGCTTACTATGTCTCAACGTATGAATTGGTTTAGCCTCTAGCTATTTTAACCTCATTCTATTTCATTTTAGCTAATTAAAATTTGTTTATGTACTTTTTCTTGTATTATCTAGCACTTAATAACTAAATACAGTAATTAAGATATTTGTTTTAATCAAGTTTCCTCCCTGATGTGCTTCATACTACAGTAACTAAATGACATGCCAGGGTTAGATAAATTAATCTTTATGCACACTCCATCTGCTATCTAAGACACCCAGCAAGCCAACAATGTTAAATTGTCAATGATTGGTCCATACTCATTGTACTAGGTACATGTACATATGTAACAAGGCATTCTACTGGTTGTTGTGTAGCAATCAAAAAGGTCTCTGCACTAGTCTATCCCATAATGCATTGCGATCCCCCTGTCTAAAAGTCTGCATTGCACTATGAAAGAGATTGCTAACTGCATATGAATATTGCTATCAAAACCTGCTATGACATATGTATCTAACATGATATGTGATTATCTTAATCACTAACAAATCAAAAAGATAGTTTCTTGTCACTTTCATCAAAAAACTTGTTGTCTTTGTGTGCGAGATTCTCTGGTAGTTCTAACTTTTCTTTGGCGTGGGCTATATCAGCATGGATTTCTGTAACAAGCTCATCTGAAAAGAAATAAAAACAAAATTGAAGGGTATGAATTTATTTTAAACACGACAATTACAAAATGTTACAGCAAAACACTTAATCACACTAAAAAACCTGGTTTCAATATACATAAACCCGGTGTGACTACCTATCTGATGATATCTGGTCAGAGTCCTTCAACGTGAAGTGGGACAGACAAGTAATACTGGATATCACCATGTTTTTTGATGTGTAATTTCTCAGAAATTTTAAAACCTATTTAATTCAATTTAAGTGTAATTCATCTTTTTCAATTTTATCGTCTCAAAATAGACTTCATTCTTTTGTGATTTTGACAGGGTTGCTAAATCCACAAGTGATAAGATACAGGCTAATAGACATGATGATCAGGTTGACATTACAAAATCAGTTGGAATCACTGTAAATATACACAAGGGTTAAGGAACATATTACATCAGAATCAAGTAACACCAGTTTGATTTTATGCAACAGCAGTATATATGTGGGCTTATTATCAGACATGGGCTTATTACTGGATAAATACAATTATCAAAACAATACTGAAAAATCAGAAATTTTCATTAAATTATCTAAGTCAGTGATACAAATATATCGTAACAATGTTCAACTTAAGGGAATTTCCATTTAGTTTCACTGTGAAATTAGTGAAGAATGTAATTCAATAGCTATATAAGACCAATTTGTCAACTTGCAGTTTTATAATAGACATCACTTTTCAGAATTAAATTTTAGGAAGTAGTTAAAAACCTTTTCAGTTCAGATCAAATACACGCCAATTTATTTTTAATGCAAATTAGTAGATTCGTTAAAATTAGGTTGGATAATTAAGGTGGTAATTGGAGAAGTCACTACACCAACTGACATTGATATGTTTCCTATTACCTGCTATAGTTTTGCAGAATTTATTGGAGAAATTATACTTCAGATTTTTTTAGAAGCAATTTTTATTATATAAAGTATTTATCATATAATTTGTATTAGATAAGTAAGTAAGCTGATATGGTCTGATGTATCAACCTTCTCTCCCAATAAACACTCTTTGTCATTTAAGTTAATACATTATATCATGTTCTTTGGGCTTAAGTTTTTCACACAGTAAGGTGATGACACACCAGAGTACCCCCACTCAGTTGCTGTGAGATGTTCCCTGAACCCTGTAACACAAACCAGGTATACACTAATTATTGGCTAGTGTACCCAGACATTACCCGAGGCTGATATCTGTAACAGGGGAGGAGTTAGAAACAATAGGAGTATCAAGTTGATGAAGTGGGAAAAGATTGAAGGTATTTTTCTTTCAATTATTTTTTACTCAGAAATGTTGTGATCAAAATTGTTTTTTAAAATTAAGAATACTTCAAGAAATATATATAAAAAGCTCTAAATGCTGATTGCATACTTACTCAAGGCAAAAGAGGGTTTTTTTTTTATTATTTTTACAGAAGTTAACCAAGACCTCATCCAATTTTTTTTTAAAATAATTGCTTAGTTTTGCTTTCACATAACCCTTTAATTTTTTTTAAATTTCCTCATAATTTCCTCAGTAGTTATTATCTTTACTTTTGTTTGCTGTGAATTTTCAGTTTACTGAAGGCTCCATAGATACAACAGTAATAATACAGAAATATACATGTATAAATGTACCATTATTGTGAATTATTGGTAGCATACATGTCACAAATGCTTACATATTAAAACTTTAAAAAGTTCACTGTTAAAAAGTCACTGATGAACCAGACATATAATGTTTAAAAATGTTTGTCTGAAAAGGAAGTTCTGCAAATATATGCAATATATCTGCATTGTTATCGTCATTGAAGTGGAGACGTGCTAAGTGTGTAATATACTACAAATATACACACATTATTTATCATGCTAATAATGTTAAACCTATCACTGATGTGCATCATTTTAACAATGATATTGTTACTTCCCACACAATAATATTGATATATCCCACACAATAATATTGATGTATCCCACACAATTATATTGTTACTTCCCACACAATAATATTGATATATCCCACACAATAATATTGATATTTCCCACACAATAATATTGATACTTCCCACACAATGATATTGAGACAGGAATGATATAAAATAGATTTATAAATCAATATGTGTTTAAAATTTCTAACTGAAATTCTGTGGTGAATTTCTGAACTGACATGTTTTTAAAATTATTTCTTCATTTTGGAATAATTTTTATTTACACACACATTACTCATGCAGACACATTTGCATAAAGAAAAAATAAAGTAAAGAAAGAAAAAATGTGAAGTTCATTTCATTCCTATATTTGCTAGTTTGTCACCCAAGTTTCATATTATAAATTTCTTTTATAGATAAAAGCCCAATGTAATAAAGAGCTTCAGACGTGGAAAATACTTAAAGATCATATTTGACAAACTTTATGTGTCCTGAATTGATAAACAGAAAAAAGTTGACAGGAATTATAGGTCTAGTGGGGTTTGTGATCAAGATTTATCAACAACAATCTAGTGTATATACTTGGAAGACGTCAAAATTTGAGCCCCATAGACATTTATGATTTTACAGTGTACTAGATGTGGAGAATGTTTTTACGTAT
Organism: Ylistrum balloti; assembly: GCF_031769215.1. Lineage (NCBI taxonomy): Eukaryota > Metazoa > Mollusca > Bivalvia > Pectinida > Pectinidae > Ylistrum > Ylistrum balloti. The sequence goes on from NW_026781897.1 coordinate 369,517, forward strand.
TTACTGGTACAAACATTCAGACAAGTGACAGGTGTTTTCATGAATGTATATACAGTATCAGTACAGTGTAACTTATAAAAAAAGAAACAGAAATTATATTCTGTGTTGTATTATACTAATTTGTACAAGGACGCAAAACATTAGAACGGTGAAATGGAATAAAATATTTATCAACAAAAATTCACAGCAATTCCATTCATATTAAACTGGATTTTTGTCTAAAATTTTCAATTATTAAGCTAACAAAGCTGTATTCAAGATTTATTCAAAACTTAAAGATAATTAAAAACTTTGTACTATCCATAACATCTAAAGCAATAAATGACAGCTGTTGTATGTAGTGTAAACATACCCAAATAGTAACTCACATGATTCATTCACAAAACAGTTAGACAAGTACACTGTATTTCTGGTTCCCTTTAACAGTGGGATTGCCTGAAGGAATTCATGTAATTTTCATTCATTCAAGCACAACATTTCCATTAACAGTACAGATATATCTGTTTAGCACTAAACAAACATCATATCTATCCCTTCCTCAGGGTGAACTTGGATTTAATCTTATGACTGGTACCTCATATATATGCTGTATTCAAAAAAATAGGCACACATGCCCCATATTAATCTGTGCCGTTTCTTTTTCCGGGAAATAAGGATGGGTGCATTTAAGAAAAGTTATCCTTAAAAATTATCTTGAACGATCATGTAATATTTACAGTTCGCAAGTGATCCACCTCCTATTTTGCTGCATAATTCCTTTATCCTTTACGATGCATGGTTCATAATGGGGCATCATCACAAAGTTGACATTAACCAGTGTGACATTGCATCATTACAAAGTTGACATTAACCAGTGTGACATTGCATCATCACAAAGTTGACATTAACCAGTGTGACATTGCATCATCACAAAGTTGACATTAACCAGTGTGACATTGCATCATTACAAAGTTGATATTAACCAATGTGACATTGCATCATTACAAAGTTGATATTAACCAATGTGACATTGCATCATTACAAAGTTGACATTAACCAGTGTGACATTGCATCATTACAAAGTTGACATTAACCAATGTGACATTGCATCATTACAAAGTTGATATTAACCAATGTGACATTGCATCATTACAAAGTTGATATAAACCAAATTTCCTCAAGTAGACAGAAGGTCAATGCAGTTGACTGAGCTGTTAAAAACTGTTTTATTAATGGTTAAAAATCAGTAAAATGAATTTTAAAAACAACAGGTGGTAGCGATAAAGCTTCCTTTGTGACACGATCTGCTTTTACATTGCCTGGTGTTCCCATGTGCCCAGGAACCAAGCAAAAAGCAATACAAAAGTTTTAGGCAAGTTCATGATATAGTATTAATGTATTACGAATGAAATTATTTTCGATATTTCTATTGCTAAGACTATGTAGTACAGGAAGAGAAACTTTATAGGTAACAGCTCTCATTATTTTGTTTGAATATGTTCAAAGATGAGGTAGATAGCTCATGCTTCACCATTGCTGGGCAGCCAGCATCCATAGGCTTCATCTTGTGTAACAATGGCTGTTGCAGCCTTATCATTATCAATTGAGCCATCAGTATATAAATGTAGAAATATTTTAACTGCAATTTCAAGAAGGACAAACAAAAGGGTAACTGTTTGTGACTGATTTAACCATTTCATGAAGTGAAAAAGGTAACTTCAGGTGAATTCATGAGCCAGGGTGGAATTTCTATCGTTCCTAATGACTGAATTTCATCAATATCAATATTTTTGTTTTGCAAAAGAGCGGAAATTTTAATACCGAATGGTGGAATGGTTTTGGTTTGTTTTCAAACAAAGTTTTATATTTTGGATCAAATAGAAGTGAAAAAGCAGGATTTGAAGGATTTGACCTTAGCTGAATGGTGTATTGCAAAGCCAATTTATTTCGACGGCTATATAGTGATGGTTCATTAGCCTCTACATAGAGGCTTGCTGAAGGTGTTGTCTTAAAAGCTCCGAGAGCGAGCCAGAGACCTTGGTGATGAACAGTGTCTAATAATTTGAGATATTAAAGTCTAGCAGATCCATACACAATGGAACCGTAGTCTAATTTTGATCTACTAAGAGCTCTATAAAGTCTTAGCAAAACTTTTCTATCAGCTCCTCAATCAGTGTGGGACACAACCTTTAGAATATTCAGTGTCTTAAGGCATTTGGCTTTAAGATAGTTTATATGTGGCAGGAACGATAATTTCCTGTCAAATATTACACCTATGAATTTCGTTTGCTCAACAACTGCTAAAGGTAACCCACAGTAATTGACTTAAAATCTTATTTTTCAAAATATTTTTGTTGGAAACAGCCTTGATGTGAAGTGCTAGGCACAATGTCCTGATGAAATAAATCATTTACCTAAAGAAGAGAAATTCTTCATCGGTCGTATAAATCCCAGCATGACTGTTTTCAATGTACTGCCATAGAAATCTTCCTCAAATTTGTGGATGATGTGTGTTTCCTGAAAAGGAACAGGAAACAGTGTTAATTGTATCAATTTAGATAAACTATAATGAAACCTGTATTAGTTACCACCTTTAGAGATTGGCCAGGTGTCTATAAAGACTAGTTTTTGGTTTCCTGTGTAACACAAATCTTTATAATTGAATCTTTATTTAATGGATAACTGGCTATACAGGCCACTTTTCTCTGCTCCCATGCACAGCCTTTATACACAGGTGTGACTGTGTCACATCTTACTGTAATTAAACCTCTATATAACAACCACCTATGTATACAATGTATAGGCCTCTTATACACAGGTGTGACTGTGTCACATCTTACTGTAATTAAACCTCTATACAACAACCACCTATGTATACAATGTACAGGCCTCTTATACACAGGTGTGACTGTGTCACATCTTACTGTAATTAAACCTCTATACAACAACCACCTATGTATACAATGTACAGGCCTCTTATACACAGATGTGACTGGATCATTGCTCTGTTAGAATCAACAATATATACTTACTACAATATATATCTCATGTAAAATTGGCCATTAATGCTAATATGGTACATGCTATCACTGTACATCATATATGTTGAATGATATGAATTCATATCCTAGATTGATGAAACTACAAAAGGCATATAGACCTTGAATAGATAACCTAGTTTTGACATTTCTACAGAACAATTTCAATCAAAGAATTTGCTAAATAACAGTATTTCGTATTAGGTCCTGCCCTTAAGGCCCCTGGGGGTCAGATTCAACTTTTACACAAAACAGAATCAATTTCCACCCAAGGGTGCATCTCAACAAATTTAATGAAAATCTGCTCCATCATTAATGACAAGTAGCAAATTGAAGAACATGGTAATGGTTGGATGGATGCCGTGTGTAGCTCATAAATATCTGTAAGTAAAGTGTGTCTAACCAAAACTAATATTTTGAAATGTAAAAATGAAACTCACCATTGATCTTTTTTCGTTTTTGTAGTATGGATTATTGCCTATACTCATCACCATTTTAAACACAGTGCCATTATCGACATTAGCCCAGCCATAGTACACACCTCCCTGTATCTCCTGTGGTAGCCGTTCTACTACATCCTCTGGGTAGTTTGCTGAAAAATTAGAGAAAGTTGTGTTAAACCCAAATATACCTTTAGATTTGACGTATCTATCCATTTATTTACATTAAAAAGTATATGAAAATGATGTAAGAAGGGAGTCAAATAACCAGCCTGTCCCTTGTTCAGGAAAGTGATTTTCTACATATTGTTTGACCTTTGACCCTTCAACCTTGATTGATGACCATCAATATCAACAAGGTGTAGAACTCATGCTGTATGATTTGAATATGAACACTAAATCTATGTTAAGACATCATGTGAACAAGAGTAAAGACTTCACGATTTTATTTATTCTAGTGTGAACTTGTATGACACACAACGTGATAAAGACTAAAGTACATGCATGCTCCTATCTCTAAACCTCTTCAATATCTGAAGTGAGATGACATTTTAAAAATTGGGCCACAGAGATCAGATAGTTTTCTATCTAAACATATGGATTTGAAATTTTCACATCAAAACAATCAACATAAGCTTATCAAAAAGATTTTTTTTATGTTGTTTTATCACCACATGAAGCTGCATTACATGCAATCTGAAGCAGTGTATTATTCGGGTAAAGTGTCTTGCCCACAAACACATACTGGCACTGACTCCAGACCAGATCAGACTAAATTCAGACTACAGGAGACAACCACGAAGGCACAAGACTGTCCTTGAGTAGTGACTTCAGCTTCCTAAAGAAATACAAACTGCCTGTTTACCTGGGTTTACTCTGTAGCTGGCAGTGCAGTCATTGGAATACATCTGCTGTATTTGGCAGTAACGGAAACAATCTTTGTATTAGCATGTGGATTAATTTGATAAAATTACTTTCTGATATACTTAAAGTCAATCAAACAGGCGAATGGTGGTAGCCACATTGCCAAGTGTCAACCTGTGTCAGTCTGAAGCTGATAATCTTTCTCGTTTTTCAAAAAGTGCTACTTAAATAATTTTATAAAAAGTCTAATTTTAAGCATAACAATGCTTGCCTGAAATCAGCGCATGGAAGAAAATAACGAAATTTTTAACCAGTCCCTTTACATACTTCATTTAAAAACATACATAATAGTTTCAATGAGTGGTTTTATTTGTTGTGGCAAGTGTTTTTTTTATGAATATTCATAAAATTGCTTTGTATATCCAATGATATGTGGAACTACACAGAGTAATTACTTTGATGTGCATTGTCAGACACATTTCAGCATAGCATCAACATCAGGTATACAAAGATTGTGTCAGACACATTTCAGCATAGCATCAACATCAGGTATACAAAGATTGTGTCAGACACAGTTCAGCATAGCATCAACATCAGGTATACAAAGATTGTGTCTGACACATTTCAGCATAGCATCAACATCAGGTATACAAAGATTGTGTCAGACACATTTCAGCATAGCATCAACATCAGGTATACAAAGATTGTGTCAGACACATTTCAGCATAGCATCAACATCAGGTATACAAAGATTGTGTCAGACACATTTCAGCATAGCATCAACATCAGGTATACAAAGATTGTGTCAGACACATTTCAGCATAGCATCAACATCAGGTATACAAAGATTGTGTCAGACACATTTCAGCATAGCATCAACATCAGGTATACAAAGATTGTGTCAGACACATTTCAGCATAGCATCAACATCAGGTATACAAAGATTGTGTCAGACACATTTCAGCATAGCATCAACATCAGGTATACAAAGAAGACACATTTCAGCATAGCATCAACATCAGGTATACAAAGATTGTGTCGGACACATTTCAGCATAGCATCAACATCAGGTATACAAAGATTGTGTCGGACACATTTCAGCATAGCATCAACATCAGGTATACAAAGATTGTGTCGGACACATTTCAGCATAGCATCAACATCAGGTATACAAAGATTGTGTTAGACACGTTTCAGCATAGCCTCAACATCAGGTATACAAAGATTGTGTCTTCCTGGAATTACCTGGCCACCTGTATAATACACCTGGACCTGTTACTGGCTTTACTGGGACTGATTGGCATTTCTGGACAGTAAAATATTCTGTATTCTGTTGAAATCAGAACTGTATCGTGGAGTTGTTTTAACCAATGCACTACTCAGTCAGGAGGAGTTTCAACAGGCCATAGTGGCAGAAAGAGCCATGTTCCGTCGGAGACTGAATTAGAGGAAAATATTAAAACAGACATGGAACCAAGTATAAAACAAGAGTTGGATGAGGTTGTCAGCAAAGAAGATTCGAAGAAAATGACAGCAGAATTAATGAAACTATCTTATGTTAAAAAGATGGTGTCTGAAATAGCCTCTGAGATAATGGAACAGTTAAAACGTGAAATGATGAAGGACATGGAAAAACAAATAATTTCAAAGACAGCTAAGATGAGAGAAGAAATGGACATTTTGAACAACAAGAACTACAGATTACAGGAGTCAGTCAGACAGATGGAGAGAGAAATATAAACTCTAAAACAGGAACATGAAAATACATGTGAGGAGCTAGAGGCCCAGAGTAAAGAATTGGAGGTCAGGTCTTTGGATATTGAAGGAATCAGAAAAGGAAATTAAAATGATCAATATAGTCATAGAAACAACTTGAAAGTTATGAACATGGAAGAACTGGACACAAGAGAGAATGAAAACCGGAGAGACCTAGCTAAGGATTTTGATGAAGCCATTAATCACAAGGTGTCAGAAGGAAATATCAGCCCTGGGGATCTGGCCGCAATTCCCAGAATTCCCAGAAGAGACATCAAATAAACCCAGGCCAATAGTGGTAAAATTCTGGAAAAAGGATAAAAAACTTTTGTAATGAGTAATAGAAGAATCTTGTCAGATCTCAGAGTGGTCAATGACATTACCAAGGACAATGTACTACTGATTAATTCACAGAAGGAAAATTCACAAATTGACAGTGTTTGGTACTTTAATGGAAAAGTGTTTGCAGAAAAAGGTGGAAGCCAATTGGCTTATTTGAAAGGGTTGAAAAAGTGTTCAAATAGTCAGGGACTGTGATAGGAGGGACTGTATATGGACAAATAAAATTACTAAATGTGAGAATGTGTCTAACGAGTGTAGTGAAACTATCTTCTCCATTTATATGGAATGGATACAATAGTAATTCACTCTAAATTTTGGTGTAGTGTGTTATTATCTCTAGCAGAATTAAAGTGTCCACCAAACACACCTGAAGAATTCTTAGCTTTGTACTTCTCCAGAAAGTAAACCACTGTATCATGTGGAGAAATTTTGGTCTGGCTACAGTTAACAATTTGCATGTATTTATAAATACATTACCCAATTTTTGGGAAGAGATACGACATGTGGTGCATCTAAATATTATTGAATACCATGCAATTTTTCAAAAAAGGAATGAAAATTGGAAAAATGAATATAGAATTGCACATGTGAATGGTGAAACATTTACCCCAATCAAAAATGATGTTGTTCAGGAAATGTTAGATTTGAAAGACCAAAAATTCTTAAACAGACTTTTCTTCAAACATAACATTAACCTGTTAAGAGTCAGGAAAAGTGGAAAAATTTGATTTGGAAAATATTTAAAATATTGCATTTTGTTGTACACAAGAGACTAAGTTAAAACCATTAAGGGACAGACCATAGAACTTTTAGTTAATGCTCTGAGACTTGAACCATTGGGGGACTGACCATGGAACTTTTTGTTAATGCTCTGAGACTTGAACCATTGGGGGACAGACCATGGAACTTTTTGTTAATGCTCTGAGACTTGAACCATTGGGGGGACAGACCATAGAACTTTTTGTTAATGCTCTGAGACTTGAACCGTTGGGGGACAGACCATAGAACTTTTTGTTAATGCTCTGAGACTTGAACCGTTGGGGGACAGACCATAGAACTTTTTGTTAATGCTCTGAGACTTGAACCATTGGGGGACTGACCATAGAACTTTTTGTTAATGCTCTGAGACTTGAACCATTGGGGGACAGACCATAGAACTTTTTGTTAATGCTCTGAGACTTGAACCATTGGGGGACTGACCATAGAACTTTTTGTTAATGTTCTGAGACTTGAACCATTGGGGGACAGACCAGAGAACTTTTTGTTAATGATCTGAGACTTGAACCATTGGGGGACAGACCATAGAACGTTTTGTTAATGCTCTGAGACTTGAACCATTGGGGGACAGACCATAGAACTTTTTGTTATTGCTCTGAGACTTGAACCGTTGGGGGACAGACCATAGAACTTTTTGTTAATGCTCTGAGACTTGAACCATTGGGGGACTGACCATAGAACTTTTTGTTAATGCTCTGAGACTTGAACCATTGGGGGACAGACCATAGAACTTTTTGTTAATGCTCTGAGACTTGAACCATTGGGGGACTGACCATAGAACTTTTTGTTAATGCTCTGAGACTTGAACCATTGGGGGACAGACCAGAGAACTTTTTGTTAATGATCTGAGACTTGAACCATTGGGGGACAGACCATAGAACATTTTGTTAATGCTCTGAGACTTGAACCATTGGGGGACAGACCATAGAACTTTTTGTTAATGCTCTGAGACTTAAACCATTGGGGGACTGACCATAGAACTTTTTGTTAATACTCTGAGACTTGAACCATTGTGGGACAGACCATAGACCTTTTTTAAGTACAGCCTTTTTATCATGTTTATATCTACCACGACATTTACCAACACTAAAGGTTTTGTTGTGGCTGGACTCTCTTCCTCTTAGCCTCTCCACTCGCTCAGTAGCGACCAAGAATTCTAAGAGGTCATGTGACGTTTCAGTGTGATGTATGTGTGTGGGTGCGAGTTTGAGGATCTGTATGTGTGCATGATTTGTGAGTGTGTGTGAGATACAGGTACCAGAGTGAACATATGATAAAACCACAGAAGGATTATACAGGCCAAGATTATATGTTTCTTTTCCCATAAAGGACGAGCACATGCAACTTATTAATATATAATGTGTGATTTGTGCATATTTTGGGTCTGTGGATAGGTGGAGGCCACTGTGTATGTGTGTTAATCTATATCCGTGTTAAGAGAAAATATCATCAGTGTATTCTATACATTGGGTGTTGGTAGTTGTGTGACTAGAGTTGGCCAGGTCTGTATAGAGTATCTGCACCATTGTATTTATCAACAGTGATTATAGATGACAAAGAAAATATTGAAATGTTTGAAGGATTTGAAGGAAGTATATGAAAGCTGACATAAAGGGCCAAACCTTGGCAGTCTTCCAATACAAATATGAATACATGGCACAGAATAAATAAAATATATGGCCAGTGTCTGTGCTTATATCATAACACAATAGCCATGTATTGTCTTTTCATTTCCTCTTAATGAAGTGAGACAGGTACACTGGCCACAGGAGACAATTTGTTTCCTCTCTGGTGCAAAGAAGTAAGAATGGTCTGATAAAGGGTGGCATTAATTAAAGTCATTGATATGTCGTTCATACAATTTCAATGACATTTAAGTAGTCCTATACTATCTATCTTTATAGGTTTAATTCATGATATTTAATAATTGGAGACTTAGTATTTTATATAACCATTTGTAGCCCCTGGAGTATCGAGGATGCAACAAAATTACAACACTCCTATAATCACTGGTCAGCTGATTTATGATGTAACTGTTTTGTGATCTGTCATCAATTTCTCACCATATACACCTCTTACATTGTTGTATTACTATATGTGTTTTGTTATGTAGTTGATGTACCTTTTAAAACTTATTTCTCGTTGCTAGCACGGGTTTCCTGCTTGTATTGGAAAACCTATCAGGCAAACTCTAGGGTATTTAAATTTAATTCCCAGACGATGAAATGTTTGCTAGTAAGCCCCCAGATAACCCGGCACGTTGTTAACATCGTTCCATTTTGTGCACGTTAACCTTACTCACTTCCTGAATGACAAATATGTCGCGTCATCAAATATCAAATTACAGCATGTCTACATGTCACGTACATTTTACTACAGCCATTTTTGCTATACCTTTCGTCTATTATAGTTCACTAGCAAGATAAAATACACACGTGATGTGGTTAGTAATTATTACGTACAGCTGACAAATAATTGTCAATAAAAACTTCGAGAATGATCGATCGAGTACATATTGTTTTGTACCTGTTGGTATTCCGAGTTCTTTACTGCCTCGTCCAAATCCCTTGATTACCCTTCCCACAGCACAATACGGAAAACATGACATGTCGTCTGTAAATGTTTCGTAACGTGTGTCTCATACCCATGGATGTCAAAATGAGGCTGACGGCGCACAGGCAGCGCCATCTACGTAGTGTATACAATATGGCGGCGAAGCATTGTTGTGTGCCACTATGCTGTAATGACAGCAGACATGGGAAGGATATCTCTTTCCATGTTTTTCCTAAAGACCATTCAGTAAGGAAGAAATGGTTAGTCTGCATCAGACGAGATGAAGGTCCTATGTTCAAGGTATGTGTATAATAAATAGGTTAAGCTAAAACCATTCCTGACCTTCCGCCGGAAAATCGGAATGCACCCCTACCCCTACTCCTCTACATGTACGTATAAGTGGTCTTAGTCCGCTATGTTGCACGGCGCCAGTCAGTATTATTTCGCCGTGTTAAACCTCTAACATTGTTGGAGTACCCTACCCCTAACAGTCTCACACACACATCCCGTTTCATCCCTTAAACGGGATGTATAAACAATAACAACATGTACAGCTGTACTGCATTTTCAACTAAGGCCTTCCATATATGTTCCCACATGCATCTTCACACTGAAATTCCTGACCTAGATATCAGTACACAGCTAGTAAACACTGACCAGGAAATGATTATGGAAGGGGGTGAGGATACCATACAGGTAAAACTTTACCAAAAGCAGTGTATTTGTGGTGGTGGTGAAGGGGGCTGTTTGAAGGGTGTCATCCTTCTTGTCCCAAAATTGAAAAATCAGGTAAAAATATTTTTTGGGACAAACAGGATTTTGTATGTATAAGTCTGTAATGGCTAAGAAAACAAACCAGGTAAATTTAGCACTACATTATACTATAATATAATGTACATTTTATATCATTTTACAATTATACTTACAACATAATTTAACTTGGAAGGATGTGATATAGTATACATTTTATGTTCAACTATACAGTTCAGGACATAACTATAGAAATCAATGAAACCAATAAATTTACACAATTCAAAATAAACCGAAATCAGTCCATGTGCAACAGTTATGTGGCTCTGCCTCCGTAGTTGATGTAGTCGATGTCGTTGTTTCGTAGGACAGTTTTCAGTTGGATAAGACGGTCATTTAGCATTTTGTAGCGGCGTCTCTTTGACACAGGCAGTCCTCCAGCAGTACGTTGTAGGCGGTTAATGTAATTGGTAGCTTGAATGTCTTTCAATTCTTTGAGGAATATGAAGATGTTTGGATGTGCATGTGGAATATTTTTTCTTGAGTTTGCTATGCCATCCTTCCAAGTTGTTTGTTGTCCTGGGTCCATCGTTGTCAAAGTGGTTCCAAACTTGTTGGTCTCCTTCTATCCATTGGGTGGTGACATAGTTAATGAATGGTGTTGTATCTACGAGTAGGTCGACGTCTTCAAGGTCCTCCAAGGCGTTGAACCAGTAGTCCTGGATGTGATGTGGTGGTATTAGTGGAAGGAGGGCGGCTCGGCGAATCAGTCTGTGGATGTCTTTATTTTCCGTGTAGTAGGTCTTGAGTCCAAATAGCTGGATCTTTCTCCAAATACATTTGATCATCTATCATAGCATGGATGTGTACAGCTGGCTGAAGAATCTTGGGCATGTGTAGAAAGTTCAATCGCAATAGAGTGTGTCGGTAGTTGATAGAATCTCCAGGTTTGTTGTAGTGGCAAAAGCTAACATCCGTGTGTTGTCACTGTTGTCATCGAATAGGAGAAACTGGTCCCTGGTGTTGGTCTGTGTCCATTCGTCCTCTAGAATAGTCTCTGCTGCTGAGGTTGGGAGCTTTGGTAGAAGTATGGCTCTGCTGTGGTAGATGGATGTCTTACACGATGTGTAGGTGGGTATCTGTTCCGCCAGTTGTCTAGTCTCATCTGTCCAGTTGTGCGTCTGTACTTCGGCAATTTCTTCGTCATAGATGGTTGGTACGGACTTCAGTTCCTCTTTGTATCTTTTCTTAATGTTGTTCATAAGCTTCTGTACTTCTCCTTCGAAGTGGTTGGGTGGATGGCTGTGTTGGTGACCTAATTTTCCTGGGATGTCATTCGTGGTGGTGATTGTTGCAGGGCAGTTTCGAATGCAGCACCTCCAGTAGGTAGTTGTTCTTCAACATGTAGCGGAATCCGGCCTGAAGTAAAGTCCTACCCCCTCGCTTATTGGTTGTGAACTGAACTTGAACTTGATAGTTTGCCATGTTTACAATGATACTGTTCCCTTCCAGTGTCTGATATATATATATGCTTGGGTATTTCTACTCACTCAGGATGGCTTGGAAGTTCACCTCATCCTAATGGTGACTACTGTTCCGGTACAGTTATGCATATCTAGCTTGGGTGTTCAATTTTTATATAGGGCTTGGATGTTCATTACTTCCTCTTATTCCACTTACCTGTTTTAGGCAACCATTTGTTTTTTCACATTTTTTTTAAAATGTGTTATTAGATATTTTAAATTTGAATTTTTAAAATATATATATGTAATACAAATTGAAATTATATAAAATATTTTAAAGATATATTTTCACAAAATCATTTGTTTCTGATATCCTATTTAGATTATTTTATTTACTTCATATTAATTATTCATACATGCATATATATTAGTTAACGTTAAAATAATATTTGTATTCTGTCACTGAGCCTTTGTACACAAATATAACACTTTACAAAATAGTTTTTACTGATTCAGTAGATACTACATGAACAAAAAGAATTTACATAATACAGTTTGGTTAGGTCTATATAAAATGTCCAAATGTCCAGGTCGTAGCTTGACAGCTCAGGAGATGCTACAACAAATAGATTGAGAGCTATAGGTCACACATGACCGATCACCATCCTGTACATGTGTGGAACGTTCCTCGAACATGGGGTAAGTATCCTTGAGAATGGGTAAGTATCCTTGAGTATGGGGAAGTTTCCCAGAACAGGCGGAGTTACTTCCACAAAATTGAGGAAACTCCCACAAAAGTATTCACCAGTGTGATCAGCTGATTATTGTACATTGTCAAATTTATGTTAAAGAGTATACTATATATACTGGCTAAAGTAACATTAATAATAAAATTGGAACTTGAGGTTATTTCACAGGTTCTCTTACAGAATGAACCATAATGTTTTTTTTTTTTTTTTCTTTGTTCAATTTTGGGAGTTCCTTTATATCAGGATATCTTACATTTTTGGAAATGTTTTTTCAGACTATCCTTCCTTTTCCAGAACATTTTAATGCTAACTAGTCTATATCAGTTCCCTGTATTGAGATATGTATCGTATCGTTTTGACTTTTCCAATACATGCATACCCAGCCCTAATGCTACCCCCCCCCCCCCAATTTATTGTTTTAATAGAAGCACCATTAAATTCTGAATGTTCATTCAATAACCTTAAAATAATAAAATAAAACATAATTGCCAACCTATAACATGTATAACGGACAGACCATAATTATTTTTTGAGATAATGGCCGTTTTTTTTTAGGTTATCTGACCTGAAGGGTGTGATAACCTATAGTCATCATGCTTCGTCTGTCGTCGTGCGCCGTCCACTAACCTTGACATACTTTCAAGGTCACAGGGGTCAAAAGTCTAAAAAAAACTCTTTAAGAAACTTCTTCTGAATAACCAGAAGGCTCAGGATACTGATATTTGGCCTGTAGCGTGCATGGATGAAGGGCTAACAAGTTTGTTACAATGAATGACCTTGACCCTCTTTCAAGGTTACAGGGGTAAGTGTTTAAAACCTTTAAGAAACTTCTTCTGACTAACCAGAAGGTCTAGGGTAATGATATTTGACCTGCAGCATGCTTGGATAAAGGCTTACCAAGTCTGTTCAAATGGTTGACCCAGACCCACTTTCAAGGTCTCAGGGGTCCAATTTGTATAAAATGTAAGAATTTTTTCAGTAACATCATTAAGTATTATAAACAAACAAATAACCTTTGATGTTCATATTGGGCCTATTATCAATATGATAGATTAGATGGTTACTTGATCTTGATCCTTGAGCCTGAATAAAGGTGAAATGAGTTCAAAATCTTCAAATCTTCCGTTTTTGTCAGATGACCATTAAGGCCCATTGGGCCTCTTGTTTCCCTCAATATTTGTCTGTGGAAACAGAAATTGACTCAACTTAGCAATAAAAGCATGTGAAAAGGAGTATCTTGAATACTTTCCCATTTGATATCTATATATATCAGCAGTTATAAGTGAGTTTAGTGTGAATATTTCATTTCAATTTGAACCGTTTTAAAAGTTGTTCATAAATGTACCATCATGTTTACAGGTACAAATTCTACATATATGTGCTCAGAGCATTTCCCATCGGACTCCTTCAAAAGGACATTGACTAGAATAAGAAAGCTGAAAGAGGGAACCATCCCAACTGTGTTCAAATGGAGCAAGGCAAAAGCAGAAAGACCACCTCCTAAGAGCCGTCCATTCGTCCTGTGAGAGATTTTTTTTTAGTTTAAACGTATTTTTATCTTTTCAACAATTTTTTGTTTTCTTTCAATTACCTGATAACAAAGAAGCGTATGGTAGCTTATTGTGTTTGTAGATTAATTAGTGATCCGATATAAATGAAAAATTCAAGTACCATCAATTGGTAATTTAATAGTGAACCTTTTCCTATACCCTCCCCCCACCCCTGGTATATTATAAATATCTTTCAAAAATAAAATAATACTGAAAATATCACATAAGACAGGATATTGGTTTTGTTATTGTACAAAAAATCTTTTTATTTTGGTAATTTGATAAGAAAATAGACACAATTGAAAAAAATACATGGATATTTACTGTTTAAACTTTAAAAGTGATATTTCATGCAGCTGCCCTATTAATACAGATTTTGTCAATAAATGATGAAGTACAAATGTATGTTAACTAGTTAGTGAATTGTTTCTTTTGCAATGAGCATAGGAAACAACAATAAATCTTTGACTGTGAAAATGCAAGGGTATTGGTCAGAGGCATGAACTTTTCACTTTTACAGTATTAAAGTAAATTCAATGTAGAACTGAACTTTTTCTTTTTACAATTTACATGTTTTTTGTTGTTAATTTAACAAACCAGATACATCATGTACATTAAATGATCTTGATTGCATATAAAACATTTGAATTATAACTTCTTCATTTCCTTTTACATTTTTTTGTAATGTAGGGCATTGGTGTCAGATTTGACAGTGGAAAGCAGCCAGGGGTTTTGAGACCTGCCTGGTACATGTGTATATATATGTAAAGGAAATAAAAGATTTATTTAAAAAGACTTGAATATTAAAAATAATTTCTTACTACTCTTGGTGCACAATCTAGTAATGTCTTCCTTGTATAACATGCTTCTGCTACATCAAAAGGCATCTTTCACAATTTGATTAATCAAATGATCAAGAAGTATCCAAATTTTCTTCAAATTTGTTGAAATTTTATGTTGATTTTCCTTTGTTTTGCATGTACACTCAGAGTTTTGTATTTGGTACCGTCCAATTAAGTTTGGATGCTGGGTTCGAGTCCCAGAGGGCTCACTACAACATGTATGTAAGCGATATTGAAATTTTATTTTTAAACAAAGTGAAAATCAACAAAGTTTAAAACATTACCTAGTTATCAAAACAAACAGGTATGTACAGTATATATATGTTGCTTTTAAGTTACTGGTAAACTACCTGGTGCATGTAATTGTATGATGACAAAATCTAATTTTACATGTTATATCAATTTTTTTTTTCAATAATTTCATGTGTTAAGTACAGATATATTATGTATAAATATCACTCTTCTTCGGTGTTTAATTATTACAGGTTACCAGTATTTTACTGCTTTGATTCTATGATTTGGCAACTCTGCTGTGATACTTAATTCTTGTTTTCAGGATTTTGAAAATTTGGGTTTTTTTTGGCAGAGATCAGGAAAATCATGTCACAGAGAGGGAAGACATTGCAGCTCCTTGTGGTAAAGCTGATTTCCAGCCAGTTCCAAGCCAGGACCATGACTATGTGACCGATCCGGTTCCAGTGACCGATGCAGAGAAGCTTCAGCTTGCCGAAGAATATATAGCAGTACTTGAAGCTAAGCTTCATGAACAAATTAATACAAGATTTTGTATTGAAAGGTTTATAACTGATGAGTGTACTTTAAATATGTACACTGGTTTTAAGTCATATGCATGTTTGAAAGCTGTATTTGAAAGTTTAAAGCCAACTGCTACAATTATGACACGCTGGAGTCAGGTTCAGCGTATGCGGGGAGGTGTTGACAGTAGAGATGAGCCATTCCGCTGTGAAACACTTCCCCTTATTGACCAATTTTTTTTATTTCTGTGTCGTATACAAAAAGGTTTTAATGGACATGATCTAGCTATCTGTTTTGGAGTGTCAACTAGCACAGTTAGTAGATTACTAATCACATTGGTCAACTATTTGTATTTCATGTTGGGAAGCTTGCCCATTTGGCACCCAGAAGCAGGGTGAATGAAACTATGCCTGAATGTTTTCAAGTCACATACCCAAACACTAGGGTGATTGTGGACTGCACTGAGCTGCGTGCCCAAACTCCTAGTGCTAAGGTATTGAATTCAGAAACTTATTCTAATTACAAGTCACACACTACATTTAAGGGTTTAATTGGTATAACACCATGTGGTGCAATCTGTTTTGTTAGTGCTTTACACACTGGATCCATATCTGACAAGGAAATCACCAAAGTGTCAGGATTAGTAGATCTCCTTGATGTTGGAGATGAGGTGATGGCTGACAAGGGATTTCTGATACAAGATCTCTTGCAGCCAGCTGGTGCTAACCTTGTCATTCCACCTTTTCTTGGTTTGAAAGGCCATTTTTCAAAAAGTGAGGTGAAAAACACACATGAGATTGCTAGATTAAGAATCCATGTGGAGAGAGCAATCCGAAGGTGTAAAGAGTGTAAAATTTTTGATTCAGTATTGCCCCTCACTCTGGCTGGTTCAATTAATCAGGTGTGGACTGTATGCTGTTTGTTGACAAATTTCAGGGGTAAATTGTTTTGAGATATATTATATATGAATGTGACCAGTTAGGACTATTCCAGTAAAACATCTACCTGACCCGATGACTCCAAGAATGAATTGCTTCTGTCTATGGTTTGGTTTCCTACCTCTTACTTCTATTATATATAAAGGAAATTGTCAAAAGAAATTCTATGGGTGGTATCCCGAAACAAAACCTGGAGTATCGAGGAAGATTTCTGCAAAGGGAGGTTACTCTTAAAACATTGTGCCGTTTTTTGCCGGGTTGCACATAGTGCAAATCCGGGTTATAGTATGGCGAATGGCGGGCGGGCAGGTGGGCCGCTGGGCAGGGAAAAGGGGTACCAGTTTTATAGAATCAACTCCTCCTAGAGTTTTTGACGTAGAAACTTGAAACTTTGTAGGATGTTTATACATATGTTGAAGATGTGCACCTTCTATTATGGATTCATTCCGGACATTTTCTGGATTTTCCGGGCTTTGGAACTTAGTCATTTTCCGCATATAAATCACTTTGGGTCTTAGATGTCCATTGTCTATTTTTAAGAACATCTCTGAATCAAAAATATCTGTTAACTTCTTTCTTCAAATGCCCTTCTTCTGCACCAATTCATAAAATACAGCCAAACTTTCTCTCTTTTAACAAATATTCTACATACTCAACAAATGAAACATCCTTAACTATCTTGTAAATACCATATAACATTGCACTCATCCCGCAACCAGGACAATTGTGGCTTTGCCCCAATTTTTATTATTATTACTGCTATCTTGACGGCCCGTCAACACATAAAAGGTCATTAGGGCCATCAACTGGCGAAACACACAGCGATCCAAAAAGGAAATAACATCAAACAAACTACAAAGTAAAAGACAAATGCTTAAAATCATAAATGGATAGATTATCACAATAGATTATAGTGGTAAGTCATATTCTATAATATAGACCAACATCTTTCAGATAACACAGAATGTTTTAAATCTCAAGTTTCAAAAAGGGTCTTTAGACTGGTAATTTTACAATTTAAAAAATTCTCGAGTAGACAGAAGGTCAATGCAGTCCAATGAAAAATGTTTAACAGTAAATGGCTCATCACATCACACGCACCAATGATTATCTTCGCTTTTCAACATATAAGAATGCGTATCTTTCGAATTAGTGGAAATAGAAGGGACGATGAGAAATGGACATATAACAACCAATAGTAGTACACGAGTTCAATTATTTGGAAATGTTGAATTTTAATGGGAAATTTAATCACTCAGAAACATACTGCTAATTAAGGAAGAAAAACTTTATTTGCAATTAGTAGTAAAAAGAAGAATAAAAATTTTAATATTAACACAAAGTGTTCAGTTTTTGATACGTATGTATGTCAATAGTCACGTTACATCAATAGAAAGTTAAAAGTACTAAAATACTGGTTAAAATTAAAAGAATCCAAAAATTGTATACTGGCGACATGTTTAGAAGAGCTATTAGGAATGAATGATACTTGGCTGAACAATATTAAACTAGAACTAGATAAATTAATCTTATCTTATATTTGGAATATTGATACTGTAAATACTAACATATATATAAAATAATAGAACAGCGATTTAAGTATTCTTACACACAGGAAATGAGAGCAAGAATTCAAAATGCTGCCAGAGGTGACCTATATAAACATTTGATCGATAATTTTTGCATGAAATTTTATTTACTAAAACCCATCGATTATACTTATAAACAGTGTTTAGCAAGCATTAGAGTGTCGTCACATCAGTTGAAAATTGAAAACGGGCGCTATTTTAACATTGAAAGGAGACGCAGAATATGTGAATGCTGCGAAAACAATGAAATTGAAGACGAATTTCATTTCATACTCCAGTGTGTTTTTTATAAAGAATTAAGACAAAAAGTATATTAAAAATATTATAAATCACCTAGCGTTTTCAAACTGGTACAGCTGTTAAGTATAGATAATGTGAAGGACTTAAATAATCTTGGCAAATATATTTATATATATATCTATTTAGCCTTTAAGAAAAGAAAAACACACTTCAGAAGATAATGGTGATTACTCTTTAGTTATTCCTGAAACAATGCAAAGTGGAAAATGAATAATAACTGATATATTGATGTATACACATATTTTCACCCATTTTACTAACTTGTTGCTTGTAAAAAAATAAATTCGTTTGATTAATTTATATTAAATATAACATTAAGACTTTTGATTTGCAATCAAAGTGATTTGTCTGTCATTTGGCGTGTGGCTAAGATAAAATGGTATCATATAACTGCATGTAAGAAGAACATTGTTAAAACTATGTGCATACTAGGATAGAAAAAGGTATAACATCTAATATATATTTATTGTGCATGCATTTAAGAAAGAGAAAATATACCAACTCGTCATCATTATATACCTTATAATACGAAGCATCTCGGGTGATATTGTATATCTATGTAAAGCACTATTTTGGCCGTGAGTGAGGGCGTTTTTGTTGTGTGCGTGAGTGTTATGTATGTGTGTTACTAGATGTTTTCTACATTATTATGTACTACAGTACGTGTATGTACAAGAGATCACTCTCCAATTAACAGTATGCATAATTGTATAATCATGTATATAATTGTATACTTATGAGCCGTAAGGCCGTCGGAATAAAATTTGAATTGAAAAAAAAAATTGTAAGGTATGTATGGCCCATCCGAAGACGGGCAAGGGCAACTTCGTCTCGGTGGTTGTCTCTATAGCATGGAGACCATTTACCGATCATAGGTTTAACGGAGTGCAGTTTGTTTGACTGCTATCTAGTGATGGTTCGGTAGCCTCTACATAGAGGCTTGCTGTAGGTGTAGTCTAAAAAGCTCCGAGAGCGAGCCTGACACCTTGGTGATGAACAGTGTCTAATAAATTGAGATATGAAGGTCTAGCAGATCCATACTCGCAACTCGTGAGTGATATTGGGCGGTAACTGGAGGGATCTGTCGTGTCTTTATCCTGTTTGGGGATAGGAATCACAGTTGCCATTTTCCATGACTTTGCGACATTACATGATCAAAAAACATAATTGAAAATACCAAGAAGTTTTTATAAATGACTACTGTGGTAGATGGTTAAGAAACTTATGGTGAATATGATCAGGTCCTGTTGCAAAGTCATGTGATTTTGTCAACGATTCTCGAAGTTCTAACACTGAGAAAGGTTGATTGTAAGTTTCATTGTGTTCGGAAAAGAATTTCAAAATATGACATATAAGCTGTATTTCATGCTATTGTTACTCAATAATGTGACTATGGTATACAGTGTTTTATTTTAAATTTAAGTATGTAATATAACTGTAATTGTTTTGTCTTCTGCTAGAGGTATTATAAGTGAGGTCTTGTTATTTCACAATAAGCTGACCAGTTAAGTCATGCCTCAATGAGTTCTGTTATTCAAGAAATATCTTCTTATATTTCCTAACATTGTATTTTGTCATGAAGTGGTGAGTTCCGTGACTTAAGAAAAATCAATTTCCCCACATTGTATTTTTGTTTTTTTTTCATGAATTGGAGAGAATCGAATCTAAATAATGTAATATATTCTCCGCCATTGAACATGACATGTGTTTGTTTCGATCATTATGAAAATTATTGTATGCCTATATGCAGTGTGCATTTGGTAATAAAATTGAATTGAAAATTGAAAGCGACAATTACCTGAGCGACCGCTAGCAAATTACCGCAATCAAATTATAGAAGCATTCAATTACTACAGTAAGTAATATTTATTAAATATCATTGATCTTGAAAGAGCTATGAAAGTGGAATACACTGAAATCTTTTTTTGGTGTGTGTGGGGGGGGTTTCCAATTTTTGGGAGTCACACTTCAACTTCATTCCTCAAAAAACATTGGCAAGATACTTTATTATTTTGAATGCCTGCAAAAGGTCTCCTGTATGATGTTCAGCGAGATAGTCACTAACTGCTACTAAGAGACTCAACCTCAAAATATGACCTTGGCTGTTCACAGGGCAATAAACATAAACTAAAATCCAGATGTGAAAATTGGTTCAACACTCAGGTGCGGCTGAATCCTGTTTGTCCCAAAAACTGAAAAAAATGTGTCCCAAAAACATTATGTACACAGAGAGGGCAGTGTATTGTTATAACATTTAAGGCATGTTGTTGTAACAGGTAAAAGTAAAGAACTTTTATATATTTTATACTGGTAAACTTACACAGGTAAACCGTAAAGCTATCCGAAACATTTTGAAACATCAAATACAAATATCATTATAACGTAAACTAATATATATGCATGTATGAATAATTAATATGTATTAAATAAAATAATTTAAATAGGATATCAGAAACAAATGATTTTGTTAAAATATATCTTTAAAATATTTTATATAATTTCTTTTTGTATTATACATATATATTTGAAAATTTTAAAAATTCAAATCTAAAATATCTAAAATCACATTTTAAAAAATTGTGACAAATACAAAGGGTTGCCTAAAACAGGTAAGTGGAATAAGAGGAAGTAGTGAACATCGACGCCATATATAAAAATTGAACAGCCAAGCTAGATATACATAATTGTTCTGGAACAGTAGTCACCATTAGGGTGAGGTGAACTTCCAAGCCATCCTGAGTGAGTAAAAATACCCATGCTGAAAAGCATATATATATACCAGACACTGGAAGGGGACAGTATCATTGTAAACATATCAAACTATGAAGTTCAAGTTCAGTTCACAACCAAGAAGCGAGGGGGTAGGACTTTACTTCAGGCCGGATTCCACTACATGGTGACGAACAGCTACCGAGACACCACCAACTGGAGATGCTGCATTTGGAACTGCCCAGCAACAATCACTACCACAAATGACATCCCAGTAAAATTAGGTCACCAACACAACCATCCACCCAACCACTTCGAAGGAGAAGTACAGAAGCTAGTGAAAAACACTAAGAAAAGATGCAGAGAGGAACTGAATCCTGTACCAACCATATATGACGAAGAAATTGTCAAAGTACAGGCGCACAACTGGACAGCTGAGAAAAGACAACTGGCGGAACAGATACCCACCTACACATCGTGTAAGACATCCCTCTACCACAGCAGAGCCAAAGCTCTCAACCTCAGCATCAGAGATTATTCTAGAGGACGAATGGACACCGACCAACACCGGGGACCAGCTTCTCCTCTTCGACGACTTCGAATCTGCCGCCCAGAATGCGGTCAAAGCCGTCTTCCCAGGGATTACAGTGAAAGGTTGTTCCTTTCATTTCAGGCAATGTATTGAGAGAAAAGCCCGATACTTGGACTCCAGACCTACTACAAGGAAAATAAGATATCCCAATTTATTGGTTTCATTGATTTCTATAGTTATGTCCTGAACTGTATAGTTGAATATAAAATGTATACTATATCACACCCTTCCCAGTTAAATTATGTTGTAAGTATAATTGTATAATTATATAAAATGTACATTATATTATAGTGGTATGTAGTGCTAAATTTACCTGTATTTTAAATAAAACACTTGGTAGATTAACTGCTGGTTTGTTTTCGATTTCTTTATTGAAATTACGCCTTACGAATTTTCATTGAAAAGCCAGTACAGCAGTTATCAATGCAGAATGTCTCTTCACTTCATTTCGTGTTGAACACAATCTGCCCCTTGCAAATTCCGATCATGCCTCAAAACTTTTTCCAAAAATGTTTCCGGATTCCGATATCACTAAGAAATATGGATGTGGTAGGACTAAATCGACAGCAATTGTCTATCACCTATCACACCTATTCTCCATTAAAGTGTCCATATGACATATTTGTGTGTCTTTGTGTTGTACCTACAGCATCTGAACAAATGTATACATTCCGTACTTTTTCTTCTTAAATATAAACCATAATTGATCAAATCATTGGGTATAATAATTGGTTTTCAGAAAATTGTGCTGACAGCAGGCACCCAAAAATTGTTTATTTGACAAATTATGCTTGTCGCTTGACTACAACGGCATATTAGCACATTAATAAAATAAGTTTCCATATTGTCGGAGTGTCTATTACACGTGTATAATATAAACCAGTACTTCAACTGCTGACGGAAGAAATTTCAAGAAGATATCTGTTAATATGACGAAGATATGCACGTTTTGATAATGTCGCCAAAAAAAACGTAATCTACGTTACCTCACAAAGGTATAGTATTACACAAACTTTTTACTTTTCTTCAAATTGATTAAAAAGCTTCCATAAACTGCCTTCGTACCTTTCTCCTTGAAAAACATTTCAATTAAGTCATACATATTACGGAAAAAATATTATCAAACAATTTTGATTGGACATTTTAGCGTATTTTTAAGAGCGTAAGCTACGTTCCTCTTTGTGTAAGAAAAATAGTTGGAATATAATCGAGTGGCATTACGAACTGAACATTCTCTATGGTAAAATACATTTAGGAATAAAAAGAAAGTTTGAAGTTTATTTATCAAGACAGAAATTGTTTGGACATAACTGTCAGTAAGTTACGTTATGTAAGCTACGTTGACAATATCTTTCATTTTCAAATTTTATCTGTGAACAATTTGTGATTTCGGAATCATGAGTTTATCCCAAACCGTCCTACGTTTCATCTCATATTATGTGTGCATCATTTCCGCCTGACTGAAGTTTAAGGGTGTCCAAGTTCAAATTATACTTGAATTATTCCACTGATTTAACGACGAAAATAAAGGTAAATATCTCAACTCTAAGATATAAAACTAATATAAGAGTTAATGAATAATGTATTCATTTAATTAATGACCAATTATGATACATTGGACTGTGAAAATCACTGTGATATGGCACCCACGTGGTGTGGATGCAACATTCAAGGACGAATCAAAGTGGTTTTTTTTTTCGTTTAACTACACAAAGTTTGCGATGATATTTCAATCAACTGAGATATATACAAACAAATACCAGTGTATACGTTGATTGATACGTTCTTTATTTATATGAAATCGAACGCATTATAAGATATTTATAAATATTTGTAGTCATTTGTTTCAATGAAATATTACATAACGTAGCTTACTTAAAAAGCATCAAATAAATTTTGATGAAGGATTTTTTTGTTTACAATATTGTATGCCGGATTTTTCTTTTGTTCCCCTTTTTAAAATCGATTGAACAAATATTTAGATACAGAAAAGGATGTTGACCTGGACTCTATTGTGAACAAGACCGTTACAATGATAGATAACGTAGATTACATAAAATATAACGTAGATTACAAAACAAGTATGGCTCTGGCCTCGAAATGACGTCAACCTAAACAGCTCCGGTAAACAAAAATGTAAAAGGTAATTCAGCGAGGTCCTGAGGTCCATAATTCAAATGGCGGGTTTTTAGACGCCTCCTTATACCACAGTGCGATAAAATGCCACATTATTGACAATTTGTAGCTATATTTTGGCCTTCATATTGAACAGTGAGTACCCATGCCTGGCCCGTGCATTCTGTGGCAGCCATTGTATATGTATCCCGATGATAACATGTAGGTGTCCATATTTACCTACAGTTATCTACGCTGAACTGTTTTAGTAATATTGAAACTGCCAATTCATATGTACTTTTAGCACACATGTCTGTATCGTCTTTTCAAGGAGAAAAACGTAATCGAGTTAGTTCATCCTCCTCCTCCTCGACCGGCTCACTCACCCCCCGGGATCCTAAGAGACACAAACTAACTGAACTTTCTGAGGTGTTCACTCTACGAGATACAATGAGTCTTACTCCTGGCCAACCTGGGTTTCAGCCCCAGCCTCAGTATACCACTCCACCTAGTCATCCCTACCCCCCGGGCTACATCCCACCCAGTTCATTTCCTGGGTCGTATCCAATGGGCAGTGCTAGTCCATCGTCGCTGTCGGATAATGATATTGACAGGATTGTAGTGGCTCTAAAGTCTTCTTTTAAGGCGGACATAGCTAACTTAGTTACACAGGAGGTCAACGCCCGTGTATCCCCCCTCATCCAACGTATTGATATGCTCGAACAGGAGAACCGTGATTTACGTCTTCATATAGACGACGTCGAGCAATATGGACGTCGAGCCCTGGTTCGATTCTCTGGATTCAAGGAATCACCCGAAGAGGATACTACAGCCGTTGTCTTGAATGCTGCTACTGCTGCAGGTATTGACTTACAACCCACCGATGTTGAGAGATCTCATCGTGTGGGTAAACCTCGTCAGCAGCATAGTGCTAGTGTACGATCCCCTCCTAAACCTCGGCAAATAATCGTCCGTCTGAAGTCAGTCGATACGAAGTTCAAGCTTCTGAAGGCAAGGAAAGCATTCCGCGATAATGATTCCTTTTCGCACATCTCAGTGAATGAAGATCTCACCAAGATGCGGAGTGAACTCGCTTATCATTCGCGCCAACTTGTAAAATCTAAAGCTATCCTTCAAACGTGGACGACGAATGGCAAGGTGATGGTTAAAGATCTAAATGCCAAGGTCTTCGGCATTAGATCGGTAGACGATCTGGTTCAGTTTGGACACGTGATCCAGTAACCAAACATACAATAAAGTTCACTATAGATGACCTTAATTCTAGCTTACTACTTTTGACTTTGATAACCTGTCATTTGATAAATCCAAGCACATTTCATTATCAATGAATTAGTTTGTCATTCCGTGTCATTGTATTTCAAAAATATTGATCGATTATGCATGAATTATCGTAATCATGTATTAATTGTCTGTGTACTAGATATCTTGTCAGCTTAATCTAATTTCGAAATCAAATAAGATCGGTTTGTAATACACGGTTATATAACTTACATGACCTGTACATACCTGTACTTTTTCCCATCTCATGTGTCAGTATTATTTTTGTCTCGGTCAGCATTGTGTCCACACCGTCACAGTTTAACTGCTATGGACAATTACAATGTATTGAAAAGTCTGCCCTCTTTTTCTTTATCTATGACCCATAGTATCAGATTTCTCTGTTTACAAACATATGTATGTGCACTTCACTGAGTGTGTGTGTGCAGTCACGTGGTCAAGTGCATGCTACCGTGAAGCAGACATATTGGGTTATCCCATATGTAGGTTTACCAGTTACCTGTATCATGTGAGCTGGATCTTATTTACATGTTATAATTCCACTGTTTTCATCAATATAATTCTCCTAATGCCGCATAAATAATAAGTTATTACCTTCATTCAATTACTATATAACCACGCGTTGTGTTTGCACATGTAAATATGTAATTATAAAATCAAAGGCTTTCTCCCTGTTGCCGCATAGACAATTCTTCGTATTAACCCGGCCCGTGCGCCAATGTTAGAACCTCAACTTTGACCTCATTGTGTACCTTGCTGTTATCCAAATGCACACGACGTTTATATTTCTCTCTCTACTTCTTCTGTTCCTTCATTATCCTATCCCCCGACCCGTCCCCCACCTTACTATTTATATGATACTGTCGTTGTTCAAACTATATCTGTTGTATTCTGTCCGAGCACACCATTGTTTCATGCTTTTGTACACCAGTACTGATGTGACATAATGCTGATCTCGTTACAATTACACCGTGCTCGGATAGGACTATTTAATAGAAAAGTTTTTCAGATTTCTACGAAATTAGTTAAGGTTATAATTAATGCTAAATCTCAAGACTCTCTGGGATTTTGTGATGTAGCTCATTGTCTTTTGCATTTTTTTCTCCTGTGTGTAATTCAGTTGTTACTTATTATATCAGGCAATATTGAGATAAATCCAGGTCCTTCGGACAACTCCGACTCTGCCTCTGAAATCTCCTCCGAATCTTCCTACCTCTCTAGTAATGCAAGCGACTATTACGACAGTACTAAGTATTCTTTTGTTCACTTGAACGTCCAAAGTCTCCGGAATAAGATGGATGTATTATTTACCGAACTGCACAACGTCTGCGTACTTTCATTTACTGAAACTTGGCTCTCCACTAATGATAACTTAACAGATTTTACTTTTCCTGGTTATTGTGAACCGTTTTGTTATATTAGATCTGATCGTGTAGGAGGGGGAGTGTCTGTGTACGTAAAAAATGACATACCTGCTAAGCGTCGCCCCGACTTAGAGCTTCCTACTGTTGAATGTGTTTGGGTAGAATTGAATTTAGCAGGTACTACTGTACTTTATGGCACTTTCTACAGACCACCTAATTCTCCAGTCTCTACATGGGATCATATTTCACAATCGTTAGAACTTGCTTTTAATACTGGGTGTGATAATATTGTTTTAACCGGTGACTTGAATGCTGATTATTTAACTAATAACCAATCCGTTCCATATTTACACGAATTATTACACACTTTCAATTTAACCCAAATGATATCGTCTCCTACCTTTTATACTGAAAATTCTTCATCATTGCTTGATGTTATTTGTGTGAGTAATCCATATTTGATTGAGAAATGTTCTGTTGGGGAAAGTTTTCTAGACCAGCCCCTGAGGTATCACTGTCCTATTTTCTGTAGCCTAAATATAACTGTACCTAAGAAGTCGTCAATGAAACGTAATATTTGGTTATATGACCAAGGCAATTATGACATTTTTAGAGAGAAACTTTCTATTGTTGATTGGGATACTGTTTTAACATATGATGATTTAGATGCCTCTGTCGATGGCTTTGCTGATATACTCATTAACACCGCTAAGGAATGTGTTCCAAACAAAGTAGTTACTATACGTAGCAGAGAACCTCCGTGGATGACCAGTGAAATTCGTAAGTTAGCTCGGAAACGTAAAAGATTATTTAGATTAGCTAAGAGATCAGGAACCATAGAGGATTGGTGTAAGTATAAAAAAATTAGGAACAAATGTGTAAATACAATACGTAATGCAAAAACTAAATATGTCCGTAAACTATGTGGAATGCTGGGTAACAATACACGTGGGAAGTCTTGGTGGAAAACGGTAGGTAAACTTATGCTTAACACCAACAAAACCTGTAATATACCACCCATTCATACACAAACTTCTATTTTTTCTGATGACATTGATAAAGCAAATGCATTTAATGAATTCTTCTGTCTCAACTCTACCGTCGATGATACTAATGCTGAACTTCCACCTACTACTAACAACGAACCTCTTCTTAGTCATATATATATAGATAGGAATGACATTATTTCTGTTCTATTAAATCTAGATTGCTCTAAGGCAGTCGGACCTGACCTAATTAATCCTAGACTCCTTAAGGAGGCAGCAATAATCTTGAGTTACCCCCTCCAAGTAATCTTCAATAACTCTTTAACTACTTCATATTTTCCTAATAATTGGAAATTAGCTAATGTTACGCCAGTGTTTAAAAAAGATAACCCTTCTCTTCTCAACAATTATCGTCCTATATCATTAATATCTATTGTCGGAAAGGTAATGGAAAGATGTGTATATAAATATCTGTATAAGTTTATTATTGAGAACTCTCTATTATCATCTTCCCAATCCGGATTCAGGGCTGGTGACTCTACAATTAATCAATTACTCGCCATTACTAATGATATATATTCGGCTTTAGATAAAGGTAAAGAAATTAGAATGGTCTTTTGTGATATCAGCAAAGCCTTCGACAGAGTATGGCATGCAGGGCTACTTTTTAAATTACATAAAATAGGCATTGGGGGGAGTTTGCATTTGTGGTTTAGAAGTTATTTAGATAACAGAAAGCAAAGAGTAGTTATAAATTGTAAAACCTCTGAGTGGAAAGTAATAAGGGCTGGTGTTCTAATTTTTATAAATGACATAGTTGACGACATTAACGCAATAATAAAACTATTTGCCGACGACACTTCACTTTATGCTATAGTAGATACTCCGCTTCAATGTGCAGACTTACTGAATGACAGTTTAAGGAAAATATATGCCTGGTCTGAAAAATGGTTGGTTACTTTTAACCCTGATAAAACTGAATCTCTTCTGATTAGTAGAAAACTCAATAAGCCCCATCACCCACCTTTACTTATGAATGACGTTCCTGTTAATGAGGTCAAACATCACAAACATATAGGACTCTTCTTCTCTCATGATGGTACTTGGTCTGAACATATTAACTTTATGATAAAGAAAGCCTCTAATAAACTCGCTGTTTTACGGAAATTTAAGTTCAAAATAGACAGAAACTCTCTACAAACTTTGTATTTTTCATTTATCAGACCTATTCTAGAATATGGCGATATGGTCTGGGATAACTTAACTATTCAACAATGTCAGTCTTTGGAGAATATTCAGCTTGAAGCTGCTAGAATTATGACGGGTGGGACTAAACTAACTAGTCATGCTAAGCTTTATGAGGAAACTGGGTGGGATAGTCTACAATATAGACGCAATGTTAAGAAAACAGTTCAAATACACAAAATGATTTTTGGTCTCTCTCCCCCATATCTCTCACAACTACTTCCTCAGCACAGAACCGACGCTCATCAATATAATACACGTGATGCTGATAATCTGAGTAATGTATTTTGTAAAACTAATTTATTTAAGAAATCTTTTCTTCCTTCTTCTATCGACCTTTGGAACTCGCTACCACCACTAGTAAAAAATAACCCCTCTATAAGTAATTTGAAAAAATTACCTACACAGACACTCCCGTACTGTCCCTCCTTATTATAATTTTGGGAATCGTCTTGACCAGGTTCATCACGCTAGGATAAGGATGTCCTGCAGTTCTTTAAATGCCCACCTGTTTAGTCGTAATCTTGTCGATAGTCCTTATTGCTCCTGTAGACAGTCACACGAAACTACTGAACATTTTCTTCTATTTTGTTCTAATTATACAGACATAAGAAATGGATGTTTTTTAAATTTGCCCGAAAATTACACACTCGACATGCTTTTGTACGGAGATCCAAATCTAACTATCAATGAAAATGAAAACGTTTTCCGTTGTATACAATATTTTATTTCTAAAACCAAACGTTTCGCAAATTAATAGTGCTACCTCATTGATCCCAGAGAGTTGTGTGAACTAACACATTTGCGTATGTTTAATTGATGTACAATATGTAATTATGTACAATGTAGCAACTACAGTTTAGTATCATAATGGTATTAAAACACTTCATTATCCCCCTTTCTCCCCTGCCCCCTCCTCTCTCTCTTTCTTTCACTCTCCGTCTTTCTTTCCTTCATATATTTACAAAGTTTATCACTTGTCTATTTCAAACATATTTCTTACTAAGTATGTTGTAAAGTTTTTAGTGTTGTCACCTGCTTGTCATTATTTAAGGAGACAGATTCATATAAGTATGTAATACTTTTTTCTGAATCCTTATATTAATTATGCATATTATGTATACATAAAAATGAATGAAATAAAATATGGTTTAAACTAATACTGATCAATATCATCTTCGTCTTAATAGACTCTTTAATGTTTCACTAGCAAGAAATCAAATATATATTACCGGCTTTTCCCCAAATACATGGAATAACCCATCTTGCCGGTTTACTGCAATGTCGTCCATTAGTGCAATAAAAGCAATGTGTTCTTTCAACCTATTGCAGATGCCGAACGCCAGTGAACGTTTTTTTTTAAAAAAATAAAGTCAATGGAGATAGGAAATTAATATAACTTTATGTCAGTTAAGAAATTCTGTAAGTAACTTGAACGCCGATTTATGTAATTCCTAGCTAATTCATAGCTATGTTTGTACTTGAGGTCATCAAGTTAAAAGTTGCTCTCACTTCTTTCTTTGTCCTCTTTTCACTAACCAAAGACAACTCCATTTTACTTCTGCCCTGAACGAACGTATTCCATTCAAACATTTCTAACTGGTTGCCATGAGCTAGATGCAGTTACAAATGATTCCATACTTGAGTTGATTCAGAGATCCATTACTGATACCAGACGTCTTTTAAAGTAAACGTTCCGTTCGTATATTGTTGTGTCAGGTTTTTGTCGGCTTGTTTCTGTATAAATTCAGCAAATGAAAGTGAAAATGTATAGGCAGTTTGTTTTTGCTGCCTTCCATGCATACTGACATTCGGAATGATCCTTTTCCAGAGACAATGAGTGATATTGATACCATTAAATGTAAGTATTTAATATTTATTACTGTTATTTGACTGATGTGTATATTTGTTTATATTAGCAAAGAGATGGCCTGTATAGGCTATACCTGTTGCCCAATCTCTTTTGTCAGTAAAATCATGATAATGAAATATTGCGAAATGAAGAACACGTACTCAATCCATCTGAAATCCTTTTGGTAAGATATGTTGTAATTAATAAATCTATGTATAAATGCAGTCTGTTACCATGTCATGGCGCGTACCAAATCAACCGCTAAAAGAATAGTGTTCTAGAAGAATACTGCATATACTGCATTAATCGCATACTAAGAAATTCTTGTCATTGAACTCCAGCTGATTTGTCAATAATTGGGTGACGATGATATATAAATTACACTTATTCCCTGGTATGATATGGTTTATTACTTCTCCAACAAACTTTAATAATCCTTGTCTTTGTCTTTATGGGTTTTCTTTTCTCTACTTTTCAGTAAGCTTGCAAATTTCTATCCTAAAAATCGTTGGATCCTCAGTACAGCTTCTGTAAAGAGAAATTTTAATTGATACTTGTGCATGTACATACTGGAATTTGATTAAAGATCAAGACAAACAGTGGGAGAACATTACTATTTGAACTGATAAGAATCTTTTGCTGCGTCTAAATTCGAAACATAACAAGCCGGTATTTAAATACTACAAAATATGTCCTGCTTTCAAAATACTAAAAAACAAATTAATGGTACAGTTTTATAACGCCTGTTTTTTGTATTTTATTTTTAATGTTTAACAATTTTAGTTGATCAAGTAAAATACGATACAAATTAATTAATTATATGGTGTTTTTCTCCAGTTTCTAGAAAACTGTGAAAGACAATAACAATGTGCAAATGTACAAACGACATGATTGAAAGGTTTACAGTATTTATGGAAAACTAGAAGAGAAAACACGCCAGTCGGAGAAATTCTATAAGAACTAACGCTCTACCAAGTTCAGGTGATTTATTTGTTTATTTCATTTCATCTTTTATTTCTATTTTTTTTTCTTTTTAATTACATATCACTTAAGTCAGTATACGGGTAAATGCAAAGGGTTAAATGTATCTTTATCTTTCTCTTACCCGTAGCTGTACTTGCCGACGAGAGCGTACCCTTCCTCAATCTCAAACTCAAATCCAAGTTTGAAAGAATACAGTACATTCGGTATGAAGCAATCGGTGAGACAAATACCTGCAATAAAGACGTTCGATTTGAGCTCATTTTCTCTTTGTAATTCGGCTATATTGCTAGCGTTTAATTACGATATCAGGTACAAACAAAATAAACAAGTTATCGGTAACCGACACAAATCTACCCAATCGGCTTGTTTTCCATGGACTGGTTTTGGAATTCCTGAGATTGACCAATCAAAAAGAACTTAACTTATTGTGTCGAAAGGAAATATTTTTTATAGAAACAATAACTTTCAATTTTATGAAAGCAGTGTATGAAGTTTCACATGGATCAGTCAGCGGAAACTCAAGTTATTCAACGGCAATGAATTTTCAATTCATAGTAACAGTGACCTTTATCTTTGACCTGTCACATCGAAATGCAATCCTATGCAAACAGCATCGGTAAGGAAGCACTAAGGAAAGTTTGAATTGATCAGGTTCTAAAAGAACACAATTATCGGGTTAAAACCAATTCTTTAATTACACTTGTATTTTCACCCAAAAAAGAAACAGTAGGCAAGCACTTCCTATAGAAAACATTGTGTGAAATGCTTGAGTCTGCTAAGTTTTTGTACCAAAATGGACAGGATGACGGAGGGACGCAGTTATTCTGATATTTAAAATGGACTTTAAATTTTCTTTTTAATACCGTATGGTACTTTTGTCAACATGACATTGTTAGCAGTAGGATTTTGAATTGCATAACTAAAGTATATATATAGATTTTATCTCCTTTGAAGAAAATTGGCTAGCCTAAAGGTTTACCGTGAATCTGAGGCCATGAACGGGGCGTTAAAACATCAAACAGAGTTGTTTGTTTTTTTTTCACTTCAAGCGCTGTTCATCAAATTTTCATGAGATGACTATGTTACATGTCTCTTTGTATTATACATTCTCTGGAAGGGATTTAATTGTGTTTGTTATACCGTTCTTTTTTTAAAATATGATGAACATCGCATGTCCTTTAAATGCTTTAAGTCATCGTCCAAAACCCGATCATGAATTTCTTGTCAGACCTCGAGAGGCCCCTTGGCATTTACTCTTCTTAGCCCTATTTAGAGATCAGTGCGACTCTGGTAATCTACCAGAATGACAGGTCCAAACTCGCAAATAGAGACGAGTATACTTAATGGTCTGTCTGAAAGCAGACGTTATACATGTGACTAAACACGATAAGTCAGTAAGGAAAAAGATACAATAACAATTTATGTATATATAAAAGAGTAGAGGAATTCAGTTTCGGTTGATTCTGAGTTCGGAGGAATTTAGCTCAGAATTAGAATTAATGTCAGTCAGACACCGTTGGTGGTGATTAGAATTTACAAATCCTCTGTCACAGATATATTACCTTGAGTGGGAATAAGAAGACCAAACAAATGTTTGCTGAAGATAACCACTACGGCAAATATGAAAGCATTTCCTCTTTGGGAATGTGGTATCGGTTCATATAAAACAATTTTCCGAACATCACATGGCTACGAAGGAGTAGGACACATCAGAATTCCAGCCTTGGTATCGGCTTTTGTTGTCTTGCATGCTTGACACTGAGGACATGAGCGTATATATATCGTTATAATAAGAGACAATTAGGGAAAACAGCAATGTTCGTTGAATGTATAAAGATTATGCTGGATACCAAAATGTCCTCCCATAGTTGAATCAGGATAAAGGTAAAGGGCAGATCTTCCTCTTGCACAGTAAGCTGGTAGCACTGTAGTGATGTGGTCCGCTTTGCGTTGGCAATACGTGAATGAAAAACATTCGATATACCAAACTATAATAAAAAGACTAAATAAAATCTTCGAGATGCTGTTTGACAGCCTGGTAGTAATTGATTTTCGAAATAGGATATAATTGATCCAAAGGTGGAATCATTTGGCAAATAAAATATCTCCTCTAGTTCATTTATGACTTTCTGTACTAAATTTGCACGAGATGGTAGCAAATTGTTGTCTCTTGATACTACTCGTGCAACGACATTGATGTCATCTACGGTTCTGAAGCATCTCCCTGTGTAAATACTGCAAAGATGATGTGATTGTCCTTAGATATTGGCGGTGCCTTAATCAACTGCGGATCGTGTTCAGCATCCTGCAGATCGGTACCATGGCAATAAATCTCTGTCCGAGATGACGGTTGCAGTCAGTATGAAATGAAACCTTAGTCTCGGGAATGGAAGAATTGTCTCCTCCTATGGGTCGGCTTCTAAAAGCACAAATGGTTGGATGCAGAAAGATGCCTGATTTAGCATATTCTTTGACGCTTGCCATACGTATCATGAATCTGGTCCTCGGAATCACCATCATAGCCATCATCCTCATCGTGAATAAGGGTTGTCTTAGATGGAATAAACGAGACGAGCTGAGTGTATATTGCTGACCTGGTCATTTTCAGATGAAGAGTGTCCTATGAGGTCTGCAAGGCGATGTCCTCAAGGGAGATAAATGTCACCAAGGTTGTCGGCTATATAAGGAATAAATTTTCGAAACCACTTAAACATTCCAAGGAGTCTTTGCAATTCTTTGATTGTTATGGGTGGTTTGTGATTGACTGGAGGCAAAATGTCATCCTTAAAACTTTTCTGATCTAGGAATTTCCTTGGGCCTAATTTTGGTGCAGCAGAGCTTAGTCTCTGAAACGCTTTCTCTAGATCTGTGAAATGCTTGATGCCTACACATGTGATGTAAAAATATATTCTGTATGATCAAAGAGTTGTACAATCTGCACGTGGTCACGCAGTGTTGATCCTCGAGTAACGTTTAAGGACATTTCGTCCCAGCGAAGCAAGAATCGCTAAATAACACAAATTTGTTCATATTAAACAGTCAGTAACCATTTTAACATACTTAAAACGTCACGACACCAGCTTAGAATTCACCACCATGTAGAGTTCGGGGCAATTTAGCTCAGAATTAGATCAAATTAACTGCTTAAAACAACGCTTATTTTGGTCCGCGTGCTCTGTTTCTTCCAAATCTCACATCAAATACCATTTCCCCTCCTCCTCCTCTTCTTCCTCCTCCTCCTCGTTATAAGTCTGACAAGAATTATTGCTGTTCCCCAGTTTCCAAGTACTACACGAATTATACACATAACACTGAACAGTTAGGTAAATAATTAAACTTACCTTTGAGCTGACAACAGACTGGCTTCTGTTCGTCCCTACCCACCAACACATGGTTTTCAGGACAACGGAAAGACTCTGTCCTGTTATCGTCATCTGTCAAAGAAAGTCTTGCATATTATTGTCATTATGTCGTCAATATTCGCAAAATACTATTTGAATTTACAAAGCTAAAAGAAAAACAAAACAGTAAGAGTTGTTTCCCTTCTATTATAGGTGTGATTACTCATCATGCCAGTGTAATGAAGATTTACTGACACGATGTCAAAGAAAATCTACTTAAAACAACTTTCACATGCATTTGTCCGTCATTACCTAGAATAACACAGTGGTCCTTCCTTTGAGTCGTTGCATCGCACGATAATTGGAATTTCCCAATGAGCGGATCAAAACGACTGTTGGATGGAAGAGAATCTCCAGGGCAGTTTTCGAAAAGGGCGGGTTGGTCACACGGTGCAGCGCTACAATACACGAAAAGGTCTGTTAAAGTGATTGCTTTTGAAAAATAACGAAATGCTTTGAAATTGGATCATTTGTCCTTCTTAGTTGAAACATTGATTTCGACTAACGTTATTTTTTTTCCAGAATCTCAATGCTTTAAGTCTAAAGCATCACCATCAAGACCTAGAAAAACAAACACCGCTGTAGTGCACTTAAATTCCTTATTGAGCGATACCATGCCTTAATTCGTATTGAAAGGCGTTATTCACTTTTATTTATTTTTAATTTAAATACATATTTGAAACGTTTTATAAATGTGATGATTAGTTCTCATTTCATCCGTTAGTATTTGAACTCGTGACCTCTGGCTTACTGGTGGCATGCTCCACCGATCGAGCTAAAGAGAAGTTTTCTCTTGCTGAGCTGTAGATTGCGACTAATATCTTAATAATATAATAATTAATTAATTATCATAATATCTCCACTTAAGAACATAATTCGTCCTCGAATTTTGGGTTTGCAGCAATCCTTGTAATGGAGAGCCCCTTCATAGGCGTCAGAGTTCATTATTAAATTTCAACTGAGGGAAGTCTTTAGCAGATTTACATACATTATATATCAAATTCAGAAATTAGTAAATATGTATATAAACCAGACAATTTGTTATCCCGTAGAATACCTGTCACATTGGTGTCTGATTTCTAACACGTTAGGGACTGTACAGTACCATACGTAAAGATGCGAAATCTATTAATGTTGACGGTGTAAAACATTGTCTATACATTCTCATTTTTATTACATTTGCAGATATTTTTCTCAAACCAGATGTGTGAAACTGATATTCGGATCGAAATGCATCCTAAAACATTATCCTCAACTTTCAGAATTCATGAATAAATAATCATATCTATTCTGAATCGCACAAAAGTATACAAGTTGCAACATATTATAGTCGCTCTCCATCAGGAATCCAGAACGAGGCTAGGGGAACTCTGTGAAACCCGACGTGATCGTGATTGTCAACCTCCATCTTCAGTAATTAATATCTAATTGATCTAAATAGTCTTATGAAAGTTTGAAAATAGACATGGTTTATTATATGAGGTGTCTCTTTTAGGCCATATTTCATTGAAGTAGCTGGAGGCGACCTCACAGAACAATAACGAAAAGTCAGTAGACTGCCATCCAATGAGAACGGGGAAAATGTCTTGCTGAAAGGACAAGATCACTACATAGCATGATGATCAGATTCATAAGCTGTCGGTGAAACACAAAACATATCGAATAGGGATTGTCAGATTACACATCTCTTTACGCGAGGTTTTCTGAGTTTGCTATCTCAAGCAAGTATTGATGAATGTTGTCATAACAGTAATTGTCATAGTGCGGTCAATACTCGACCTTCGCTCCGTAAATGATTTTTATGAAATACAAACAGTACATTTTACAAGAACAAGAACGTGAAATACCACAAATTGGGCCATCAAAAGATCTAAAACCATATTAATTAACTTTTATTGTTCTGTTTAAGGAACATCCTGCATGATTAAATTCCAACCGGATAGTCAAACTGTTTTAGGAGCATTTTGTGTCATTTAACTCCTTGTCAAACACATCGTACACTAAGTGAGAGTTCTTGTATTTCAGGTTTCTAAAATTGTGTCGTGTTTAGTTTAGCGCATTGAATGCCACTATCTTGTTTTATAAGTATCTGCAGCTTTATTTCTAAAAGAGGAAATAAAACTTTTCATAACCTTTCATAAGACTTAATATGTTTGCAACAAACTTACGCCTTTTCAAACTTACGTGGTAGTTCCGAATATTCTCGACTCCACTTTGTTGACGAAAAAACCAGTTATCAGTACCAGGCAGATATTCCCACGTGTGACCGCCATTGTTCGTATCCGGATGTCAGTTGGTTGTCAGATAATGCCAAATCTGTTCAAAAGAGCGTGTTGCAAAATATCGATTCAAATTGCTTTTGATCTATATAAAATAAGGTGATATATGTATATATATATATATCTGTGTGTGTATATGTGCGTGCGTGCGTGCGTGCGTGTGTGTGTGTGTGTGTGTGTGTGTGTGTGTGTGCATAGATATCTAACCTAGATGCTGCACGGCCTATCCGCCGCTGTTGACGCAACATGTCTGCAGCGCCGCCATCTTGGGAAGGTATTGCCGCTAGCGCAAAACCATAGCTACACAGTGGGCCTCATGCTAGAAATCACACTAAAAGTGTAGCTCGGTCACTAACCCACGTATCAACACAAATACTTCATTTTATAGCTGAGAAAAAGTTCTATGCTGTAGTCATCTTAAAGAGGAGTTATCGGGAATCAAAATTATAGAAAAAATAACGGAAATGTTTAAAATGTAAAATTATTGAAAAAAAAAACCCAACTTATTTTGCATAGGTTAATTTTAACAATAAACTGACATATGATAACCAACCCCACCCCAAAAAAAGAAGAAAAAAAATAATATAGAAATATTAAGAAATGATAAATAACATTTTATTCAAATTCATTTTTTTTAAATAGTAATAAATAACTTGATTGTGGCAATGGAAAAGGCAATATAGAAGTAAGGAACAATATACCCCAGGATTTACGCACTTAATTTGTAGAGTGAATAACATGTGTGAATACATATCCCAATCTATTAAAGGTTATATCAGCATGCAGAACACCGAATGCAGAGTACCACACAGCCGCTAACAGCCTCTGACTATGAGATGCACTAATTAATAATATATATAATCAAATGCAATGTGACTGTGGGAGTCTTAGTAAAAAACATGAAACTAAGAGACATTTTCATTCATATTTTAATACATAACAATATGCAGGGTGAATATCCAAAATGACACAAGAAAATCAAGTGCACAATAAAAGTATGTCTTGATATTTATATGAGTAATAATTATAAATAATATAATCCCACTGGCTACTTTCTTGAATTTTTGTGCATTATGAATGAGGAGACCACAGCAAAACAATGTAAGGTAATATACAGTCGGATCTCGCTTACAGGCGAATCTAATGAAGTGCAGCATGTCTTTGCTTTCACACTTAACATTCACATACATATGTAGAGAAGGTAAACCTATAATCCAACAACTGTTTGAAATCGATGCAACAACAACCACATAATTCATGACAATAATGAAAACAAGTACAGTTTGACCTTGCTTGAAGTGCACACTACTTTATTTTAAGTCCCATACCTACTAGTCAAATACAAAGTATACACTTTCTACATATGCAGCACTGATACTATCTGTCTACATGTTCTGTATTCATCACTAATAAGCCCAAGATATCTATATATTGTACAATGTATAGGCTAGTTGCTTATTTTGTCACCAAAATGAAACACTGTCAAACACAAAACGTAACTGTAATCAATCACACTACTACATGTCAGTTTCACAACAGCATGTTACAGCAAAATACAAAAAAAAAAAAATACTCCTTACATGAGGTGATTGACCATCTCTTAATATAGCTGCTGAAGCACTTAATGATAGTAGCCCCCAAAAAACCCCTGTTTTATCATTACTTGAAACACTGTTACAATGACATCTACTACTTAGAACTATATATATGTTTACAAGCCAAAATGAATAGGCCCTATCATACAAAGGTAAATTGGAATGGTACACATTCTGTAGAACATCAATTTGTACAGCTTGTACAATACCTTCCAAAGATGGCGGAGCGCTAGACACGTCACAGGCCCCGCCATGCGGCATCTAGGATAAGCTATCTATGTGTGTGTGTGAGGATGAGGGTGTGTGTGTGTGTGTGTGTGTGTGTGTGTGTGTGTGTGTGTGGGTGTGTGGGTAGGTGTGTGTGTGAATAGGTGGGTGTGAGGGTATGTGTGAGGGTGATCAATGAAGTAATAACGACAGTACAGGTGAATTGTCATGTGGCAGATTGCCTCGAAAATTTGACAATTCACTTGTCGTTATTATTTCATTGATCATATATCTATTCCAGTAAAATGCATCCAACGAACATCTGTTTGTTAGGATCCAGTACCAATATTGGACAATACCGTGTATAGCACTTACGAGATTCTATATGCATATATAATGTACATTTATGGTCGTCAACCCAATACAATTAAATCTATAGCTACCTTTACTGTTAGCCATTTCCGAAGTCGATTTCACGGCTGTTAGCCCTACCTAACATCCGGTCTTAGGCAAACGCGTGGTTAATCCATAAACGTACTAAATTAAAGATAATTAAGTTATTTTTACATCTCAGATATAGTTTAAGCTTATACTATATAGTCAGTCACCTTAAAATCATTTTTACATATCAAAATCATGTCACATGGTTATAACTGAATCTTAACTGAATGATCCTCTGAAGTGACGGAGAATGCAGAGAACACGACCAAAAGACACGAGAACATTTTTATTCAACCAAGGAATACTAGGGGCTTGAAATAAAAGCAACTTACGTTTGATGCTAGATGTCATCTTTTTCTCTTTTTTGTCGATTGTACAGTATCTATCTACACTAGAATAATGACAGAATTATTGAAATGTCCCCGACTACTAACTAGTAATTACATAAACCGAAATGCCTTGGGCTATTTGTAAAATCACATGACTG
This sequence comes from Ylistrum balloti, assembly GCF_031769215.1. Classification (NCBI taxonomy): domain Eukaryota; kingdom Metazoa; phylum Mollusca; class Bivalvia; order Pectinida; family Pectinidae; genus Ylistrum; species Ylistrum balloti. The sequence goes on from NW_026781897.1 coordinate 409,758, forward strand.
GAGTATCTAAAATTCGACAAAAATGGTTTTAGATTTAACTCAAAAGGAAGCTATTTCTGCAACATCCGATGGAATTTTAGAAATCCATTTATTAACTAGAAAAAATGTCACAATCATTTTGATTCAAGTAAACAGCAACATGCGGCATTAGACGACAATAAGTTATTAAGTTGTTGTAAAATAAGTAAAGTATAAATTTTTTGTAAAGTAGAACACCAAGATCGCATGTGCTGTTTCAAATCAACAATGACAAATAGTGACAGGAAGAAGAAATAATGACAAAACAATGAGAATACTTAAATATTACCAGATATGCTCTTATTTTCTCTGAAACAATTATTCAACATTCTTCTGTTCAAAGTAATATATTAGAGAGAATATTTAAGGTCGTTTACAATGACCTTGATTTTCCAGATTTTCTCATCTACGTAGAATTAATTTAGTTATATATTTATCTACAACACGGTGACAAATACAATGAAAATCACTTCTTATATTACTAAGTTAACTATTTTTGTTGGTCGTTCACCATTTCAGTTTTGCCAGGCAAAGAAAGTTTTTAAAACATAGAAATAAATAACACGCACTTTCATTTTTTTCAGCATTACTACTGTTTTAACTTTGTTTTAACTATACAACGGCCAGAACGGCGAAACAATATATAAATTTACCTCTGTGTCCTTCAGACACACAACCCTCGAGAGAACAATTTCTAAATTTAGCACTCGGTAAAGCCTCCTGAAAAAACTTTTAGACGTATTATACATCAACCGTCAACACAGAACCAAAATTACAGCCAACATCTTAATCTGTGCGTTTGTCTCGTTTGAGTCCAGTGTTCAGTCATATATTTCAACTTACAAACAAAGAACACGATTGGTTTGCTCACCTTGGTGTGCGGACAGCTACTCTGCAATCACATCGAATGTAAATGCAAGTTTTCGTAATAGCTAGTTTGGCTGACACTCAAAAGTCATTTTATTTTTGTGACAATCAGCTGTTACTTTTCACTTTAAATCCATAAAAATGGTTATATGTTTTCCTTTCGGCATGTTTTCTCAATAAAATATATACACATCCATATTTAATTTCATTTGAATTGGTTTTACATGACGCCAAATGTTTCACTACCATTAAACATTATATAATCATTATATCGGCCAAGGTGACGCTGACAACTGTACTTGGTTTTTCTTTTCAATTTCAATGCTTTTTCCTTGTTGGCATTTAATTTTTTTTTACATTGATCTGGTCTAAAGTTTAACAATCAAATCAGCATTCCAGATTGTTAAAAAGAATTCAGTCAACCTACGCTTTATAATTGAATGTTAAAGTGACTGTTCGTCATTGCCTGTGACATATGGGCTTTTAATATATCCTAAATCAATCTAGGTTTGCCTGAAAATATCAGGACATTTCTATCTTCTATAAGAAAGTCCTTGATCAACTTAAATTAACTATGACATGTACACTTAGTCTTCCATCATCTGAAATTAATTATGATATAGAAATCAAGTGCTTTTTCTTGTGTATCCTAATAAACACATCCTCTACAGAGACATTCCCCGTCAGCGCCAGCCAAGATTAGGAAATCTAATGTCTTATATTTTTCGGCAATTTCATAGCATTTAAACAGAAATAAACGTACTTACTCTTAGATCAACTGAATTGATTATGTGTCGGGTGCTGTTGAAACTCGAATCATGCAAAATTTTACCCACTCTGATATGATTTATTTTATTTCAACAGATTTTATGAGCTAACCATCATCAGATGACGGGCTTTTCTAATCCTTTCTGTCCTCAAACAATTCTTTTTGTTAGTATTTATGGAGAAGCAACCCATGAATCATTTTCAAATTTCATATTTTGATTTGCATTAGTCCCTGGTAGTGCATAATCAATTTTGCGACTTACCAGAAAAAAAAAGAAACCAAAATGACTGATAGGCAGCCATCGTGGTTTTTTTTTCAGATATTGTTTGTTATTACTATTTCTGGAAAAGTATGGTGGTTCATTCTCATATTTGATACAAAGGTCATGTTCATTGCTAGATATCCGTAGTCCATTTTGAGACTAATTGAAAAAAAGGAGAAACCCCCGCTGAAAAGCGGCTGTCTTTAAAGACCAGCTATAACTATAAGTATCTCTTTTTTAAGTTATAAACTTTTTAAAACTTGCTCAGACCTGTTATGATTTTTAATTTTTAGTGTGAAGTAAAGAGGACATTTGCAGCCAGTTGCTGACATGCATTTAAACAGATAGCTCGATGCATTGGAATTTGTCAAAAAATGTATGTGTCATCTTAACCGAAAACTCCATTTTACTCTCAGTGCAGTAGCTCAGAGTGGTGGAAAAGTTGGTAAGTTTCTGCAATATCTATCGCTCTTGAAATCTCAAAAATATTGCTGTCTAGACAGTTGTATATATAGTAGCTGTAAATGGTACATTTTATCACAAAGGACAAATACAATTATATTTAGCGATATAATGTATTTGTACAGAGGCGAAAATAGCATTCTACTTTGAAATAACTTAATTCTTTTAATAAGAAGCAGTCTATTTAAAAAGCAGTGAACTGATCTAGTCAGCGTGCATTTCGGGTTAGAAATGATGTCGCCTTTTTCATGAGAACGGTATCATTTGTTTGTTTGCTCACGAAATGATTTATCTTCTTATTGTCAATATGTAAGACAGTACCATACAATTACATACAAAATATCTAATCAGGGTGTCACTTATCACATTTCTGTACCAACCATGTCGATCACATCCATACGAGAAAATATCCATTCATACCTTTAAACATAATTATACTATCATGATATGGGGTAACTTTGCACCACAATTTACTTTCTGGGAAATGTAGTGAAACGCAAAGTTAGGTAGGAGTCAACATTTCTTGCTGTGTAGAGGACTGAATAAAACCAGTTCGTGTTTGTAACATCAGAATTACGTCATTTTAACTAGCAATTGTTATTAAACTGTAGTTTAGTACAATAACAAAACTGTCTAAAAACAATATCACTAAATGAAGAAATATTTGTCGACTGTTTTTGAAGATAAGCTGTTATACATGTTTATCTATATCCACTGAATTAGTATTAAAATAATTAATTTTACTTGAGATCCCTGCGTTACCATTACGACAAGTATCGGAAATACAAGTTGAGCAAAGCTGTGGACTAATGCATGTACATATAGACGTATTTTATTCAAACAAGTTGTGAAAAGTGAAATAAATAAAATACATGTATCAATATAACTCCCTTGCTGGAAAAACTGGCAGTGTAGTTGAATGCACATGGATTTTAGGTCAAAGTTTGTCAATAATGTATTATGATATTACAATTGTGTTTTGAGCAATTCATTTTATATTAAAACCCGCTGTATATGACTTACCTCCCATGGGTTTGTCTTGTAAATTCTTATACAATTTTCCTTTCAATTTGTAAAATTTGTAATTATTATGTTCTGTTCTGTCCATCATTTGGGGAGAATTTGAATTAGTTTCGTCTGTTATTTAATCCCAATTGACATTTAAGTAAGACAAAGTGCGTTACCAAAGCGCCATCAGATCATCATATTTTTTCACCAGTGCTAGTATGTACTCAAAAGAAACTGCACTATCCGGCCGATTTGAAAGGCATTTATTTAAGGATGAATGTTGATCATGTATACATGAAGATATATACTTACATAATTGGTTAAATTCATTAATTCTATAAATTTCTTATTTTCCATTAATCTCATAAATTTGAAAAACTTAACACTATATTTGGTTATAACAGAAAAAAAACAGCATATTGAAGGTGTATCACAATCATAACAAAAGGTTTAAACAGACATATTGTTGACCTTTGCTTCACCTGAATTCGGATACTATTGTAGTTTACAGTAATTACTATTGTACAGTATAGTCCTGCTATGTGAACACAGAAACAATTCATTGTTGGATAAGGTGTGAGTAACAATAGATATGAATAATATTACTAATTATTTAAAACCCCAAAATAACCTGTCAAACAAAATGTCTGATAAGACAGTAAGACTGATTTCTCTGGAATAAAGCACAGGGATGCAATTAGCGACACTCGAGATTACATTTTGGACAGTGTTTTATCAAGCGAGGTAGGCCTGTCAGGACTACATCTGCCTTATTGTTATTCCAGGCCAATATTTTTAACGCTTTCATAGACATAATAACGTGTACAATAGCAATTTGTATAGATGAAACACAATGCGAATACCGGTAATCATGTAGACAATGGCGAGTTCACACAAACAATCTGTAAACGTGAATATTGAAAAAGACAAAACAACCGACACGTATCAAATGGGGAATATGTAGTTATTTTAGGTTAAACTGATTTGAAGACAAGCTGGTTTTGAGAAACGCTTTTTATATTATGGTTTCGTTTTTATTTTAATACTTTTATTTACAATTATCTAAAGGATCTGTGTTGATTCTTACTGTAATTCAATCATGTGGATTCCGAAAAAGCCGTGTGTTTTTTCTGCTACAGTTTTGTTATGTCTTGGTATGCTTGTAGTAATCGGATTTTACCATACGTCTACATCACAAGTTCCAACGTTTGAACAACACACAAGGATTCGTCATACACATGTCGTGGAACTAAAAGATGGAAATCGATTGTCAACTCTAGAACAATATTTCGACTTGGAACGTCTAGAGAAAAAATTCTCTAACGAAGCATGTCCGAATAGAGATGTGGCCATGATGAAAAGCAGTTTCGATAAAAACACAGGATTGTTAAGTTTTCCAGCATCTGGAAACACCTGGACGAGACATATGATAGAACAGCTCTCAGGTAAGTTTCAATAATTATATCATCTTATTTGTCAACTGTTGTATATATCATTGTTCTACGATTGTTATATCATTTTCATCATCAACTTCGGAGATACATCATTGTCTCGTGAATTTATTCATATATTATATTGTACGATATCAATTATAAATCCTCATTTATTACAGGAATTCAAACTTGTTCATTTAGGAGCAGATCAAATACCAAAGCTAATATATGGAGTGGAACTAGAAACGTCTGTATTGTATATAAAAGTCACCGTCAAATCAACAAGTTTGATGGAGCTGTAATTATCATTCGGAATCCATTGTACGCTTTGAAGTCATATTTCCATTACTTACACGGAGAAGTAGAAGGCAAGTCTCTTTCAAGCCGCAACAGAATAGAGAGGCACAAAAGTTATGCAAATAAGTCTCTATTCCTTTCACCAGGTAAGTAACAGTATTTTTATACAAATGCTTCTGTCGTCGTGTCATAGGACTGTATTTACCCCTGGCACTTATCAGACCGTGCCTCAGCCTGTTTGATTCTTGCTATATGAACCATTCCAGGCAGATCAAATTTGTTGAGTTGTAAAAATTGTTTAAACGGTATTGTACCAATGATAAATAAGATTTTTTTCAGATTAAAAATTATTTTAATTTACCGACTTGACAACGACAATTTTTGTACATTATCTGATAATCAATTGATCACGATCACGATAAAATTAAGCTGAAGATTAGTAAAGTCTTAAAATACAGAGATCTTGTATGATCAATTGTTCTTGTCAAATGTTTTATTTCAAATACGATCGCTAAATCAATTGTCGGCGCTCTTATTGATATCGATATACACTGAAGTATTCTGCGCGAGTGATGAAAGGTTCAAAAGTTATCCTAGAAGTTTAAAATACTGTCGAAACTCGTTATCTCGAACCTGTATAACCCAGAGTCCCTCTTTAATTCGCAGTAGTTCGTCTGTCGGGGTTGCACTTTCCATTAAAAGTGAATGGTTTGATAACTCAAAGTTTTCCAACGGTCCTATCGACATCGAATTAAGTTCGACAGTACAAGAGAAAAAATAATGTTTTGACTAGGTTGCATCTGAGCCGAATCATATCAGAGACTAAACAATGGTGTTGACAAGGTGTCTTCCCACTCAGTTAACATAAGTATAAGGCATTATGTCATATGTATTGTTGTTACAAAATGAAGACAATTGATACTAATTACAGGTAAGGTCTATCCTGTTTCGAAAAGGTGAACTAAAATTATTATTTACAGGTTTGTTTAAATTTGGTGACCATGTGACTAGCATGCAACCTATTTGTGTGTACATATATTTTTTTCTCTGAAAATATCATCCGACACAATTTCACATAATTAAGGGTACATGTAATAAACGTAATTGATACACACAAATACCAAAGGATACACCTACCCTATATATTACTTATCATCTAAACAATACCACTACGGGCCAGAATGTGAAGTTTACAACTGGTACAGAGTATTCTTGAAATTCTTAGAACTGGTTTTTATGGACTTTCTAAAAGAGAGCGCTTATCTAACGCATGTGTTAAATCAGCGTAAGAGGTTGAAGGTTTTAGACAACTTTTATAAGCAAATAGTGTCCTGACAGAGAAAATGTATTTCGCTTTGTGACAACAGCTAGTTTTAGGCGAATGTAAATTCAAGAAATAGCGTATTTCTCAGCAATTATCAGCGATGACGAGGTCACAACAACATCATCAGACATCGCCACGTGCAAGGAACTGCATGATTATTACGACAACTATAAATCTAACTTTAAAATACTGAAGGCAGAAAAGTGGAATATTACTATAAAGAAATCAAATATTAAATTTGATGGTACGTCTGTGTTAGTTTGACCGATGGTCACATTTTAATGAGTAAAGGTCAGGGTTATAATATTACTAATAAACACTTAGGATTTAGAAAATACTTGTTGTTAGTGAATGTTGTTTTATCAATAGAACTTTTAGAAATGTTGACGGCCAATATCGTTACTTTATTGGTGACTAAATTACTTTTTTTTAAACTTTAAAGTCATGAAAATCTGTGTCATAAGATGATTAAGGAAGGATTATGGAGGAGTTTCTACACTGTAAGAAGTCTATGACCATTTAAGATGTTATATTAAAGTACAGATGTATAATTGAAATCTTTAAATGTAATTGTGGATCGTTTCAAGGGGAAATATTGTCTCCTCTTTTGTTTACTTTATTTGTTGATGACGCAGAAATTGATTTTGTAAACAAAAATATTGTTCATCGATAAAAATCTATCAACCTTTTCTTAATTATGTATGCAGATGATTTAGAAACGTTGGTTTAGTACGCTTGAACGAGGAGTGATTCTATTATAAGGAAGAAATGAAAAATAAAAAAATGTATCTTGACGGGTTCGCTTTCACGGGTTAATTTTCGGGGCGTAATCGAGTTTTGGCATGTTAGTAGCGTATTTGTCAATAGACCTGTTTACAGTGCTTGCTTTTATATTGTCGGGCTAATTGTCACAATGTTAAGTAGATAATAACGTAACATAATTGACAGTATGTTGATATCGCTTAATTGAAAACTTTCAACAAGATTGTCTTTTGAAATTTCCCTTACATATGCAGCTATTTCTACGGGATACCGTGGATTACTTCCCCTTACCGGTTATATCAGTAATATACAATTCGTAGGTGCCGTTTTACTGGGAGATCCATACATCCATTGATATATAGTAATCTGTTGTAGCCTACATAGAGGTTACATATCTACTAGCCCGTAATAGTACGGTACATAACACAGTGGACTTATTTCGATTTTGAATCCGTGATAACATAAATATCAATGTTCAAAATCACAAAAAAAAAAAAAAAAAAAATAGCCGTCTTTAATTATTATTATAAAAATACAATTCAGTTCAACAATACCTGTTGAATAAAAGATAAAATCTTGTAATATAACTGCATAAAGTCAGGTAGTTCGAATGACGCGCAAGCAAAACCCGAACTAAGAACTCATGTGATTAACCTGGACAGGTGTGAACTATAGCCATCCCTTCAATGAGCTAAATTATCATCGTCTGACGCTATGTCCTATATGATTTCAAACATTACTACAGGCAATGCACGACGAACTTATCTGATTTGGTCAGTGGGTATTGGATAAAGACACCCCTGGATTTGGTTTGGACTATACAACTGTGGGAAGGCCTTTGAATTTGAAGCGTACAATTGTTCAATACTGTAGCAATTCAAATTTGAAGATTTACAACTAAAAACTCTTGATCAGGGATTCGCGTCGGGCATTTACAGTTAACTATATTTCAAAGTAAGCTATTACACTAAGGAAAAGAAGGACAATGATTAGAAAATTATTAATCACAGCATTTTGTTAAAGACATATTTCTCTACTGTGGCAATACCTCTTTCTAATACGTGTACATTGTATAAAGCGAATCTCGAATTCATTAAACTTGTATATTTTAGATTGATGACTTGCATTTAAAAATAGCAGTCAATAAGTCAACTTAAGTTAAATCTGTTATGTAATCCATATGATTAGATGTTAAAACATCAATCAACGGTCATAATATTCAAGCAAAAAGTCAAATATAATGATATACAATGTGAATGCGATGATAGCATGTCAACACAATTAAATCCTCTTTTAACAAATTCTTGAAACCCAACTATGTCAGGTAAAATCAGAAACGTGTAATCGAAGGATTTGAGACTTTTCTGTTTTTGTTCTACTTTTCCTGGTTGTTTCAAATGCTAGAAATTTCGCAACAAAATTTCTCTCTATATTGAAGAAAGTAATTTGTAATTCCGTGGCGTTGAAATTCCCAATGATTTTTCCGTTTTACCATTGTATGTTTTGTGATTCGTCCTTTAAATTTAAAAGTATGTTTTTTTTTTTACGAAAATGAGGTGCTCTTTTCACTGGCCGACAAAATCGCTCTGGTTAGGCCGGTCGGTGCAAAGACAAAGTATATTTTGATTTTGTAATGAATGGGGCAAAAGTAATTAAAAATTGTAATGTCTTCACGGTTTAAATGAACAAATTCAAAAGCTGTCACAGCCCCTGATAGTAAATTTATGATTGACCATTCATAATCATGTCATTCTTGATAGGACGATTGGAAGCGGATAATGAAAAAAGTCTTGCCGCGGAGGTGTGAAAGCTAGTTGCCCTGGGGCGTATAACAATTATTATGTCTAGGACACAGGTAAACTTAATGATGGGCCATTTTGGGGAGGCGTACACTAACGTCTAAAATATGAGCTGTGCACAGGTGATGGAGGCGATATTATGAGAAAATAATTACTCTTTTAGAAGGCCGGAGAGGGTCATGCTTTCATGTGAGGGGATTTAAATAGCCATAACCTACAATGAATTGTCAATTCAGAAGATCTTATCTGAGCTACTCGGTATTTCTCTACGTAATTATATAGGTAAACCGATAATACAAATTAGTAGTAGATACATTGACTGCAAAACAATTGAAAAAAACAAAGCGAGTAGACAACAAAGCAATTAGCCGTGACTTGTACGTAATCACGTCCGTACCCCCTTTGTTATGAAAATCTAATCAAATAACTATTATATCTATTATTGTATTATATGGACGTCTTGTCCTACCTCTTTAAAACTCCCGAAAGTATCTGAAAGCATTGTGAACCCAGTTAAAACGATATCAAGGATGAAAAGCTCTTATAATCATGACTACACTGTATATTTTTCGTATCAAAGTCAACACAGTGTAAACATTGTACACTTATTGCTTGCATGATACATCATTAATGTTTTATTTACTGTAAGTAAATCGGTCAAAGACATACATTTGGAGATTTATACATACTAATGTTTTTATTTCACACTGAAGTTGTCAAAATAATCGTTTTGTTAGAATTTTGGTTAGACTATGAAGGAAAATCATGTGCAAATGTTAAATAAAATAATTCACAGCTAATGTTTAGACACTGCTAGTGGACTTTGAAGTCCCTGTGGTTTGTTTGCCGTAACTTGCTTGCCATGTGTTTACGCACGTTCCTGACGCTTTAGGAAAGTTACCTTATTATTAAACATTACGAAATTTATCAAACACCCCCATGTCTAGATGTTGGCTTTTCTTTTCATCAATTTTGATATTCCTTAGTCCCCTCTTAGGCTTCATATTGAGGTCCTTAGTATTACTGACGAGTCCTAGAAGGACGAAACAGCTGTATGATACAATCTGATTAATTGTTTGGCCCTACCATATCTCACTTTAAATTACTAAAAGGTGCTATTCACTTGTGTGTCATTTCTACAATCTTTCATAATTCAAATATCTATAACAAAGATATGATAAATTTACTGATCGGAGCATACCTATCCCCCCCCCCCCCCCCCCCCCCCCCCCCATTTTTTCTCTTTCTTTAAATTTATGAAATGATATGTTTGTATTTTTCTGAAACAACGCTATATAATCCCAAGTAAGAAAATCGTTCTGTTGTAGTGAGAAATCTGGGCATGAGCGAAAATAGTAAACTTCAGTCTCACCTTCATAAAACTATTAATTTTAGTTATAAAAAAAACTAATTTCTAAGATCCGTTTATCTGTGCATGATCTAGCAGTTTAACATGACCGACACACAGACTAGCCAAGTGAAGAAAGTATTTCGCATGGAATTTGAATAACACATCAGATAAATGTCATATAATTAATAAGTGTAAATGTTATGCAGATATTCCATTTAATTTTTATGAAGACTTATTATAATAATAACCCTAGTATGTTTGAATTCATTCAGTTACTCAAAGCCAAAAATATCTATAACTTCTAGGAAATCTAGGAAAATATCTAATAATAGTAAATATTACACGTTATCGTCAAATCGTAATTACAGTGATCATGTATGGTAACATTTCCTTCTTTTTCACCTTAACAAATGCCCAGAAAAAATGTGTTTGTTCGTATAAAAGAAAAAATACTAACATGTCAACATAACCATAATCCAAACTCAAAATGCAATAAAACTAGGACAAGATATGAACAAAATAAAAAGAAAAAAAATTACGCGGAGACTCTTGTAAAAATACAAGACTGCGTGTTTTGTTCTTGTAAATATTTAAGTTTGTTTAAAATACGTCATTATGTTTATCGTAACGTAATGATTATAACGTACAAACTGACATTGATCTTCAATGGCATTAAGAATGATGTATTGTGTATATGGTACAAGTGGAACAAAGCTTATTCTTTTTAAGATTTCTACTTATGTACCTTTCTTACCATATAAGTTGAAAAACGGAGATAATTCTAATTAAATTCAAACCTATGTCCAAACGCAAGAGAGAATATGAAATCACCCCGATCACTTTCTCTCACAAACGAAGACATGTACAACTCTAGCTCAAATTAACAAAATGGCTGAACTTATTAAATGTCAAACAACAAAGGTGTTTGGCTGGCATTGAAATATAATTGAACCTAAAACTCAATACTGGAATAATAATAATGATGGTAATTGTGTTTATGTTGACATCAATTCTTAAACACATAATTCAGTACAGGATGTTTAGAATATTTCCATTAAAATCAGGATTTGGAATATTTGTCATCCTTGCATCCCCATTGTATGTTATTTACATGCCATTCGATATCCGCGAGTTTGTTACAAATATCATGAAGACTTTTACAACAGAAAGATAAACTCACAACACATAGTATCGAGAGATGCAAGTTGAAGAACCTCTGGTCTGGTCTTATTCCCCTTATACTTTTTAAGTAGTATTCGTGTAATCTTTTGCTCATATTTAATTTGGTTTGATGGAGTAGGATTGACTTTGTAGGAATAGGAATTAATTTTGCCCAATGGTTCAAGTGAATATGTAGATTAGAATATAATGTAGCAATGTTTCTATCCATCTTACACGTCTCTATGATACTGATGTTATGATCCTGTGCTTTTGATAGATTGTCAGGTACACACTGTTGAACCTACATCATTAACAAATTTCGCTTACTAGCTTCCCAGAATACCGATGATATACGATGTATTATTGTATATTATGTGAAATATATTTGCATTTCAGAATGGACATCACACGTTGAAAAAAAACTTCCTTTGTGGAAAAATAGTTATATGTATTGGATGAAGCACTACACAACGAATAGTATGATTCTTGTATATGAAAATTTGAAAAAAAACGTTGCATCAGAACTGTTAAGAATAATCCGATTCCTCCAAATAGAGACTAGCCCGAAGGACTTCTGGTGTACATTAGTAAATAAAGAAGGGGACGCCCATAGAACACCGTTGAACACGGAAACCAGTGTGTTCAATCTGTTTAATGAGGAACAAAAGAAAGCTGTGATTGAAGCTGTGTGTGACGTTGCCAGGTTTGCAAAGAAGTTGGACTACGATTTGGACCTTTCTCAATATCTTGTGAACCTAACAGTAAGTCCGAATACCGCCTGCGATTAAGATAAACTACAGGATTTTTATCCGTGGGCTTTTATAGTATTAATTTGTACTTTTCGGAATCATTTATTGAGAGCTTTCTGTGCATGCAAATTATACATACATACATATGTATGCATTATATCGCACATGTCACGTGATACGAAAGTCTACCTAAAATTGGATTGATGAGGCTAAATATTCCATACTTTCTAGCACATACACGTACTACACCGACTCAAGAACATCCATTGCATTTGTAATTTGTTTATTTGATTGTTATGATTATTTATGGTTTAATTCGGAATACTGTAACATTTTCGTTGGAGTTTTATTTCATATATTTCCAGGGTACTGTTTATCAGCAGATTCATTTGTCCACAAAGTGTGGGAATTAGCATATGTAGATTTATTGATCTATATTTATCCACAAAATTCAATGCCCTCGGTAAAACATTTTTAAAACAACAGTAGAAGTGAAGGAAACACATGTATGCATCGTTTAAACGACATTATATAAAAAGGCATACCAACTCACATATCATTGTAGATTTTAGCTTATTGGTTATACTTTGATCTACAAATGACGTTTTGTATAAATTTTCGATGTGCATTATATATTGTGAAGGACCAATTCATAATTCAGCTGATAGCGCTATAACTATTGTATATGTAATATATATAAGTAATATGGTTTCTGGGTTTTTGTCTATCTTTCAAATGATTAGAATGGCATTTTTATATTTCTTGTTCAATTTTACGTTTCTTTAATACCAGCTTACTTCTATGATTATTACTTTTGCAATTTGCAGGTACGCAAACAGTCGCGGCTGTAACCATGTTTTCTTTGCTTTCGGTCGATATTATTTCTACCCGGCCGAAATCAAAGGTTCCTGGTTGATACATATTCGTAATATACAATGCTAATGTAGTTAGAATATATAAATGTCATCAAAGTTTTAAGAAATCACGGTATCATGATCAGAAGGTGTCATGGGAAGGCAGTGCTGATTATCTCAGAGCTATGTAAATACATGTATGCATGCAAAGGTATCAGTAGATTTTATTTGCTGTTTTTGGTGTGAGTTAGAGGACTAAATAGGAACAATAGACAAACAAATAAAAAAAACACAATAATAAGACACCATTCATCTTATACATAATATATACATATAGAAGTTTTCTTAATTGTGTTTAGTTTGATGTTATGTATGTAATAATGATGTAACAATATATGTTTATTATCATGATATCAATATTTCATTTTAACTATTTCTAATACTGGTAAACGGAGCTCTATACATCAAATGCTCATCTTTTTATGGAGCCGTGGGCAAGGATTTTCTTTTTATACTATTCTGTTGATATTCTTTTAACTAGTAGGGGTGGGGGACTATAGATTGTCGTACTTTTATTTATATATATATTTTTCTACATTTTGTATTTATCATGTGATATATGAATATATGTGAACTATTGGAAAAAGAATTGTTCGTTTTGTAGTTGTGTCATCAGAAAGCCTGAAAGATTATGCTGGAAATATACGATTTCTATTTCTACATGGTAATTTGGTAAGGTTATCGGGATTAACTACAACTTAACTCGAGTAAATTGTACATTTTAATGTATTTAATTTACTGAAGTTTTATTCTAGTTATACCTCGATAACCTCAACAAAACACAAAGTTGTAATATAATACGTTCGCACTTCATGACATCGATAAAAATCTCGATTGTCACGATGGTACAATATTATGATCAGCTATTCCTACAAGGTGGTTATTCAGATATCTATCATTAAGAGTGCTATTTCAAGGAACTTCATGAGAGAAATTCGGGTCGCCTCCTCATGTCGCCAGAGCGCTGATGTTCTTCGGTGAGACAACACCTAGAGATGGTAAGAGTTAAAGAGATGGCAAACCTGTAACCAGCCAAACAATTCAAAGACCTTATCGTTACTGGTTGGTATGTTGATCATTTGGCTGAAAGACATGTAATCATAGCAGATTCTGATGGATTATCAGGCGTTACCAAAGAACGTCCCAAACATATCAAATCAGGGCATTTCAATAGCCATTCGAACACCAGGTATCCATTGTTCAAAGACTGAATACAGATAACCAGCGGTTAGTGAACAGTTTCATGTGTTAATAATCATAACATAGGGAATATTATGTTTGTCCGAAATTTCATTTCGGTGGCCATTAGTCCAGTTATAACGCATATTCCTGTTATTTAAAAAAAAAGTCGGATATGTATAACGCTTCAATGAGTTTTTAAGTCTAGAGATTTGACCATTGTAGATTAAACTGGCTGAATGTGTAGACGATTCTACTTTATATGCATCATGTTCATCACAAATAAAAATCCAACTACAACAATAACATAATCTACTTGTGTTGAGGCTTTGTGCAAAGAAAAGTAACTTGGTTACTGGTTACTTTGATTGTACAATGACGGTTTTTCTAGGCCGACAATCTTGTGATCTCTGTAATCTTAACCTTAAACATATGCAATGAATAGTTTCTGTAATGATGTGACATGCATAATATTCTTCGTTCTCTTTATACATTTTTAGGGGAGTCGTTGTAAATCTTTCCTTTTTCCTCCAGTATTTGTACAAGTTTCATCAATTCAGATCTAGCATCAAAATTTTATCAATATGTGTGTATTGCATTTCGAAAACAAACACACATAGCAAATTACTGTACTACTGAATAAATATCTTATTTTATATAGGCTTCTTAAATAACGGACAAAATATGCAAAATAGAATAGCAGGTAACAACGATATGACTTCTTAACGGAAAAATGATTTATATGTTTTTCGTAACAAAATACAAATCAAAAGAATAGGAATATACTATGTTTTTATTGTTTTTCATTAACATAGTAATGTAGACAAACTCATGACATTACCCTGCAATAGGACCATTATGGTGGTGGTGTCCGAGCTCTTTGGCCATATGCTAAAATTGATAGTGAAAAACATGGAAATGTATACTGATTGTAGACAAAATTCTTAAATGTCATAGTAGGTTTTGATGCAATGTCATATTAAGTGTAAATACAACTCTGGAAAAATATTTAAGAAGGAGTTGGGTGTAGGGAGGGAATGGAGGCTTAAGAAATGTAGATATAAATGTACATTGTTATCTGTTATGACACAGATTTATACTTACTGAGGCTAGATACTGCAGGAAAGTGTGAGTCTCAGCCGGTGCCGTGATATCTGAAGAATGGACACAACGTTTTATTTAGATCAGTTCGAAAACAATTATTTAACAATGTTACGGAAATGTCATACTTATAAGAATGACGTGAACTTTTCTCTTATAAACAATAATACTATCTTCAGACAAAACTAGTTTAGTCGGGGTAATAATTTCTGTGCAGTTCACATGGATATGACTGAATCTATTTTCTCAAAATGGCTTATTGCAAGTTTGGTATAACACCAAGAGGTTTTTTGGCAGCACTTAAGTATATTAATTTTTCAAAGCATCAACAGAAAAGTCGTCAGTACAGAATTGAGCTATCAGAATTAATATTTACTAAATGTATAACAATGATAACTTACGTTCCACCAAAGCGAGAACCTTTGAGTATCCGACTTGGTCGATCAAGGCTGTAACGTTTCCATGCTCGGCTGCCTTTGCGAGATCCAGCATCAAGTTTTGATCGGAGCTGGAAAGATGCTGGAAAGCGTCGTTACTGTTGATGGTGGCGAGCACGCTCTGAAGATCTCTACGGACCTAACAAAGAGATATAAAGCCAAAACGTGTTTTTAAAAGTACAGGTTGTATAACAAAAAAGGGAGTTACAGATGATACGAAGGTAAGAAAAATTAGTTCTACCAAGATGATGATATATGTTTTTATTTGATATGAAATTAATGGTAACAAAGAAATGCGAAGAAGAATAGACGAACGATGTCAAAAATAAAACATCAGTAAACTTTTTCTATAAAGCATGATAAAAATTTGCAAATATTTTTGCAAGGTGATGAAAATTGTGGAATGACGGAATTTTAACTCTTTTTACAAAAGGATTTAGTTACATGTACATCACCTCCGAAAATGATTGTTGATATACCGTGATTTATTTTAAGACATGCTAAAAAATGGTAAATCAGTAACAATAGCGAAAAAGGAGTGACACATGCATGAAAGATATAAAGATATAGTGATGTATATACAGCATATAGAAACGGGGAAACCTTAAAGAATAAAAACTTTTGCATTACAGGAAATGGATAAATAACAAGACATACATAAATGATTTTCATTGTTTTTAACTGAAGTGAAACATGCTAAACATGTGGTGAACAAAATGTACACAGGATATGGACAGACACATGTCCATACTTACCGTTGCTGCAGTTGATGTTTCTTCTTCTCCGAACTCCTAAACAACAGGTATTAATTACATCATCATGATATGTTTAAAGATTAGGCACCTTTTGAATGTTTATAAGCATACATTACGTTGTCTTAATCACGAAAACCCAGTTGTGGGGAAATAATGCTCTAATTCCAAAATCCTGTCTTAGCGTTGTATGCTTAACACAAGTTGACGATTTCTGTCGCCCTAATGTCTTTCTCATCTTCAGCAAAGTATGTTTAGTGCCCATTATAACAAACCTTGGTAACTTTCTCAAGTTACTTTTTACTATTTGATACATTTTATGCTTTCTCAAAACGGTGAATTTGATCAAATGAAAACGAAAATTGTCGGGAAATTTCTCGTATTTGATATATATAACGCCTTTTTTGTTATTAGTGTTTTCTAAATCAAGAATATAGGCTGCTTTTCGAAAATTACCTGTATAAGATATTTCTCCAGTCGATGTGCCTCATGCTGGTTAATTTGGTTTACATCTACAAGAAATCGTTTCGCAAGATTAGTCAACACTTAGCAGAGTAAATGTGTTTAGCAAAGTTTGCAATATGTTTAAAAATCAATAAGTTTAGCAACATATCAAAGTTGGATGCCATATCAGTCCTGCATGCTTTGCAATTCAATATTTGGTGCATTCCTACTTAGCTTTACTGATATACTACCGCTAAATAAAACAGAATTTTTCTACAATATTTCGGATAAGAACCTCTCTGAATTTTAATGTAATACCTTGAAAAATCATGTGTTCAAAACATGTTTAATATCAGATGTATAAAAAGAGTTCATTCTTTCTGAAAAAAAATGCACGTTTTCGAGCAGATTTTCTAATTGTAACGTTTCTTTTGTCTTTCACTTTTGGAATATTTGATACCGTTATATGCACTTGTCTGAAAATGTTATGAACTTTGATTAATAAATGCATTCCCTAGCTCTTGAGTTAGCCATTCTACGTATTCAGGTATTACTATTGACAATTGTATTACATTGCTGCGATGTAACCTTACCAGAGTCAGTTGTGTATTACCAGCCCATGAACTGACAATAACGTAGGAATATTGCGAGCAATATAAGAAATTTGATGTTGTTTTCCCTATGATCAGATGTAAATTGAAAATGGTGAAAATATAAACATTGGATTCCTAAACCCCGACATTGAAATTGCCCTTGTCCGTTTGGCATTCATATGCCCATGAATGTCAATTTAAATCATTATCAAGTTATTAATTCACTACGTCTTATAATAAGTATGTTTGCATGCAACACTTCTTGAATGCATACGCACGCAATACTTGTTCATGAACATTATTAACTTACGGTCAAGGAATTGCAGGATTCTGTCGAAGCCGACCCTATCAACATAATGAGTGACAGTGTTTGTCTTTGCCGCCGCTACTAATTCCACAAGTATGAGCTGTTCAGTTGCGGGAAGATGATGGAAAGTATGGCTACTGTGAACAACTTGTAGTTCAAGAAGAAATTGTTCGTTTGGCGAAATGGTCGGATCTACAGCAGTTGTGTACACAAATAGCGACACCAACACAGCGGGAACAAACATCATCATCTAGTGTAAAATTTAGCCAAAGAGTTTTAATTAGTTTGGTGTTCTCACATTAGTTCGGTTTTCTTCCACAAAAATAAATGTTGCATATTCCTTCCCTAACGAACAAGGGCGATTAGAATAAGCCTAAAGTTCAAACAAAGCAAACTATGTGGAAACTGTAGGGCAGATAAACTTCCGTAGGGAATATCTAACAGAGATGAGGATAAGATATAAAAATGGTATTTCCCGTTTCATATAATATAAATGTTTGATAGCATATTGTTAAATAATGACATTAGAACAAAATACACAAGGAACAACATATTTACTCACAACCACCATGTAGCCAAACAATTCACCGAAATAATAACTTATATCAGCTAACAATATACACAAGAGGAAACATCTATAACGTCAACACTAATGTACATTATGAGTCGGTGACGTTTAAGTAAGTATAAGTATTATAATCAAGATTGAAAAAAATAATCAGCTTATGGAGCATTTTATCAAAGCTTGACTTTTCTGTTCAAAGATAGACAGATGACGTGAAACAGGTGAATATATATCAACAGCAACATCGAAAATGGACTGCAATGTATGACAGCATCGCAGTCCTGTGGCGTATTTTTTTTGCTCCGTCTTTTCGGTTATATATCAGAATATGATATTGATTATGTTGTAAGTATGTTTGTACATCATGGTTGCCATTGTAGTTACCATGTCTGCCATGTTATTCGTCATTCAATAAAATGACTTTACTGGCTGTTTGCTTTTCTTGGTTTCTATTGATAGATAACATACCCAAAAACATAGCTCAAGTCGTGACTCAATTATCGGGATGGAAATTATAAATAATCGATTATAAAATAAATGTAAAAGTAACTTTCGTTATTTTCTAATATATCGAGTAACTCATAACTTTGGATGGAAAAAAGTTTCAAAATAATGAAAAATGATATTGATTTAACCATTTGACCAAGATTGTGAAGTTAAGAATCCTTACCGTTATGTTGAGAATAGAAGGTCCGGTGTAAATGTGGCAGTCTTATCTGCCACTGCACTATAAATATATATATGTCTGGTGTTCGTAAAACCTGTCTGCTTCGACGGTCAATATATCAATCGCGTACTGAAAAAAGACAACGCATGCTCCGCAAACGTGATAATACAAATCGGGCACTATCAGCGCGTTCGGCATTTTGGATAATACGTAGTTTAAAAAAGTATTCAAGAGTTTAACAATTGAAATTTTACAGCAATGAAACAACGATATCAATGTGTTTATACAAAGTAGTTATCGTTGATTAAATGGCAAGACGGTTAGTTTTTCGGAAATCAAAGTTTCAATATTTTCAGTGTATGTTTGTAATATAAACCATGAAAATAATCCATTACTCATATATTTCCATCTTAAGCAGTAAGTTTTGTTATTGTCATGTTGCACTAATCAAAGTTACACTGATCTCTTTGGCTAAATCGTTCTCCATCAAGATTTGCAATGTTTTACTTAGGATATTCAATCATAAAAAAGCAACTAAAAATTACCAGCATGAGAACAGAACATAATTCAAACTAAAATTCAATAAAGCTACGAATGAAATAAAGATTTACAAAGATTCTCCTGAAAAAGTACAAGGATAATAAGATAAGTTCCGGGAGAGTAAGCATCTTCTGTTTCACTGACGACACCCGCCATGTAAACCTTGGTCAATCTGTGTAAGTAATGTCACGTTCTCAAATGAGAACAAGGTAAATAACAATGGAACCAACAGGCAAACTTACAAGCATCAAACACGTTCAGTAGCTTCATGTCGCAAAAAGAAACAGAATAGTTCTCAATGAGATTTTCATGACGACTGTAAATATCATTTTTCAAATACGAAACCATAGAATTAAAGTGGAAAAAAATAAAGGTCTTTTTCAGATAACTAGTCCCACTGAATATGGGTTATGTAAAGTTACTACCTCGAGCAATAGACACCAAACATGGAGGCTTAAAATGCAATTTTTACACACAGCTAAAAAATGTACAATTTTTGATCAGACAAAATGTCTTATCTCAAAATCTGGTACCGAAATAACGAAAGATTGGTAAAGGGATAAAATTAATTCAAGGAACAAAAACATTACTGAAAACATCTTATGTACGAAAATCTAACAGAAACTGCGTTCAATTTTGAATCGGGTTTTCCTTTTACATAAACTTTCGGTATGTTGTAACTTGTGAGGTCACTTATGGTTCATTGTGCATCTCATCCCAATGATATTACGAAATAACCCTTTCATGTCTTCATATTCTTTCCATGTCGCCTTAACACGTATAATGACCTCAGATGCTGGAACGAGTATGTTAACAAGGGTTATGAAATGCATTAACATACGCATAACAAAAGAGCCTTTGTCACGATCAATACTTTCAAAATGTTTGTATCCTTTACATTGTGATAACGCGATGTTTTTGACTTCCGGAATCCAACTAAACCTGAAATTTTCTGAATGCCATATGCAACGGAATGACATTGAGATCACTATTGGAGTATCACACTGTGATTATCTTAATATGTAAATCAATAATGGATATTTCCGTTGTTAAGCATACACGTGGTAAACATACACGTGTTTCGCGTTGTCATAGGCCTTTTAGGCATTTTAAGTACATGATATTATCAATATATATATTTTTTTTCCAAGCAGTCTCTAAGGTAGCAGGAAACAGTCAATTTCCTTTTTTCCTGAAATTATTTGTCGTGTTCGAGATATACATGTATAGCAGATTGGTTATAAAAAAACATCATTACATGTATATATATTTATAAACTACATAACAATTACATTAACAGTAGACAGATGAAATTTGTGTAAAAAAAAATTTCTTCTGATTTCTGACATTTAATTGTCATGGTTACCTACTGAAAAAATGCTAAAAATGCAAAAATACTGTTAATTCCAACCAAACGCTACAACTTTCTAGAAGAAATTTAATTCTAAACACCTATCTTACAATCAACAACACTGTCATGGTAACAAAGTACTTACATTTCAGCAAAGTCCAACTCGGAAATTCTTCATAACATGACCGCAAGTAAACAGTATGACAATTTCACTTCCTGTAAAGCTAGTTTTTGGTGCGTAGACACAGATTCGAGACTGCCAAAATAGTAATCTCCAACACAAAGCTAAAATATTATCCCGAAAAAAAAATGAAACCTCACATTGTCCACTTAAACATGACAGGACCAATTTTAGCAAGGATTTTTTTTCACTTTTAATTAAAACCTTTATAATGGGGTAATCTAATGAGCAAAAAGATCACCAATGGCCACACCGAGAAACTGTGTACTGCTACCTAAATCGCCAAACTATCGATAACACCCTTACATAGTACATGCTGGTTATATATTTGATTACAGTGGACACTTGTGTGTCTTTTCTACAATCTTTCATCATTCAATAATTTGAAATGATCAATTTACTGATCAGAGTTTACCCCCTCCACCTTTTTTTTTTTTTTTTAATTTATCAAACGATATGTCAGTATTTTTTCTGAAATACCGCTATATAATCCCTAGTAAGAAAATCGTTCAGCTGGAGTGAGAAATCTGCGCATGAGCGACGCGTTATGTCCTCAATAGCTGTATATGTTTTCTATGTCATTATGTTTATCGTAACGTAATGATTATAACGTACAAATTGACATTGATCTTCAATGGTATTAAGAATGATGTATTGTGTATATGGTACAAATGGAACAAAGCTTATTCTTTTTAAGAATTCTACTTTTGTACCTTTCTTACCATATAAGTTGAAAAACGGAGATCAATCTAATTGAATTCAAACCTATTTCCAAACTCAAGAGAGAATATGTAAATCAACCCGAGAACTTTCTTTCACAAACGAAGACATGTACAACTGTAGCTCAAATCAACAAAATGGCTTAATTTATTAAATGTCAAACATGAACAACAAAGGTACTTGGCTGGCATTGAAATATAATTGAACCTAAAACTCAATACTGGAATAATAATAATGATGGTAATTGTGTTTATGTTGACATCAATTCTTAAACACATAAATCAGTACAAGATATCTAGAATATTCCATTAAAATCAGGATTTGGAATATTTGTCATCCCTGCATCCTCATTTTATGGTATTTACATGCCATAGGTGATTCGATATCCGAGAATTTGTTACAAATATCACGAAGATATTACAACAGAAAGATAAACTCACAACACATAGTAGAGATGCAAGTTGAAGAACATCTGGTCTGGTATTATTCCCCTTATACTTTTTAAGTAGTTTTCGTGTAATCTTTTGCTCATATTTAATTTGGTTTGATGGAGTAGGATTGACTTTGTAGGAGTAGGAATTAATTTTGCCCAATGGTTCAAGCAAATATGTAGACTAGAATATAATGTAGCACTATTTTTATCCATCTTGCACGTCTCTATGATGCTGATGTTATGATCCCGTGCTTTTGATAGATTGTCACGTACTCACTGTTGAACCTAAATCATTAACAAATTTGGCTTACTAGCTTCCCAGAATACCCGATGATATACGATGTATTATTGTATATTATGTGAAATAAATTTTACATTTCAGAATGGATATCACGCGTTGAAAAAACAACTTCCTTTGTGGAAAAATAGTTATATGTATTGGATGAAGCACTACACAACGAATAGTATGATTCTTGTATATGAAAATTTGAAAGAAAACGTTGCATCAGAACTGTTAAGAATAATCCGATTCCTCCAAATAGAGACTAGCCCGAAGGACTTCTGGTGTACATTAGTAAATAAAGAAGGGGACGCCCATAGAACACCGTTGAACACGGAAACCAGTGTGTTCAATCTGTTTAATGAGAAAACAAACGAAAGCTGTGATTGAAGCTGTGTGTGACGTTGCCAGGTTTGCAAAGAAGTTGGACTACGATTTGGACCTTTCTCAATATCTTGTAAACCTAACAGTAAGTCCGAATACCGCCTGCGATTAAGATAAACTACAGGATTTTTATCCGTGGGCTTTTATAATATTAATTTGTACTTTTCGGAATCATTTATTGAGAGCTTTCTGTGCATGCAAATTATACATACATACATATGTATGCATTATATCGCACATGTCACGTGATACGAAAGTCTTCCTAAAATTGGATTGATGAGGCTAAATATTCCATACTTTCTAGCACATACACGTACTACAGCGACTCAAGAACATCCATTGCATTTGTAATTTGTTTATTTGATTGTTATGATTATTTATGGTTAATTCGGAATACTGTAACATTTTCGTTGGAGTTTTATTTCATATATTTCCAGGGTACTGTTTATCAGCAGATTCATTTGTCCACAAAGTGTGGGAATTAGCATATGTAGATTTATTGATTTATATTTATCCACAAAATTAAATGCCCTGGGTAAAACATTTTTAAAACAACAGTAGAAGTGAAGGAAACACATGTATGCATCGTTTTAAACGACATTATATAAAAAGGCATACCAACTCACATATCATTGTAGATTTTAGCTTATTGGTTATACTTTGATCTACAAATGACGTTTTGTATAGTTTTTGGATGTGCATTATATATTGTGAAAGAATTAATGACCCATTCATAATTCAGCTGATAGCGCTGTAACTGTTGTATATGTAATATGGTTTCTGTGTTTTTGTCTATCTTTCAAATGATTAGAGATGGCATTTATATATTACTTGTTCAATTTTGCGTTTCTTTAATACCAGCTTACTTCTATGATTATTACTTTTGCAATTTGCAGGTACGCAAACAGTCGCGGCTGTAACCATGTTTTCTTTGCTTTCGGTCGATATTATTTCTACCCGGCCGAAATCAAAGGTTCCTGGTTGATACATATTCGTAATATACAATGCTAATGTAGTTAGAATATATAAATGTCATCAAAGTTTTAAGAAATCACGGTATCATGATCAGAAGGTGTCATGGGAAGGCAGTGCTGATTATCTCAGAGCTATGTAAATACATGTATGCATGCAAAGGTATCAGTAGATTTTATTTGCTGTTTTTGGTGTGAGTTAGAGGACTAAATAGGAACAATAGACAAACAAATATAAAAAAACACAATAATAAGACACCATTCATCTTATACATAATATATACATATAGAAGTTTTCTTAATTGTGTTTAGTTTGATGTTATGTATGTAATAATGATGTAACAATATATGTTTATTATCATGATATCAATATTTCATTTTAACTATTTCTAATACTGGTAAACGGAGCTCTATACATCAAATGCTCATCTTTTTATGGAGCCGTGGGCAAGGATTTTCTTTTTATACTATTCTGTTGATATTCGTTTAACTAGTAGGGGTGGGGGTAGTGTCGACTATATATATTTTTCTACATTTTGTATTTATCATGTGATATATGAATATATGTGAACTATTGGAAAAAGAATTGTTCGTTTTGTAGTTGTGTCATCAGAAAGCCTGAAAGAATATGCTGGAAATATACGATTTCTAATTCTACAAGGTAATTTGTTTAAGTTATCGGGATTAACTACGACTTAACTCGAGTAAATTGTACAGAACTGGTCTAAGTATTTAATTTACTGAAGTTTTATTGTAGTTATACTCGATAACTTCAACAAAACAGAAAGTGGTAATATAATACGTTCGTACTTCATGACATTGATAAAAATCTCGATTGTCACGATGGTACAATATTATGATCAGCTATTCCTACAAGGTGGTTATTCAGATATCTATCATTAGGAATGCTATTTCAAGGAACTTCATGAGAGAAATTCGGGTCGCCTCCTCATGTCGCCAGAGCACTGACGTTCTTCGGTGAGACAACACGTAGAGATGGGAAGAGTTAAAGAGATGGCAAACCTGTAACCAGCCAAACAATTCAAAGACCTTATCGTTACTGGTTGGTATGTTGATCATTTGGCTGAAAGACATGTAATCATAGCAGATTCTGATGGATTATCAGGCGTTACCAAAGAACGTCCCAAACATATCAAATTGGTGAAAAATCAGGGCATTTCAATAGCCATTCGAACACCAGGTATCCATTGTTCAAAGACTGAATACAGATAACCAGCGGTTAGTGAACAGTTTCATGTGTTAATGATACATAACAAAGGGAATATTATGTTTGTCCGAAATTTCATTTCGGTGGCCATTAGTCCAGTTATAACGCATGTTCCCATTATTTAAAAAAAGTCGGATATGTATAACGCTTGAATTGTCGATTAAACTGGCGAAATATGAACTACTTAGTGAAATTTTAATAAGTCTTGGTAATGACAAAGAGAGTCGGGACTGGTTACCATACGCTAAATTTGTCAACGATATATAATTATATATTATTAAACATTAAACTGGATCGCAGTCGTTAGCGACACTGTGGACACTAGGCTTGATCGGACCATCCTGTCGATTGAAGATTGGATACGTATTTATATCCCACGACAGGTTCACAATAATTATTTATATGTTTACACATCCAATCGATATGTTCATCACAAATAAAAATAATTCGATTGACAAACAACTACAACAGCGTTATAACATGAAAAAAACGTTCTACTTGTGTTGAGGAATATACTATGTTTTTATTTTTTTGTGAATTTATGAGACGAAACTGTAATTTTGGTTACTGGTTACCCAACGAAAATAAATGAATCCACAGTATTTAAAAAAAGTCGGATATGTATAACGCTTCAATGAGTTTTTAAGTCTAGAGATTTGACCATTGTCGATTAAACTGGCTGAATGTGTAGACGATTCTACTTTATATGCATCATGTTCATCACAAATAAAAATCCAACTACAACAATAACATAATCTACTTGTGTTGAGGCTTTGTGCAAAGAAAAGTAACTTGGTTACTGGTTACTTTGATTGTACAATGACGGTTTTTCTAGGCCGACAATCTTGTGATCTCTGTAATCTTAACCTTAAACATATGCAATGAATAGTTTCTGTAATGATGTGACATGCATAATATTCTTCGTTCTCTTTATACATTTTTAGGGGAGTCGTTGTAAATCTTTCCTTTTTCCTCCAGTATTTGTACAAGTTTCATCAATTCAGATCTAGCATCAAAAATTTATCAATATGTGTGTATTGCATTTCGAAAACAAACACACATAGCAGATTACTGTACTACTGAATAAATATCTTATATTATATAGGCTTCTTAAATAACGGACAAAATATGCAAAATAGAATAGCAGGTAACAACGATATGACTTCTTAACGGAAAAATGATTTATATGTTTTTCGTAACAAAATACAAATCAACAGAATAGGAATATACTATGTTTTTATTGTTTTTCATTAACATAGTAATGTAGACAAATTCATGACATTACCCTGCAATAGGACCATTATGGTGGTGGTGTCCGAGCTCTTTGGCCATATGCTAAAATAGATAGTGAAAAACATGAAAATGTATACTGATTGTAGACGAAATTCTTAAATGTCATAGTAGGTTTTGATGCAATGTCATATTAAGTGTAAATACAACTCTGGAAAAATATTTAAGAAGGAGTTGGGTGTAGGGAGGGAATGGAGGCTTAAGAAATGTAGATATAAATGTACATTGTTATCTGTTATGACACAGATTTATACTTACTGAGGCTAGATACTGCAGGAAAGTGTGAGTCTCAGCCGGTGCCGTGATATCTGAAGAATGGACACAACGTTTTATTTAGATCAGTTCGAAAACAATTATTTAACAATGTTACGGAAATGTCATACTTATAAGAATGACGTGAACTTTTCTCTTATAAACAATAATACTATCTTCAGACAAAACTAGTTTAGTCGGGGTAATAATTTCTGTGCAGTTCACATGGATATGACTGAATCTATTTTCTCAAAATGGCTTATTGCAAGTTTGGTATAACACCAAGAGGTTTTTTGGCAGCACTTAAGTATATTAATTTTTCAAAGCATCAACAGAAAAGTCGTCAGTACAGAATTGAGCTATCAGAATTAATATTTACTAAATGTATAACAATGATAACTTACGTTCCACCAAAGCGAGAACCTTTGAATATCCGACTTGGTCGATCAAGGCTGTAACGTTTCCATGCTCGGCTGCCTTAGCGAGATCCAGCATCAAGTTTTGATCGGAGCTGGAAAGATGCTGGAAAGCGTCGTTACTGGTCATGGTGGCGAGCACGCTCTGAAGATCTCTACGGACCTAACAAAGCGATATAAAGCCAAGATTTGTTAACAAAAGTACAGGTTGTATAACAAAAAAGGGAGTTATAGATGATACGAAGATAATGATATATGTTTTTATTTGATATGAAATTAATGGTAACAAAGAAATGCGAAGAAGAATAGACGAACGATGTCAAAAATAAAACATCAGTAAACTTTTTCTATAAAGCATGATAAAAATTTGCAAATATTTTTGCAGGGTGATGAAAATTGTGGAATGACGGAATTTTGACTCTTTTTACAAAAGAATTTAGTTACATGTACATCACCTCCGAAAATGATTGTTGATATACCGTGATGTTTTTAAGACATGCTAAAAAATGGTAAATCAGTAATAAAAGCGAAAAAGGAGTGACACATGCATGAAAGATATAAAGATATAGTGATGTATATACAGCATATAGAAACGGGGAAACCTTAAAGAATAAAAACTTTTGCATTACAGGAAATGGATAAATAACAAGACATACATAACTGATTTTCATTGTTTTTAACTGAAGTGAAACATGCTAAACATGTGATGAACAAAATGTACACAGGATATGGACAGACACGTGTCCATACTTACCGTTGCTGCAGTTGATGTTTCTTCTTCTCCGAACTCCTAAACAACAGGTATTAATTACATCATCATGATATGTTTAAAGATTAGTCACCTTTTGAATGTTTATAAGCATACATTACGTTGTCTTAATCACGAAAACCCAGTTGTGGGGAAATAATGCTCTAATTCCAAAATCCTGTCTTAGCGTTGTATGCTTAACACAAGTTGACGATTTCTGTCGCCCTAATGTCTTTCTCATCTTCAGCAAAGTATGTTTAGTGCCCATTATAACAAACCTTGGTAACTTTCTCAAGTTACTTTTTACTATTTGATACATTTTATGCTTTCTCAAAACGGTGAATTTGATCAAATGAAAACGAAAATTGTCGGGAAATTTCTCGTATTTGATATATATAACGCCTTTTTTGTTATTAGTGTTTTCTAAATCAAGAATATAGGCTGCTTTTCGAAAATTACCTGTATAAGATATTTCTCCAGTCGATGTGCCTCATGCTGGTTAATTTGGTTTACATCTACAAGAAATCGTTTCGCAAGATTAGTCAACACTTAGCAGAGTAAATGTGTTTAGCAAAGTTTGCAATATGTTTAAAAATCAATAAGTTTAGCAACATATCAAAGTTGGATGCCATATCAGTCCTGCATGCTTTGCTATTCAATATTTGGTGCATTCCTACTTAGCTTTACTGATATACTACCGCTAAATAAAACAGAATTTTTCTACAATATTTCGGATAAGAACCTCTCTGAATTTTAATGTAATACCTTAAAAAATCATGTGTTCAAAACATGTTTAATATCAGATGTATAAAAAGAGTTCATCCTTTCTGAAAAAAATGCACGTTTTCGAGCAGATTTTCTAATTGTAACGTTTCTTTTGTCTTTCACTTTTGGAATATTTGATACCGTTATATGCACTTGTCTGAAAATGTTATGAACTTTGATTAATAAATGCATTCCCTAGCTCTTGAGTTAGCCATTTTACGTATTCAGGTATTACTATTGACAATTGTATTACATTGCTGCGATGTAACCTTACCAGAGTCAGTTGTGTATTACCAGCTCAAGAACTGACAATATCGTAGGAATATTGCGAGCAATATAAGAAATTTGATGTTGTTTTCCCTATGATCAGATGTAAATTGAAAATGGTGAAAATATAAACATTGGATTCCTAAACCCCGACATTGAAATTGCCCTTGTCCGTTTGGCATTCATATGCCCATGAATGTCAATTTAAATCATTATCAAGTTATTAATTCACTACGTCTTATAATAAGTATGTTTGCATGCAACACTTCTTGAATGTATACGCACGCAATACTTGTTCATGAACATTATTAACTTACGGTCAAGGAATTGCAGGATTCTGTCAAAGCCGACCCTATCAACATAATGAGTGACAGTGTTTGTCTTTGCCGCCGCTACTAATTCCACGAGTATGAGCTGTTCAGTTGCGGGAAGATGATGGAAAGTATGGCTACTGTGAACAACTTGTAGTTCAAGAAGAAATTGTTCGTTTGGCGAAATGGTCGGATCTACAGCAGTTGTGTACACAAATAGCGACACCAACACAGCGGGAACAAACATCATCATCTAGTGTAAAATTTAGCCAAAGAGTTTTAATTAGTTTGGTGTTCTCACATTAGTCCGGTTTTCTTCCACAAAAATAAATGTTGCATATTCCTTCCCTAACGAACAAGGGCGATTAGAATAAGCCTAAAGTTCAAACAAAGCAAACTATGTGGAAACTGTAGGGCAGATAAACTTCCGTAGGGAATATCTAACAGAGATGAGGATAAGATATAAAAATGGTATTTCCCGTTTCATATCATATAAATGTTTGATAGCATATTGTTAAATAATGACATTAGAACAAAATACACAAGGAACAACATATTTACTCACAACCACCATGTAGCCAAACAATTCACCGAAATAATAACTTATATCAGCTAACAATATACGCAAGAGGAAACATCTATAACGTCAACACTAATGTACATTATGAGTCGGTGACGTTTAAGTAAGTATAAGTATTATAATCAAGATTGAAAAAAAATAATCAGCTTATGGAGCATTTTATCAAAGCTTGACTTTTCTGATCAAAGATGGACAGATGACGTGAAACAGGTGAATATATATCAACAGCAACATCGAAAATGGACTGCAATGTATGACAGCATCGCAGTCCTGTGGCGTATTTTTTATGCCCCGTCTTTTCGGTTATATATAGAATATGATATTGTTTATGTTGTAAGTATGTTTCTACATCATGGTTGTCATTGTAGTTACCATGTCTGCCATGTTATTCGTCATTCAATAAAATTACTTTACTGGCTATATGCTTTTCTTTGGTTCTATTGATAGATAACATACCCAAAAACATAGCTCAAGTCGTGACTCAATTATCGGGATGGAAATTATAAATAATCGATTATAAAATATTTGAAAATAAATGTAAAAGTAACTTTCGTTATTTTCTAATATATCGAGTAACTCATAACTTTGGATGGAAAAAAGTTTCAAAATAATGAAAAAATATTATTGATTTAACCATTTGACCAAGATTGTGAAGTTAAGAATCCTTACCGTTATGTTGAGAATAGAAGGTCCGGTGTAAATGTGGCAGTCTTATCTGCCACTGCACTATATATATATGTCTGGTGTTCGTAAAACGTGTCTGCTTCGACGGTCAATATATCAATCGCGTACTGAAAAAAGACAACACATGCTCCGCAAACGTGATGATACAAATCGGGCACTATCAGCGCGTTCGGCATTTTGGATAATACGTAGTTTCAAAAAGTATTCAAGAGTTTAACAATTGAAATTTTACAGCAATGAAACAACGATATCAATGTGTTTATACAAAGTAGTTATCGTTGATTAAATGGCAAGACGGTTAGTTTTTCGGAAATCAAAGTTTCAATATTTTCAGTGTATGTTTGTAATATAAACCATGAAAATAATCCATTACTCACATATTTCCATCTTAAGCAGTAAGTTTTGTTATTGTCATGTTGCACTAATCAAAGTTACACTGATCTCTTTGGCTAAATCGTTCTCCATCAAGATTTGCAATGTTTTACTTAGGATAGTCAATCATAAAAAAGCAACTAAAAATTACCAGCATGAGAACAGAACATAATTCAAACTAAAATTCAATAAAGCTACGAATGAAATAAAGATTTACAAAGATTCTCCTGAAAAAGTACAAGGATAATAAGATAAGTTCCGGGAGAGTAAGCATCTTCTGTTTCACTGACGACACCCGCCATGTAAACCTTGGTCAATCTGTGTAAGTAATGTCACGTTCTCAAATGAGAACAAGGTAAATAACAATGGAACCAACAGGCAAACTTACAAGCATCAAACACGTTCAGTAGCTTCATGTCGCAAAAAGAAACAGAATAGTTCTCAATGAGATTTTCATGACGACTGTAAATATCATTTTTCAAATACGAAACCATGGAATTAAAGTGGAAAAAAATAAAGGTCTTTTTCAGATAACTAGTCCCACTGAATATGGGTTATGTAAAGTTACTACCTCGAGCAATAGACACCAAACATGGAGGCTTAAAATGCAATTTTTACACACAGCTAAAAAATGTACAATTTTTGATCAGACAAAATGTCTTATCTCAAAATCTAGTACCGAAATAACGAAAGATTGGTAAAGGGATAAAATTAATTCAAGGAACAAAAACATGACTGAAAACATCTTATGTACGAAAATCTAACAGAAACTGCGTTCAATTTTGAATCGGGTTTTCCTTTTACATAGACTTTCGGTATGTTGTAACTTGTGAGGTCACTAATGGTTCATTGTACAGCTCATCCCAATGATATTACGAAATAACCCTTTCATGTCTTCATATTCTTTCCATGTCGCCTTAACACGTATAATGACCTCAGACGCTGGAACGAGTATGTTAACAAGGGTTATGAAATGCATTAACATACGCATAACAAAAGAGCCTTTGTCACGATCAATACTTTCAAAATGTTTGTATCCTTTACATTGTGATAACGCGATGTTTTTGACTTCCGGAATCCAACTAAACCTGAAATTTTCTGAATGCCATATGCAACGGAATGACATTGAGATCGCTATTGGAGTATCACACTGTGATTATCTTAATATGTAAATCAATAATGGATATTTCCGTTGTTAAGCATACACGTGGTAAACATACACGTGTTTCGCGTTGTCATAGGCCTTTTAGGCATTTTAAGTACATGATATTATCAATATATATATTTTTTTTCCAGCAGTCTCTAAGGTAGCAGGAAACAGTCAATTTCCTTTTTTCCTGAAATTATTTGTCGTGTTCGAGATATACATGTATAGCAGATTGGTTATAAAAAATACATCATTACATGTATATATATTTATAAACTACATAACAATTACATTAACAGTAGAGAGATGAAATTTGTGTAAAAAAATAATTTCCTCTGATTTCTGACATTTGATTGTCATGGTTACCTACTGAAAAAATGCTAAAAATGCAAAAATACTGTTAATTCCAGCCAAACGCTACAACTTTCTGGAAGAAATTTAATTCTAAACACCTATCTTACAATCAACAACACTGTCATGGTAACAAAGTACTTACATTTCAGCAAAGTCCAACTCGGAAATTCTTCATAACATAACCACATGTAAACAGTATGAAAATTTCACTTCCTGTAAAGCTAGTTTTTGATACGTAGACACAGATTCGAGACTGCCCACATAGTAATCTCAAACACAAAGCTAAAATATTATCCTGAAAAAAAAATGAAACCTCACATTGTCCACTTAAACATGACAGGACCAATTTTAGCAAGGATTTTTTTCACTTTTAATTTCAACCTTTATAATGGGGTAATCTAATGAGCAAAAAAATCACCCATGGCCACACCGAGAAACTGTGTACTGCTACCTAAATCGCCAAACTATCGATAACACCCTTACATAGTACACGCTGGTTTTATTGAAACAGGACACTTATATATTTGATTACAGTGGACACTTGTGTGTCTTTTCTACAATCTTTCATCATTCAATAATTTGAAGTTATCAATTTACTGATCAGAGTATACCCCCTCCACCCTTTTTTCTTTTTTTTTTAAATTTATCAAACGATATGTCAGTATTTTTCTGAAATACCGGTATATAATTCCTAGTAAGAAAATCGTTCAGCTGGAGTGAGAAATCTGCGCATGAGCGACGCGTTATGTCCTCAATAGCTGTATATGTTTTCTATGTCATTATGTTAATCGTAACGTAATGATTATAACGTACAAACTGACATTGATCTTCAATGGCATTAAGAATGATGTAGTGTGTACATGTTACAAGTGGAACAAAGCTTATTCCTTTTAAGATTTCTACTTACGTACCTTTCTTATCATATAAGTTGAAAAACGGAGATCAATCTAATTGAATTCAAACCTGTTTCCAAACTCAAGAGAGAATATGTAAATCAACCCGAGAACTTTCTTTCACAAA
The DNA here is from genome assembly GCF_031769215.1 of Ylistrum balloti. NCBI lineage: Eukaryota > Metazoa > Mollusca > Bivalvia > Pectinida > Pectinidae > Ylistrum > Ylistrum balloti. Next base: position 443,273 of record NW_026781897.1, read on the forward strand.
CGAAGACATGTACAACTGTAGCTCAAATCAACAACATGGCTTAATTTATTAAATGTCAAACATGAACAACAAAGGTACTTGGTTGGCATTGAAATATAGTTGAACCTAAAACTCAATACTGGAATAATAATTATGATGGTAATTGTGTTTATGTTGACATCAATTCTTAAACACATAAATCAGTACAGGATATCTAGAATAATTGTCATTCCTGTATCCCCATTTTATGGTATTTACATGCCATAGGCGATTCGATATCCGAGAGTTTGTTACAAATATTACATCAGAAAGATAAACTCACAACATATAGTATCGATAGATGCAAGTTGAAGAACCTCTGGTCTGGTCTTATTCCCCTTGTACTTTTTAAGTAGTATTCATGTAATATTTCCTTTGCTCATGTTTTGATTTGGTTTGATGGAGTAGGATTGACTTTGTAGGAGTAGGAATTAATTTTGCCCAATGGTTCAAGTGAATATGTAGATTAGAATATAATGTAGCACTGTTTCTATCCATCTTACACGTCTCTATGATACTGATGTTATGATCCCGTGCTTTTGATAGATTGTCAGTTACACACTGTTGAACCTATATCATTAACAAATTTCGCTTACTAGCTTCCCAGAATACCCGATGATATACGATGTATTATTGTATATTATGTGAAATATATGTTACATTTCAGAATGGACATCACACGTTGAAAAAAAACTTCCTTTGTGGAAAAATAGTTATATATATTGGATGAAGCACTACACAACGAATAGTATGATTCTTGTATATGAAAATTTGAAAAAAAACGTTGCATCAGAACTGTTAAGAATAATCCGATTCCTCCAAATAGAGACTAGCCCGAAGGACTTCTGGTGTACATTAGTAAATAAAGAAGGAGACGCCCATAGAACACCGTTGAACACGGAAACCAGTGTGTTCAATCTGTTTAATGAGAAAACAAAAGAAAGCTGTGATTGAAGCTGTGTGTGACGTTGCCAGGTTTGCAAAGAAGTTGGACTACGATTTGGACCTTTCTCAATATCTTGTGAACTTAACAGTAAGTCCGAATACCGCCTGCGCTTAAGATAAACTACAGGATTTTTATCCGTGGGCTTTTATAACATTAATTTGTACTTTTCGGAATCATTTATTGAGAGCTTTCTGTGCATGCAAATTATACATACATACATATGTATGCATTATATCGCACATGTCACGTGATACGAAAGTCTACCTAAAATTGGATTGATGAGGCTAAATATTCCATACTATCTAGCACATACACGTACTACAGCGACTCAAGAACATCCATTGCATTTGTAATTTGTTTATTTGATTGTTATGATTATTTATGGTTTAATTCGGAATACTGTAACATTTTCGTTGGAGTTTTATTTCATAGATTTCCAGGGTACTGTTTATCAGCAGATTCATTTGTCCACAAAGTGTGGGAATTAGCATATGTAGATTTATTGAGCAATATTTTATCCACAAAATTAAATGCCCTCGGTAAAACATTTTCAAAACAACAGTAGAAGTGAAGGAAACACATGTATGCATCGTTTAAACGACATTATATAAAAAGGCATACCAACTCACATATCATTGTAGATTTTAGCTTATTGGTTATACTTTGATCCACAAATGACGTTTTGTATAATTATTGGATGTGCATTATATATTGTGAAGGACCAATTCATAATTCAGCTGATAGCGCTATAGCTATTGTATATGTAATATATATAAGTAATATGGTTTCTGGGTTTTTGTCTATCTTTCAAATGATTAGAGATGGCATTTTTATATTATTTGTTCAATTTTACGTTCCTTTAATACCAGCTTACTTCTATGATTATTACTTTTGCAATTTGCAGGTACGCAAACAGTCGCGGCTGTAACCATGTTTTCTTTGCTTTCGGTCGATATTATTTCTACCCGGCCGAAATCAAAGGTTCCTGGTTGATACATATTCGTAATATACAATGCTAATGTAGTTAGAATATATAAATGTCATCAAAGTTTTTAGAAATCATGGTATCATGATCAGAAGGTGTCATGGGAAGGCAGTGCTGATTATCTCAGAGCTATGTAAATACATGTATGCATGCAAAGGTATCAGTAGATTTTATTTGCTGTTTTTGGTGTGAGTTAGAGGACTAAATAGGAACAATAGACAAACAAATATAAAAAAACATAATAATAAGACACCATTCATCTTATACATAATATATACATATAGAAGTTTTCTTAATTGTGTTTAGTTTGATGTTATGTATGTAATAATGATGTAACAATATATGTTTATTATCATGATATCAATATTTCATTTTAACTATTTCTAATACTGGTAAACGGAGCTCTATACATCAAATGCTCATCTTTTTATGGAGCCGTGGGCAAGGATTTTCTTTTTATACTATTCTGTTGATATTCGTTTAACTAGTAGGGGTGGGGGTAGTGTCGACTATATATATTTTTCTACATTTTGTATTTACCATGTGATATATGAATTTATGTGAACTATTGGAAAAAGAATTGTTCGTTTTGTAGTTGTGTCATCAGAAAGCCTGAAAGAATATGCTGGAAATATACGATTTCTAATTCTACAAGGTAATTTGTTTAAGTTATCGGGATTAACTACAACTTAACTCGAGTAAATTGTATATTTTAATGTATTTAATTTACTGAAGTTTTATTGTAGTTATACTCGATAACTTCAACAAAACAGAAAGTGGTAATATAATACGTTCGTACTTCATGACATTGATAAAAATCTCGATTGTCACGATGGTACAATATTATGATCAGCTATTCCTACAAGGTGGTTATTCAGATATCTGTCATTAGGAATGCTATTTCAAGGAACTTCATGAGAGAAATTCGGGTCGCCTCCTCATGTCGCCAGAGCACTGACGTTCTTCGGTGAGACAACACGTAGAGATGGGAAGAGTTAAAGAGATGGCAAACCTGTAACCAGCCAAACAATTCAAAGACCTTATCGTTACTGGTTGGTATGTTGATCATTTGGCTGAAAGACATGTAATCATAGCAGATTCTGATGGATTATCAGGCGTTACCAAAGAACGTCCCAAACATATCAAATTGGTGAAAAATCAGGGCATTTCAATAGCCATTCGAACACCAGGTATCCATTGTTCAAAGACTGAATACAGATAACCAGCGGTTAGTGAACAGTTTCATGTGTTAATAATACATAAGAAAGGGAACATTATGTTTGTCCGAAATTTCATTTCGGTGGCCATTAGTCCAGTTATAACGCATATTCCTATTATTTAAAAAAAAAGTCGGATATGTATAACGCTTCAATGAGTTTATAAGTCTAGAGATTTGACCATTGTCGATTAAACTGGCTGAATGTGTAGACGATTCTACTTTATATGCATCATGTTCATCACAAATAAAAATCTAACTACAACAATAACATAATCTACTTGTGTTGAGGCTTTGTGCAAAGAAAAGTAACTTGGTTACTGGTTACTTTGATTGTACAATGACGGTTTTTCTAGGCTGACAATTTTGTGATCTCTGTAACCTTAACCTCAAACATATGCAGTGAATAGTTTCTGTAATGATGTGACATGCATAATATTCTTCGTTCTCTTTATACATTTTTAGGGGAGTCGTTGTAAATCTTTCCTTTTTCCTCCAGTATTTGTACAAGTTTCATCAATTCAGATCTAGCATCAAAATTTTATCAATATGTGTGTATTGCATTTCGAAAACAAACACACATAGCAAATTACTGTACTACTGAATAAATATCTTATATTATATAGGCTTCTTAAATAACGGACAAAATATGCAAAATAGAATAGCAGGTAACAACGATATGACTTCTTAACGGAAAAATGATTTATATGTTTTAAGTAACAAAATACAAATCAACAGAATAGGAATATACTATGTTTTTATTGTTTTTCATTAACATAGTAATGTAGACAAATTCATGACATTACCCTGCAATAGGACCATTATGGTGGTGGTGTCCGAGCTCTTTGGCCATATGCTAAAATTGATAGTGAAAAACATGAAAATGTATACTGATTGTAGACAAAATTCTTAAGTGTCATAGTAGGTTTTGATGCAATGTCATATTAAGTGTAAATACAACTCTGGAAAAATATTTAAGAAGGAGTTGGGTGTAGGGAGGGAATGGAGGCTTAAGAAATGTAGATATAAATGTACATTGTTATCTGTTATGACACAGATTTATACTTACTGAGGCTAGATACTGCAGGAAAGTGTGAGTCTCAGCCGGTGCCGTGATATCTGAAGAATGGACACAACGTTTTATTTAGATCAGTTCGAAAACAATTATTTAACAATGTTACGGAAATGTCATACTTATAAGAATGACGTGAACTTTTCTCTTATAAACAATAATACTATCTTCAGACAAAACTAGTTTAGTCGGGGTAATAATTTCTGTGCAGTTCACATGGATATGACTGAATCTATTTTCTCAAAGTGGCTTATTGCAAGTTTGGTATAACACCAAGAGGGTTTTTGGCAGCACTTAAGTATATTAATTTTTCAAAGCATCAATAGAAAAGTCGTCAGTACAGAATTAAGCCGTCAGAATTAATATTTACTAAATGTATAACAATGATAACTTACGTTCCACCAAAGCGAGAACCTTTGAATATCCGACTTGGTCGATCAAGGCTGTAACGTTTCCATGCTCGGCTGCCTTAGCGAGATCCAGCATCAAGTTTTGATCGGAGCTGGAAAGATGCTGGAAAGCGTCGTTACTGGTCATGGTGGCGAGCACGCTCTGAAGATCTCTACGGACCTAACAAAGCGATATAAAGCCAAGATTTGTTAACAAAAGTACAGGTTGTATAACAAAAAAGGGAGTTATAGATGATACGAAGATAATGATATATGTTTCTATTTGATATGAAATTAATAGTAACAAAGAAATGAGAAGAAGAATAGACGAACGATGTCAAAAATAAAACATCAGTAAACTTTTTCTATAAAGCATGATAACAATTTGCAAATAGTTTTGCAGGGTGATGAAAATTGTGGAATGACGGAATTTTGACTCTTTTTACAAAAGAATTTAGTTACATGTACATCACCTCCGAAAATGATTGTTGATATACCGTGATTTTTTTAAGACATGCTAAAAAAATGGTAAATCAGTAATAAAAGCGAAAAAGGAGTGACACATGCATGAAAGATATAAAGATGTAGTGATATATATGCAGCATATAGAAACGGGGAAACCTTAAAGAATAAAAAAACTTTTGCATTAAAGGAAATGGATAAATAACAAGACATACATAACTGATTTTCATTGTTTTTAACTGAAGTGAAACATGCTAAACATGTGGTGAACAAACTGTACACAGGATATGGACAGACACGTGTCCATACTTACCGTTGCTGCAGTTGATGTTTCTTCTTCTCCGAACTCCTAAACAACAGATATTAATTACATCATCATGACATGTTTAAAGATTAGTCACCTTTTGAATGTTTATAAGCATACATTACGTTGTCTTAATCACGAAAACCCAGTTGTGGGGAAATAATGCCCTAATTCCAAAATCCTGTCTTAACGTCGTATGCTTAACACAAGTTGACGATTTCTGTCGCCCAAATGTCTTTCTCATCTTCAGCAAAGAATGTTTAATGCCCATTATAACAAACCTTGGTAACTTTCTCAAGTTACTTTTTACTATTTGATACATTTTATGCTCTCTGAAAACGGTGAATTTGATCAAATGAAAACGAAAATTGTCGGGAAATTTCTCGTATTTGATATATATAACGCCTTCTTTCGTTATTAGTGTTTTCTAAATCAAGAATATAGGCTGCTTTTCGAAAATTACCTGTATAAGATATTTCTCCAGTCGATGTGCCTCATGCTGGTTAATTTGGTTTACATCTACAAGAAATCGTTTCGCAAGATTAATCAACACTTAGCAGAGTAAATGTGGTTTAGCAAAGTTTGCAATATATTTAAAAATCAATAAGTTTAGCAATATATCAAAGTTGGATGCCATATCAGTCCTGCATGCTTTGCTATTCAATATTTGGTGCATTCCTATTTAGCTTTACTGATATACTACCGCTAAATAAAACAGAATTTTTCTACAATATTTCGGATAAGAACCTCTCTAAATTTTAATGTAATACCTGAAAAAATCATGTGTTCAAAACATGTTTAATATCAGATGTATAAAAAGAGTTCATCCTTTCTGAAAAAAAATGCACGTTTTCGAGCAGATTTTCTAATTGTAACGTTTCTTTTGTCTTTCACTTTTGGAATATTTGATACCGTTATATGTACTAGTCTGAAAATGTTATGAACTTTGTTTAATAAATGCATTCCCTAGCTCTTGAATAGGACAGTCTACGTATTCAGGTATTACTATTAACAATTGTATTACATTGCTACGATGTAACTCACAAGGGTGAGTTGTGTATTACCAGCTCAAGAACTGACAATATCGTAGAAATATTGCAAGCAATATAAGAAAATTTATGTTGTTTCCCTATGATCAGACGTAAATTGAAAATGGTAAAAATATAAACATTGGATTCCTAAAACCCGACATTGAAATTGCCCTTATCCGTTTGGCATTCCTATGTCCATGAATGTCAATTTAAATCATTATCAAGTTATTATTTCACTACGTTTTATAATAAGTATGTTTGCATGCAACACTTCTTGAGAGTATATACACGCAATACTTGTGCTTGAACATTATAAACTTACGGTCAAGGAATTGCAGGATTCTGTCGAAGCCGATCCTATCAACATAATGACTGACAGTGTTTGTCTTTGCCGCCGCTACTAATTCCACAAGTATGAGCTTTTCAGTTTCCGGAAGTTGATGGAAAGTTTGGCTACTGTGAACAGCTTGTAGTTCCAGAAGAAATTGGTCGTCTGGCGAAATGGTCGGATGTACAGCAGTTGTGTACACAAATAGCGACACCAACACAGCGGGAACAAACATCATCATCTAGTGTAAAATTTAGCCAAAGAGTTTTAATTAGTTTGGTGTTATCACGGTAGTCCGGTTTTCGTCCACAGAAATAAATATTGCATATTTCCCCCCAAGCGAACAAGGGCGATTAGAATAAGCCTAAAGTTTAAACAAAGCAAACTATGTGGAAACTGTAGGGCAGATAAACTTCCGTAGGGAGTATCTAACAGAGATGAGGATGAAATATAAAAAAGATATTTCCCGTTTCATATCACATAAATGTTTGATAGCATATTGTTAGATAATGACATTAGAACAAAATACACAAGGAACAACATATTTACTCACAACCACCATGTAGCCAAACAATTCACCAAGATAATAACTTATATCAGCTAACAATATACACAAGAGGAAACATCTATAACGTCAACACTAATGTACAATATGAGTCGGTGACGTTTAAGTAAGTATAAGTATTATATTCAAGATTGCAAAAATAATCAGCTTCTGGCGCATTTTATCAAAGCTTGTCTTTTCTGTTCAATGATGGACAGATGACGTGAAAAGGTGAATATATATTAACATCAACATCGAAAATGTATGGTGCTGGACTGCAATGTATGACAGCATCGCAGTTCTGTGGCGTATTTTATGCTCCGTCTTTTCGGTTATATTAGAATATGATATTGATTATGATGTAAGTATGTTTGTACATCATGTCTGCCATGTTATTCGTCATTCAATACGATGACGAAACTAGCAATGTCTTTCTTGGTTGCTATTGATAAATAACATTCCCAAAAACATAGCTCAAGTTATGACTCAATTATCGGGATGGAAATTATAAATAATCGATTATAAAATATTTGAAAATAAATGTAGAAGTAGCATTCGTTATTTTCTAATATATCGAGTAATTCATAACTTTGGATGGAAAAAAGTTTCAAAATAATGTAAAATATTATTGATATAACCATTTCACCAAGATTGTGAAGTTAAGAATCCTTACCGTTATGTTGATAATAGAAGGACCGGAGTAAGTGTGGCAGTCTTATCTGCCACTGCACTATATATATATGTCTGGTGTTCTTAAAACGTGTCTTCTTCGACGGTCAATATGTCAATCGCGTACCGAAACAGACAACGCATGCTCCGCAAACGTGATAATACAAATTGGGCACTATCAGCGCGTTCGGCATTTTGGATAATACGTAGTTTAAAAATTGTTCAAGAGTTTAAGGATTGAAATTTTGCAGCAAGGAAACAATGATATCAATGTGTTTATATAAAGTAGTTATCGTCGATCAAATGGCAAGACGGTTAGTTTTTTCGGACAACTCAAAGTTTCACTATTTTACGTGTATGTTTGTAAGATACGCCATGAAAATAATCCATTACTCACATATTTCCATCTTAAGCAGTAAGTTTTGTTATTGTCATGTTGCACTAATCAAAGTTACACTGATCTCTTTGGCTAAATCGTTCTCCATCAAGATTTGCAATGTTTTACTTAGGATAGTCAATCATAAAAAAGCAACAAAAAACTACCAGCATGTGAACAGAATCATAATTCAAACTAAAATTCAATAAAGCTTCGAATGAAATAATGATTTACAAAGATTCTCATGAAAAAAGTACAAGGATAATAAGACAAAGCGTTCCAGAAGAGTAAGTATCTTCTGTTTCACAGACGACATCCGCTATATAAATCTTGGTCAATCTGTGTAAGTAATGCCACGTTCTCAAATGAGAACAAGGTAAATAACAATGGAACAAACAGGCAAACTTACAAGCATCAAACACGTTCAGTAGCTTCATGTCGCAGAAAGAAACAGAATATTTCTCTATGAGCTTTTCATGACCAAACCAAGGAATCGCAATGAATATTACATTAACGCTTTCAGACATAAATATTTTCAGATTGTGACCAACCGACGCATTAATATAATGTAAAATAAAAATGGAATACCAGTGTAACGTACTGACGTTTGTGTTAAATGATAATGAATTTGTCAATGTTGACATACCATTACATTATATGATAATTGTAAAACGTTAGTGCCAAGCATATATCTATCCAGAGGTACACTTTCAAGGCTGTATATCGATATCTATCTTTCCTATCTTCTAATTACTTTAAGACGCGAAAGCCAATTACGTTTTACTTGAACATACCGAGAGAACTTTCGTACACATTACATATTTTCTTAAAAAATGGTGAAAAATATAAAAAAAACACGTGATCAGATATCATGTGAACCCTTCATATCGCCATTATAAAGACTGTTCTCATCTCTTTATTTGCCGATAAATTCTCTTTACAGAAGAAATAATGGAATATTGGCAGAGAAGAACATTTTCAAGGAAATATCAATGTTTGAATATTTACAATGTTCGCCGATGATGTAAAATACTCGCTTGATATCTCAACAGATGGAAATATGAATATGTGTTATGTAAAGTTACTACCTCGAGCAATAAGCACAAAACATGGAGGTTTCAAATGCATTTTTTTACACACAGCTAACATATGTACCAATTTTTGACCAGACAAAATGTCTTATCTCAAAAACTGGTACAAATGAACTACGATACCGAAATAACGAAAGATTGGTAAAGGAATAAAATTAATTCAAGAAAAAAAAATTACTGAAAACATCTTAAGTACGAAAATCTAACAGAAACTGCGTTTGAATCGGGTTTTCCTTTTACATATTTATCAAACCAGAAATAAACTTTCGGTATGTTGTAACTTGTCAGGTCACTTATGGTTCATTGTGCATCTCATCCCAATGATATTACGAAATAACCCTTTCATGTTTACATATTCTTTCTATGTCGCCTTAACACGTATAATGACCTCAGACGCTGGAATAAGTACGTTAACAAGGGTTATGAAATGTATTGACATACACGTAACAAAAGAGCCTTTGTCACGATCAATACTTTCAAAATGGTTGTATCCTTTACATTGTGATAACGCGATGTTTTTGACTTCCGGAATCAAACTAAACCTGACATTGTCTAAATGCCATATGCAGCGAAATGACATTGAGATCGCTATTGGAGTATCACACAGTGTTTACTTAAATATGTAAATCAATAATGGATATTTCCGTTGTTAAGCTGTTGTCGATAAACAATGCACGTGTTTCGCGTTGTCATAGGCCTTTAAAGCATTTTAAGTACATGATATTTTAAATATATGAATATATTTTTCAGCAACCTCTAAATCGCCAAACAATCGATAACACCCTTACATAGTACACACTGGTTTAATGGAAACAGGACATTAATATATTTGATTATAGTGGACACGAACGACGGTATAAAGCATACGTATAATATGTATTGAACATAATACATCGCTGTTAAAGATCCAACACCTGTAAACCTCCGCTGACCCACGATGAAATATACATGGCAGTACCTGCTGATGGATCTGTCTGTGATACTACATTTAACAGGTATGGGGTACTACAGTTTAAGGGTATATGCTGCAGATTCCGGCAGTTAAAAAATGAAAAGTAATGTTTCTAATCATAAAGATAGTTAGTTGCCCCGCGACCATTTCACGACGAACAAAATCGTATTTTCTGTCAGAGACACAACTGTGTTTGTTACTATAGAAATAATTTTCAAAAATATATAACGTATTTGATATTTTCCCAAGTCAAATTTTCTTTTGTTTTATATCTCCTATCGATATAACAATGCTATTAGTCTAATGTCTGTTTCGAAATATTTTTCTGATAGCTACAAATCGTGTTTTGCTGTTTTGTATCTTGCTGTTTGACTTCAACATGGCCCGAATTATTTGTGTTGTATTTGGTATTAGACGACTAAATATTCACGTATTCGTCCTTTTCCCACTCTTTTCCCTGACTAGCACATGGTACGTTTCTGCAGTTGTGATTCCTTAATATGTCGCGGACCTTATTAACATTTTTTTCATTCATAAATATTTGCCGTTCCTTTTCAGGTCTTTTTCAAGCAAGTACATATTCGTACATGGTAGGCTTTATGCAAAATACTTATTCTGCACAAGATTATGTTGACCTTCAGATCATCACGTTGAACACTGGCGACGGACCCGCACGTGTAACGCTTCATGATCATTCAAGACGACTCGAGGAAGTTGTCCTAGACGCAAGCTCCTTTCGGAGTCATAACATTTCATCTGAATTAATGAATACAGAACGAACGAGAAGCAATAAAGGACTTAAACTCGAATCGAATACCACCGTTTGTGTCATTGGCATCAACCGCATCGCATTCCACACTATGAATTCAATGGATGCCTTTGTTGCGATGGAGTATTCGTTACTCGGGACACAGTACTACGCAGTAACAGGGAATCATTCGTCCGCAATTCTTATCATTGGAATATCTGACAATACCTCTGTTACGATTACTCTAAGAACAAATGATGTATCATTACGATATTCAAACAAAATTTACAAGAACGCAGACGTTATATACGAGAATATTGACGAATTTGATGTGATATATATAGAATGCAGCGGCGATCTTAGTGGAACATCCATCAGCGCCACAAATTCCATCAGCGTTTTTGGGGGAAACAAATGGTATTCATTTTCAAAAGTAACATATGAAGGAGGACACTTGGTTGAACAAATACCCCCCGTGGAACAATGGGGAACTCGTTATGTGATTCAACCACCAGAGGATTTCGGATACATCTGCACAATCGTTGCAGGCTTTGACGATACCGATGTACGTGTTGACTGTACAAATGGTTATTATAATTCATTTTTCTTGAACAAGATCGGAGACACATACACCATCGATGACTTGGCCGACATGTGTGTTTTGACATCAGATAAACCATATCTTGTATCCATGATAACATCGAAAGTATCGGAGAAAGACCCGTCAATGGTGATAGTACAACCCATGGAGAATGTTTCTGAGGACACCCTCTTTTACGTGCCGTCTGGGTTTCATTCTGCCGAACTTGTGTTAATGACGACGCTGAATCCAGAATTGATATACATAGATTCGCGTCCCATTCAATCAAATCTCTTAAACATCGACGAAGAACTCTTTGGGATGAGAGTTACAGTAGATGAAGGAGTCCATACCCTCAGTGCCCCCGGATTTGCCATGTCTATGTTTGGCTATGTGCATGGAGCTAGAAGCTTTGGCGGGGGATTCGAGACGTTTGGGTACCCTTTGAATCACCAACGATATACAGTAAGCTTTACAACTGTTCAGATTTTTACTTTACCATTTTAATTATTCAGAGTTTAATGATTCTATAAAAAAAAAAAAAAAAAACAGAAGCAAAAAGGTAAATATCGCAGAAGTTTTACAACAATTTGATTTATTTTGTTTTTGCTAAATTGCTATTTTCGGGATCAAGAATGCGTTCATTCGAATATAATGACCTTTAGTATAAAATGATATTAAAGAAATTGTTAGTTGAGAACACTGCACTGGAACCTTGTGCTTAAGAACAATAAAGCAACCATATTACAAAATATTAATTAAAAATCTTCAGGTCCATAAAATACTTTCTTTGAATCCACGACAGAAAAATATCGAGTATTACTTTCACAATATGATAAGATACCAGTATACGATGCTTCTTCTGTCATTTTGGTCTTTTAATTGTTTACAGGTTGTTCTTGAACTACAAAAGCTGGTTTCAGTTTCTTTTTAGTATTTCATATATTCCATATGTCTTTACATACATAACAAACAACTTGAAGCGTTTGGTATATATAAACGTATATGGAAATGTTATTCTAGTGATTTTATTATTATTATCTTTGTTTATTTTATGCTTCTTCTTAATTTTAAATCTTTTATGAAATAATTTTGATAATTCTTTTATTAAGGAACAGCCAACCAGCACCGTTTCAACATCATTTTCACCTTCCCAATGCCAAGTTTGCAGATGTTATACCAACTATACAACAGAACAATTATCTGAACTAATCAGGGAACTAAAGAAAGAACTTATAATTGAACCAACACAAACAAATAGATATTTCCGGTCAAAGAAGTCAGTGCCAGACAACAGATCATCATCTGCAACGATTGGGTCTGTCGCCAGTCTTGTTCTTGCCTTTCCGTGTGCGTGCATATTAGTAATAGACAGCGGGAGGCTTTTAGCAGCTTTGAAGAGGTTTAAGGCAAACATCTACAGTCGTTGACAACCGAGACTATTAAGCTTTGGTTTCTTGTGTATTCTTAACTATGTTTAGAAGAGAGCCAAGGCTTTACCGTGAACGATTTGTACTATACGGTCACTCATTAAGATGGTTACCACTTAGCGGAATATTCCAAAGACTATAATATACAATGATAAATTTTCGAGACATTTGCAAAGAGCGATTTTGCACAGTTGAATTTATCTGTAGATATAAATGTTAAAAGACAGGTATTGCGTGTAAGTGTATAATATATCCAGCACCCTATTGGATGTTAACAGCTGTAACGAGACATGAGGTATTTGAAGCTGAGCGTGAGAGTTTGCTGAGAGTTTATTCCAAAGTTTGAAATTTCTCTGTGCACACAGAACAGCGGTGGAATTGAAAACTAAATGGACGATGGACCATAAGAAAATACTGTGAAAGGTGAATAAAATCGATAAAAAAAAGACAGTTTTACTACGTATAGAAAACAAATGCGTTGAAGAAGTATCGTGTGTCTGCCCTCGTTAAAAAGTTAACTTTGTTCATAAAATCTCACAGTTATCCAAGTGCAAAATTCATGTAAGAAGGGCTAAATATGAATAAACGGAAAATTTAGATACAGACACCTGAGAATCTACCTAACAGTACCAAGCGTTCCAGAAGGGTAAGCGTCTATTTTTCAAAGGCGATGATGGTACAAATACTGAAAGCATTGCATTGTTATAAGTTCATTCTTTGATATTTTCGTTTTTGTTTTGAATTGATCTTTATTATTTTTTCAGATTCATAGTATTTTGGAAGCCTCGACAGTTTTTCATTTATAGAAAAAAAATGAAAATGCATTATTTTTTTCCAATATATCATGAAGTGCATGTATCGATTTAAAGTATATTATCAATCTAGACGGACTTGCTGTGTAGACAACATAAAAAACACAATTTCTGATACGAAAGATTTAGTTACCTGAGACTTACAAAAGGATAATTATAACTAGAACAAAATGTACCGTGTTCTAAATTTACACTGATGCAATTCAAATATCAGATTTCCACAGCTGATCAATGCTTCATTGATTGCTCAACACATCACCAGAATATTCGTCGGTGAGACATTGTCTACAGATAGGACGAATCACGGAAACGATTAACCTGTAAACAACCAACCAACCAATCAACCAACCAGCCAACAAATTTTCTGGTAGCGTTCAACTTTGTTGAATGATTTTCAAAGAACACAGGCCATATCAATTCCATGTTTGCATGGAATAAATCTAGGAGGAGATTCTATAATTCAAATTTTTAATTTGAAAACGCAAGGTTGATGTACAGCCACCGTGTAAATTTCTGCTTATAATGTATAACGTTGTAAACAATGTGACATACTTCCCATGAAACAACCTATTTCATCTTCACTTTAAATGATTCCATAACAAAATTTTTCGAAATGTATATTAAAATCTCAATTGTGACGAAAAATCACAATATCACATACAAAAAGCTAGCGGTTATGTCTGTCTTATCTTTTCATGCAAAGTATCAATTTTGGTCATCGCGCCTTATTTGGTACCGGAACCGGAAGTCGACAACTTATACATACCGTTCTACTAATCAAAACGTGAGCTCTTATAGTCAAACCATCACACTAAAGGGAAGGCCTGCGACATAATTACCAAATATAAGGGAACACGGAAAGCGTCTTACTGGATCTTTCCGGACTTTTCTTAAATTGTTGGTGATGATGATGATGATGATGATGATGATGATGATGATGATGATGATGATGATGATGATGATGATGATGATGATTGTTATGTTATTGTGTGTGCAAATTGACGTAATGTTAATGTTTTGTTGATGTAGTTGAAAAATCTTGGGAAATAAAAATAAACAAAAAATATCTATAATGTGTAACTTCAATATGTTTCTTTTAGATTAACACCTGCTAGCTGCGTTTTAGCCTATGCTATACAACCAATCGAGAGAAAATATGTTTACAGACATCACGATATCTCCCCCTACGACGCCATTTTCAAGGTCTATGTAGATCAATTCCACAAACTTTTTTTCAGAACGGCGGTACCAATATATTTGCATATTTACATCATCTATTGAAGATGCAAGAAGAATCTTGCAATATACAGATCGAAATATGGCAATAAACATTTAAAGTTAACTATGTTATATTCTGGTAATGTTGATTCCGATTAATCCCAACTCACTATATCTAATGATTACTTCAACGTTTGTTCAAGGGAGGTAACTACAGACAGCTATGATTGGAAGTTGAATAACGCATATGTCGGCAAATGAACATTTTGAAATGGCCTCATGTTGTCAGATCATCTATTTTAGTCCAGATGTACTGCAATGCAGTGATTTGTGCTACAAAGATTGTACAAAAGACACACATCTGAATGTCATATTTAAACACAATTTTATTGTATCACATGATACAATACTGGTATTTCATTGGTTAGTATCATTTCTAAACTGAAAAACTGGAAATTTATCATCATTCAAATTGCCAGAGATCATAACAATCTAGACACATTAATTGCGGTGTATATCGTTTCTCCTACAAATGGAATTTTAAAGTTTCAAAATAGCATTTCAAAATCGCTCGTTAGTTTGACAAAACGTCCTGGTTTTTGTTGGTTAATTTGTTTCAGAAACCATTCGAATTAATTATTGTTCTCTTCACCCCACCTTTGTTAAGGATAGTGGTTTTTTCAATATGTGTTTATTTACCAAGACATGGATACAGAACTTCGCTTTGATATCACAAAACACCAGAATCGATCGGGACTGTTTTTCCTTTTCGTTGGAAGAGGAGAGGATGTCAATGCTTGCTTTGTTTAATGCTTTTGTGGGTTTATTTTTCTTTTACAGTAAAACCTCAGTCAATATCACCTGTATATAAAGAACATTTCATTCCAGTCAAAAATTGAGTCCTCTATAATGTTTTTTATATTTTAAACTTCATTATCAATACCGCTCAGTATTAATACCACCTCCCTATCAATACCACCTATCTATTAAGACCACCTCACTAATCAGACCAATAATTTGTCATACCTCGCAAACATACCCGATGTCTATTCGATCGTGTACAGGTCCTAGGTCCCAGGTGTCAGATCAGTTACCTTTATTTAACCCCGAAACTGCATTCACAGCTTCAATTACTGTGTGGATATAAAACCAACACACTAAATTAATGACAATCAAAGTATGGACAAAGGCGTCCGGAAGAGACGTGTGTCTGATCTTGCATATTCACTGTTCGGACCATACAGCTATTAACAGCACTTTTGTCCAGTCCAGTCCCATAATAGTAAAGTGTCTTTGTATTTCTGTTTCTTGTGTGTGTAGGCGTTAATCCTCAAAAGGTGAAATAAATCCATACAAAAGGCACGTCAATCACTTTGGTATACCTATAAACAAATTAAATGAACTTATTGTTGAACAGTTTAACACCTTATGATCTTTGACAATGCGAAGCAAATAAACTATTTTGCACACACTGTGTCTATATTCTCTCTGATAAAACAGTCAATTCTTTATCTACTAATGTCTAATATATAATATCTACTAAACACATATCAATGACAAAAAGTCTATAAAATAAGCATCTATATGTTTCATCCCATGTTAACATCACTTTTCTGTGAAATCGTTAATTAATCATGTTCTTTAAACAAAACGCGGTGATGTAAACTGAGTTTACAAATGTTTAAAAGCAAAACACATTCAATCATATCAGATACTGCAAAAATGTTAGCATATTTACACAACCAAATGTGGGTACATCACAGAGTGTATTTACATCCTACAGAAAAAGAGGCCAAAATTTTCAACGATTTCAAAGTGTACATACTTCGTTTGATATCGAAATCTATTTTACGTATCTAATTTTAGTATATATAGATATGTGTGTGTGTGTTCGTGTTTGCCTGGCCTTGGCACAGTCCCTCAATATGAACAATGGTTTAAATCACGGGTATATAGGGTAAAACCTCATTATTTGTTTAGTGACAAAGCTATCAACATTCCTAACGGATTTATACATTATAAACAGTACAGTAAACACACCCAATCAATGTAAACCATTTGTAACAATCCGAATAAAAAATATGGATGTATTGTTATCTATTATAACACATACCTTTTGGGTACAACATTGTTATGTGCTCTCATCTCCACCAAAAGTTAAACATTTTCTTATTTAAGTTGTGTTGACGCTGTCTTTTACAAGTAAAACAAAATTAGATATTGATATAATAACTATGCTATATTTGTTTTATATTAATTTTTTTCGATTTTGAATCATAAGTCATTCGTCATTTAAAATATCCGAGGGATAGAGGTAGATGTATTCTGAGAAAAGAAAAAATCGGACTGCACGCCTTATATCATGTTTTAATGTGACATCAATAAACTGCGAAACACAAACAGTATTTTAAAATAAACAAATGTGTAGAATCTTTTATGAATCAGCTAAGTTCGTGACTATGTTTACTTGATGTTCTGTAGTGTTTGGTCTTATCTTTCATCCATTCGAAAAAGTTTAAATGAGTCTTAAACATGGACCGTCGTTTGTAGTAAAGGCCTCAGTCTTTATTATATGATCTATATTAGGATTTCAGCAGTATGAAAGGCGAGGAACATGCGAAAGATAATACAAACTCACTTCACATGATATAGGATTAATCCTTATTAACATCGACATGTATGGACATGCTTTACAATTAATTTATTTATGTTACTGCAAAGGCAGGCATGTCCATGAATGACTACTATATGCAATGACGAGCTTCGTTGTCACTGTACAATGCAGGTTTTCTGTCTTGTTTCCTTTTGCTTAAGGCGACCAGAGTGACAACAGAAATGAAACGGGAAGAGTTAAAACAAGAAGGAGATAAGTAAGTTTTTAACATTATGTTTAAATCGTCATTACGTGTAATATAAAGTTTTGATGCAGAAAAAAAACTCTAAGATATTTTTTTCCGAAATTTATTCAACCTGCAGAGAGTGTTTCAGCGGAAGTCTTGATATTTTAGTTTAGTTTAAACAATATTTATTCGATGATTAGCATTTAAATACAGACAGGTACATTTAATCTTATGGGATGGGAAAACAAGCTTAAAGCTTATATTAATTCCTTTCCCATGAACATACAAAGACAAATTAAAATCGGAACTGGAACACCTAACATCGACATTGGACGAAAAAGTGATATTTATACATAACAATAATATCTATAAACTTACGCACATGTGGTGGATAGAATTACAAAATGTAATTTCTAATTTAAGTAGTTGCGCCCTAATTAAAAAAATATCTTAGTTTGTGTTTAAACAATATCTTTGATAACACTTTCTTTTCCATTATATTTAAGCTTCATCCCAAAGAATTCGACCGCCACAGATGATCGACAGAAGTCTTCATGTCTTAGGAGACATCCGCTGCTAATTATAGGACTTTGTTTCACTTTTGTCGTCATCTACACAGTCGTATTGACGCTTGGAATTTTACCATTTCGTCAACAAGGGAATGACCGAAAGGAAAACACCCGAAAGATCTCGATTAATGTTGGCGCCGTTGTCAGCGACCATGAGACATGTTCAGAAATTGGTCGGTATGTATTGAATGGATAGAGTTCCTATTGAGACCATGTTAATTCTAAAATAAAAAGCAGAAAGTGAAATTTCCCCAGTAAAAAGGCTCGCTACTACGGTTCAATGTTCAAAGCGTGTAATTCTTTTACAATGAATAATAACACTCGTTACATTGATTGATGGGTAATTTTGACAAAAACAAAAAACAAAAAACTTCGATATAGTATATGATTATGATATAAACAATATCCGGAATACACATTACAACTATGATGACTTTCCTTGAGATTCTGTGGTTGATTATTTGAGGTAGATTCCACTCTGTGTTATCAGCAATACCGTACTGGAAATACTGAACACATCGTGCTTTTATTTATTTCCTAAATGAACATAGACCTTAAAATCTAAAAAAAATCTAATTGAGATACAACAACTCCAGAGTTACCTAAGGAGGAGAGTCTAATGAGACACCAACAACTAGGGTTATCAGAGGCGTAGCAATAATGTATGCTTGTATGCTTAAACATACACTCGAATTCCATTGAGATATATTTGCCCTACCTTTTTAACCTTACTGCGCCCCTAGACCCCCTTAACCGGGGCTTCGCCCTTGGATCCTCTCTTGAAAGCATACACTCTTAAAAATGTTTTGCTACGCCACTGGTTATATGTGGACGGTTGTCTAGTGAGACACCAACAGCTAGGGTTATATATATATATGACGGGTGTTTAGTGAGACAACAACAGCAAGGGTTATATATATATGACGGGTGTTTAGTGAGACAACAAGGGGTATATGAGAACGGGTGTCTTGTGAGACACCAAAAGATAGGGTTATATGTGGACGGTTGTCTAGTGAGACACCAACAGCTAGGGTTATATATATGCGACAGGTGTTTAGTGAGACAATAACAGCAAGGGTTATATGAGAACGAGTGTCTAGTGAGACACCAACAGCTAGGGTTATATGTGGACGGTTGTCTAGTGAGACACCAACAGCTAAGGTTATATGTGACGGGTGTCTAGTGAGACAACAATAGCTAGAGTTATATATGACGGGTGTTTAAGGAGGCACCAGCTAGGCAGTGTTACATGGGAACCATCGATAATTGTTTATATTATCAATAGATACAAAATATGGGCTGTATGTATATATTCTATATGTGCATGAAATTGTTCTGTTTTATTCCAGAGATATGTTAAAGAGGAATGGGTCGGCTGTTGACGCCGCCATTGCTACTCTTCTCTGTGACGGGTTGATGGCACCACACAGCATGGGAATAGGTGGAGGTAGCCATTTTTCAAAATAATGTACTTTGCTTTTCTTTCGTCGACGTTTCATACACTTGTCTTGTTAAGTCTTGTAGAGAATCTGTCGCACTTGTGTACGTTGCTTTTCTTTCGCCGACGTTTCATACACTTGTCTTGTTAAGTCTTGTAGAGAATCTGTCGCACTTGTGTACATAAACCTTTAAGTATTGTATATTGACAGGAAGTTTCTTCGTCATCTACGACGCGAAAACTAAACTCACAAAGACGATCAACGCTAGAGAGTCAGCACCCGCAGCCCTCACTTTCAGCCAAAATATTCAGAGGGGAGGCGATAAAAGTAAATATAACTAATTTCTGTCCTGTCCTGTCCCTGTCCTGTCCAGCCCTGTCTTGTCCCTTTCCTGTCTTGTTCCTGTCCTGTCCTATCATGTCCTGTTGTCCTTTTGGTGTGTGGGTATGCGTGCGTAGGAAATGGAGGGGGTGTTCCTGAATTTCCTTTATAGATCTCCTTCACTAAAACACACCTACTTGATATTTTCTTCAGTTTGCTAAGTTTGACTGAATCTATATGCTATATCATATATTGTTTATGTGACATGTCTGAAATCTTTCTAACATACTTGTCCTTTATCAGAGGTGTTGACTATTGGAGTACCAGGAGAAATCCGGGGGTACTGGGAAGCCCACAAAAGCCATGGACGTTTACCGTGGAGGGATTTATTTTTACCAACAATTAAGCTAGCTGAGAATGGTCATTACCTCTCGCAACCTGTTTATCGTGCTTTCGAAGTCTCACGTTTGATATTTGGTATTGATCTAACAAACAACACAGAGTTCTGGTAAGTACTTATTTCGTAAGTCATCATATTTGTATGTAGACATTCATTCATTTATTAATCTTTATTCTGTATATTAAATATTCCTTTCCATCGATAAATCCTAATAAAGTAATGTCACGTCATTGTAACGCCAAGTCCGATAACTCCATGTTTAGTTATCGTCGGCTAAGTTGCACGGGTCAAGGCTAGGCCATCCTCGACAAATTCATGAATGGGCATATCAATGACATGTAGAATGACAATGCATGTAATGCAGTGTGCAACTGAATATAATTAAGGTAGAATAAGTATTTTCATATTTTCTGTTGTTTTATGTCAATGGCTTCCCCTAGGTATCGATCGTCAAACGATCACAGCTGCAGTAAGTAAGGCGTGATCTATCATATTTTTTATTGCAGTAAAATATATTGCGATGACACCGGCAAGATAGCACCTGAGGGAGCCGTCATAAAACAGCCACGTCTCGCCCAGACACTGAGAGGGATCGCTGAAAATGGACCGTCATACTTATATGAAGGGCCAATCGCGGACACAATCATTCGAGAAATTCAAGAAAAAGGTTTGACACGATACTGTATAACTATCAATCTCTGCAGCTCTCCCTCTTCACTGGAAAACAAAATTTATTAAAAAGACAACCCCTTCTTATATGGCGAAATCAATTTAAAATTACATAGCTAAGCAAGCGATTTGACTGAATCTCTCTCTCTCTCTCTCTCTCTCTCTCTCTCTCTCTCTCTCTCTCTCTCTCTCTCTCTCTCTCTCTCTCTCTCTCTCTCTCTCTCTTCATATATATATCATTTAATTAAATTGTCTTATCGAATTATTCATGCATATTGAAGAAAAGTATAGTGATCAGTTGTGAAAACTCGTGTCTAGTAATTTTGTAAATATTTGTTTGCAATGAAATATATTCAAACTCATAAAGCCCACCGGTAAATTTCACCTTTCAATCCTGAATTATATACAGTAGACTGCACCACCCAGCTGCTGTATTTCATTGAAAAACAAATGCTGCTGGTAGCTATTATTGTATCGGAGCACAAAACGTGCAACACAATATCGTACATCTTATTGGGACTATTGATCATGACGAAATACACAGCAATACCTATCTGATGGTGTCCTACCTTCTTCCGAACAAAACATGTTTACAATGCGTGCAGCAAATAAACAAACGAATCCTGCTCTATTTCTTCTTCGCTTTCTTATTATAGTTTCCCTTTTACGAATGAAAAACCAATTATGCTGGAAGATGAAACGCTCTTTGTATAAATTGTCGAAGTGAATTTCGAAAATAAAAAAAAAAA
This sequence comes from Ylistrum balloti, assembly GCF_031769215.1. Lineage (NCBI taxonomy): Eukaryota > Metazoa > Mollusca > Bivalvia > Pectinida > Pectinidae > Ylistrum > Ylistrum balloti. The sequence continues at coordinate 465,431 of NW_026781897.1, forward strand.
AAAAAAAACTTGTTCGTGAAGATATTGAGACACGTAACATAGAATGGTTAAATGGCACTCCGTTGTGAGCTCGAATGACCACAAGGAAGGTTCATATGTAATTGTTAAATCCTGAAAACCAGGTAAAAGTTTCATTTTTTTCGGTCTGTTTGAAGTTCGATGATATACATATATAGATGGGGATCAGTGAAAACCTACCTATCAGAATTAAAAATATTCGTCCAGTATTTCTCAAGAAAAAGAGACAACAGGATAAGTAAAGAACGATGTGATGGTAACAACAACGAATCAACCATCCCATGAATCATTTCACTTTGTCGTTATTTCGTTATTTCGCAATGTTGCTATTTCACTATGTCATTTCGTGACGAAATAATGTTAATCATATTGCTAAGATCACTGTTTTGTCGTAGCCACAGTTGAAAAAAAAAACGAAAAATGCCGAATAGCTAAATCACAAAGTTTGAATGATACATTTATGTAAAACGAAAACAACCATTATTTCGTGCCGCGATGCCACAGGACGATTGTGCATTACACGCTTTCAAATTTTCTTTTTGTTGCCGAAATTATTTAAAGAGATAATATAACGATGTTATGAATTGATATCAGGTCAAGATATTATTGGTGTTACAATTGGTAATGAAAACATTAAAGGGACTAAATGGTTAGATTTTTTTCGTTTGATTCCGGATAAGTGTTGTTATACTTAAAATTTAGCTATTTCGTAAATTATAGCACGTTTTGAGAAAAACTGAAAAAATATTATCAGAAAGTGCACAGATCTTATCAAATATTTAGATGTTATGATATAATAGATTTTAGTAAGCATTAGCGGCTTAATTTTGAGAACTCTAGTAAGACATTACACAAATGGTTTATAGTTATCGTCTTGTGTGTGTTTTCTCCTTTCCATTTTTACGTAAAGTTTAGATATCGAAGCAAATGTTGTGTTGAGGATATCACTATAGAGTCTGGTTATTGCTTTCAAAATCTTACATGTAGGCGGTGTCATGACAAAAAAAGACCTCGCAGAATATATTCCGGTAGTGGAGGATGGTATTTCCGTCAATCTTGGTGACGTCATGTTGCTGACTATGGGTGCTCCAAGTGGCGGACCAGTCCTTGGCCTCATCCTTAATATATTAAAAGGTACGTCATCATCAAAAAAACATTGTCATATTAACATTTCCGAATTTATTTTACGTTATCTGCTTTTTGGATAACAGGACTTTGGTGCATGATAAGTTATTGCAAAGGGAAAATACTTCACATACCTTTTCATGTGTTTGAGGTTATTATTTGAAAAATCATGTATATCAATAGGTCAAATGATGCAAGAAATCATATTAAAAGGAATTTGGATATAAATTATTATATAGATATGAATCAATCCAAGGCAGTAATCAAAGAAATGAAATATCTCCCTTAAACAGCGCAAGCATATCACGTGCCGGAGATAAATAAGCTTGCATCCAATGGTGATAATATTGAAAGAAAGCAAACTCTATCAGATCACAATGATATGCAACAAGGTGTAAATACCATCCTTCTATATTCACATGTGTAACAAAAATTAATCAAACAAGTTATGAAAAAGACTTAAATTGAAATTAATACAAAGATAATGCAAAAAGTGTATGGAAATTCGTTCTATTCCATCACCGACATTGAATTGCCTCCCCTTGGCAGCAGATAGCAACATTCACCGAAAGTGCGTGCTAATTCTCTAAAGAATTAAACATTAAACATCAATGCTGATACTATATAGTTTTCTAATAACTTACATGCATTGTTAAAACCATGCTGCACAAACCGGTGGTTTTCATATTTCAAGGTTGTAGGGTTTGTTTACAAAATTGAAATATTCATGAAATATTTTCAACAACTTGTAGATGATCTTAACCACGGGTGGTCTTGAAATGATTAAGAACTACGGAGGGTTTAGTGGTTGTCACTTTGGTCTTGTCTGTCGAATCTATATTCATTTGTTAGATGTGTTCGATGTTTGTTACCATGCCTGTTGGTTCCATGGTTGTTAACTTTCACGGTTGTGAACGAGACTTAACTTACTCGAATCGTAAATAGCAGGTGCCGTTGATGAAACAGAAGACGTCTCCACCTCTTCCAAGTGTTGTCAAGGATAAAACGTGCCTTTGTTTTTACCATCGCTTCATTAATTTTGAGTTTGAATCACGTATCAGTATATGATAATTGTCCTGTTAATGCTGTGAAAAATAGATTACCGACCACTGCTCAATCCTGACGGATTTACTACTTTACGCCTTCATGATTATATTGAACGCGAAATTGTGACTGAAATAGAAACTGCTTATTTCTTGTGCTAAAATCTGGAAACGATACATATGAATTGTGCAAATTGAAAATAAAGTTTGGAATAGATATAGTATTTCCGAATCATGAATTAAACACCATCTTACATGTACGGGTGTTTCATCAAGTTTCAGCACTCCCAAGCTTTGTAGAAATCGAGCATACATTGATCGATGGAGATTAAAGACGTATATCTGGAACAAATGCCAACACGCCTACCGGTAATCTAAATAAAGCCACTGTGCTTCTACCACACAATGTCATCGTTTATCTACAATCTGTTTCCTGTTGATTCTTAATTCAGTTTCTATCATGCTATCATTCTATCAAAAGATATTTTTTCTTTGAATGCACCTATTTGACTGTACCAACATATCATTCGTCTGTCAGATGTTGCAAGATACCTTATCTTGCTAGTTAACTTGTGTGACTTTTAGAGTTTTCGGAATAGTTGAAACACATGGAACGACCATGAGCAATTTGACGTCACAACAAAGCTGGGTTCATTCATATATAGTGTAATATTCACAATGGCCGACATGTACTGTTGTGACAGGACGGCGACGAGCAAATGTAAACACATGAGCATAGTTTTGTTTTACATTTTACTATTGTTATAATAAGTTCTTAATCGCAATGACATGACCTGTGTTTGTTCATATTCATAATAGTAAGAACGTAAGAATGGTATTTCTCTCACATATGATTTGAAACGACCCAGCGTTCTCACTTTACGTCCTGATCTTGCCCTGTGCGCCATATTTGGGATGATTGAGGATTGTGGTTCTAACGACTGCGATGCCACAAGTAGTTTTATTCGAGTTTTTCCCAACGAGTCTTCTTTTGAAGTTATTGGGGTCATTGGCATCTGCTTCTCAGTCTTTAGCATCGTTGGCGTAGTGGGCAGCGACAATTAAGGTGATCGGTTTTCTTGCTCCAACAAATGTCAACACTGCGGTCAAACTAACCATGGTTTTGAAAGTTCTGATTTTTTCCCCTGTTGTGATTCCCATCCCCAGGAGGTGTATTTTACAAGACGATTTCTCAAAACCGCAAATGCCCCTTCACAAATAGGGTTTAAAAGTTTGTCAACATAGTTCACAATTCTGGGAATTGCAATAATTTCATCTGATTCCCGGATGGTTTTATCTCCTAGACTTCTTCGACCTTCTCTGAATCTGGCTTTAGACAATTCTTACCAAGGCCATGACCTGCATTTTTTTTGTCGATTTCTATCTGCCCAAAACTTGCACACGCTTGTCTGCATTCAATCTAATGTATAACTTTATCTTTTTTTCAAATACTGCTATTAGTCTTTAATTGTATAGCTCATCGGTTATCAACTTTGGCTTCTGCCTCGACAACTAGTTTCCCCATCACTAACAGGTATACCTCTAGAGCAAAATTAAACTGCAAACGGAATCCTCAGGAATATATACCATCCAACTGGCATGGTCAGTTTGCAGCATTTTCAGCTAGGCTTATCAAGATTTAATTGCAAAAAGAAAAAAAGTTAAGTGAAGCAATTGAATAAGTAGTGATTATTGGGTAACGGAGACGCTTAGTAGTCTTATTTAAGTCCCTTAGGTATAAACAGTGGTACCTTTCTATGTGGTGGATAACAGGTTTATACACTACTGTCTGTGTGAACTGTATGTTTTCCCTGGAGACAACCTACCACTATAAACATTTGTTGGGCTGTTATCCGCGCTAGTTGAAACACTTTCAGAAACCCCAAAGGGAACAAGCGTCTTAGTAAATCAACATTTGGAGAACTATCTGCACCAAGTATCAAACGGACTATTTAACGAATGACTTGAAACTGAAGTTCCAATATTCCTGCTAAGATGCCTACTATAAGATCTGAATGTTGAGTTGGTCTTGACCTTCAAAATTTGTATCGTCTTTCTGCTGGTAACATTGCATCTGGTAACTGTGTCAACATGCATCTGTATCGAGTTACACTGAACATGGCATTGTACTATCCAATCATTATTGGTGGTACTTACTGGAATTTCCCTTAACATACCAACATAGAAATCCTCATCGCTGTCATCTATGTACTAAGATGTCTCGCCATACACTATGTACAGTGTTATTATTTTACCTGTTTTTCCCCACTGGCTGTCAAAATGGTTCATCTTCAGGCAAGAGTCGCATTTCCTTTCGATGCTGAGATTATACCTGCTTTAGTTACATCTCTATGCCTATTGTTTCATGTTGCATCGACGCATGTGCATATTGTCGTCCTTGTTTCGCTGCCCGCAATGAACTAATCATATTCATATTCAACTGTTTTTGTGATGTCATGAGTCCTCGCCGTATCGATGGATAAATGTTTTGAAAAGTTTGAACCCTCACTGATTAATTTTGCTCAAGCTTTCGATGATTTCACAACAAGTACTAAGTGACCTCTTACGATTTCACCTTCCATTAAAAAAAGTTTGCGACATATTTTTCAAATGTTGCATCATCAGTTTGCACTTTAGATTTCAATCGTGTATCTGGCATCAATCATGTTCTTTTTTGTTTGCAATAGTTCTCAAGTTCATCGAGAAATAGGCTTTCGGTAATTTGCTATCCTTTGCAATGATATTCCAAATTGAGTGAATTATTCTGCCATTTTCAACTGGTTATAGCATAAGATAATTTTCTTATATATTTTGTTCTTGGTAATGGCTGGTTCGCAGAATGTAAATTCGCAATATGTTTTGAGCGCTTTGAATGCTGCCGGCATATCGTTAGATGACTAGTTCATTTTTGGATACGTGTCTTTTTCCCATTGCTTGAAAATAACATCAAATACTCCATTAAATTTCTGCAATAGTTTCAGATCAAGTCTGTTTTGTGTGATTAATCTGTGTTTATATGTTTTATGTTAACAGTTTTTTATACTTATATCAAAATAGGTGTATTTCCAAACGGGAGAACAAACATGGAGACTTCACGAATGCGGTCTGATTTTTTTCATGCTTTAGTGGAGGCCACGAAGCTAGCTTATGGTGAAAGGTGGAAGCTCGCTGACCCAGCTTTCGTACCCGATGTCAAACAGGTAAAACATGTACACCTGTAAGATTATATTAGATAGGTATATTTTGTAAATAACACATTTTTACTTATGTAATTGAAATATATTTGCGGAAAATTTATGATTCTGTTCCAATCAGTAGGCATCGTGTCACTCCTGACACTAACGCCCTTTGCATGAACAAGGGCGACGTTTTCGTATTCGTGGAATGAGGTGGAGATTTATTCCTTTTACTGACAGAGAATAATATTCATATTATCATTATGATAATATCACTACTATGTAATATTTCTAAGGAATTCATCCTCCTCTGCTGTATCTAATTCTATCATTCACCTTTGTAATATTTATTGAATTATGGAGCTACTGCACCTTCCCATCCGGATATTTTTTTACATATTTGTCGAACTCTTTGGGTTTTTCTCAGCCGTCTCCTAGGTTTCATCATTTAGGACCTTCGCATTGCTGACGACAGAAGGACGAAACAGTTGTATGATTAAATTAAATCAGTACCTTGCTTCTCTGAATCCGATTCTGAATTGATATAGAAAATATCATTCATTCTGTCTCTCATACAATCCTAGACTAACATTCAAACAGTCTGAACAAAAAGCACATACCTATTAAAATACTCATGAAAAAACTTTATACAAGTTTACGGTTATGATGTTTGCTACTTCAGATATCGTCTATCGTAGTATATCGATCTCTATATTTGGTTTGAAATGTTATATCTAACTTTTGTTATGTTTCTTCATTTTCAGGTTGTCGATAAAATGATTTCAGACGATTTTGCAGCCTTTCTGAGGAATACAAAAATGGACATGCGCAGAACACATAATTGGACGTATTATACAAATATAACATACCCGCCGAGAGATCAAGGTACCGCTCATGTGTCAGTTTTAGCCCCGGATGGAAGCGCTGTTTCTGTTACCAGTAGCATAAATTATTAGTAAGTAGTGTCACTGATTCTTGAAGAAGTAAGTTAAATAAAGATTTAAGTTAAATTATCAATCCGCTGTTGATAAATAAACGATCTTTGGTTTGATTTATCGATACAGTGACATACCTTACGAAACCATCTCGTTTATTTATGCCAACAAATGTCAGGTTTTTGTAAATTATAACAAAGCCAATTCAGGAAAACATTGTATCTTATAAATTATTCCTACTGTTCCGCGTTTGTATAATTTCAAGGTAAAACCAATAAAGTTTTCTTCTTTCGAGTCCATTGTAGCATTTCTCTTTCTAACCACCTCTTAAAAAATCGTTTAAAATTGAAGGCACTATAGAGACTGTTATGCAATTTGTACAACTTTCCAGCCACTATCTCCACATTTATCCTCCTTCCCAGCGCCCATTAAATTAGTTCCCATTTTAAGAGCATCTCTATCAAATGCCTTTTTGTCTACTTTCGTAACACACTTTCTGGTGTCCACTGACAATTTATGATCTGATATTTTGATAATCTATATATTGAAAAATTGTTTGCTTTTTTAGGATGTATTTGTCCAAATATATTTAACGTAACTGTTAAATGCTCCCGATTCACTTTTGTAGTTTTGGATCAACAGTAATGTCGGAATCTACCGGAATAATATGGAATAATGAAATGACAGATTTTTCAAGGGTGAGTTATTTATGAAAATGACAGATAAGATAAAAACTTGTTTATATTGTCTAGATTATTCATGATATGGTACAGTAATTAAGATCATCTGTATTATTATTTAACACTCGCGAGTTATACTGTGTTATCATGCAAACTGGAGCTGTCATTGTCACAATATACTTGCCACATATACATTTATTGTATTAGGCAGTGGCGGAAAACAGATGTATTTTATCACGTGCGTTAATTCGACAGAATAACTTTTAGCATTTACTCAAAACGTTCGTTAAACAATATTAATAGCTATTGAAATAAGTGTGATTTTATGTTGCTTTGATCAAGTTTATTATATTATATCTTCCCATTTCCCCGAACAGATCAACGCATGCCTTCGTAAAATTTAAGACATATTGCTCATCCCTTCCTAATAATCATAAATGGAATAAAATAAATATTTTCCCAAAAACGTTTCATTTAGTCAAAGAAATAGACGAAGGTACATTCAGCAGTTTTACCACATGGCTGCCCTGGTATTCTGTAAATAACCATATTTTGCTTATAGCACATATGTAATTTAGCTTATTATGACACACTCTAGATAACAGAATGATTCAGTGGTTGCAATTCGCTAAATACCATAAAAATAGAGCGAATATGTCTTCAAGTTTGACGCAGAAATGTCCGTTTGCAATATTTGAATGAAAAAAATGCGCCAAAGATTGTACAAAAGACACACAAGGGAATAGCACCTTTAAATACAACTTTAATGTCAGATAAAGTCAAACCCAACATTGAATTAAACTGTATCATACACCTTTTTTCTTTCTAGGACTCGTCAGTGATGTTAAGTGAATTTTTTGAGGCCAGAACAAAAGCCTTAAATTCGTTTTAGTTAAATTTATATTATGTCGTCACGAATGAAAATTTTCAGACTAGTTTCATTAGGCCATATCGGTAAGAAACATAGGTAAGAGTATAAATAAGGCATCCCGTACTTTTCAGGTGAACATCATGTGAAACACATGCGTGTCTTATCCGGCTGCACTACATACACTCTTCGGCTATCTTTAAATTCGTACAGCCTTAAATGGTTGAATATCGTGTCAGCAAATGTTCTGAAAATTGACACCAATTTTATGATATACTTACTTCTACGATCGTCCGTTCGAAAAAGTCAACAATTAGTAACATCTATAACTACATCACGATCTTTGTGCCTGTGTTTAATTTGCAATGAATACAGTGTATTTTCCGCTATAGAACTAACATACAATTTAATGTTTTGCAATTGTAATGTTTTGATCAATGTTACCCAATGTAATATTATAAAGTTGTGAGTTTATCAGTACTTTGCACATTAATTACAAGTCAGCTGTTTAGCTGTGTACGATCTAGATTATGGACATAACCTCCGTTTTCTAATTGATAACAGTGTCGCTGATTTAACATGCGTTCACAAGATGAGTTCAACTTACAATTTCCTATAACTGACCCCAGAAACAAGCAATACATATGAGATACCTTTATAAGTTATATCATATTAGAATAAGAAAGAAAACGGTAGTAATACACATATTATGATATCCTCTCTGTCACCTTACGTTTGTATTCTAATGTTCGTGGATGTTGACCTTTATGTATGATGTTTACCAACTTTTGAAACAATTAGTGTAATGTACCAATGATAATTTCACCAAACCTATGTTATTGCAGCACTTCTAATGTTTTATGAGGGCAAATACCTTAATGACGCCCTGTTGCGTCGTTCTACAAGGATCTAATGCTTTTTCACTGCCTGAAATAGACGCAATAATTCACTGCAGTAGATATAATGCAATAAGCTTACCACATAAATGGCTCGTGAAGACAGTTGTGTTAAATTGGTTGAAGCACGCAAAATGAACATTTCAAAACAACCAGAAATACAGCATAAAAAGCAAATATATGAGAATATTATCAGTAAGTAATGAGCCCTGTTCAGTCCAAGCATTGCTTAAGCAGGCGATAGCAGAACCGAAAATAGAATGCTTGTTGTCACTCTTGACGTGTAGAAAGAATTTGAATTTGGCGAGTTAATAAATGTATTTCTAATGGACACAGATAAGGAGGTTTAATTAAGATATTAGATCTTTTCTGAGTTAATGAACTTCTTTCCGTGTCATAAAGTCATTATCAAGCATGAGTATGATATCAGGTCAAAGTCCCCTTGTCAAAGGTTCAGATTAAATGGTTATTTCTAAAGGAATACAGCATTGACACAAATATGTACATGTTGCTATATAAAATACAGTGACAGACAGTCATCGGTACAAATATCAACTTTGCATGCCACTACTAACCAAAATGGTGTGAAATTCATAAGGCTGTTTTCTGACCAAGTGTATATGTATCACTGATTATCAATTAGCTGAGTAAGGAGGTCACTAAATGAAACAAAGTCTCCCTCTATTTTGATAAACTCATGTATGCTGATGGCGTAAAGCCTCGTAATAAAGGCAGATTTCTATTTCATTTAGTACCCTTCATTATATCACCTTCGGAAAGCTTCTCAATATCTTACCTTGGTGACCATTTAGTCCTTTGTCTGTTTATGTCTTTTGTCTGTTCTAATTGAGCCAAATTGGTTTCCTGTCTTTAATAACAATGCCGTCAATGCTGTACAAAAGATATATATTTTTTAACATTTCCAGGACAACCCTCGCAATTTTGTTGAGCCAGGAAAGCGGCCACTATCATCAATGGTTCCTGCAATATTTGTAAACAAGGCGGGAGAGGTAGAAGTTGTAGTTGGTGGAGCTGGTGGTGCCACCATTACACCGGTCGTTTCGGAAGTAAGACATTAAAACTTACAATGAATCAGGTTGAAAATTGATATCAATCATCATTAAAACCAACGATAATGTATGTGTATTTGAAGGGAAACACAAGTGGCAGATTGATAAAAAAACACTGGTACAAATATCATCTGATAATGATAGAAACAATTAAAATGATAACCATAATTAATAAATATTTGCTGCTTTAACACATTCGTCCGTCCATCTGTCTGTCCTTCCATCACTTGTTATCAATGTAGTAACATTAATCATAACACACCTGTACCAATACATATTGGAGATGCAGTCTGCAAAAAATCACATTACTTCGATTGCAACATAATGGCCTCATGGCGTCACCACAGAAAGTAACGATGAGTGAGAATACCGTCAATTCAGTTTTTATACCAGTCTTATGAAATGTTATTTTCACTAATGCAAACAAACTAATCAAAGGTACGCAATAAAAAGAATCTTACATTTGTATCCATCCATTTGAAATTGATGGAAGTCGTCAGGAATTTCGTTTCGATTCACCTTTTATCAATTTCATATCAAAAGAAATTCATGTAAAGTTCCTTCAACACGGTGTCATCGTTATTGCTATGGAACACTATACAATCTCAATAATATCAATATTTCTGATATTACAAATACCACCTTCCATTGACTTTTCAAACTCAACACACAGTGACGTGTGATGCAAATTTAACATATAATGTGTGACCCCGTCATATTCATTGTCATTTTCACTAATTAACTATTTGTTTCCTCTTTACAGGTTTCTGCTTTTCTGCTATATCTGAAGGATAGCGTTGACAAGGCTGTAAGGCGGAAAAGGTTTTTTCAGCGTCTTAATTCAAATACCCTTGATTTTGAAAAGGGATTTCCGCAGGTTAGATCATCATCAGGTTCATCAGCACATAATTTAATATGCATCAATTCATTCAATTGATCTGATACTAGCTCTCAAAGAGACATTTTTATGTAACACTATCAAATCATTAAGATATCTGTTGATTTCCTGTTTATATTTGAAAAACAACAAAAACCTGCCGGCATATAATAAAGGTCGTTATCCAAATTAAAATGCGATTACACGAGGGCAAATCCTGAACGAAATGTTTAAAAATACAAGGATAATAGGATCAAATGTTCAGGAAGGGTGAGAGTCTTTTGCTTCAGATACGACATCGGACAAGTAAATCTCCGACAATCCATGTAAGTGATATCAAGCTTCCAAATAAGAACAAAGTTAGAAACGGAACCATATTGCATGTCGGCAAGCATCAATCAAATCTAAACTTCATATTGCGAGAAGAAATGGTAATTTTCTCAATGTTACTGACTCCATCATTTACCAATTTTTACTATAAATGAAATGACAACATCACGGATGATTTAATAGTATTGACCAAATATGTATAGTAAAACTGAAAATCAATTTGTTGCAAATATAGGACTTTTAGATAATTACACTGTTTACTTAACATATCCAGTTAATAACAGCGAATGATAGGCCTTCCTAATTGAACAACCTCTCAGCAAGGGGCTTCGATTCGAAGTTAAGAAGTGTGTTACTTGATACATTTACTTTAATAAATTGATGAAACAACGTATCATTGTTTCAATTTTACAACATTAGAAAAGAAACAATTTCGATGATTTGAAATTTTGAAAAATAACAATGTTCATTTGAAAAGCATGTATAAAGTAAGCTTACAAGCCACTAGAGTAGCAGTACTATAAACACCATGAGAATGACGAGGACTTAAAGCAAACTTAAATCGAGTTGAATACCACGATATTATTGATTAATTCATCATGATATAGATTTTATAACGTACAGATATGCGTTATTAGTCTACGATTTTCGCAGCACGCGCTGAAGTGTTCTGTCTGGGCATTATAACAGGTGGTTTCAGGAAGTTAAAGGAAGTTAAAGAACGGCTAGGTAGTCTAAAGTGCAATCTGATAACCTTTATCTGCCTCATTTCAGTGTCATAATTTATCTATGTGTGTCAGCGTTTAAGTGAACTGTCTTAAATTTTAAAACAAATAAATGTAATTGTGACTTAAGTATAAAACAGGTTCTCTATCTCTATGTTTAAACCATTTCAGTACGATGACAATTTTTCGTTGTTTCTTATTCACAGGATATCATGAAGGACCTGGCGACACACTACGGACATGAGATCAAGGAGTCAAGCAAGGATTATATTGCAGTGGTGCAAGCAATCGCCAGGAACCCAAGTACAGGGGAGATAACTGCATTTTCAGACGAAAGGAAAATATCAGGGAAGGCAAAATTCTTAACAGAGAATGTGACTTTGTAATGTGAAGTTAGTTATAATTTACATCATGTATCAAAAGTATTTAGAAATTTATTCGGTCACTTAATGTAAATATTTTCATTCAAGTGGTATATGACGTCTTACAGCTACTGGGCATTAAATGTGGTACCGTGAAAAGTTATTAATAGATTTGTGTACTCATTCTTTACTTTTTTAGAAACTTTATCATACATTCCATAGGGAAAACAATACAATGCCAAGCTCAATTAGGATAAAGGTTCGACAGATACTAGGGAGTTTTATATATTTATCAAAGTGTATTCTGTCATTCCTCAGTATTTAAATCAGAACAGAATATAACAAAGAATGAAGGTTATCGGTATTGTGTTGTGCTTCAAATGTATTAATAGCTTTTTTAGGTTGTGCGGATATACATGCTGATTTGAAAATAAACGATTTTAGAGAAGCATTTTAAGTACCAAGTAATGAATAATTGAAATCTGTTTTCGAACATATTAAATATCGACCTTTTCCAATTGGTTATAACTTAAGGTTTCCGTAAATATAATGATAATTGTACCAATTACCTCCTCAACTCACTATTAGATAAGTTTTTTTTGTACAAAATAAACTGAACTACACCGTACAACTGTTCTGTGAGTGATGCAAGGGATCTTGATGTGTGGAAATCCTAGAAGGCAGATTGGAATAAATCATAGACTGAGAGGAATATTCATCCATTCATTGATTCATTAATAAAACAACAACAGCAACAACAGTGACATGAACATCTGACCCTTGTTGCCCAAAGTTGAGTTAATTTACGGTTAGCAAAAAGAAAATTCAAATTATTGCTGTTGATAATACAAGAGCGTCAAAGGCAAAATTAATATTCAGAATATATCAATCTGTCCTTTTTCAACAAAATTACATCTATGAAATGGTAAAAAATGTTTTCAATTCTGTTTGAATCAAATTTGAAAATTTTCACTAATTACTGCTAATCTCTAACCAGCCTTTGAACAACCGGGGCCTGTACTCCATATTTTAATTTGAAGTATCTAGTTCTGACCTCTTTCAATTTTGTTGAGTTTTAATCAAGTTTTATTGCTTTGAAATGCGAAGCAAACCGTCGAAGTTACCGTCTGGTTGCTCTGACAACAGAGTGACACCGACAATGATATCATCAGTCAATCATTGATACGTACGTGATTCTCAATGGTTCCATACAGCTATCCATTTCCATCTAGACAAATTCAATTGCGGTGATCACTTTCGTTTTTTTAAGAGATCCATTCGTCCTTTAATATATATTTTCTGTCTGCTGCGCTATGAAAACAGTTTAACAATCACCTGTTATTACGACTTGACATGTCTGACAAGCACCCTTTGAGGTAGAGCTTCAGGCTCATTTATTCTCATGAAATTTTGTACATACTGGTTAAATATTGAAGAAATTCTGCAACGTGTGTTAAACTACCTTACCGACCTCATATCCCACAATGATGTCACTTAGATTAACAACATACAATCATATTAAGCTGAACAAAATTTCATGGTTTTTCGTCACGATGCACGTAATGGTATTGCTTCAACTTATATTTTTGAAATGATATGCAAATAAGCGTGTGCATATCGTTTTATCAGCAAAACCAAATATAAAAAAATAGAAATTATATAATAATTATGATCTGAAATACTTTTAAGAAACGAGAGAAAACTGAAAAGTCATCATTAATTTGACAGATCTATGCTAAACCTTTGACCTCTGTCATCACTTTCTTATCCAAATTACAATTATTTTGATCACGTCATTGAAACAGAACACAACAAAAACAAATGAAATAAAAAGTAAACACTTCGAGACTGTTGTATTACGTTCAAAATCAGATAAAAGTTTTCACATCTTATTTACAAATATCACTTTTTGGGACTTTATTAAATTTTAAAACAAACAAAAAAAGTAAAGTTTTAATAAAACTATTTAGTGTGTGTGCTGTTTGATATGAATCGATTAGAAACATATCTTTCGCAAAACCAACAATAGTGTCAATGCTATTATTTCGAGGTGTTCCATTTCTCGCGTCATTAAGGAAGGAAGATTACGGCGAAAATAAAGATACATTGAAAATATTACAAAATACATGAAGGAAACCTTAGGCTGTTGCCTGATCTTCGCATAAAGAAAACATTCATTTGTTTGTACCTTTTACCAAACAGTGAAAAAAGAATAATGTTTTCAGTTCTCCTGGTGTTGATGAGGACATCAGTTTAAAATCGAGACAATTTAGAAAGTTTTAAAACTTTACATCCAGCAATTTCAAAATATTTTTATGCTTAGTAGATACATTTTCAATTTTAATAAATGTGAAGAACTAGACAGATTTCTTACCAGGCCTGAATTGTATCATCTAGATTTACCCGCATGTCTTTTAATCAGATTACTCTGTATCACCTTTGAAAAATCTGTTTCAATAGACTGCTTAAGAACATAAATGTTTATTGTTTGATGAACTAATTGTGTTGTCATCGGCGTAATTATAGAGTTTGGATTACTTGGCAAAAAGAGCATGTCATTGTATGTTAAAAAGAATGGGCCCATTATTGAGCCCTGTGGAATCCCTTGGAGCACTTTTAAATGGTCAATGTCTTTGGAGCCCAATATGACCTTTTGTAATTTTTTATAACTACTAAAGGTATATTGCTTTTGAGTAACAGATCATGGGAAAGGCAGCCTCCACCGAGTGCTGGTCCAAATTTCAGTTAACGAAGCACATAAGACCTGCCCTGTGGCCATACCCATCTAGCAAACGGACAGATCTCTACCAGTCTTCGTGAAACAGAGGCTGGTCAAAATAGTCATAATGTTTGGTCTCTCTAACCAAGAGAATGGTTTGTAACCGACGTTCGAAGGGTTTCAGTTTGGTAATTAATTTTTCTTTTATTATTACTTTTTGGCGAATCCTGTAAATATTTCAGCATAATGAAATCAGGCTCCTTACATTTCTACCTCTCAAATTTGAGTGGAACTCTCCTCAGTGTCTGAGTACCAGTACCTTTACGGCCGATGCACATTTTAATCAAGGGGAGATAACTAAGCCAACAGCTCGGAATGAATTTCTATTGCATCGGGCTTATTACGTATGGAAAACTAGTCCAAGAATGCAGAAAGAGTACAGACCATGCAATGCAAACCAGATGAATTAAAATTGCCAAATTTCAATGTGTTCAAGTACAGACATATCAGTACATTTTCTGTGAAACCATAAAAGGCTTTCATCACACTGAAGCTCATACTAGCTACGTATGAAGGGCTTCACACAGGAATCACAGGGAACTCGGAACTGGCCTGTGTATGAGGAAACATAACGAGAAAGAATAATGATATATTTCATACCTCTAGATATATCACTTTTTCGATAAACAAGAATCATTGGTGTACGATGGTCGGTTTGAGAGTGAACAGAGCTCAGTAAAAGTTAATAAATCAACATTTTCAAGCAGTAAGTTGATTTCTCACAAATACAGTTTTTACTTATCTGCTTCAAATTGATCGCAGAAGTTGGATAAAATCTGAAGAAAACTACAAAAAGGATGAACAGCGTGAGAGAGATTTTTGTAGCCACTAACTTACTTAATAAGATATATTAAACGTAGTGCTGATGTTTTCGCCTCCAGCACTACCTAGTCGGGCCCATACCTAAGATGATAGATTTTACCATGTTTGTTGACATAAACGAGAATACACATTAAACTCGCAGATTCACTTCGAGGAAAGGTGGATAATACCAGGAATCTAAAATATACAAACATAAAAATTATCCGATCTAACAGACAATAGGAAAAATTTGTTTGACACTATGATACCGGATGGCCATTTTAGAGACGTAGGTTAATCAATGTGTTCTGTAACAAATATAAAGGAATAATTATTAAATACTTTTACACGAAGTAACACGTAATGTATCCACACAGGTAAATCCGCACTACTAGCATTATATGAATATTACGAAATCCAACCAGTAGCGACATAAGCTAAATCGTTATTACGAGACACTAGGTCGTTATTACGAGACACTAAATCGTTATTATGAGACTCTAAATCGTTATTACGAGACTCTAAATCGTTATTACGAGACTCTAAATCGTTATTACGAGACACTAAGTCGTTATTATGAGACACTAAATCGTTATTACGGGACTCTAAATCGTTATTACGAGACACTAAGTCATTATTATGAGACACTAAATCGTTATTACGAGACTCTAAATCGTAATTACGAGACACTAAGTCGTTATTATGAGACACTAAATCGTTATTATGAGACACTAAATCGTTATTACGAGACTCTAAATCGTTATTACGAGACACTAAATCGTTATTATGAGACACTAAATCGTTATTACGAGACACTAAGTCGTTATTACGGGACTCTAATTCGTTATTACGAGACTCTAAATCGTAATTACGAGACACTAAGTCGTTATTACGGGACTCTAATTCGTTATTACGAGACTCTAAATCGTTATTACGAGACTCTAAATCGTTATTACGAGACACTAAATCGTTATTACGAGACTCTAAATCGTTATTACGAGACACTAAGTCGTTATTACGAGACACTAAGTCGTTGTTACGAGATATGAATTCGTTATTACGAGACACTAAATCGTTATTACGAGACTCTAAATCGTTATTACGAGACTCTAAATCGTTATTACGAGACACTTAGTCGTTATAACGAGATTCTAAATCGTTATTACGAGATACTAAGTCGTTATTACGAGATACTAAGTCGGTTTCACGATATCACTAAGCAGCTATTACTAGATACAGAGTAGTCATTACGAGATACATTTGTATTAAGTCGTTATTACGAGACAATGTTTTTACCCTCTGATCCTAACCGGCTTCCGCACAATATATTGTTCATGGCGACCCAAAAATAATACTTAGGAAGAGCGATCATTTAATTTGATAAGTTCAAGCGAATATACATCTTTCATGAGTTTCTTTGAAATGATAATAATAAAAAGGGAAAAAAGAATAGAGCAAAAATCAAACAAACAAACAAACAAACAAAAAAGCAAAAAAAAAAAAAAAAAAAAAAACATAAGAAAACAAAACTATATGTATGATAACATTTGTTTCTTCAAATTTTCGGAAAACCGAGATCGAGTGGAAATATGTTTGCAATGTTGTATTACATTATGGTCGCGTTGGAATTTTCGACCTGAAAAAGTAAGCGGTAACTTACAGGATTTTTCCACATCATCACATAATGGGAAATTTGAATAAATCGATAGGCATAAACCAATTAATGATAAATTGGGATTAAATCGCTCACTATAGACAAGGACGTGTGACCACAGAAGAACATCTCGTAAAGTAAGGCTAATCTTTTGCCGACTTCTTGAAATGACCATAATCGATGTCGCCAGACCATGATGTCCAGTTCGTAAATGTGGACTTGGCCTTAATACGAGTAGTGCTTCAGCTGTTATAGCAAGTCATAATGAGCACTTAACGAAACCAATGGTCAGTTGAATTGGGCATCCGGTCAGATACTTGTCTTAATGCGTGGAGTAATTTGGCCGAAATAAACGGAAAAAAAAAAAAAGATATCTGTGTTGCTACAGCACGGATAAACACATATGAGTCATTATTGTTCAAACACAATACACACATGGTACGAAACAGATAACTTTTTATCGGCAATATCTCGTTAGGTGCTGAATAGCCACGTTGTGTTGTGGTTCTTGGGAAAATGTATAACACGATACTACAAAATGGTTATATATACAGTATTTTCTCAAAATGCAATGCGTGTTTGATCTCTATCGTTAACAACTAAAGGCTAGGCAGGTTAATAAAAATTGCTTTTATTGATTGACAACGAAAGTGGAATTGATAATCCAATTGCGGAAAAAGTTTGAAAAAAACGAGAGACATAGTCATATATTTGCATTTGCATATCCTCAATTTGGCCTTACCAACAAAATTAATGTTAACACTTCGGTAAACGGCGTGAATGGCGCGTAAGAAACATTAATAAAAGAGATATTTCCGTCTTTTTTTTTGTTGTTGTTGTTGTTTACTGGTGTGTAAACTGCATTTTAAAACAGATGTTTCAACATAACGCGAATCATTCAAACTATTAGCAAAACTGCAGTTCACATACCAGTTAACAACAGTACAGAGATTGACGCTTTAAACGCAATATCCTGGATGTTAATAATAAAACTATATGCTTAGTGTTAATTTCGGGTGTTAATTTTAAAACTGTAATCCAGGTTTCAGTTTTACCATTTAATTTCATTATCATCTATCCTGTCGTACCTATTCATTTATTTTTCTAATTTCTAATTCATTTTCTAAAATTATTATGAATAAATATACACACAAACACGAAATAAATAAATAAATAAATAAATAAATAAAGCCCCGGTACCATGTTATGCTGTATGTTGGAATGATATCTTGTGAGTTGTGAAGAGGCACTGTTTACCACTTCTTATCGGTGCCCTATTCTCTAATGAACAAATAAAAAGCCGCGTCATTAGTGCGGAAGCCTAGTGATGCTGTGCTTCTCGGCTCGTGAGATACCTTACAAACTTTGACAGCTAGACATGGCTTACAGGAAACGTCGTTAAGCGACCCAAGGAATACGTGTACACAATTTGCTTAAGCAATTTGGGCTTCTCTGGATCTCAGCTTCAACGACCAAAACAGACATGCATTCATATAGCTGGTAGGAAATATACAGTTTAATTATGAATAAGAAGATACATCGACTAATATGAAAATACGTATGCCATTTTGTCATTTCTCCGGCTTGGTTGCGGGTGAAAAGACGTCATGTGACATGGCGACATTACGACAAAAAACGAAAACTAGTCATTACGAGAAAGTTTCTAACATACTGTTGTACGTATCATGTGTAGCTGTCATTCAACAACTTCTGAATTTCAAGTCCGGGGTACAAACGGAAAAAAATATGAAAAAAAATCAAGACCATAGAACATGTGGTCCATATAGAATAAAGAACTGGATCAATATCAATAAGGTTATTAAAACATAAATGATTAAATTTTCTGTCGGCAAGATATATAACTGATGAGGAAATCACAACAAAGACACGCTCTGATATGTGTATGTTAACAAAGATGGAGGCCAACTTGAACTGTTTCTGACATACTTCTACAACGTACCTTTAACTGATTAGGTCATAGGTCGAAAGGTATTGAACTAAATCTGACGTCACAGTTCTGTGACCAATATCTGTAAACTTTAACTGAAATCAATTTAAGTTGAAACAATTTCTTAAATATCAGTGATAAATTAGACAATACCATACTTAAATACATACTTTTTATTTCGCATATCACAACTTGAATTATGTTTCAAAATCCAATCACAACCGGAGTAACGCAAAAGTAAGAAATGCGGCAACTTTTGTAATTTTCTATATATTGCTTGTACGTGGATTCCCAAGCATAAACAAATTTGTGATGTGTGATGGCGCATCGCAAAATGCATTTATTCTGTAAGTGTAATTTCATGTTAACGGGAGAGCAACGGAATGGAAAGCATTGATTAGTACTATTATGTCAAATAACACGTCAGGAGAGAGTTTGGAGAAGCATTCGTTTATCGTGAACAGAGTGTTATCGGGGAAAATGTTAATCTTTATTTTGATTTAAGTTTCGTGAATTATATTTCTGTGCAGATCTAAGAATCCAGAACAAGTATCTGTCATAAGAACAATGTCATGGAAATGAAAGTACGCATAGAGAATTTGAAAAAAAGACATTTGTGGGGAAAAGTGTCTGATAAAGCGATCGTAATTGTGTGATCACACAACGTTACATGATGTGCAATGTAAACACGATGTCTGCACTCTGTGTGCACGATATCTGCACGATGTGCGTATGATATCTACACGATATGCACACAATGTCTGCACTGTGTTTGCACAATGTATGCACGATGTGTGCACAAAAGGAAAATTGGGCGTTGTGCGGTTCTATCGTGGTTGATACAAATTTAGAAATGGCTTATGGATATGTGTGGGAAAGAGTTTATTTATTTTCTAAATATATAGATGTATTAAGAGTACAATCAAGTATGTTTCCTAATTAAGCCATATATATATAGGTTCGAGACATGTCTATCACATATAGACTGAAATGTAATATATATTGGTAATTTAAAATGTTGTGTCTACAAAATGACCAGTCTTAGTGTCAGAGACACTCATTGTATATACATTATATGTAAACATTAAATGGATGTCTGTTTCTAAAATCATCTATCTTATACCGTCAGCAAGGAAATTTTATTTTCATTATTTACGGACCTGTCACGTGTATGCCCGTATTCAGGTAAATTTTGCTGCCCAACCACTTGCCAATCTCTGAAGTGTGAAACCTTACGACAGAAAGACTTGTTGGTGCAGAGTTCAGTGTGAAATTAAAAACAACTTTTATAATCACCGACTAATTCTTATATTCCCGTGATCGCAATTTAGTCATAACTTCACGACTTTTCCGTTAAAGTTTCAATCTATAATATTAGTCAACCACTTAACTAAACCGTACAAAAAATGTGATCTTATCGCACAGTCGTGCGCTAGTTTTTATAAAGATCGTGTGTTCGGACGATGTACGCACGATATACACACGATGTATGCACGATGTGCGCACGACGGTTTTAGTGTGTTGTGCATTACCATAGCTGTATTTTGAAATATTTTACGAGAAATGATCAGATAAATCACCATAAAAGATAAATAAATGAAATGATGAAACACGTGGATGATAAATGTGTATCTAATGTACCCTATAAACTTGTTCCTCTAACATCACCATTAATGACAAGTCATTTTGACTGCCAGATGTGATGAACTTCAGCCCCACCTGAAGTAATCTCGCATCTGTATCACTTGTACATTTTTTCCCAATTTCAAACAAGCCCATAGTTATAGCTCGATAAAAACCAATTGCTTTGAACGTATGTTGTCGCTCCAATAAATCTAGTGGCTATCAGCACATTAATTAGTATTACACAACACCGTCATTACTTAAAGTTCCGCCTTACTAACGACACGACCATACCAGTCGTATCAGATGTCACTATGAGTGTCCGAGGCCATTACGGCACTATCTACTGATATTCGGCGGATGTTTCGACGAGTTCGAGACAGCAACGCTCAAAATGGCGATTGACCATAACAACTTCCACATAGGATAGAATCATACGGCCGACTGCTTGTCGATGGAGTCACCTTTAAATTGCTGCAGAGCTGGCAAAGCTGTAGTTTGACGTATTTTTGTATTCAATATCGAAAGTGATAGCTTCAGATGTAGCATAAAATGTTTGATATTTGCATCCTCTAAAACCTGTGTATTGTTTTAAGGTCAAGGCCCGAACCAAATATAGAAATTAATCTTCAATCTTAGCTTGTGATTAATACCTAATGCGTGGAAGCAATGAAGTTTGGGCGTTGTATCTTTAGCAGAAGTATTATTTGTTTTGTTTTGAGGGGCGGTGGTTAGTTTTTTTTTACTCTGTTGTTGATTCACTTGAAGCCGTACTCTTCATAAGTATAACACTTAAATACATAAAAATACAAGACTATCAAAACACATACAAGATATTGAGATTTTATATGAAAATTAACCCATATTGTACAGGACGAGAAAAAAAGAGACGGTCTGGTGGACAATTGAGTACACACTAGATTACAAAATTACAATAGAAGGACAATTATTATTTGATTAGTGCTGGCCAATATCATTTTACCGGAGGCAGTTGGCAGATTAAGAAATACACACTATGCTTGAAATGTTGAATGTAATGATAAACTTCATTGTGAATATTTGCCTCGATAACAGAGTTCTTTTCAACTACGTACTGTTAGTAATTGTACGAGTTTTTAAAAATCGACGGACGGTTCCAATAACATCTTTTAATAAACTTTATACGTAAATTTATGTACAGAGGACAAATTAATGCAGAGGCGAAATACCTAGTTCACAATATAGCATAAAAGAAGTTTTAGTCTTTTTAACAATCAAGATTTTTTTATCAAGAAATCGGTAAGTACTTTTTTCTCTCTGGTCAGCTGAAATAAAACCCCACACTTTTCAGCTATACTTCAGGAAAGATGAAACAAAGACAGAAACAATATTCTGCTTGGATTCAACATTTAAAGCTTTATTATTACAAACTTTCAAAATATTAGATTTTCATATACGTCCTTGGTCAGCAAAAGTCAGTCGAGGTCAATGTAACAACAAGGTAATTAAAGTTGTGAACAATTTCTATTTCATTGCTTTCAAAATGGAACTTGTCATTTGCAAAAATTTTACCGCCATTCTGGAATACAACAATTCTGGTTATTTTCCCCTATATCAATTGACAACTGCTATTTGTCACTATATAATTTCAAATTCTAACATCTTCTGTAAACAGGAAGCTGACTTTGAGAAATGAACTGTGCCGTTAGCATACGCATAATAGAAAGAGCGAAATATCTCTTAGAAATAGTGCATCACAAGACATATTAATGAAGTGATTTTCAAGATCGCTTACATACATAGTGAAAAGGAAGGGAGATAATCCTACACCTTGCATCAAGCTTTGTGTGCTTGGAATCAAACATCTCCGACGTAACGTTGTCTCACACACAGATTTAAGACATTATAAACGGACTTCAAAGTATCTAAAACTTTCCCCTTACTCCACTTCGATACAATTAAAAAACATATCTCTGTTCATTCTATCGAAAAATTACATGGCGGTAATTTACAAAACAGCAGTTTAGTTTACGTCTTGTATATATATCGTACGATATATACATGTCGTATGATATACATGTGTCGTATGATGTAAACATATCGAAGGCAGACATAAAGTCACAACAAAATACATTTCAAAAATAAGAACAAAGCAAAAAATATATTTGGTTTTCGAACATCTCGTTAACTGTTCTATTGAGATAATGATGTTCCTAATGGCTCTTTCGTATTGCTTTGAATTGGTACAGATGGACCCAAAAGGACAGCGACAGTGAATAGAAAATGTGGTATTTGAGAGCGCTTGAATGTAATAGGATCAATTCTCAATGGAGGTAAGAAAATAAATCGCACATGACAACTTAATTATTATTAGATACTCACTAAATAAGTTAGTTTAAATGAGATTAGTATAGTTGAACAGAGCATTGAAGTTTCGAAGACACATGCCGTGATGGAGGCCAAGGTCTCTCGGGCACCTGAGCAAGGCAAGAAAACTTGGAAACTCAACTAAAATCAATAAGATAGGATGAAATGGACATTCTTTACGAGCTCCAGACAGCTGAGCACCGCTATCATTAAAGCTACGTAATCGGTCTCTAACTTCAAAAATATTCTGACGAGAATATCGCAAAATGGGATTTTTTTTTAAAACGGACAGATCTGTTAAATAAATAATGTACAGAGGTAAGTTTAATCAGCCAATCGGTAATTTGAAGCATATGTTTTTTCCTTTATTGACGTTGTTCAAGATTCCATTTTCACATGATATATGGCAAAATTGTAATTACATTGTATGTCATCTGTTACCACTTTTCTCCCGAGAGCATAGAATGACTTTATACCAGAATAACGTTGCTAATTTAATTCTAATTTCCGTTACTGTAGAATTCTGTGTAATTCCTTACAATGGATCGTCAGTTTTCAGCTCTAATTTTATTCATATTGAATTTTATCGGATCTATTTTATTCCTGTCTTAGCTGATTTTCTGATACAGTCAATTCAATACAAACCGTCAATGTTTAGTATTTACATAGATACATGAATTCGTTAGTCGAAAAAGGAAATGAAGGAATAAGTTTAAATTCAGTTTGCTTCAAAGTTTCTGTTTACAAATATGATTAGGCTGTTTTATATAAAAAAAGCATTACATGCAGAATAGGTTTAAAATCAGCATTTTCTACATTTAATTAGACAAAGCGAAAAAAAACCCGCAATTACGCGGGGAAGACGCTGATTAGTAAAGTGTTGTTTTTCTTTTCTGCATCTTAAAAACCAAGTCTTTTTAAATCAAAGATGATATAATGATTATATTTAGAACTTATAATCAACATTTTGATATCAGCGTCAAAATGGAGCATTACAATTTACGTGCATTACGTCGAAAAATATAAACGAATAGATTAGTTAATTACATGATCATTAATTAGCTCCGTGGTGGATCTATATACAGTTTATTGGGTGTCTGAGTGAAACAAAATATCTTAAATGTTCTTTGTACGAATAATTAAAAGGGAAACGTCGCTAATTAGATTACTTTCAATGTTTCTCTGTAGCGTAAGCAGCGTTAACTCTACGGATATAAAGAAACAGAAACTCGACAAAGAATCTTTACTGAAAATCTTTCGTGACAGCAAACGCATCGAGTTGTCACAAAAAATCGTTTCCTTAGCGACAATCTTCGTTTAATTGTTTGACGACAAATGTCATCAGAAAACACTGGGTGTAGGATATATATGTATCTAAATTGACAAATCGATTTTTATCCATTACTATTTTAATGAACTGTGTGAAAAAACGAGGTGGTTGTATATAATTATGTACGATGAATAATCAAATCAATGAAAAAGTTTAAGACGGAATTAAAACTGATTGTCATAACAAATAATTGTGCATATCACGGTTTAATGTAATGTTTGTAAAGGTTATTTTAGTAAATTGTAGACGTTCATTTATATGATGTCACTATGTTAACTTAAGGAGTTTATGTTTATGTTGACAAAAACCGAAATAATAATGCTAGAAAGGGCGCAACATTTTATTGTTAAATCTATTCAAGGGTTTGAAAAGAGAACCAGAACAGATATGTGTACATCTTTACTTGGTTGGACCTCTATCGAAGCATATATAGACATTAGAAAGTTGTTATTTTTTGGAAGATTGTGTAGATTCCAAACAATGTCTTTTGTTTATAAAGTTTTCATTACCAGACTTTTTTTGTTTCGACTAGGTAGACCATACCAGATCGGTTTCATCCCAGACATAGTCAAAATATTAAAAAAGTATTCACTGCTTCAACATCTAGATACTTTTGTAGAAACTGGAATTTTTCGAAAGAAAAGCCATTGGAAAACAACAGTATATAATGCTGTAATGAAATATGAAGAGTACAATCTAAAGGAACGTATGAAGTTTGATGATGATTTTACAAGGTTTAGAGAAATACATAACCAACCCAAACCTAGTATTTTATGTAAGTTAGCACTTCGATTTCCTCAATACAGAAAATATATACATTACATAATGAAAATAGTGGTAACCATTCGTAGCTTGACTACCATGGAATTATGTCACAAATGTGGGTTTCTATATCAAGACCCTATGACACATCTAGTGCTACAGTGTATTTATACTTCCGAGTTGAGGGACCAACTGTGGTGCTGTATAATTAATACCACTGATATACTGTTTAGTGTTTATTTACACTCTCTCCCAGACCCTCAGTTATTACATATATTGATTGGAGGAAATGTAAACTATCAAATTAGTGCAGAAGAGCTGAATGAATTCAGGATAAAATCCTGTATCTGTGTGTTCAAGATGTGTAAACTATATTATAATTAATATATATAATGATAAGGATAACAAATAGTCCATGTACATTTTGTAGGAGTCATGTGACTTAACAATTCATTATAATTTACCTGATTTGTGTCAGAAAATTGTATTTTGAAACTCTTTGGGTATACCTTAAAATACCCCCTTTCGCTTAATTTGCACTTGATATGCCTACTCCTAAAGCATAAAGTGTGTATCTATGTTATTCATATTCTGTAATCATTTATATATGTATCTTACGCTTTGTATATATGTTCAGCATTCTTCTGTAATCTTCAACTCTAGAGGCAATAAAGAGAATAATAGACTTACGATGTTATTGTATAAAATTGTGGAGTATCTTTTTGTAATGAATCGTGACGTCATGGTGTCATTTTAGCAAATTATATTGTAACGCTATGTAAAATTCTTGCTTTAAAAACTTTTAGTGATAATTTAGTCCCAAACGTATAGGCTGAAGATAAAGGTTGAAGATATATCGGTCTGAGTTTTATTGCTCAATTTCAGAGGAAGACATTAAGCACGGGCATGAATTCTTGACTCGTACATGTAACATTATCTACCTGTAGAAAAAAAAAAAAAAGAAAAAAAAAACCCAAGATATTCCGGATTTGATCGACGCTGCTTGTGTCTTATAAAGGACGTATGTTTACGTGATCTGAAAAATAACTTCTGTTGAAAGATAAGATCCGTACCGTTACAAAATCACCTCATACAAGTTGTGAAATTGAATATTAATATTTTTTGTAATTAATTGTTTTATGTACAAAACATTTTGACTTACCTGTACAAGGTAAACTTCAGATCAAAAGTTAGATGTTTAATATTATTTTGTTTTTGATCTATGTAATGTAGCATATTATATAATTTTAACTCAAACACTGATCACGTATATTACGTGTTATGTAGCATATGCCCTTAACTCAAACACAAATCACGTATATTACGTGTTATGTAGCATATACCCTTAACTCAAACACAAGTCATATATTTCACGTGTTACGTAGCATATACCCTTAACTCAAACACAAATCACATGTATCACGTGTTATGTAGCATATGCCCTTAACTAAAAAAAAATCACATATATCACGTGTTACGTAGCATATGCCCTTAACTCAAAAACAAATCACATATATCACGTGTTATGTAGCAAATATCCTTAACTCAAAGACAAGTCATATATTTCACGTGTTATGTAGCATATGCCCTTAACTAAAAAAAAATCACATATATCACGTGTTACGTAGCATATGCCCTTAACTCAAAAACAAATCACATGTATCACGTGTTATGTAGCATATGCCCTTAACTAAAAAAAAATCACATATATCACGTGTTACGTAGCATATGCCCTTAACTCAAAAACAAATCACATGTATCACGTGTTATGTAGCATATGCCCTTAACTCAAACACAAATCACATATATCACGTGTTATGTAGCATATGCCCTTAACTCAAAAACAAATCACATATATCACGTGTTATGTAGCAAATACCCTTAACTCAAACACAAATCATATGTATTACGTGTTATGTAGCATATGCCCTTAACTCAAAAACAAATCACAAGTGCAATGTGTAAGGTATATTGCACATATAAGCTAGTAACGAAAATAATAGGTTTTATGTTATATGTTATTGTTATTATAACAAATCATTAAATCTATATACAAATCATAGGTACAATGTGTGAGGTACATGTAGCATATAACCTTAACTCTAACACAAATCACAGGTATAAAGTGTAAGGTAGCATATAACCTTCACTCTAACACGAATCACAGATATAATGTATAAGGTAGCATATAACCTTAACTCTAACACAAATCACAGGTATAAAGTGTAAGGTGGCATATAACCTTAACTATAACACAAATCACAGGTATAATGTGTAAGGTAGCATAAAACAACATCTAACATAAATCAGTAAGGTAGCATATAACCTTAACTCTAACACCAATCACAGGTATAATGTGTACAACCAATAGGTATAATGTATAAGGTAGCATATAACCTTAACTCTTACACAAATCACAGATATAATGTATAAGGTGTAAGGTAGCATATAACCTTAACTCTAACACAAATCACAGGTATAATGTGTAAGTTAGTATATAACCTTAACTCTTACACTAATCACAGATATAATGTATAAGGTAGCATATAACCTTAACTCTAACACAAATCACAGTTGTTATGTGTAAGGAAGCATTTCACCTTATGTTTCAGGTAGCCTAGTTATAACCTTGTCTTACACAAATTACGGGTTTCATGTGTTAGGTAGCACACATCAAACATCGACACGTGTCACAGTCATGAAGACACCGTCAACCAAAGACATACTAATTCTTTATCTGAATTTTATTGTTGACGTAGCTTTATGTTAGTGAAAAACTCGTGTTATGAAAAAGTTTATTTTGAAAATACAAATAAATAACACAAAATAATTCCGTATGACTTAATCATACGAAACTGTTAAATCTTACAAAATTACTGATACATTAATACTGTTTTATCTTATTTCATATTTAGATTTAAATGAATTTTCAATTTATGATTATATATAGCTTTTTCATGGAATATTTGTTTTTGTTTTTGTGTTTGTTTTTAATTCATTTTTAGGCTTAGATAAATTTTTACTTCATGTAAAGCTTAAAAGTTGATTTTCCTTCATAATTTCCTACTCATACATAATGGTTTTTACAGTTAACATTCGACGTAAAAGCTCGTCTTTATTTGAACTGTTATTTCATATTGATAGTGTAATGTTAATACCTCAAGTTAAACGTTTGCTCTGAACCGCCAGGGGTTCTGCAAGCAGTACCTAAAAAATGTACCTGTACTTTCTATTGTGTATTGACTAAGTAACCAGCTCTTCCTGGCGTCTCCCTCGATACTGTCTGATTTTCAGTCTTTAATAGAACGCTCGCTGACATACCCCAGGGGTTACAACCATTTTCGCTCTCAGCACTCCTGGAACATACCTTGGCAAACTTGATGGTTCCATGTGTGACACCTTGTGGACAAGACGAAAAGACTAATTTGATCTTTTGATATATATCAAACAAATCTCGAGGTCACATAATGGCGTGTTGTAATGGCTTTGAATTTAGGTGTCGCTCCTTTGTGATCTTTAAAAGGAGCGTATCAGCATGTGATCGGTTAGTGTTTTCACCAGGAACCAATCGAATTACTTCGCTTGTGGTTTTTATTTTGCCTTGACATGTGTCAGGAGTGAAGAAAGAGGAAGTGATCGTAACCCCCGGAGTTTGATAATGCCGAGTGCAGCTGTTCTCAGCATAACATGACTGTTTGTAGTATCTTGCTAGGGGACTTTCGATGATGCACTTCAATGTGGTAGCACTATAAAGTCGGCGTCATTTCTCCACTATCGAACGGAACTATAAATGAAAGCATTGCAAGTACATTTGCGTACAAAGGAAGATTGTCCTTTATAACCTTTTGATGTTAAACAATATAAAAGCAACGCTTAATGTGCGGGACCGATTCTTATTCCGCTACTTGTCGAGATATACAAGGATAAACAGTGTTTCTCGTATCACGTTGTTCCACCAGTAAATGCCCATTTATATTGATAACTTCACTTGTGGAGGTTTGATCGATTAGTATGCCACGCAAACCATTAATGTTTTGTTTAAAAAGAAAAGTAGTGGGCAGTGATGGTTATGCAAGCGCGGCGGTTAGTTATACATAACCCAACAAAGTATAATGAAATAAATCGCGTCGAAAAATTGACAAAAATTATTGAACAATGACTGTCTTAAATCAAGTATTCTTTATTTTCAGGTGTACAACTGCTAAGGAACACCACACTTATAATTCCATTGATAATCTCATTCAGTTTGTGTCACGCGGGCCGCTATTTTTATATTTCAGTAACGGAAGTTATTTTACTTATGTCATATACATAATATGTAGTAGATCTATACGTCAGATGTTTGGACAGACATTTGTTATCCAAAGAAATAAAATAATAATATATTAAAACGAGTGAACTTTATCGTATCCCTTAAACTGATTTCACATTTTTTAAATTCAAATCAATTTTCAGCATTTATTGACCATTGTCACTTTATATATTATCTAAATTTCGAGAGTTTAAAAACCCCGAATATCTACCTTCCACAATGTATATCTTGTGCTATGGTATATAGGAGAATGTTCTTGGTGATCCCTTTTTAAAATCGGCTAATCCTAAATAAACGGTACAATTTTCACGTCCGGCGCATAAATCCATACAGTTATGACATTTCGATATAATTTGTAGCTTCGGTTTTCATCAACATCATAATCAAACAGTAGTGTTTTATTATGTTTCAGAACTTTTGAATATAAAATGGAATTGAACAGAAATAATTTTTTATCAAGTCGATAATGTGCAAGTACAACACATGTATCAAGGTTTTTTTCTCTGTTGGAGATACAAATGTAGTAGTTTTCATTTCTGCTGTGTTAAAACGCTTTCATTAATTCTCGTCGATTCTACACCATTTTTTCCCTGTTATTCTTGCCATCCTAGAATACTAGTGCTCTAAATCAAGATTTATTTAACTAAGCCTAAGACGTTCCTAGTTCGATAGCATAGCGATATCAACTGTTTGTGTTTAAACAGGCTCGTCCGACATACTTGTGTCTATCGATCAAACACAAAATGTACGTCATCACCCCTATCACGCGACCATGGACTCTAGGAAGCTGGACATCCTATCACCTTTGAAGCTGGTTCGGACAAGCGGTGCTAATTCAATATTTATAATCTAATTAATGTGTGTGCAATCAAAGGACTTACACCTGTCTAGTTTCCACGCATCAGAAATCGCAATGCGCATGCGTTGATGTCATACACCAAACGACGGTGTCATATGCCAGTAATTACGATCACTTCAACGTTTGCTTATCTAGACAACTGATTCATCAACGCAGCTCTGTATGCGACGGTCTGACAGATCTGTGTGGGGTAGACGCTCCGTTGTCATGCAGGGACTGACGTGCATGAATCGTGCACACATTGAGTCGGTCACATCACTGTTGCTAGCCTAGCAAATTTTGTCAAATCGATGGCAACGCACCGAGACTACTGTCACCGCGTTTCTCGAATCTTCAGAGTATCCGACTTCTCCTCACCTAAGCAGTATGTATCTTAAGTAGCGGTGATATGGAGTCTCTACAGACGAATAAGAGATCCATTTTTGCCCCCAAATCATCTCTGATTCCTCGGCTATCGGAATCTCACAATCGAAGAAGCTCCAACAAAATCGTCATAAATGTTGGGGGTGTTCGATTTGAAACTTACAAAACGACATTAAAGAGTATTCCAGACACTCGTCTATCGTGGTTGACGGATCATTCCGGACATAATCCAGATTATGACCCTGTAACTGGAGAATATTTCTTCGACCGACATTCTGGAATGTTTCAAATGATCTTAAACTATTACCGGACAGGGAAACTGCATGTCTCTATGGATGTGTGTGGTCCCGCATTCGAGGAGGAATTGGCATTTTGGGGCCTAGATGAGACCCAAATAGAACCATGTTGTTGGCAAACGTACCGGGCCCATCGGGACGCCCAGGAAACATTGGCCGAGTTCGAGGGAACCGAACTCGACGTGGAAAGCGATAATGAAGAGGAATTCGAGATGAGACAAAAATTTGGCATTTCCGAGGATTTTAAACAGGTGGAACTTTCTCGCTGGAAAAAATGGCGACCAAAAGTTTGGCGTTTCCTTGACGATCCAAAAGCAAATAAAATTTCGAAGGTAAGCATAAAAAAATAACGTGGTGTCGTAATTTTAATATTTAAACACGAAGAGAAGACTCTTACTTATAAAAATGCATGCAATACATTCTCTTTCTCATAATAATATTTTCATTAAAATTATATCATCCTAAAGGAATATAATGAAATGAATTTATGCAATAAATGTTTGATTGTAGATGAATATAAAGATTAGTATTTTCTATTCAGTGTAAATCTCAAAAACAGTTTCGTTGTAGTTAGCTGTGTCCTTGAGTAAGAACGCGATT
Organism: Ylistrum balloti; assembly: GCF_031769215.1. Lineage (NCBI taxonomy): Eukaryota > Metazoa > Mollusca > Bivalvia > Pectinida > Pectinidae > Ylistrum > Ylistrum balloti. The sequence goes on from NW_026781897.1 coordinate 497,209, forward strand.
TTTCTAGAATAAGATTTACATTGCGAGAATATAAACGAAGCAGAAAATGCTTGCCCTTGCGGGACAGTTGGCTTCATTCTTACTTTTGTCAAAGGCCACATTATCATTTTTTTTTCAGTCATCATTTGTCAATCGTTTGATCAAGAACCAGTTTGAAATATCAAGTGGTTTACATATCAGTATTTCCGTGTTCATTTTTGCTTTGATTGTGATCAGCGTGATAATACGATAATATAGTTTTGAATTGTTGTACTCTCCTAATTTTGTTCATTTGAAGGAAAACAACAACAACAAAACGTCTTCAAAGCAGTAGGTGTGAATAAATTTAACAACTAATTTTCTGTATTATAGGCGAAAACTAGTGACTACTAATCAAATGTCAATATAATGATATTGTGTACGTAACATTTATCATTTCGATTTTTATCAATTTTTGTATCAAATGTGACCTAACATTTATCATTTAAGTTTTTGTCAAATTCTTTTATCAGATATTAGGACAATACACACCATAATATATCGATACCTTTAATAAAAGAACACGACCCAGAGGATGTTTCCTGGGAACATTTCGACCCCTCTGAAAATTACCACGAAAAGTAGGGAATTCGTTAACTGCGGTTGTCTTGGTATTAATTACAATGTAGAGTTTCTGTGAATGTCCATGGTTTCTACTTGTTACTATTCTCGAGGATCGAATGAAATTGCGAAAATAAAATATCGCTAAAAAATATTATAGGGACAAGCGGTTTCGTCGATTTCTTCGTGAGCGTTTTTCTTAAAGCTTTAAGTAATTCTATAAAATAATCGTTTAAAACATTGCAATATATGTAGCGAACAGCACGAAACTAAGACAACATAACGGCATAACGCCGTTTTGGTATATGTTACAATAAAAGTGATACTTGTTATACAGTTTATGTATTCAGTCAGGTATAAATGAAAAATATATCTGTCTGTCTGACAGATGTCTGTCTTTCTGTGTGTACGTCTGTACGAAAAAAATGTGTATGCAACTGCAAAACCGTTGGTCATTATAAACTTTTGTTTGAAACATCATTTCAGTGATGTTTTCGATGAAACGGTCCTAACTGACTTCGCGAAGTTATAGCATTTTATTCAATATCTCTTGTGAAATGTTTTATAAATAGAAATAAAAGGAAATAATTCATTGAAGTAAATAAATTTACATTTTTAGGATATAGTTTATAATGAATCATGGCAAACAGGGGACTTTTCCATGTTAACTACATAACCACATAGCGGAGTGATATGCGGGAGGGAAAAATTGTGATGAAGATGTAAACAACGATGCGGACCGACCACATCACCCCTGTCTGCTAGATCTACATCCACAAGTAGTCATATAGTCTGACATATCAACAAAGAAAATCTTTTAGAATTTCCTCTCATTTCCGAAAAAATACCATTACTGTCTTGAATAAGTTTGCCAGACAAAAAAATCATAATTTGTATCGTAGATATTGCATTTAATCAAGGGGTCCTATTGCAGTCATTCCCAAGAGATAATACGGAGCTTTAGCGTTGCGTTATCTGACATTTATATCAAAGGAATTCTACGGTTTGCTAGACTGGTGATTATTGGGGACATTTTATCAGCTAACAGATTCATACAACCATTATAAATATGCAATAGAGGGTATGTTTAGGCCATGAACCATGTTGCAGTATAAAGTTACCATGTTGTGGTATAAAGTTACCAGATGGTGGTATACAGTTACCAGGTGGTGGTATACAGTTACCAGGTGGCGGTATACAGGTACCAGGGAGCGGTATACAGTTATCAGGTGGTGATATACAGTTACCAGGTGATGGCATACAGTAACCAGGTGGTAGTATACAGTTACCAGGTGATGACCAGGTGGTGATATACAGTTACCAGGTAGTGATATACAGTAACCAGGTGATGGTATACAGTAACCAGGTGGTAGTATACAGTAACCAGGTGACGGTGTACAGGAACCTGGTGGCAGTATACAGTTACCAGGTTATGGTATACAGTTACCAGGTGGTAGTATACAGTTACCAGGTGGTGGTATACAGTTACCAGGTTATGGTATACAGTTACCAGGTGGTGGTATACAGTTACCAGGTTATGGTATACAGTTACCAGGTGGCGGTATACAGTTACCAGGTGGCAGTATACAGTTACCAGGTTATGGTATACAGTTATCAGGTGGCGGTATACAGTTACCAGGTGGTGGTATACAGTTACCAGGTGGCGGTATACAGTTACCATGTTATGGTATACAGTTACCAGGTGGCGGTATACAGTTACCAGGTGGTGGTATACAGTTACCAGGTGGCGGTATACAGTTACCAGGTGGTGGTATACAGTTACCAGGTGGCGATATACAGTTACCAAGTGGAGGTATACAGTTACCAGGTGGTGGTATACTTTAACCAGGTGGTGGTACACAGTTACCAGGTGGTGGTATGGAGTAACCAAATGGCATTTTACAGTTACCAATAGGTGGTAAACAGTTACCAGGTGGTAGTATACAGTTACCAGATTATGTTATACAGTTACCAGGTGGTGGTATACAGTTACCAGGTGGTAGTATACAGTTACCAGTTGGTAGTATACAGTAACCAGGTGGTAGTATACAGTTACCAGATTATATTATACAGTTACCAGGTGGTGGTATACAGTTACCAGGTGGCGGTATACAGTTACCATATTATGGTATACAGTTTCAAGGTGGCGGTATACAGTTACCAGGTGGTGTATACAGTTACCAGGTTACCAGGTGGGTATATGGTATACAGTTACCAAGTGGTGGTATACAGTTACCAGGTTGCGATATACAGTTACCAGGTGGTGGTATACAGTTACCAGGTGGTGGTATACAGTTACCAGGTGGTGGTATACAGTTACCAGGTGGTGGTATACAGTTACCAGGTGGTGGTATACAGTTACCAGGTTATGGTATACAGTTACCAGGTGGTGGTATACAGTTACCAGGTTATGGTATACAGTTACCAGGTGGTGGTATACAGTTACCAGGTTATGGTATACAGTTACCAGGTGGTGGTATACAGTTACCAGGTGGTGGTATACAGTTACCAGGTTATGGTATACAGTTACCAGGTGGTGGTATACAGTTACCAGGTGGTACAGTTACCAGGTATGGTATACAGTTACCAGGTGGTGGTACAGTTACCAGTTATACAGTTACCAGGTACCAGGTGGTATACAGTTACCAGGGTGGTATACAGTTACCAGTTACCAGTTGGTAGTATACAGTTACCAGGTGGTAGTATACAGTTACCAGGTGGTGGTATACAGTTACCAGGTGGTGGTATACAGTTACCAGGTGGCGGAATACAGTTACCAGGTGGTGGTATACAGTTACCAGGTGGTGGTATACAGTTACCAGGTGGTGGTATACAGTTACCAGGTTATGGTATACAGTTACCAGGTGGCGGTATACAGTTACCAGGTGGCAGTATACAGTTACCAGGTTATGGTATACAGTTACCAGGTGGTGGTATACAGTTATCAGGTTATGGTTTACAGTTACCAGGTGGTGGTATACAGTTACCAGGTGGCGGTATACAGTTACCAGGTTATGGTATACAGTTACCAGGTGGTGGTATACAGTTACCAGGTGGTGGTATACAGTTACCAGGTGGTGGTATACAGTTACCAGGTTATGGTATACAGTTACCAGGTGGCGGTATACAGTTACCAGGTGGTGGTATACAGTTACCAGGTGGTGACCAGGTGGTGGTATACAGTTACCAGGTTATGGTATACAGTAACCAGGTGGCGGTATACCGTTACCAGGTGGCAGTATACAGTTAACAAATTATGGTATACAGTTACCAGGTGGTAGTATACAGTTACCAGGTGGCGGTATACAGTTACCAGGTGGTGATATACAGTTACCAGGTGGTGGTATACAGTTACCAGGTGGTGGTATACAGTTATCAGGTGGCGGTATATAGTTACGAGGTGTTGATAAACAGTTACCAGGTGGTGGTATACAGTTACCAGGTTGTGGTAAACAGTTACCAGGTGGTGGTAGACAGCTACAAGGTGGCGGTATACAGTTACCATATTATGGTATACAGTTTCATGGTGGCGGTATACAATTACCAGGTGGTGGTATACAGTTACCATATACCAGTTACCAAGTGGGTATACAGTTACCAGGTGGTAGTATACAGTTACCAGGTGGTAGTATACAGTTACCAGGTGGTGGTATACAGTTACCAGGTTATGGTATACAGTTACCAGGTGGCGGCATACAGTTACCAGGTGACAGTATACAGTTACCAGGTTATGGTATACATTTACCAGGTGGTGGTATACAGTTACCAGGTGGTATAATACTTTAACCAGGTGGTGGTATACAGTTACCAGGTGGTGGTATACAGTTACCAGGTGGTGGTATACAGTTACCAGGTGGTGGTATAGTTATCAGGTTGGTGGTATACAGTTACCAGGTTATGGTATACAGTTACCAGGTTATGGTATACAGTTACCAGGTGGTGGTATACAGTTACCAGGTGGCAGTATACAGTTACAAGGTTATGGTATACAGTTACCAGGTGATAGTATACAGTTACTAGATGGCGGAATACAGTTACCAGGTGGTGGTATACAGTAACCAGATTATGGTATACAGTACCCAGGTGGTGGTATACAGTTACCAGGTGGTGGTATACAGTTACCAGGTTATGGTATACAGTTACCAGGTGGCGGTATACAGTTACCAGGTGGCAGTATACAGTTAACAGATTATGGTATACAGCTACCAGGTGGTAGTATACAGTTACCAGGTGGCGGAATACAGTTACCAGGTGGTGGTATACAGTTACCAGGTTATGGTATACAGTTACCAGGTTATGGTTTACAGTTACCAGGTAGTGGTATACAGTTACCAGGTGGCGGTATACAGTTACCAGGTGGTGGTATACAGTTACCAGGTGGAGGTATACAGTTACCAGGTGGTGGTATACAGTTACCAGGTGGTGGTATACAGTTACCAGGTGGTGGTATACAGTTACCAGGTTGCGGTATACAGTTACCAGGTGGTGGTATACAGTTACCAGGTGGTAGTATACAGTTACCAGGTGGCGGTATACAGTTACCAGGTGGTGGTATACAGTTACCAGGTGGTGGTATACAGTTACCAGGTTATGGTATACAGTTACCAGGTGGTGGTATACAGTTACCAGGTGGTGGTATACAGTTACCAGGTGGTGGTATACAGTTACCAGGTGGTGGTATACAGTTACCAGGTGGTGGTATACAGTTACCAGGTTAAGGTATACATTTACCAGGTGACGGTATACAGTTACCAGATGTCGGTATACAGTTACCAGGTGGCGGTATACAGTTACCAGGTGGCGGTATACAGTTACCAGGTGGTGGTATACAGTTACCAGGTTATGGTATACAGTTACCAGGTGGTGGTATACAGTTACCAGGTGGCGGTATACAGTTTCAAGGTGGCGGTATACAGTAACCAGGTGGCGGTATAGTTATCAGGTGGTGGTATACAGTTACCAGGTGGCGGTATACAGTTACCAGGTGGCGGTATACAGTTACCAGGTTATGGTATACAGTTACCAGGTGGAAGTATAGTTATCAGGTGGTGGTATACAGTTACCAGGAGGCGATATACAGTTACCAAGTGGAGATATACAGTTACCAGGTGGTGGGTTGTAAACTGTTAGCAGTTGGTGGTATACAGTTACCAGGTTGTGGTAAACAGTTACCATGTTATGGTATACAGTTACCAAGTGGTGGTATACAGTTACCAGGTTATGGTATACAGTTACCAGGTGGCGGTACACAGTTACCAGGTTGCGGTATACAGTTACCAGGTGGCTGTATAGTTATCAGGTGGTGGTATACAGTTACCAGGTGGTGGTATACAGTTACCAGGTGGTGGTATACAGTTACCAGGTTATGGTATACAGTTACCAGGTGGTGGTATACAGTTACCAGGTGGCGGTATACAGTTACCAGGTGGCGGTATACAGTTACCAGGTGGTGGTATACAGTTACCAGGTGGTGGTATACAGTTACCAGGTGGTGGTATACAGTTACCAGGTGGTAGTATACAGTTACCAGGTGGTAGTATACAGTTACCATGTTATGGTATACAGTTACCAGGTGGTGGTATACAGTTACCAGGGCGGTATACAGTTACCAGGTGGTGGTATACAGTTACCAGGTGGTGGTATACTTTAACCAGGTGGCAGTATACAGTTACCAGGTGGCGTATACAGTTACCAGGTGGCGGTTTATAGCTTATTATACGACAATTTGAACAGTGTAGGGTATATTGATACGGGTTCAGCTGTGTTTTCCACCTATGGTGATTACATGACATAGTTGATTCTATATCCGAGGTCGTTTTCCCATCATCACGATTTTCGTGCAAGAATTCGTCATCTGACAGACAAACGCAGGATTTCAAAAAGACGAATGTTGTTCAAAATTAGGTTGAAGTTCTATAGTTGTCATAGTGATGTCAGTGGTTCTGTTGTTGTATACCTGATTCTCGTTTGACAATGTGACATTACTTACTGGAATTTACCAAGGATTACATAGCGAGTGTCGTCGACGGAACATAAGACGCTTACTCTTCAGGAACACCTGGTCTTATTCTCCATGTACGTTTTCTTGAATCTTCGTTCAAATATTTCTTTTGCGCATAGTTTGCCCTAGTTTCATTGGAGTTTGAATTATGATAATGTTGATATGTTTATTTTTTGTTTACGTTTTCAATCAGCCGTGCCTTTTATTTGTATTGCTTGCCGCAACGTGAATTTTAATCTGTTCAAAACGATCTATATTTAAACTGAAATAAGAGAGATATTTTCGGTGGAGTGATCTTTTAGATAAAACTACTATTTGACGGCATACCGCCATCGTCTTTACGAAGGATCTGATTTCGTCATGCACTGTTTTGACTTATTGTTGATATGAAATCATGTTTTCTGGATGACAGAATGACGTCGGTTTTGTTTTCTATCACGACAATTATACTCTAACAACAAAATGTGATCAACATAAAAGACAAGTAAACTGAAGTAGCTGTTGCTTTGAAATATAGTTTCAGATTTTCTTTCTAGTAAATATTTCATATAGTCAAGTATGCATGTACTGGTAGTTTTTTTTATAGATAACGAATGCTTCATACATGTAAAGCTGTGGCTAACATTTCTCTTATAAACTGCAATTTTGTTGGGATATAAATCCGAATGACGTCTTGGTATTTTTATCGGTCTTGTGGACCAAATTGTCCGGATCTTACAGCATCCGCACTGAAACAATTCCGGTGTGTTATTAGTAGTCGTATTGATAAAAAAAAATCATAGATAGTGGGTCCAATGGAGAGAATGTTTCTTTTCTTATTCTTGTTGAATAAAATCAAACGAATTGAAGCTTTCATGCTCACTCTGGATGAAATTATAATTTTTATTTCATTTTGCTAACGTATCTTATCGAAAATCTTATCAGGACTTTTGAGATAATGTAAACATTTGGCAAGATTTCAGCTTTCTTATTAATTTACTTTAGTGGTAGAAAACTGAGAGATATATATCACAACATACCGAACAGATCTGTCAGACATGTTCCGCGTATTCTCAATTAATGTTTTATCGATCGAAATTTCAATTATTTTCACCTTTAAGGAGACTTAATATGGTATGTGATTGTGCTGCTAAGCCGAATATGTACGCTACCCGCACAAATTAAAATGGAACACTGACATTCAATGTTTGAATTATAATGCAGTGTTGAAGAAAAACCATGTTTTATCACAATACGTGCCGCAGTAAACCTTTTTTCACTACATGTTATTCACAATCCATGTCGTTAAATGCTGTTCATTGCAATTCCATGTTACACGCATTTAGTCTGTATTCCGTTGGTTTTACAGTTGACATGCTTTGCTCTTTGTGACTCTGTATGTAATTGTAATCCGTTTTAATAATCAACATTTCACTTCTGGATCGCAGGTTCGAGGTCCACATTTTTTTTAATGAGATGGTGCAGGTCGATGGATTTTCTCCGTGAACTTCGGACACAAGAATAAACCAACGAAATACTTTATAAGATTAGAATGATCATGTCGTATGACATATGAAAATGATCACCATTTGTGAAGTCATGCTTTAATGACGTCATTTGATTTTTGCGAGAGTGAATAACATAATGACCTACACGGAATTCGTCATACGAGAATGGTTACAAGGGTTTACCAGTTTTCATATTAATAGAAATAATGTGAGAAATGATATCTGAGACTCGTGTTAGTTTATCTAATAGCTCATTGAATTCTTACAATGTAGATAATGCATATGTCATTTACCTAAATCCTAAAGGCATATTTAAGTACTTCAAAGGTCAAATCTATTTTTTATATCCCATTGGCAGTCTTTTATTGAATGTCGCGTGCATTTAGTATTAATAAGCGATAGAGTTCGTGTTTTTTTAAGTATAGGAAACGATAAATTAATTTCATATTGACAAAGACTGGGTAAAGTTTGCAATTAAGAAAGAGCCGGAAGACAGTAGAATATATTACTCTTTTATATCATTGCTTGAACTTTTAGATAACAAACAAATAATGAAACGGTGCCTTTTCTACGTTGTCCCTGATAACATTAGGAAGATAACGTAATTATCATGGCGCGGTTTGTGGTGGCAACAGTGTCGTTTATGTGATCTAGAGAACGTTCGACGGGAAACTGCGACAAATATAGACAGGACAAGTAAATGTTCCACTAGGCTGGTCGACAATACGTAAAATATCGTTATCTCTTCGCCTGTTACTGCAATGGACTGTCTGTAATCAAATTCCTGCTCCATCAGCCAGCGTTCTCGTCAAATCGTCGCTTATCATTTCCCTGAAATATCTTCCCTATTGAACACATTCTGTGACTATTAAATGTTTTATTAACTATTGCTATCACTCTGGTGGATTCGTGTGAGCGACAACATCAGATATTGAATTTATGACATGATTGGTTAAATGTCCATTTTGTCGATAAATATGTCTGTTCGTTTCCCCCCGACTCTGTCGTTATATATAAATGGTCAAACTGTAGACGTTTAGGAAATTATTTAACAACGGAATGTCATTTTCACGCAGTCAAATATCTAAAACACGGTCTTTTATTTGTCTGTAACCGATACCAAAGGACGTTACTACTGCTAAACGATATCACAAAGTTCTAAATATATCTTTTATACCAGACAAACTGCAAACAATAAATAAATATATAAAATAAACAAATAAATAAATGAAATAGACAAATAAATAAATAAAATTTAAATAAAATTAAATTTGGTTTTCTATCAATCTTTCTCAGTTTAATCATTGAGTACCTTTCGATATAGTAAGATATAGCATAACCAGATATTACCCGAAAGAGTCCGTGTTCTATATACAGTATATTTGAACTTGTTTTTTGAAATTTTGAAATTCAAATTTTGATTTATATTTGGTGTCTTTAATGAAATCGATTAGAATGGACATTGCATCTCTTGTTGAGGTTCACTTAGATATTATAAGTATATTTGATAAGATTTTATTTTCATGGTTTATTTTTCATCAGATTTGAATTCTATTTTATCTGTAGAAGTAAACAACAACACGTGTATCCGTGTAAACAAATAAGTAATGATGAGGTTTGTATAAATTTCTAACGAATATTCTTCCTTTTATGTTTCAGACCTACGCTGTCGTGTCTGTGATATTTATTCTGACGTCAATCGCAGTCTTCTGTTTAGAGACTAATGCGCACTTCCGGTACAATCCACATCCGAACATGTCAATGAACAACTTGCCTATTCTGGAACAGCAAAAACACACTAAGCCGCTTCTCTTTATGGACGTGTTTGAGTATATCTGTATCATCTTTTTCACGTTTGAGCTACTTGCACGGATACTTTTCTGCCCACGCCTCTGTGACTATGTAAAAGAGCCTTTTAACTGGATAGACGTGTGTTCCGTTGTACCATTTTATCTCACCAAGATTATGTTAGCGTGTGACGCAAATGTAGAACTCACCGATGCCTATTATTTCCTTAATGCACTTCGATTGATAAGAATTTTTCGGATTTTGAAATTAACGCGTCATTTCAGTGGATTGAAAATCTTAGGACATACTATACGAGCAAGTGCCAAAGAGCTTTTTCTTCTTTTTCTTGTACTGATAATTGGAGTACTGATTTTCGCCTGTCTAATTTTCTATGCAGAGCAAATTGACGAAGGAAAGATAAACAATTTTCCCGATATCCCCATGGGCTTTTGGTGGGCAGTTGTTACCATGACAACGTTAGGATATGGTGATATGACTCCGAGGACAGGCTTCGGATACGTTGTCGGTACGATCTGCGCTGTTTGTGGACTTCTTATGTTGTCACTTCCGGTTCCTATCATAGTCAGCAATTTCACACTTTATTATTCCCATGCACAAGCTAAAATGAAACTACCGAAAAAGAACAGAAATCGACTGGTTGGTGCTGCAAACGCATTGAAGGAAAATCAGCCAACACCGTCACCTTCGCCTTTACCGGAAACGGATGTTTCGCCATTAAAATCAGAATTTGGAAGTAAAGGCAGTTTGAAGTCACTGGATCGTAAGTCCAGTAATGATAGTGCGTTTGGTAGCTGTGACAGCAACAGTGAGTTCATCATTGTATTATCAACATACTTAGGATATCGCTCAGGTCCTAGCTTAATGTAAAAAAAAATACTTAGCAAATATCGGGATTTTTATGGGGAACATTTGGTAGTTTTAAAGAACCACAGGTAATACCAGAATCGCATTAAAATCGTAAACAACATCATGTTAATTTTTTCCATCTTTTTTGGAAAGCTATTTGTAAATTCGCATTGAGAATGAGGAAATCTGATTCCCGAATATATAAGCTGTTAAAACCAATGCTTTGAGCGTGCGAATATCACAATCCTGTTGTGTCGAATCATTCAATTAGATTTCAATCTTAAGATATCTTGTAGTTTTGCCGTAATTTCCATAAGTGGTGAGAAATGTAAAAATACCGAGTAGTTATTCATCTGGAATTCCTCGTGACATTTTATATATTTACATTGCTTTGGTTAATTACCACACATTTGGTCTATAGCTAATCAAGTGTATATATACATATATATATAAGCGGGAGGGCGAAGTGCGATCTGTCCCCCTAGATATATGTATATGTATGTTTTAATCTTCAAGGTGCAATTACACAATAATCCCATTTAAGTTGACAAATAAATCAAATCGTAATTTTAAACATGTCAAGTTTAACACTAGGTAAAGGCACATGATAAAATTAACATCCTTGCTTTTGGTTAAGCTATTTCAATCTGAATTACACCAAGTTGATCGATTCTATCAGTTTACGGTGCGAAGTGCTTTCCTTTCATTCCCGAAGATACGAAACATAAACCACTGCAATATACTCCCCATGGGTTATTTTAATGGATTTAATGACGATCCGTTTATTAATATAATAGACTTTTTCTGATTTTAATTCAGAATAAAGTGTAATTTAAAATGAAATACGACTTCAGTAAGGACACAAATTGCATTTCCAAATTGTTCTGAAATCTTACATTCTGTTATCACACAAAGCAGTTTTACCGACACATTTCCCTAACACGTCTCTCCTTTTCGTCACAGCTCTAAGCGATCTTCATTATCATGGCTTCATTTCATCGCCTTTCTTTAGGTTTTAGATAATGGAAAACTCGTCGTTTACTTTAGTAACAGAGAAACAGGTCACGTGGTGGGGAGGGGGCGTTGAAATTCAGAAATACCATTGACCATTTTTGACCAAGAACTCACGTATGTATGACTGAACAAGCAAGCGCAAGATATTAACGTAACCGAATTAAGTGTATCGTTGTCGACTAGGAGAAATATCCTTTGACAAACCTGTCGTCTTTCCACGTTTCAGGACAGCATGTTTTCTAGTCTCGGTTGCTTTTATCTAATACCTTCGACAAGTATTCCGAATGCGCTCGACGTGTTTCTGACATTTATTTATTTTTTGTCAAAATTGATAACATGTCTGTTTGGCGTTTGAACACAAACATTCGGCACGGTTAATATATATGAAGTGTTATTTTTCTAGAAATCACGCAATGTCTGAAAAAATGCACTCAGTTTTGCAACTTTTACACAAAGCTTCATTGATTTTTTTGTAGTCAAACTAAATAAAATTTTCACGATTTGACAATTTTGTGCAAAATTAATAATGTTTATGAAAAAAAAATTGTTTGTACGTTGATTTTTCTGGCTTAATTAACAATTTTAATTAAAAGAATATAACATGTGTATCTTTGTTTAATCAATAGAAAGATAAGATTCAGCCTTGCCTATATTAGTTAATTCCAATTCCATGCATAATTGCCCTAGAATTGTATTTTTTTTTTTTTTTTGTTCATTAAATAGTAATATTGAATTAAAGTAAGTATAGTATATGTTATCCTCGGAAAACAAAATTCACTTTCAAATATTTACTCACTTTGGCATGTTTTATTTAAAGACATCAGCATCTATGTTATAAATGTCAGATTTAATACTTTAGTATGAAGGTTAGATGCTTACATAATAACACTTTATCCTTATTGTAAAATATTGTGATTCCTCTCGATATTTTCAAATTTCTTGAAAGATTTCCAAGGATTAGAGGATTTTGAACTCGACCTTGCTATGGGATTGGTAGTGAGAGAACATTTATTTATACATGGTATCATGTGTATTAGAACTACTAATATAGGGATGACTGTAAATAACTCAATTATAACAAAATTGAGTTATGAATCAAACCAAAAAGCTTACCTTTTGGATTGAATTAACAATTATTTTCCTGACGTAATGAAGTATTGGTTTTTGAGATTTCTCAGTTCGAAGTGAAATAAATGCATTTTTAATTGAAAGCAAGCTTAAAATATGTGTTTCATGTCACAGTGCACGATATTCTTGATTGGGGAAAAATGGGTCAGACTCCAATAAATTTGATGACAGAATTCAATTTTCTCCTCCACATTACGTAATCCACTGCAATATTTTATTATAACTTTTCTAATCAGCTTGTCCGAAATTCCAAAATGGCAAATTAAAGGCTAATTACTTCAGTTGGTTACCTTCCGTTCAACGAAACGTCACTTTGGTACAGACTTTGATAAAGTGAAATGCTTAAAGGATAACGGAACCCTCGTGCGTTCCTAACTAACCACAAAAATGCTCACATCACGATGGCATAATTGTAGTAGTGTATGGCGTAGTATATTTGTAAGCTGTTAACGTTTTTCTGTCCTTTTAGGGCATGCAATATATCGAAAAGACTCAACTTTGTTTCCCTGCTTATAATTCATTATGGTATGTCCGCTATTTCATTTCCATGAGTATGATGTTATCGAGACAGAAATTGATCCCGGAATACTGAAGCCGTCTCGTTAGCCAAGTGATTAATATCTTTGATAGAGTTTATTCTCGGTCTAGACACCTCAGTCGACAAGGGACTACATTTGATCAAAGCTAACCCAATTGTGTCCATGGTGTATTGAGTCTGTTTACTGCGTTTTGATTAAGATTTAGGTGTAGTGTTAGATTCATGAGCATAACAGAATGGACTTATCTTCAAAATCCATCAAAATAAATTACATTTTGCCTATCGTGTAATTAAGCAAATTTGGAAACTGATATCATATTTAACCCTTGTATATCAACAAAGGCATATTTTGTACACTCTCTATATCTTGATCTGTCGTAATTATATAAAAGTGTTCTTAAAGCCAACAGGGTATATCCCCCCCCCCCCCCCCCCCCCCCCCCCCCCCCCGCCATTTTTTTATAAGTCATATGGAACATCATCATCATCATCATCTGATGCAAAAATAAAGCAAAAATTCCAATTTTCCCCACTGCTTCTACACATTTTCAAATCTCTTTTAGAAGTATTACCTTCGCTAATTGCTAAATTATGATGGACTTTGTAAGTTATTCTATTGTGTTAATTATTGCGTTGATATTCAATGTACTGTTTAATAATAAAGAGTTTTTAATAAGCAACGTTGATTAATTGGTTTAGATAAAAAAAAATATGGTTCTTTATCAAAACTAACAGAATAGGCAAGGCTTTCAGTATAGTTTCAAAACTAAGATTTTAAACACTAGACATTCCAATAGAATATGCATCATAATTCCAGTCACAGAATTACGAACAATATTCAGAAGTGATATAATTAATCATGCCATAAATGAAAGGAATTTTGTATTTTAAATTATATTAGGTTTGATACTTCATCCCAGTTCATTCTGTCATAGAAGTACTTTGTTCTTGTTCTTTTTAATTGACAATGCATGAAAGGTGTTTGGTAGTTCTAGGGTTTCCAAAGAATAAGTAAACTGGAGTAGGAAGCAGTTTCTTTGTTACAGAAAGAACACTATAAAATTGGAGACGATCAGTTTGTATTTTATATGCTTTGGTAAATTAATGGAATATATAGTTTGTATCAGAAAGGTAATCTTTTATCAGGTAAAGAATAAATTTTACATTCTTTGTAAACATCAAAGCAGAACCGATTTTTATATTTGCTTTGTCAAATCTGCATGTAACCAGTTCTACACGAAGGGGACACTGATGTATTTTGAATAAACTGTTCTCACCCAACCCCATTTGAGACAATCTATAAAAGCCTTAATATTTACCATTTGAGTTTAACACTGTGGTACTAGGTAATTACACTAAGGTTAAAGTATAACTTGTAAAAAGGACATAAAAACTCGATCCCGAGAATTGAGACAATTTTCTCCACTCACTGTATAATTAATTTTGGGTGAAAATTTCTCTGGACTTTGGATATATTTACTTTTAGCCCTGATATATTTCAAAAGCCACTTACTCCTCCGGAACACCTGGTCTTATTCTCTTCATACTTTTTTCTTTGTGTGAATATTTCTTTTGTTCATATAACGCGTTAGTTTTGGGTATGGATAATGATTCTGTTGACCTTTTTCATAAGAGTTAGGTTTTTTAAATCAATTAATCAATTATCGAACATAACTTTCTGTATCATCAATGGTATCATTAGCAAAATTCGACAGATAGAAAGGAGAGTTATAAATCACGATTTTTGTGCAAGAAGTCGTCAACTTACGGACACACCTGAAACAAGCGTTCAAAAGATGCAGATTGATTAAAAACATGGGAAAGTCTTACGATCGTCATAGTGATCTCATTGAGAAATGTATTATTTCTTTTTGCGATATGAAACTAAACTGGGCGTGCCTTTTGGTTCCGTTGCAATATACCTTGTTTTCATTACTTAACTTCGATGTACCTAGATGTACATGGCGGATGTGGTCGATGGAGTAGAAGACGCCTACTTTTCCACTATACCCGGCCTTAATCTGTTTGTTCTTTCTCCATATTAATCTTTCTTTTGTTTATATTACGCCTCAGTTTTAATAAAAAAAAATGAGTTTGGATTACGATTATGATGTTTTACTGTTATGTCTAAATATAATCATAATTTAGGTACATAAAATAGATATGTACGGTGTTATCAAGTCACCTTGTCGGAAACCTTGATTACAGCAAAACCAAACCTACCAATTTGTAAGCATTGTTTTTTCAATAGATAAACAGAATACCAAATATCATGTTTCTTGGACGTCAAGTCAATCATTAAATACATACATGGAAAAAGTTTCTTTTGGAAATTGCATAACATCATCAAGACGTTTAGTTTTTCCCTCCTCAAACGACTCTTTATAAACGCAGTCTGATTATTATTACCTATTCAAAAAGTGCCATTTTGAAAAGACCATTTAACAGCAATTTGTGCCTCCAGTTTTGATGATATTTCTGTAATTTTCCCCCTTGGAATGCTTGAATCAATGCCTTGTCGTTGTGAAATTGATAAAAACAATGAAACTAAATTAACAGAAGGGCCAAACAAATTCTACATATTTACAAAAAAATCTAATAAAAGGCTGCTTTCAAACAATCTAACCAGGACTTTTGATATCTTTTGTGTCTGTGTATGTGTTTTTTTTTTTTTTTTTTTTTAATTTTCCAGATTCTGCTAAATAGATTGGACCCTCGATTATATGTGAATTATGCTTATAAGTATTGAAGTTCAAATATTCCAAAAGCCCGTGTGCATTTGCATCGTAAAATGTACAAACTTCTTGCAAGATATCTTTCTAGTTTGTAATACTTTTCCAATTATCTAATTGTACTTTAGGTAGTATTTTAAGTAAACTCGATGTTTTTGACGCTGAAAAAAGGTAGGCTTTTCCCCTTTTTGAATCCACTCAGCTCGAGATGTAAATATGCTACTTTTCATTTTAATTTCCGTTATTGACTTTAGTTATATTTTGTTCGTCTTGTCCTTCAAGTGTTTGAATTATCTTAAGATTGTTTGTTTTTTTCCCTTTAAGATGACATGTTGTTAACTGAAAGGTTGTTGGTTTTTCTTTCATTAATATATTTGTTGCCCTTCTTACCGTATCTATACCATACACCTTTACCGGCTGTGGATTCATAAAGCCTTAACTATATTGATGGAAACGAATGGTCAGATCGATAATCAGATACTATATTTGCTTTGTTGGAACTGGAAATTAAATTTATAGATAGCAAAATATAAGCGAGCTTGACATAAAGGATTTCTTTCCTGCCTAGTCATGATGTTTCTTTTTACATATTTGTGTTGCTCTCGGAAAATATCGGAAAATTTATATCAAAGCACCTTTACCAGCTGTGGATTTATATCAATTGATTGTTGTCATTAATGATTTCGTATACTTTATCTCTCTTTGGGAGCATCAATGTTTTTGCAATTTAATTTGGGATTCAATACCAAACTGAGACCTCAAAAGACGACAGTGTATTTTTTTACAGTATCTGTTGTCATAAAATTCAAGACCCAATGGTAGATTCCTCTGGATTTATTCACACCTTATAACCTTTCATTGGTTCGCACCTTATGACCTTTCTTTTGTTCGCACCAGTTGACCTTTCATTGGTTTGCACCTCCTGACCTTTCATTAGCGGTAAATATCTGTCGTGTTGATTTTTGACCCTCGTCTACAGCTATCCTTTGTTAAGTATCATTTATCCTATTTTCACGGATCTAAGACTGGCTTTTTTATCCGCAGCGTCTCCAGAAAGAGAAGAAGTGAGAAAGATCAGCGTGATATACACTGATGAAATTGTTAATTCTCCTCAATTAATTACAAAGCGGAACCGATTTCTTGGAAACCAGTCACCACCGGAAGCGGAAAGGCTACCTCGGATTCCCGAAAGATCCCAGTCTCCTGCGGAAGTGGATGTGACCATGCGCACCAGACGTAACAGTAGAGTCGGCATAGGTAATTATAGATATGGATTATCTTCGGGAAATCTATCAATCAAAGCAGTTTGATGGCAATACTGGTGTTTAATGAATTCAAATGACTGCTTATTAAATCCTTGTGATATTCCTGATGTGTTTTGCTTTACATTAACGGAAGTAAATATATTTGCTAATATCATGATATATATACTGATGCACATTATAGATATATATGCTATTTAAGGGACATTCAGGGTGTCACATCAGGATTATTAAATGTCTATACATATTCGGATAAGTTTGTTGATATTTGAACATTAAGTAAATAAGACGAAATTTTTACAAGGTAGTCCATGTAACGAGTATGTATTTCTTGAATGAAATGAACAGTTCTTCGAAGTGGTACGTGCTGTATGTTTAGTGATGAGAAAGTCTCTCATATGTTTGTGGTTATGTCCAAAGCTCTGAATAGCTTCAATACTTGTTAGTACCAATTTTGTTTCCATTTACATTCACACTACACAACCCCTCTATAGTGATCATATCCTTTAATTTCTTCTCAGCTATGATGTTCACACAGAAAATGGTTCTGTTTTTGTGCAAGTTTAGCTGGCAGGTGAAGATGGCAAAATTGCACGCGATGGTGCAAGATCTATATATCGGTTAAGAGATCCGATATCATTCACCTTGACCTCAAGCAAATACACCTGCAGACAATACAGCTAACACCGTAATGTATTTGAAACATGAACTGCATGATAGCAGGAAAGAACATTGCATTGATGATTCGATATGTAAACAATACGCTGGTAAATGGTATTCACCTGTAGTTGATAAAGCAGCGCTGGTGATTATAGATAGCAAATGAAACTAATGTTGTAAATTCAATTTCACTTAGATTTTTCAGTGATATTCTCAGATGTTTTAAAAGACAAATAGGACAAATAACACTAAAATGCAAAAGCTATTTTTAGTTTGAGTATGGGAAGTGAAGATTTTGAGCATTTTGTGAGTGAAGACGAATTATGTTTACACCTAACCCGTCCCGAAAATAGATACATACTAGATAAAGATGGGACGCAGACAAGAGCCTTGAGATGAGTTTATGAGTGTTCAGACAAATGGGTCTTTGATTTAATGACGTTGTGTTCTCTTGTCATTTACACATTTGTTTCCCGTTTTACTGTTCACGATTTCTCTGTACATAGGGTATGGCGGATAGCACGTGTTATGCCCTACTTACAATAGGGTATCATCAACATTTTATATAGGTTGACCATATCGCAGGCTAATACAACATCAAATTTAACCCACATGTCATGGGATATTGATGCAGTGGGATGAATAAGTTTCATAACTTGCAACTCATTTTTAGTATGAGAGTAAATAATCTAACAAATATGGGTTTGTTCTGTTGGCAAAAGCCACGTACTGACCAGCGAAACTAAACCACATACTGATCAGCTAAACTAAGCCACGTGCTGACCAGCTTAACAAAGCCACTTGCTGACCAGGTAAACTAAGCCACGTGCTGACCAGCTAAAATAAGCCACGTGCTGACCAGGTAAACTAAGCCACGTGCTGACCAGCTAAACTAATCCACGTGCTGACCAGCTAAAATAAGCCACGTGCTGACCAGTTAAACTAAGCTACGTGCTGACCAGCTTAACAAAGCCACTTGCTGACCAGGTAAACTAAGCCACGTGCTGACCAGCTAAAATAAGCCACGTGCTGACCAGGTAAACTAAGCCACGTGCTGACCAGCTAAACTAATCCACGTGCTGACCAGCTAAAATAAGCCACGTGCTGACCAGTTAAACTAAGCTACGTGCTGACCAGCTAAACTAAGCTACGTGCTGACCAGGTAAACTAAGCCACGTGCTGACCAGCTAAAATAAGCCACGTGCTGACCAGTTAAACTAAGCTACGTGCTGACCAGGTAAACTAAGCCACGTGCTGACCAGGTAAACTAAGCCACGTGCTGACCAGCTAAACTAAGCCACTTGCTGATCACCTAAACTAAGCTACGTGCTGACCAGCTAAACTAAGCCACGTGCTGACCAGCTAAACTAAGCCACGTGCTGACCAGGTAAACTAAGCCACGTGCTGAACAGCTAAACATAGCCACTTGCTGATCACCACAACTAAGCTACGTGCTGACCAGCTAAAATAAGCCACGTGCTGACCAGGTAAACTAAGCTACGTGCTGACCAGGTTAACTAAGCTACGTGCTAACCAGCTAAAATAAGCCAAATGCTGATCACCTAAACTAAGCCACGTGCTGACCAGGTAAACTAAGCCACGTGCTGTTCAGCTAAACTAAGCCACTTGCTGATCACCTAAACTAAGCTACGTGCTGACCAGCTAAACTAAGCCACGTGCTGATCACCTAAACTAAGCTACGTGCTGACCAGCTAAACTAAGCTACGTGCTGACCAGATAAACTAAGCCACGTGCTGATCACCTAAACTAAGCTACGTGCTCACCGGCGAAACTAAGCTACGTGCTGATAACCTTAACTAAGCCACGTGCTGACCAGCTAAACTAAGCCACGTGCTGACCAGCTAAACTAAGCTACGTGCTCACCAGCGAAACTAAGCTACGTGCTGATCACCTAAACTAAGCTACGTGCTGATCACCTAAACTAAGCTACGTGCTGACCAGCTAAACTAAGCCACGTGCTGACCAGCTAAACTAAGCCACGTGCTGATCACCTAAACTTAGCCACGTGCTGACCAGTTAAACTAAGCCACGTGCTGACCACCTAAACTAATCAATTTGCTGACCAGGGAAACTAAGCCATGAACTGACCAGCCAAAGTCTAACAGTCGGGTTGCGATATCCCTGTCCACAGAAACCGTGTAAGGTTATAGAAGTCAATTGTTATATTTGGCGTCATGCCGTATTAAAAGATCACAGTCCGACAATCATATATTTATCTGACCTTCATTTACAAATGCTAATTGGTTTCTTTGACATTTCAACTAATTCTACATATAATTACTTCGACAAGAACTAATTAAACGATTACCTGAACAAGTGTTTAAGTAGATGTTGACATTAACCTGAATGTCAGTAATACATTTCTTTCGAAAAACATGACGGAATTTATATTGTACGAAACGGTAAAAACTGGCAATATGAATTTACAAAGAATATAACATTCATGTAAGAAACAAACGTTCAATTACGTCTAATCAATTGAAGTCTTGCACGACATTATTCTTGTTGTGTGACGTTCACTTTCTAGGAGGATGTTGGCCTCGGTGAATGCAGTGAACGCGATGCAATCCGGATAAGATTGTCTGTTTTTATGGAACGATTTTAAGAGACATCGGTGTTCATTATACCAGAACAAGTTTATATTAATCTGATAGTACCTGATAACAAGATTTATTATACATCCCGGTCGTATGTCATCGCTGAACGTACGATAAACTGTATCGCTAAGGAACCACAGCGTATTTCAAAACTGAGATTTATTGTATTTTTATGACAATATCAAAATGATTAGTGTATCAATTATTTGCGTAATGAAATGCTCCCAACATATGCATATTATAGCCATCAAAACTAATTCCTCTATCTATACAATGACTGCTGAATTTTTATTTCCAGTGGAACATATGGTCTTACATTTGTACTTTTTCATAAAGCTTCGTGTAAATCTTTCTTTTGTCCATATTTTGAATTATTGTTATTAAATATGTGCTTTGATTATGATTATGTTTATATTTTCTTGTTTGTGTTGTTTTTTTATTTTTGTTATTATTATTATTGTTTATAACCATCTACTTTCATTATTTCATGTTTCATTATATATATTTCAGGCTATAAATCTGTTTCGCCTGCAGCATCGTCAAAAATTACCCACTTACAACCGGAACCGGAAATGTAAATGTTTTCTGTCGATCTCCAGAAAAGGAACACTGACTACTTTTTTCTTAGATTATGCCAATACGTCGTGTGACATTTGGAGATGTGATGTAACTGTTAATTTGCGGAACGAGAAAACAACTTGACGTGAAATACTGAACCAAAGTGACATATCACAAAGCATTGCGTGCATGTTGATGATTCGATTAATGTTGCTATGGAGTTGTCCATGGAAAATTGGAAAAATGGAAAGAAAAGACAGACTTCTGTATAATTGATAGTATTCATATTAGGTCGGACACAGGCGAAGTTTTCGAAACACCACTTTAACATAAGAGATGAACTGAGTGTGCTTATTTCAAACTCTGAAAAATATCATCCATTCCCATTTTGTCATTTTTCCAGTTCGTAATACAAATGTTTATCTGTAAAAATGATGTCTGATGGTTGAGTTAGACCTTAGTCCTGAAAAAAACCTCAACACGCGTTCAGATTTCGGATTTCGATCTCTATTCAGATATACAATATGAAAACATACAAGAAATATTTTTGTCATGAAGTGCTACTTTGAAATAGTTTTTCATACTTTTTACCAATTACTATTTTTGCGGATATAAGCTTGTCTCATTTTTATATATAGATGTACAAACACATTCGTAACAATATTTTCACGAGTTCTACGTATTTCTGAAAATATCTTGAAAGGATTACTGAACAAGTACGGATTTTCATCAAGTGTCTTCGCAATGCTTGTAACTATTCTCATTTATCATGTACTTGAATAAAAAGATTTCCATAAGCATGCATTGTATTGAATAGAAACTGATTAGCTCGAACATCACATAAACTTCAATTTAAGATAACATTGAATATCGAAGGAAAAGGGAAAACAATATTTAAAATTTGGAACACCGAACCATACATGGGGTAACATAGACAAACATTCTGCCGCCTAAGTTATCCCTACATCCCCAACCTCCTTTCTCCCACTCGACGACAAAAGGCAAGATCATCTATGATTAATCAAAAACAAAATGAGGACGAGGAAGATTGTAATTGTAACTTACAGGTTTTGAATTTACTTCAGATAGCAAAACAATGGCAAGCACTCTATATGAGAAACAGGTTTATAACAAATACATTAACTTATTCGCATAGTATCAGTTCCATCGTATATCCAACCATGTGATCAGTAGATTTGTATAGTTCTAGTGTTGAATGGATGGTTACTTGGTGCTAAGGCTAATGGACAATACCGTATTCCAACGTACGAAGATTTAGACAATAAACTAGAAATTCAAGACGATGACAGATTTGTTATTTACTGTCTGTTTAATTTAATCATAGAGATCGATGAATAAAATGAAATATTTTCCTTAACCTATGCAACAAAATACTTGCTTCATTTCCATGTCGACAGTGGTGAATCAATGAGAATATTTTCATATCAGAATGCTTGTAAAGTATACAATATTATCCATACTTATTTCGTTGTAACACCTTCCGGGAAGGTGATTTAGGACCTAAGTTCTAGACGGTCGAAACAGCTGTGGAATGCATTTTAAGCTGATGTTTGTCTCCGCTAATCTCTATTAAATGGTGATATTCACATGTGCGTCTTTTGTACAATCTGCTCTGTTAATGGAAACAGCAATTTTAAGTATCATTTGTGAATTTATACCGTATTTCAAAACCAGCATTTTCATGCCATTTGAAATGAAAAATTGAGAAATGCTGTCACTGAAACGCAAGGTGCATATTAACCCAAAATGTGATTATGGGATATATATATCCTCGATATCAGTCTGTGTGGGTAAAATGAGCAATGGACAGATGTAAATTTCAAACAAGTTAATGAAATGCAACATTACTGATGTCCCGTACCTTTCTCAGAAAGAAACTGCAAGGCAAACAAATAGTATCGATTGCATATTACTTCATATTTTGCATACAGATATAACATATTTTCAAAAAATGAAGAAAATACCAACATGGCAACATAATAATAATTCAAATTCAAATTCTATAAAACTAGAGCAAATAGAAACGAAAAATTAACAAGGAGACCCCTGATAAAAATACAAGGAGATTACGACCAGGTGTTCCGGAAAAGTAAGCGTCTTCTGCTTCATGGACGACACCTACCATTATAGAAAATTACTGTACTCAAGGCACTTTCCTTCCACTTGATCTTCGGAAACCTGCATGGGTAGTTTTCCTGTCAGCTGCTAACATCTTAAATGAAAACAGCTATACTTTAACATTTTAAAATATGTCTAAACAGCTAACACATGAGGAAACCTGCTGTTCTATGGCCACGGAAGCAGGTGTGTACACGAAAGAAAATATCAATGTTTTGTCAGCACGGATTGCAAAATGTGTTCAATAATTGATTAAAACGTTTTATAACCGAGTGTGTTAATAGGCACGGCGGGAACCATATCGAACAAATTTTGAATCGTATATCCTTCCTAAATACATCATATCTGTAGACCAGATCAATACTTAAGAAATTGAGAAGTGCATGTTCTTTGGATATTCAAGTTATCTGACCATAAAGGTACGTTTTTATCAATAACTGTGGGACAACCAAAGCAAAAACCGACAAGTTAACAAATTGGTAACCCAAACTGAAAAAAAAAAAAAAATAGATAAATGCAACAGCGATACAGACACCATCGGAAAAGGGTACGGAAAACAACATCAGGTACGCTAGATACAGCACTGACTTAGTTGGCTCAAATGGGATAAGGGAAAGGACTGTTTTGATAAAACATACTTAATTCAATTTTAGAGCATTTAGAATTAGTCCTGAATTGTTTTGGAGCCTTAGTATCCCCCGACTGATCGTGTATAGGTAGCATTATCCTGTTTCTTAGAAACGTCCAAATTCCAAAAAAATAAATAAATCAAAATATAACAAGAAAATATGCCTGTGTGAACAGAATTATAACCCAGTCTTAAATTCTATAAAACAAGGGTAAAATATTAACCGAGTGAGGATTTATACACAATCTCCTGAGAAAAGTATAAGTCGAATAAGACCAGGTGTTCCAAAAGAATGAGCAACTTCATCGACGACACCCGCCATCTAAATCTTGGTCAATCCAAGAAAATCTTAAATGAGAACAAGGTAAACAACAACGGAACAAATGAGCAAATTAACGAGCATCAAACACGTTCCGCTAACTTGGATATCTAAAAACAGCATAGGCTCGAGGTGCAGGCATGTTGCTAACCAGGCGCATTCAAAATGGGGAAGCTGAAAGCATCACACATATCATATAGCTTGGAGGAAGCGATTCAAGTTGGTTTTCGTTGTTGGAAAAGATCAAGATAAATGGCTGATTTAGAGGAGTCTTCCATGTCCTACAGTTTCAATTCTTATTGGTATGTACGATTGATGTGGTTAATAAATATTTTGTTATTTAGAGAAAATACAATAACAAAAAAAAAAAAAAAAAAAAATCAGCCAACAGAGGGGCACAGTTAGTCAGTAGTCTTTTGGAAGATCTTACCACCAAACACAACGGTGATGTTGATAACCGAAATCTCTCGATTATTTTTTCTATGATTTCGTCCTCCGCATATCTCTCCTTTATTTTGGACGTGCCTCACTCTCCCCGCCCCAATATGCTACAGTATTGTTCACAAGCATGCATTAGTAACAACGCTCACCTTTCGTTAAGTTGTGAATGTTGTTGTACAGAGGGGAAATCTAATGGTTTTTTTTTCATAAAAAAGTTTTTAAGAATAGGATGGGAAGATTGGTCATTGATTCTACTTTTCATATAAACAATACAACATAACACCTATAGCATTAAGAAGTTTGGGCTAAGGTTTCGTTGAAGAGATTGACGTGCCGGCCATTAAGATTGTTTTAATGGATTCTTGTAAGGTTTAATAATCCAACATAAACGGGGGAGGTCCGTATCCTTATTAATAGACAATTCAAATTATTGTAATAGTGAAATATTATTAGTCAATATTTGCTCATTCGAAACAATGCATTTTGTATAGATGAGATTCCCTTCGCTATCAAGCAAGCGTGGTTCTTTTTGCATGTCGGAAATGTAATTATGTCTGCAAAGTAAGTTATTGGACACCTTATCTGCAGGCATAATAACATTCATATACCTGTCATAGGAAAATTGAAATGAATATTAAGCATCAAAATTAAAGAATACGAATAAAAAAAATAGTAAAAAAGAATGAAAAATGCTGTACACTGAAAACTTTTTCTTTTTTCGGACATAAATCTTGACTTGAATGACCAACTATAATTAGGTAAAAATAATCATGGAACGAACACAGCTTCGATACTTATGACGTCATTAACACTGATTAACCTTTGACTTTATGTACGAATGCAAATTACTCTAATAGACTATAAATCTCGTTCCTGTGATTCTACGGTGCCATTTATCAATCTGGTATCAAAATACCCCCACATAACCAACATTAATTAAAACAAACACACCATTAACTTTAGCAACATATCTTTTCTTTTATTTATAGTGTAAAACGGCTAAAATGCTAACATTTAAGCTATAGCAGAGGACGAAACGAGGCAAGCATATATTGCACATCAATGCCTTGCTGTGATGATGATTGAGTTAACTTTACAAGATGGTCTCGTCTGATTGCTTTTCCACATTTTACAGTTATTGTCCAATAAATGTTTTTCGAACCGAGTCTGCCCTTAATTGCAAATACCATTACAAAGACCATGCGAAAGCATCTTTAAGTCATAATATTTGTCCACTATTACTGACAATAAACAACCTAATTCATTTTCGCACTTGGGAAATGTGTGTTATTGAGTTATTTGCCATAGGCAGTTCCTTTATTTAAGCGTTTTTGTAACATAAATCAATCAATGTCATTTTTAATTGATACCACAAAAAATGTTCATGTTTTCATAGAGTATTTCTATTTACTCGATGTATTTCTTGCTGCATGAACATTCTAAACTGGAGGCAAAAATTCCGGAAAGTTAATTCATGAATCCGTCCAACCTTCTATATCAAAATAGATGTCAAAGGACATATATGTACTCATTCGTTTGTGTTATACGCTCTTACCTATAATAAGTTTATGTCGATTGAACCATGACATCTAGCGACAGATTTTAAAGCTACTACTTTCATTCATAAAAAATAATTCATAAAATATGTCAAATTTTACCACTTGGAACGTTGCATATTCGTTATTGCAAAAGCAAACTAAGAACTTCAGATTATGAAATTTGATCGCATTATCCTTTTTAAGTCAATATTTCGACATATATTTGTAAGCATACTGAATATCAATCACGATTTTCATATTCTTACGTTAATGTTGCGTTAATAAGCTTTTTTACATAAACAATGCCAAGATTCCATGAAACCCGGACTACAAGAAAATGTTATCTTAGGATTAAAATTATCTTTAATTTTCTTCAGATCATGTCTTAAATTCCTTAACGCTATCTAATAATCCTGTTGTTCATTTCTTGCATCTATCTTTTAGCCTGTTGTTATTTTGGTGTATTAAATCATCAGTGGTATTTCATTATCCTGTTGTTGTTGTTGTTATTGTTTCCCCCTTAAATATCCACGCTGCGAAAATTGTTTAAG
The DNA here is from genome assembly GCF_031769215.1 of Ylistrum balloti. Taxonomy (NCBI): domain Eukaryota; kingdom Metazoa; phylum Mollusca; class Bivalvia; order Pectinida; family Pectinidae; genus Ylistrum; species Ylistrum balloti. Next base: position 524,057 of record NW_026781897.1, read on the forward strand.
GTATATTCGAAACTGAAGTCCTGTGTGATTTTTAATTAATCGCTTGTATAAGAAATTACTAGCTCATGATAGGTAATTCACGTTTAAATTGGTCCTACCTATCTTGTAATCAAACATTTTAGTTAATACAAATTTTCCTTGTAGTAAACGATCTATCCCATATTTTCTTAAATCTAAAACTAGCTTTATATGCAAAGAAAGCACTTGATGACAATTAAAGGTTCGGTTTGGAAAACTCATTGCAAATATATTAAATTAACTTCATATAAAAAACTATAACAAGTAAATTCAATATCTGTTTTGATAGAAATTGAGAAGTGTGTCTTCAACATGATGTTTGTCGGTTGTCTTTTATGTCGGTAACGACTTCAGCTTTTTCGTTACAGATTGCAGAAAAACGATGCTAATTTAAGTAAACAATTTTCTAGATACTTCTTCTGTAGAAATTAACCAGTCAGTTTAAATATCAGACTCCCGTTACTTCCCGCTGTCCTTGAAAACTTAGACAGTTGTCTCCTTAACGATCGCAATTAAAGGAATATCGCCTCGATGGACGATTCGTTATGTCATCACGTTCTTTAGGCACAATGTAATTAGAAGCTACAAATTCACACTTGAACTAAACATGCTATCACTAAAAAGGCTGCATTGATTTATTTTTCTCGATGCAAAACCGTAAATCAAGACAGGATTTTAAAGAAACACTTGTTCACAAAGAATGGCACACACTGCTTTCCTATGAATGCTTATAGAAAATTCGTCTTTTTTCAATAATCAGTATTGGTAAGTTATACAGTGCATAAATGGAATGACTGAAGAATGTTTTAAGATGAATGAGAACAATACATTGTGATATATACTTGCGCTTAATACTCGTTATATGAAGCTTCCCAGTTCAATAGTCTGCGATTATCGATTAAAACAAATAGCGATTAGGCTTGTATGTAAATACATGGTCATCCTTCTACATTCTACTGTGGTGTTTGCTTACATTCCAGTTGTATGGTTACTTATCGCAGTTCATTCGATATTAGATGGCCCGTTACAAAAATTACGAGTTTCTTGCAAGATGTCGACAAGTGATGGTCTACAAAATATTGTATTTCCTTGTGTATGTCTGGTGATTTCGTTGTTTGTTATTTACCCTGTTCTCATCTGGGAACGTGACATTTCTTTTTTGGACTGTAAAATCTCCATGTAGAACTTTCTTATTTCATTTCTACCCCTAATGTCAGTTAAATTGAATTTGAATTAAGATTTTATAGACATTGTCCTTGTTTTCAGAAAGATTTTGAAATAAGAACAGATTTGTAAACATTTGAATTACAAATGAAATTCGCTTTCCGCTATAAAATGAATGTACAATTGAACTTGCTGATGTTAAAACGATGTGTATGAAGTAATTAGTTTTTCAAAAGTCTGTGGTCATCAAGTGTTGGTATATAAAGAAGTATTTACTCCCAAGCACCGAAGTGTATCGATATTGTCCATGTTCGAGCATGTACAAATAATAAAAAATGGCAGGTAAATTTCCTGAGGGGTAGTTTGGAAACAAGAGACTTGCTTAATCCCTCCAGATTATTCAAAATGTCAAGGGCAAACCAAAGGTTTTAAAGAGCATAGACGACGATGGAAATTGAGCCAAATGCAAAGTGTTACAAAAGCCACTGAATCGGTGAGAAAATGTGTCGTGTGCAAATCGTTCGGTATCATATACATTGTCCGTGAGTTCAGTCCATCAGCCGTTCTCCTGTGAAGTATGTTTTAGTTATGCAGGTGTGTTTTAGTTCCAATACTACAATCCAAAATTGTAAATATAAGGTATAGATACATCTCGTCTCTTACTTGTATACAGAGTTAATAGAATATACATTTTGTATTATAAAATAGCAACAGCATAAATACAGTTTTATTCAATAAAAAATCATGCAATGTCTTATTCTCGGAAAGCTTTTTTTCACTTTTTCTGGATGTTTTTAAGAGTGGACTTTGTCATCCTTTACGATAATTTCTCCCTTGAGTTTGACTTCTCGTTATTACCTTGTTTGTAAATACCTCCTACTGATATAAATCTAATAAAGCATTCCTTCGTGGCCATTTTCATTTCCTGTATGATATTAGTCATGCTGATGTAATGTGCAAAAACATAAAACACGATTATTTCTCAAATATTGCAAAGAGAGTGATCCTAGACATAATAATGGTTGAAGATGGAATTTATTAAACGCATATTAGAATTCTTGAAATGAAATTGCTAAATAATGCAATTATTACACTTCACCAAAACAGTAGCTTAATATTTTTTTATTTTTGTTCCAAAGAATCGGTTACATTTTTTGCATCCAAACAAATCGATATGATGTCCTTGTCATTTATCATTTAAAATCCCACAAGTGATAACACGTTTTTGCTCATCCATTTGAAATATATCTGAAATTAAACAAAATAATATCATTGTTACCGATGCTATAATTAGCACTCATGTATGTATATGAACATGATAATACAATGGCACCGAATCGCCATGCCAAGATATTCGAAAACTGCCTAACCAACTACACAATCCTGGCATCCTCCAAACAAAACGTATCTTTGGATGTTGTGGTGATAGACAGCTGGAAAATCTTGACATGATCAAAATATCTATTTTATGATGGAACTCCTTAATCATAATGTTTATATCATATACATAGAAACGAATTGTAAACGTTCAAACATCAATTAATTAACACGATGCATCATACACAGTAAAGAATGTTGATCCGAAAGTTTTAGATTTAAATTTCCGTTCGAAATTTTACCCGTGTTTAATAGATTGTAAAATAATTTCTCCAGCTTTTGAGAAGCAAAAATGATACATTGATAACTACAAAAAGAATAAGTTCTAAACAAAGCCATAATTGTTGTAAATTACGTTGTACATTTCCTTATAAAGAAAATATATTCATTTACACTTTTCAATGAAATTACGAAGTGCATCATTCAGACAAATGTATTGACTTGTACATGTTCTTTTGGTTTCGTGTTTCATGTTATGTATTATTCTGTGCAAGGAGGTGGCTTTATGAGTTGTATAATTTGAACTCACTTTATAATGTTCCGACGTGAATTCCGACAGACTTATCTTCTTATCTGAAATATAAAGTTGTTATAAAAAGGTAATGTCCCTGTATCACCTTATCGGTTTTTGTCATATTTATGAACATATGATATTGTACTTCTACCAATTGTGTTAATCAATACAGAAATCTGATACAGTTGACATAACTAACACAGATTCATTGAGATAACTAACAGTGTCAAAACTACACAAAACAATGACAAAACATTTTGTGATATTTACATGACAATAGATATAAGGAAAGTACGTATAGATTCCTGATCCTAAAAACTCGATGCCTTTTTCACGACTCATTTGTTTCAGTTTCTCGGTGACTCGATAAGACATTATTTCCATTATCATCATTACCGTCGTCGCAGGCTATATCAGCTTAATGATAATCTGGGCTTTTTAATGATTAAATCATTTTCTGTGATCTTCATGAAGTTTTCGCACAAGTGTGCAAGATTTGTCCCCCTTCTCTCGTGTCAGCAACATATTATTGACTTGTTCAACACCGATATTATATCTTTATATACAAACGAAAAAACCCACAAGACGAAAATATATTATACTCGATACGAAGATATATATGGAAATCTGCACACACATCGAATGTACTTTTAGTACTTTTATAGATCAAATCGTTTTGTTGCTTCGAAAAATGATTTACCCTTCATGTTGAGGACTATTGTTCATAACACTAATGTTAATGTTGGAAATCTGTAAGCCTCAACTAATTTATTAATTAATTAATTTATTTATTTATCCATATTTGTCCTGTCACAGTTATATATATCCCATTTTAATTTTCTTGATTTAAAACCCAGTAACAGGTGAAAACCGATTCGTATTTTTCAGTTTTTCTTTTCGTTTTGTTTTTGCCAGCTTTATATAAATGACTGCTATATAGATTTGACAAGGATTATTTTCACGTAACAGAGCCATTACACAAAAGAACGGACTCTTCACTAGATAATCTCTTTTACGGATCAATAACATAAGAAATAATCTAAGTCTGATAATTTAACAATGGATTACATTTCTTTTTTAATTTATGATGGAATCTGAACTTTGATAATTTCTTACGCAATCGCATTGGCTTGTCAAACATGGCGTTACAAAATGACGTCAATGTTTTTTCTAATTGGATGAAAACAGACATAAAAACGAACAATGATGATTATATTTTTGATACCATGATAGATTTATTGGCGAATCTTTCTTTCTCACCTTCATTTATGTCGTAATCTAGAAGAAATACTTCTTCCAAGTCCATTTTGGTTTTCTGTTTTGAGAGGGTCTTAAACACGAAAGATGGATCGACTCCACAGGCTGAAAGCAATGAGGTATTCCAAATTTCATCACAATAAATCAAAACAATATTCACCAGATTCTGAGTATCGACATCATCATTTCACCGACTTATTTTCTATGCTATGCGCAAGGGAACAAACTTTGGCGTAAGTTTTGAATAGGTTGTCATTTTCGAGGGTTTTTACAATGCGATATGGCTTCAAAACATATTCGATTTGAACTAAAGTGTAAACTGAATAATGGCAAAAAATGTCTCACACAGTTGTAATGTTCTTCGAAGGCTCAACGCAACAAGAGTTTAACGCATGTAAAAGTATAGACTAATGATTTTCTGACGATATGCTTCAGAAATCTGGTAAACTAGACCAGAATATGTCCATTTTAACAGCAAACCAACTGTGTATCTGGGCAATGCTTATTCCAATACAAATATTTAAAGACACTAAACAGAACAGAGAGAAACATTTATACCTGTTTAGTTATATTTTATCCAACGCAAGTACGAAAGTCATAATTGTGGCCTATCTTATACGTAATGAGAACATCATAAAAACACAATAGATTGTAAAAGATATTTGAATTGTTATGCAAATCTTCACTGGCAATAAGGCCAAAACTGCAGACTTGAGCCGAAAACGTTATAGCCTATCGTTAGTGTACATTTTTCACTTTTATAAGCATAAAGGTGCTTACGTACAGAACAGATTTCTGTATGACACTTAACTGATAGCGTACACTCTTTACTCATGTGGCTGTCGTATGCATGTTTTACTAGATGTGATATATGGAAATGTATTGGAACACTTGGCAATATTTTGATTGAGACGTTTTGATTGAATTAGGATTTTATGTTATTCAACAACACTATAAACTAGTATATCATAGAATCATTTTTTGTAATGTTAAAACTATTCAACCACATTACTATCATAAACATGTGTGAAACGCCGCATAAACTTGTCAAGAATGTTACCAATTTCAGGTTTTATTGATATTTATTCGTTCAGTGGAATATTTACAAAAGACACATGAGTAAATAGAAACTTTGAACAACATTAGAATAAGATAAAGCAGAACATATTAATAAACTATGATGCATCATACAACCTGTTCGCCCTTCTGGGTCTCATCAGTGATTATATATTCTGTAGAAGTATAATTCAAATGCCTTACATATATTATAGCATGAACAGTTCAAGCATAGATAAAATAATTCATTATATTATTAATCCATCTTATCATATGATGTAAATGATTAAAGAAACACAAAGACAAAAATACAGGGGTTATAGTACTTACTATCAAACTTATGATCTGCGATTGCCTTCAAAAATTCTTTCTTGGTGATGATTTTCTTTTCTGTCAATGATAATGAATGACTTATTCAACTAGATATATTTCAGATTTGTTATAATAATAAACTTTATTTATTTTACAACAATTGCGAAACAAGTTATGTCAACTTATACTAATCACTCTTGTTGGCCCGGATGTAAGCGCGTAAGGGGTCTTATTGTGGGAGGAAATCGGAGTACCCGGGAAAACCCACGTGGTCGGGCAGGTGACCCCCTTACCTTTTCACGTCCGTTCCGGGAATCGAACCCCGGTCGGTGAAAGGCGAGTGCGTTACCACTGCGCCACCCGACCATCCACCCACAGATTTGTTATAGAATCAACAAGACAAACAGATTACTACAACACTATAGATCATTTTATATGTATGTTTCTTTCTTTGTTTTCTTGCAGACATGTGCTAATTGTACTGATCATGCCTTTTTGAAGCCATATCCCATCCTATGCACTTCATGTTTGTTTCGTTGAATGTACATTTGTCTCATTGATTTGTCTCAATTGATAAATACATGTAACACAAATCACCTCGATTACACCTCAATGTGTTACATGAAAATCTACATTTATTTATCGGGAGACCACATTCAATTCAATGCTTTATTTGGAGAAACATATCGGAAGTCCTATCCAGTATCTTTACACGTTCAAACAAATGGGCAAAATTCTATCTCAAAACTGGGATACATACAAAATCAAATTACTTCAATGCCAGAAAGAAATGTTTTGTTTTCATCAAACGAGAAACGAATAAAATCAGATTTTCATTCATGTGCATGTTCTCTATTGTTACATCAAGCCGCATCACATGAACTTGTGAAATACGTCACAATGACGTAAATGGCGATAAAAACATGCATCCTGGCATTTTACGTCTCTGTTGATACGTTTGTGGTTGTTTTTATATGGCGTCGACCAATCCTCCATAACAAACTCTAAATGATTTTCCATAGAACGGAAGAACAGCTGTTGTTTCTATAGGTCAAGCGGGATGAAGACCAGCATTGTATAGTAGCCAACAATTGTTATTAAGATCTCCCATATAATCAATACTACGCTCATTGTTCGAAAGATAAACATATCAAGAGTTAAATGTTAAAACGAGGTACCATTCTCCATTGACCTGGAATCTTGGTTCTTTTATACTATGTAATTTCCGATCTGATAGTATGTCTATCTAGTTCATCTAGCAACATATGTGTGTCAGTGAATGTTTTTGATTGCGTTTAAGAAGAATAGTTTGACACTTGTGTTTATGAATAACCGTTCTTGTTGCAGACATTTTTAAGGAATCGGGCACATGTGATAAAAATGTGCCCTATCAAGGCTTTTCGCAAAAGTTTAATTTGTATAAAAGAATTAATCAACTCTATAGCAATCTTACATTTAAAGACAATTCTTTCAAAACAGTTAATAAATATTGTCTCTATCATATTCTTCTGAAGATTCGCCGTTTTCTATTCTAATACAAACTCTGCTTGATTTCGTTGAACAAATACAGAATCTTTAAATAGTGTAATCAAACCCTTGTCGCCTTATAATGATGGCATAATGAGCAAAATATAACGATACAGCGAAAACATTAAGTTAAATTCTGTGTTCATGTTTATCGTAATAGTAACATGTAGTTAAGCAACTTTTGGCTGCCGACAAACTTTGCACGCATTTCATAGAAACACGCAAACTGACCTGTTTCAGAAAAGCACAGTTCAAATTCGGTTATGTTGACATCTTCACTGTTATCTGAATCAATTACATCAAATAATCTCTCTGCACATGGTTTTTGTGCTGCAACACTGAAAATGAAACACAACCCGTCATAACAGGGAAACTATAAACGATATAGGTTTTGTTCTTCTGGACGCAGTGACGGTTTCTTAATGTAGCTCTTATGGTCTGTGTTTGATCATTACTATTATCTGAATGTAATATGTTTTCTGTATATTTAGAAGTTATATCTTTATAATGGTATTAATAAATTTGGGATCTCAAATACATGCTGGTGAAATTATATGATATTTTCATATTGGAGATCATTTAAGAGGATTTCACCGTACTTCAAAATGAACGGTAAATTCATTTAACAGATAAACATACAATATAATAACAGAGCGGTCAACATTTATAATATATTGTAAATTTATTTGACAGATAAATATACTGTCTTACCATAGAATGATCAATACATTGTATTTATTATGAATTTATATGACAGATGAATATACTGTCATACCATAAATCTGTAAAAATATATAGAATTTCTTGTAGATTTATTTGCTAGGTACGCACAATATCATGATTTATCAGAAAAATTCATTTCATATCAATAGATAAGATAAAACAAATGTCTAATATTTATATTTTAGATATCATATTATCATTTTCATTTTCATATAATATGATTATAAAAAAAGTTTCTATTTGCGCAATTGTTGAAAAAGTTTGGCTAATTTTGAATGCAATAATCATCTACATTGTACATGATTTATCGGAAATTATAATATAATAGTTTTATCGTAGTGTTGATAAACACGGTACCAAATGACGTCATGTCATTGCATTATGGTCTAGAATGTATCTACATTTCGTTAGATAAATATACATTCACACGAGTTACTGGGACAGAAATGAAAAAAAGTGCATTGAAATATCAGAACAGTTTTTAATGTAAAGCTGTCTTAAAATGTTAAAATCTACTTCAATAATGAATATAATTAGTATACATACAGTATATAGTTAAAGGATGTGCTCTCTGCATTTATTAAACAAAAGAATCACAATTAAGTTTTTCATTGCCACATTTTGTTTCAACATCTAAACAGGAGACGTTTAAAACTTAAATCTGATGTCACACACATGTATTATTAGAGGTCCGGTATTTTATTGTTCAATCCAAATAAAAATATCGTGATTCCTATTTTCTTTCGCAATTATATGATCAATTCCGACTTCTTAAACAAACAGAATATCGATATGCGTCCATTATTCCATCGACTTGCCTACCTTATCAGGAACATCGAAATCAAAAGAAAGATGACGGATGACTCCATTGCCATTGACTGCTGACCTGAAAATAATGTAGAAATAGCTAGTATACCTTATTTTATCTAATTTCCAGGTTTTGTATGTATGTATCATACTGTCAAGAAAAGAACATATTTTTTGTTAAAAAATCTTACCTTAATTAAAAGATATCCTAATTACTACCAATAATATCGGCTAAACACGTTCTTATATAAACAGTACAGGATTTACACTTGCAACATCTCTACTTCTATAACATAAATTTTGTTTTTTCAACCTATTGTGCCGCTCCACACTTGATGGCAGAAATGAGACCCAAGAGCCTTAACGGTAAACTGAGTCCTATAAAACTGCTGTTTTTGGTGTTGTTGTTGTTGTTGTTGTTGTTGTTGTTGTTGTTGTTGTTGTTGTTGTTGTTGTTGTTGTATGGCAAAGAAATCGTCCTGTTAACAACAATGACAAAAACGCACACACCAACTAAAACAAAGGCAACAAACAAATAAACATTTGGAAAGGGCCACGATTAGATACTTCGTCAGATGGAACTTGTCAAATCAAACTGTCCTTCCAGAAATCTAGTAAGCTGGTTAGGGAATGAAGAGCATTTGATTTCAACATCCGTGTAAATGAGGAACAGTCAGGTTTCGGCTTAACTTTACTTCTTTTGGAGTGTCCCTTTAGTCCCTGATAGGGCGAAGAGTGACGGTTAGTCACCGTATCCCCTCCCGTGAGGGAAATGTGAGATCATTTGGTCATGAAATTCACAAATTAATAAAACACCTCAACTCTTTCAATCTAGGAAGCTCTTCCTTATAAGTTAACTGTTTCCTCATTCTACTATTGCCGTTGCGAGGACGTTATCCCATGCAGAAACAATCCAACTACGGAGAATTTTTAACTTTCCCTCAAATTTATAGGAACTTTATAACTCACTATTATAGTTCATGCTCTGACATCAACGATTTCAAGGCAGTTCTATGTAATTGGTTCTCGTTTTTAGGAGGAGTGGAAATATAAATTGTTCACTGACGACGACGTAAAATGGACAAAAGTCCACAGAGTCATCGCAGGCAACCTTAACAATCCAGTCTATCATTGCGTGTAACATAGTTATTGTATGGGCAAAAGTGAAAATTTGTACTCGTATGCTTATTTACGGTATATAATGAAACCTGGCTTTTAGCTTATGGATATTGTGTCATTAAGTCAAATCAACAGACCAGCTGTAATTATTACGAGCGCTGTTGAACTATGAAAGTATTTACCAATATCATCTATATGTAACACGGTTTATGCCAAAGAAATATAAATATTAAAGTGCATATTAGCATAAACACAATTTCCTTTCAAATAACATAGAATTAAAACGTAAACAAATATATTAAATAAATTTTAAAAACGCAACTGAAATTTAAAAAAAATATTGAAATACACTTCAGGTTAATTTTCACGTCAAACTGTGTCAACAAAACGCTCATATTGTAAGTTGGCGTAAAAACATCTTATTTGTTATTCAATAACTATATCTTCAAAGTTTTTCTCTGAAAAGTTGTTTTTCAAAAGCAAAGATATATTTAATTTAGTTCAGAGTAAAAGATAAAGAACAGATAATAAGTTGTATTTCATGAAAGTTCTTAGCAACATTGTAAAGATATAAAATTGTTGTACCTGTGAGGGCTGCTTGCTAGCTTCCTTTCCCTGTCGATAGAAGAGCGAACCCAAGTAAATTGTACAGTATCGATCATAAGGTGTTGTTAGGGCGTAACAGGTGTTGTTTGATGTTAATTTCATAAACCTATCTAGGAATTAACATGAAATCAATCCTGTGAACAGTACCTGTTTACATGTGGTTTTCTAGTTAACATCATTCATTGTATTTACAATAGTTGGTCAATCGTTCCATTACTATCCTATACAACACCTGTAACTCGAGTAATCTTAGTTGAAAAACAAGATACGTCCAAATCGGATTTTTAGTAGTGCGTATATCAAGAGGGAGTGCTGTGTCATTTACAGGTGCATAAATGCCAGGTCAAGTGTTTATGTGTTTAACAACAAAGGAAACAAAAGTTCACAATAATCTGGATTACAGATTTATACTTGATTCAAACAAAATTAAATTTAGGATAAATAAAAGTAGAAAAGAGGCTTACAACTTAAAAGTGTCAAATATCATTATACTGAAATGGCTGTGTTCTTATTTAGATAACTTTGCCCTTATTTTGTGGTTTATTTACTGTTTTGGTCATTATCTAGACTCGTGGGCGTAACTTTCCGAGATTTGCCGTAAACTGAATGCCACGTTTCAAATTATACGCATAGCTGTATTGTACCGATCCGGTCATATATATGCACATGAAGGGTTTTGTATATTCCTTATAGACAGCCATATTAATTTTACATTAAAGGATAGAGCAATTCCACATGTACATACATATCACAAAAATATGCATTTTGACTAATTTTCATATTTCAAAGCAGACACCAAAATTTGAACAATTTAGACTCTTTGTAGCGAACAAGAAGCCTTGAAATACGTAACAGTTGTATGTTGAAATCCACTAAATGGTATGTGAAATCTTGTCGTTAGCAATATCATTATATATTCATTTAGGATATCACCGAACTGGTGTATAATCACTTTAAATGGAAGATGGTGTAAAAGACATATTCTTATTCCATAATCAGCTATGCAGTTGCCGCACCGTAAAATGAAGTACAGACTCCAGCTGCTCAAAGGTTAATTAAAACAAACAGTGGTTAGTGAAAATATCAAATAGTCGCCGCTGAACAAACAAGACTATTAAAGACAAAAGTAACATTAAAGATATATCAATTTGACCTGTCTTAACATATATAACTCAATGAAATAATAAGTAATGTTTCAAGTTTTGTTTGATTCATGTTTTAAAATGTTACCTAATCACTGGTTATCTCTAACCAGCCTTTGTACAACCGAAGCTACATCGGTGCCTTGGTTTTTTCTGCACAATATTACCTGTAGGAACACGATCTTATTCACGTTTGATGAAAATATATAATAGTTTATTCCTTAAACCCTAATGGTCTCCCAACGTTCTTTTTATTAATAAATACAATTAAGCTTTGATGTAGATATTTTAGGTTCATCCTGGTATGAAAAGGAACCACTTTGCAAAATGAATGAATATGCGTTGCTGTATTACAAGCAGTAGCGAATTTGACGTTGGTGAGTGGGAGAAGAACAACTTGGCTGGCGCTCATTACTGGTCCTGATACAACAGATAAGATGCCTGTTATATTTACAAGATCATCATCTGCAAACGTAATTTACCATTCAGAAAAGTATTTTAAGCATCTAAGCCAAGGATACCAGCAAGACCGAATTGCATCCTGTAAGTCGGACACAGAATTTATAACCAGACGCAGACAACGTTTTGATGTAGCAAGGAAATATTGCTTTTAGCTCGATGTTCAAAATGTGTGAAAATACGAAATAACGGTTTTCCAATAATAAATCAAGGATTTCAATTTAAGAATTGGCAAGCATTTAAAAATGCATTATTTGATATTTGCGGCATTTTGTAAACACTAGTAATAGCAATGTTGATTATCTTTAGAAATTCAAAAGGACTGACAAAAAAAAAAAAAAAAAAAACATACTAATATTCTTTATCGAAGATTGTATTCTAGATTTAACAGATGCACATGACCGCCTGGTATTCTTAAACAGATACCATGGCCTAGTTAGGAGACATGTCACTTTAGAATCAGCGGCTTAGTATGCTACTACAAGTGCCTCGTGAATTTTCTTTGTATTTCATTTCCACATTCAAATGTTGCAAAATGTCGACGTTTGATAGGTAAATTACGATGTAATAACATAGTTTGTAGGGGCTGCAAACATAATTGATGGCTGCCAATGTTTCTTTGTACGACATCCAAGAGATGTTTTTTATTCTTGGTGGTTTCGTGGTTGTTAAATGTCGGCGATCATTAATGGCAAAGATGCTTTCCCTTTCGGAACTTCGGAACACTTGGTCTTATCTCTAGGTTACCATTGCGAGGCCGCCGTAATATTTTACAAATATACAATTTTCTGTATGTTCGATTTTAAGCCCGTTAATCAATCGATGGATCAATATATAAATCAATCTATGATCTTAGAAACAATCATTGCGAGAAGCACAACCGTTCCGCCTACTCTGCTGAACAGACTGTTGCTGTACAGGTTTACGAGACGATATTTTTCATAACAGGATGTATATTCGACGTTCAGGAGCTAACCTTTAAAAATAAATAACAGAACCAAAATAATTGCATTGTTTTTTTTTCAGTGGAAACGTTTCATCGTTTATCAAAGAGTTCGTATTATTTCCCCTACCTTGAAGTTGATGGTGGTCGATCTGGTTTATTTTTACTACTCTGTAAATACAAATAACAATAACAACAACAACACAAAAACATCAAGGCAAATGTGTTCTTTAATAAATTTTACATCACAAAATGGAAAAAAAAAAACACACAAGCGTTTAATATACATAAACTTTCCTTTTAATGTTTTGTTAACCTACAAACCATCCGCAGCTACATCTGTCGGTGGTTCTTACTAACTCGCACTCACACCATCTCTCTTCTCGCACGCTAGTCTATTGAAAGTCAGTATTGCACATATCGGCCCATTTGTTTTGAAAAAAAAAAAAAAAAAATGGTTGGATGATTTGGGATGTAAGATGCCCGCCTTCCAAAAAATATCACACACGGAAATTGTTAATAGCCTTCATTCTGATGAGAAGCAAGGTAACATTTACAATAGTCATGTAGCGAAAACCTTAAGTTTAGTTCAACATGTTTGAAAACACATAACCACAGAATATATAGGTAAATAGAAAATAGGGCAAGACAGGTTGATCAGATGCTAAAAGATTATTAAAGGAGATAATTTGTACGTATATTTTTGTCTACATTTGATAATTCTCTTTAATATCAAAAACACAGTATGAAACATCGTGTTTTGTATTAAGGAATATTTTTTATCGAAAAGAAAATGTGAAAATATGACACTTTGACCGGACATTTTCTGTGTTTCTGTTTTGTCAATAAATCAATGTGTTTGTAAAGAGGTAGATTTTTTATTTTTATTTTATTGGTGTGTCTTTCCAAACTACCTGTCTGATTCATGCAATTTTTAAAAATTCCGATTTGAACATCTATTTTATTCTACAGGGGCCTGATTAATATCCAGGGGTATATAAAAATATTAGAAAAAACAAAATGTTTACATCTTTTTCTGTATATATACATATATCATTAAATCTATATCACACACATATTGCATAAATTACGTCATTTTAGCGAGATACAAATCTTCAGTACTGAAAACAATATCTGAAGTATGCTGTCAAGATTTTCAACAGGACATAAAAATAACGGGGTTTAAAAAAGTCATTATCACTTGGCTTATTGAACAGTTTGATATATAAATTGTCAAAACACTAAATATGATATTTAATTTCCCTTATTAATTCCACATTATTCGAGTAAACTCATTCATCGTATACTTTTTTGTCTTTTGTTTGAGAAAAAAATCAATACTTGTAAAAAATGTCAGTTTTTTTAGTAAGGACGAAAAATTCCAGCATCGCACTATTTATTTTATCCGTAGCATCACGTGACCACACACGTCATCATTCAATGTTATTCTAAAATAAATAAAATTAAATCACATCATATTTGATATAAAAGTGTACCTTATTTCAATTCAAACGTTAATAACGAAACCGAATAAAAATATTTCGCTAATCATTTGGAAAATTATTATCAGTATTAATTATGATGTGAAACGGGTAGCAAGGACGAGGTCTTTTGTCACTGGAACTCATAATCACTGCACTTGTAGCTTTCTTAGCGTTTTAGCAAGTAGTTCCGCAATCAGAACTACGTTTAGACTTCGGGGAAAGCATGGCTCGTGGCATCATGTCGTTGATCCTTGTTGTTGATGTTTTAATGGCCTATTAACGCACACATCCATTACTGCAATGAACACCAATGACGTTCACACGAAAAGCGAGTCACGTCGGCTAGTAGCACTAATAACCCCAAAACACAATCATTGATGACGAAAACACAATAACTGATGACTTCATTATTCGTCATGAAATTCGGAGATGACTATGGACGGTTGTTGCAAAACTAACAATTTCTGTTTTGCACGACTTTCATCATTGATGTTTCCAAGGCGAGAACTTGATTGGGCCCTTCGGTTTAATACTCTGCAACCTTTCGTCCATACCTCCGTAGCCCCTAGCAACAAAGATGGTCACGAGTTAGTTAGGGATCGATAACGCATATGATATTGATCAAGTACATATTTGTTAGATGTATCTCTGAACACTTGTACCGGTTAACATTCTTTTTTTAATATACTCATACGTAAATGTGATTTAAATCACAATGTGAATTTCGTCACTAGCATGGCCTAATGACACCATAATAGTATTCAGCGTTGGTGGTGACAGTGCAACGAGGTAAAATGGCTTTCAATAGCTTATTTTTCTGTGTAATTAACGATTTTTTTCTACGTAGAATCTCTATCTAAGAAGAATATAGGTAATAAGTACAGTCAATGAACTAATTTCATAGGATATTTATAGACATATCAAGTGTCACAATTTTGAAGACAACATATTATGTACATCTAATATGATATTTGACTTCAAAATTGTGTCATTTTGTACTGGATATTTAAACCATATCATTTTTATCTGTGACTGTCATCCGTTTTTCTACACATTATACTTACTTGCAAACACTAAGATTTAACACGTTTCCGGATCGTTTAATGAGGTCATGTGCCTGCATATGTGTAAGCCTGTCTGTACTATTCTGACCGATTCCCAAGATGGCGTCACCGGGGGCCAACTGACCATAAGAGGGTGTGCCTTCTGTCACCTGTTGTAAATAAATGATACAATTAATATCTTATTTTCTTATTGAGTTAATATTTTATTTTGAAGATGAAAATCCCAGGAATATGCGATCTCTTCACATCTATAAAAGCACATTAAAAACATTTTCCCGCGATTCCGTAAATCACGACTATTTCAATATATGTACAATATAAGACAAAAATATATTTATTCAACTTATGTCCTATGTCTCACTGTTCAGAACTAGATTCTTATCCAGGTTGTGGATATCTCAATAATTCTGTCTTTAATTATTACCGCGCGAGATTGCGACAGAAAATGAAACAAATTTTCGTGCCAAAAGTAATTGTAACTTGACGTCATTAACCCCATGACGAGGCGTCATTAACCACGTGACTCGGCGTCAAAACCACATGACTAAGCGTCGTTAACCTAGCCACCTTAAGAATCATCTCACGGCCATTGCTAAACCTTATATTACAATACCTCGCACAACAAATCGTGATGATGTGCGTGACATTGGGTTAACCTTTAACGTGTGTTACCGAAGTCTGCTCTGATTCGGGATATTTGATGTTCACATATCTGAAAATGAGGCTTTATCTTAAGAGAAATGTATATAACCTCTATAAAAGATTCTACATATCACACAAGTGAACTTATATCTACGTTGCTTTTCTTGTTTGATTCAATTTTGCCTGACCCGGAAACTAACAAGATAATGCTTATAAATCCGGATCCAATTACCTACCTTTACTTAAGTCTTCAAAACGATATAATCAGGAGCTTATAAGATATATCAATCGATTTTGTACCCAAATGTTGTTTCATGTACATATAACACTAAATGTTTGGGTTGTTTATGAAATAAAACTAATGTAGATACTGAGATTTATTTCTTGGGTGTAACTCATTCACGTCCTGGCTCTATTTATCTTTCTGTTTGTTCATGTAGATGGACGTAGACTTGATCCAGCTCCAATATTACATAATAGTGGTTTCTTAACACAAGAACGAAAACGGATTTATAGTTTCAGACGGATAGAGGCAAAGAAATGAATGGAGAGCCCATAAAATGTATTCAAAATTATCTCATAGTTTTCTTTTTGCAGTTTGAAATCTATGGAACTCTCTTTGCCTTAAACTATTTTATAATCCTACGATACGGATGGAATTTTATTCATATTACTGAAATGTGAAAAAGCAATTAAAATATTACTAAGAATGAACGAAATTTCTAAGGAAATTTGTACGCTGAAAATCTATAAAGTTAGCAAATTACAGTTTCTAAAGATAATTTTATTTTGAAATATCGCATTGATGTTTGATATAGTATAGAAGAAAATAAATTAACAAGTGTTTGAATAATATTTTCATGACCTAAGTTCATTGACATTTAGAAAGTGAAATATAGAAAATCTGGACTTAATTTAAAGTTGTTGTGGAAGGTAAGAAGCTATACTATTGCGCTACTATTGAATAAACATAAACACATACTTTAGATCTACATGATACTTTATCTACCGTAAATAAACAACATTTATCTTTATCTTTGCCTTGTTTGCTTCGTGCTACTAAACCATGCCGGCGTTCCATTGTCAGAAAATACTAACAACAACAAAAGAGCCTTGCTATCCATTGCTGTATACAGGGTTTTGAAGAGTCAGGAAGTCATAGCTTTTACATCTTTGCAGGGCGTTACTTTAGAAATCGTGATGATATGACCCAATGAATGCTATTCCAGAAGTTACTACATGATAATCTCTTTACAGTAATTCTACAAAGCCTGTTGTTGTATTTCAACTGTCTATAATTTCAGTCATTCGGAATCCGCAAATATCGTAGCCACGTGCAATCTGAAGCATTATAGCGCATGCGTTTCTCATTCACCATGCGGCTATATACATACTAATGAATAAACCAAAACAGTTAATTCCGGAATACATTATTTGCTTTTTTACGCCACACAAATATAACTCCGAAAATGAACACTGCGTCATTTTCTTGGCAGAAGAACAACCTGGAGCATCAATATGATAAATAACGTTCTCAGTATGACGTATACTGCATGCCTAGGTGATGACAAATCACGCGCACCGTCAGAGAAAAAAGACATGTGGTTTCTTCAATTAGCTCAAAACGTAGATCGAGCGAGACAATGTCAATTACCGTCACAATGATCCACGCCAAGAAAATGTTTTCATTAATTGGCACCGATATCAGATTCCGAATTCGAGGTTGTTTTTTCAGAGCGTTCTTAATAAGTAGCCCGAAGTTTTCAACATAAAACGTGTATAACGAAACATCATAAAATTTCGATTACAGTACTTTTAACTCTATGGTTTAAGATATTTCAATCGTTGTGATAGCAATTTACAATCAGATTCAGTTTGTCAATATCCTAAAATACACTAAATTATTGTAGTATTTTTTCACAATGTAATTACTGTTCTTTACGTGAGTAACAGGACGAGGAAAGTGTAATTACTGTTCTTCAGAGGAGATTGACGAGAGTAACAGGACGAGGGACGAGGGAAGTGTAATTACTGTTCTTCAGAGGAGTTTCGTGGATGTAACAGGACGAAGGACGAGGAAAGTGTAATTACTGTTCTTCAGAGGAGTTTCGTGGATGTAACAGGACGAGGGACGAGGAAAGTGTAATTACTGTTTTCAAGAGGAGTTTGGCAAGTGTAGCAGGACAAGGGATGAGGGAAGTGTAATTACTGTTCTTCAGAGGAGTTTGATGAGAGTAGCAGGGCGAGGGATGAGGGAGGTATAACTACTTTTCTTCAGAAGAGTTTGATAGGTGTAGCGGGGCGAGGGACGAGGGAGGTATAACTATTGATCTTCAAAGGAGTTTGACGAGTGTAGCAGGACAAGGGATGAGGGAAGTGTAATTACTGTTCTTCAGAGGAGTTTTGACGAGAGTAGCAGGGTGAATGATAAGTGAGGTATAAATACAGTTCTTCAGAAGAGTTTGGTAGGTGTAGCGGGGCGAGAGACGAGGGAAGTGTAATTGCTGTTCTTCAGAGAACGAAAAAAGTGTAATTAATATTTTCCAGAAGAGTTTGGTGGATGTAGCAGGGCGAGGGCCGAGGGAATTGTAATTACTGTTCTTCAGAGGAGTTTCGTGGATGTAACAGGACGAGGGACGAGGAAAGTGTAATTACTGTTCTTCAGAGGAGTTTGACGAGAGTAACAGGACGAGGGACGAGGAAAGTGTAATTACTGTTCTTCAGAGGAGATTGACGAGAGTAACAGGACGAGGGACGAGGAAAGTCTAATTACTGTTCTTCAGAGGAGTTTGACGAGAGTAACAGGACGAGGGACGAGGAAAGTGTAATTACTGTTCTTCAGAGGAGTTTGACGAGAGTAACAGGACGAGGGACGAGGAAAGTGTAATTACTGTTCTTCAGAGGAGATTGACGAGAGTAACAAGACGAGGGACGAGGAAAGTGTAATTACTGTTCTTCAGAGGAGATTGACGAGAGTAACAGGACGAGGGACGAGGAAAGTGTAATTACTGTTCTTCAGAGGAGATTGACGAGAGTAACAGGACGAGGGACGAGGAAAGTCTAATTACTGTTCTTCAGAGGAGTTTGACGAGAGTAACAGGACGAGGGACGAGGAAAGTGTAATTACTGTTCTTCAGAGGAGATTGACGAGAGTAACAGGACGAGGGACGAGGAAAGTGTAATTACTGTTCTTCAGAGGAGTTTGACGAGAGTAGCAGGGCGCTGGATGACGGAGGTATAATAACTGTTCTTCAGAGGAGTTTGATGAGAGTAGCAGGGCGAGGGACGAGGGAGGTATAATTACTATTCTTCAGAAGTGTTTGGTGGGTGTAGTGGGACGAGTAGCGAAGGAGGTGTAACTAGGTGTGAAATGCTCGGATGTCGTCCCACTGGTATTTATGAAGGTGCTTAAACTTTATCCTTCGGTATAATAGAATTGGCATTGTTTTGCGCGGAGAATACTTTCTCAAGTGTAGAATATATCTTATCTGATAAATGTCAATTGAAATAGTTTTTCCGATGTTTTCAAGTTTTAAGAAATATGGCTAAGTGAAACCTTTGATAAAAATCTTGAAATTCATGACAAGTTGATCTGTTTTAGGTATTGCTCAAATTAACGGAAGCTGAAAATAAGTCGGGAGCACCTCACTGGGAGATATGCACTATGTCTTATTAATATGTAAGCAGCGCTAGTAATACTGCTGGGAGGGAGTAAATGAAGAGGTGTAGATAGCGAGGCTGATTGTCTGATTATCTATCAGACCACGAGATAAGAATTGGATCAGCTAATGATGGAATGTTTACATTAGAATGGCTAGACGCGCGCTATGACCTCTTCATCCCCGCATGAGAGCCAAACGTCAGTGCCCCACCAAAATTGGCGCTCGCTGACACGTATGATATTCACCGGTTATACAAACAAAACACTAACCAACCAACCCTCCCCCCGCACCGCCCCCTCCCCAACATATACGCACGCATGCACAATTGTTGCGAAATTTTACTGTCGCCATAATATCAACAGAGTTTGACAACTGTAGCGGGGCGAGAGACGAGAGGAGTGTAATTACTGTTCTTCAGAGGAGTTTGACGAGAGTAGCAGGGCGAGGGACGAGGGAGATGCGAAAAGAAGTTGAACATGTTTGATGCTTGTTATGATACCTGTTGTTGGTTGGTTGGCGTGATCCCTTTCGGGACCATGACGTTACTTACTTTGACTGACCAAGTTTTATCAGTGGTTGTAGTGCCTGGTCTTATTCCTATTCTTATTGAGTCTATCTCTGTGTTAATATTCCTGTTTTACTTATTTTCCCATAGTTTTACTGAACTTGAGTTTGGATTCTGTTTCTGTTAACGTGATAGTATTATATTTGTTATTTTTGTCATGAACCCATTTGCACCGAAAGTGTGGATGAGGGACCGGAAGTACATCTGTAATCATGAATGGAAACTATCTTCTTCTATAAGTACTTGACATTGAGGAGAAGGATAACATCTCACACCAGTTAAATTCCGCTTAAAATTTATTGATAAATTACAAAATGTATTTGTCTGTATCCTATAGCAACCGTGTGATATTTGATATTACACTTAATTCTTCAACTCCTTTTAAAGAAACCATTAAATAAACGTATGTTGCCAGCCGAACTATATCTTATCTGATATTCGACGCTGTCTGCTGTACTTATTTATAAGGGTAAATCGTTTTAAGGCGTGTCCGATTTTACATGTAAAATCTCTTTAACAGATCTGATTATCCTCAACTACAAGGACAACCGGTTCCTACATATCCAATTATCCTCCAAGACAAGCATTTCTGATGTATCTTCAAGATTTCTATCTCTAATCTAAGCGTTTATTTTCTCATCATGGGGTACACACCACGAATTATCGCGGCCTGGAATTGGAAGCGTAAGGAACGAAACCGTCTACTGTTCTGGTTATATACATAACGTTGTAAAATCCGGCGCTGTATTAGTGGTCGTAAAACCCTCTAGATAAATAAAAAAGGCACTGATGTAATATTACTTCAGTAATCAATAATCACAACCATGGTTGTTTTCAAAGATATCGATTATTTGTTGTCTTGTAAATAAACATTAACATAGATTTTTGTTCGTTCAGTGTCTAGTTCAAAAACAACACACAGCACAGTACAAATTAAAAGAATCCGGAGACATTTTGTAAAAAAACTTATATAAACAAAAAATGATTTCATCATAATATTCCGTGTAATATCATTTATTTTCATTCAACCTAGCCAAGCTCTCTACAAAAGAAAATCTTCATATATTTGTTTTCGGAACAAACGCTAAATGCATCAAATACGTGCAATATATTATCAATCTACCCAGCAACATCATCTTATCTGTATGTGAATGGAGGTTGTTTTTGCAAATAAAAACAGACGAAAGAAAATATAAAATTCACAATTTTTTCCTTCAAACACGGTGAATTACGGTTAATATGATAAAACAATTTTGGGTGTCATCCCTTGATATTAACCGTGGCATATGAAAAGATTTCAAAGCCATGGAAATTAGCTATCTTTTAAAGTGTTACAGGGATAGGACAGGGACGCGGGAGTTTCGCTTGTAAAAACAAGAGGAACTACATGTAATATATATATTCTGGTAAATTGAGTACTTATGTATAAAGAAGCATGTGGCTTCGCGCCATTTCTGACCCCAACTGTCGTCAATGTGGCCCCATATCGACACACGATAACTTTATAGATAATTTATATCAGGAAGTGGGCGGGGTTTATTGCCTAGCAGTGTTGGTATTGTAACAGTTGGTATATTTCAAAGTCAGTACGTATGTTTTGAAACTCTTCCTTCCCTGAATGTAACACCCTACGGCAATAACCTGATACACAAACAAGTCTTTGGAAATCACATCCAAAGTCTTACTACTTTAGGGGCTCCGGCTTCTATGTGTTGTTTTCACGATCTCTATGGAGTCTGTACGCATTCACAAAAAAAAAAAAAAAACGATTTCGAACACTGAAAGGCAGTATCTTAAGATAGCACTGACTTAAGGTTGCATTGGTCGGGGGATATCGAAGGAACTTCTAAACTTAGAAATCTGGTTATTTTTTACTATAAACAGGGGGACAAGTAACCAACCTCTTTATGCGTAACCCAAATCATTCATGAATATACAGCATCACAAGTTGGGATCGGTTACACAAACCGACTGATTACGTTTTGTTATGTGTTTCGCACACGCTCCTACCTACAATATCATAATAGGGAGCCAACATCTGCCCCTTATCTTTCCAGCTGTGTAATAACGCCAGAGATGGTGATAACCGCATATGGGCCACGCGCTTCTGAACAATTGACACAGCAAGTGGGAATACTGAATGATCAAATATTTCTGAAACTGCAAGGCGTTTAAAAGAATCAAGTTGCAAGCCAATTGTTTTTTGTATACATAAAATCATTCTTTCACCTACACTTTTTTTGACTTTTACGTCAGTAAATATTTTATCCAGCTGGGTTCATCGGTTGCCTTGAAGCGTGTTGATATTATTTCAACAGGTCGATGGCACGTGTTTACGCGATCATGGCAACAAAAGTGGGCGTGAAGGCCTGTTGTTTATTGGAGTTTGCCTATGTATGACAGAGAAACACACATATCCCTCCTCCCCCTCCCTTGATTCCCCTTTACAACACATTACTTCCCCTCAACCCGACGAAGACAACGCGAATCGCATTGTTGCATCTATAGTCTGTTTCACCTATTAACTGTATCAAGGTTTACTGTTACACGAGTATTAGTGTACAGCATACGTAACCACAGAGAACGTTTCCGTGTCATGACGTAATCCTATAATCGCACCAACAGCGATACATTAGTCTATTCTCAAAGAACTGCGCCAGTGTAGGAGCTGTAACAAGAGATGGGACAAGATGCGTGTAGGTTAGTATGGAACCCGAACCCGAAACCCAGAATTTTAGACGGTCCAGCTAAACTGCAAAGGGTTCGAATTCTTGAGTGCCCTCCTCCCCTCCTCCACCCCCTTCCCCAACCAACCCTAACACACACCACCTTTTAGAAATGCTGAATGGGCGAAAACTAAAAAACAAATTCACCTAACTTAGAGGATGTCTTATACAGATTAAATTGCTGAATATCTCAGTCACTATTACTATCAAGTATCTATATATTTATACTGTACCTTATACTGTCCTGTAGACAGTGGTTTAAATATCCAATAACAGTGAAAACATTATAATGAAGTGATTAACTGAATTCGATGTCAGTTTATAACCTACTGAGATTTGAAAAAAAAAAAAAAAAAAAAGCAGATTTAGGACACTTAACTCTCAATACAAGTAATGAAGTCATTTATGCCCGGGGCAGGAACCCTAAGAACGCGGGAAAACATAGTATTCTTTTCTCTCAGAGAGCTACAACCCATCGCACTCGACATTTACAATATCTCAAATGAAATCCGTAGAAGCATCATTGCTACATCACTGCGTGTTTTGAATACTTCTACTAAAACTGTTAGAATAGGATTTCATTAATTAGCGTACTACACTTTTTAAAACCTTGCTAACATTAGTACATAATGTAAATCGTCTATCTGAACTTCTATATAATGTTTATCTGTTATAATTTCAAAGTAAATGTTAAAAATATAAAATCGACAAAAGTTGACGCCACTTACAATAAAAATCATTAATAGAAAGTCAACTATTTTTCTTCTAACGTTAAAATTTCGACATAATGTCTCTCCTTTATCAATCAATAAATACTGTGGAATACTTCGTCGTCATGCGTCTGTGTTCTAGTATACCATCACTGTACAATCAATTGAGTTTTGCCGAAAGCCAGAGTCAGGTTAAGGGCACTAAACACCCGATACAAAAAATGACGTCATTTACGGATTGCAAAGGAAACATTTAATGAGGCTTGGCGCCGGTAAAGGAAAAGTCACAGAGACAGAAAACCAGTGTACTAACCAACAACTAACCAACCAACCATCCGTGACATGTCGCTAGGAAAAGTCACGGAGAAGGAAAACCTGTTAACCAACCAACCAATAAACCAGCCAATCAACAAACAGCAAACTAACCAACTAACCAACCATCCGTGACATGTCGCTAGGAAGATTTACGGAGAGGAAAACCTGTTAACCAACCAACCAATAAACCAGCCAATCAACATACAGCCAACTAACTAACCAACCAACCATCCGTGACATGTCGCTAGGAAGATTTACGGAGAGGAAAACCTGTTAACCAACCAACCAATAAACCAGCCAATCAACAAACAGCAAACTAACTAACCAACCAACCATCCGTGACATGTCGCTAGGAAGATTTACGGAGAGGAAAACCTGTTAACCAACCAACCAATAAACCAGCCAATCAACAAACAGCAAACTAACTAACCAACCAACCATCCGTGACATGTCGCTAGGAAGATTTACGGAGAGGAAAACCTGTTAACCAACCAACCAATAAACCAGCCAATCAACAAACAGCAAACTAACTAACCAACTAACCAACCAACCAACCAACCATTCGTGACATGTCGCTAGGAAGATTTATGGAGACGGAAAATCTATAAACCAACCAACCAACAACCAACTCATCACACGTCGCCTAAACACCGAGATTTCTGGCCGAGAAAGGAAAAGTCGACGGAAAACTTGTATACCATCGAACCAACCAACCAATCGACCAAACCACCGCTCATCGACAGAACACTGACACTCATCAGTGACATAGGAAGAGTCACGGAGACAGAAAACCCGTATACATACCAACCAACCACCATCAGAACACTGACACTTATCAGTGACATAGGAAGAGTCATGGAGACAGAAAACCCGTATACATACCAACCAATCGACCAAACCACCGCTCATCGACAGAACACTGACATTCATCAGTGACATAGGAAGAGTCACGGAGACAGAAAACCCGTATACATACCAACCAATCGACCAAACCACCGCTTATCGACAGAACACTGACACTTATCAGTGACATAGGAAGAGTCATGGAGACAGAAAACCCGTATACATACCAACCAACCGACCAAACCACCGCTCGTCGCCAGAACACTTGAAACACTATACATTACGTGACGACAAATACAGCTTGATAGTTAGATTGTACTTTGAAAGTTCAAGATAAGAAACAGGAGCCAGTATAATCATGCATTTAAAAATTCCTTATATATACAAAGTGCCGTGAAAAATAATTTATTGTCTTACAATAAAACTCCGATAAAATGCCATCCAAGCCTTAATCTGGTGAACTGGCAACATACCATGTTTGACACACAGCTAATTACACACCGCCGCCGGTCTTTAATCGCCATTTTGATGGTGTCGGTATACAAAGGATTGTCATTATATCGAGGTTTTATAGTCATAGTGATGAAGCATGGGCCGGGAAACTATATACCGTATGATGTAAACGAAAAATTTGTAATGAGAAAACTTTGGGACAATATATCGACGATTGACAATACAGGGAATACCTAGGAAATCTTCTTAAGGTCTCTGGTCACGGTAAATAAAGCTAGTGCTCGATTTACCGAAATTCAACATCGCGTGAAGTTTGATATCACGTGAAATTCAACATCGCGTGTTTTGGGTTTCCTTAAGAATTCCGTTTTATATCTTCCAAATTTAAGCGAGAATTAATCTGAATCGTATGGAAGCATTAACATAGATACATATCGGATGTATTTTGAAACAGACTATAGCTCATCTCTGTGTGGAGAGTCGTATTTCATTGGTACTAATTTGGTTTGTAGGGTCTGCTTTTCGCTTCTGCTTGTGCTGGTACCGCTAACTAGGTCTTTAAAAATTTTATGGTTTGTTTAAAAGATAATATTCAAATTAACCATACTTTTGATTTCCATGACATAGTTGTCCGTTTATGGTGAAAGTATGGTGAAATATTCGCAAAGGCTCGTGAATGCCCTTGAGAAGGAATTTTCGTTGGATCAAAAAAATGTGTACGTACCTTTTTCACAGACAGCTGTGAATTGAAATCTGTTCCTCCCTGTAGCCTGAATCCCCAGGGATCCATGGGGCTATTTCTTTGAAGCTGGATATATGTCTGCATGATGACAAGTGTATATTTGGAATGCTTAAAAGCTCTTTAAAACCGAAATGGACGGAAATTCACCAAGATTAATCTTTTTCCTATTCCACAGGATAAGTATACGTTTGTTAAGTTGGAAACCTCCTCCCGTATGCACCAGACACAGGTATAACCCCTCCTAATTCCGAGGTTCTCGCACCTTCCGAGATTTGACGATATATAAGGAAGAACGGACCGTTCTGTCGTGGCTGTCCTAACACACTCTGATAGGCGTAGGGGAGTGCGCCAGTGAGAATATGATAAAGGGGAAGGGAAGGGGGTCTAGATGCCGTAACAGATAGATATTTCTGTAAACGTGTTCTATATATATCAACGCAGTGTATACATACACGTTAGTGCGCGCGAGGCAGACGAACAGCAAAGCACGCGCGGAATGCAGTGGTCGCTACAGGGGATGTTCCCTCTCTATCGTCTTCACTCCACCTTTCCAACCTTGATTTCATGACCTTTGCCAAAGTTAGTAAATGACTTGTACTTCAGTATCTTTGTTTCGTTATGTTGGAACATCATGTATAAATTATGGTGGGCTGGACAAGGAATTTGTCGGATTGCAGGTGGCGTGCAAACGATAGCTCCCGAGATAAGAGCACCAATTTATCGATAATCTGCATGTGTAGACAAGGATTGGAATATGTTATTTGTCATTGTTCTTCAGTAAATATACTTCAATATAGATAAAGTATTTCTTAAAACTTATCTATAATTACTGAAGATATTGATGCAAGTTATAATAGTTTATAGTAAAAAATACCAACAATAGCGATAGACAAAATGATCCAAAAACCCTTTCTCTACAAAAATCAATAAAGAAATCCCAGAGAGAGAGATAGAGGGGGAGGGGGAGGGAGAGAGAGAGGGGGGAGAGGGGGTAGCAAGAGAGAGAGAGAGGGGGGAGGGAGAGAGCGAGAAGGGGGGGGGGGGGGGTGGGGGGGGGGGTAGCGAGAAAGAGAGAGAGAGAGGGGGGCAGGGAGGGAGAGAGCGGCCATACATGTATAGTTAGTATCATGGGGGGGGTAGAGTTAGAGAGAGAGATCAGACATGGTTGTATAGTTAGTCGTGTGTAACGTCTCAGACATAATTATATAGTTAGTCGTGTGTAACGTCTCAGACATAATTATATAGTTAGGAGTGTGTAATGTCTCAGACATAATTATATAGTTAGTCGTGTGTAACGTCTCAGACATAATTATATAGTTAGTCGTGTGTAACGTCTCAGACATAATTATATAGTTAGTAGTGTGTAACGTCTCAGACATAATTGTATAGTTAGTAGTGTGTAATGTCTCAGACATAATTATATAGTTAGTCGTGTGTAACGTCTCAGACATAGATGTAGAGTTAGTAGTGTATAACGTCTCAGACATAATTGTATAGTTAGTAGTGTGTAACGTCTCAGACATAATTATATAGTTAGTCGTGTGTAACGTCTCAGACATAGATGTATAGTTAGTAGTGTGTAATGTCTCAGACATAATTGTATAGTTAGTAGTGTGTAATAGTTAGTAGTGTATAACGTCTCAGACATAGATGTATAGTTAGTAGTGTGTAATGTCTCAGACATAATTGTATAGTTAGTAGTGTGTAACGTCTCAGACATAATTATATAGTTAGTCGTGTGTACGTATAGTTAGTTAGTGTGTAACGTCTCAGACATAATTGTATAGTTAGTAGTGTGTAACGACATAATTATATAGTTAGTCGTGTGTAACGTCTAGACATAAATTATATAGACATAATTATATAGTTAGTCGTGTGTAACGTCTCAGACTTAATTATTGTTCGTTGTTATTCGTGTGTAACGTCTCAGTTAGTAGTGTGTAACGTCTCAGACATAATTATATAGTTAGTCGTGTGTAACGTCTCAGACATAGATGTAGAGTTAGTAGTGTATAACGTCTCAGACATAGATGTATAGTTAGTAGTGTGTAATGTCTCAGACATAATTGTATAGTTAGTAGTGTGTAACGTCTCAGACATAATTATATAGTTAGTCGTGTGTAACGTCTCAGACATAATTATATAGTTAGTAGTGTGTAATATCTCAGACATAATTATATAGTTAGTCGTGTGTAATGTCTCAGACATAATTGTATAGTTAGTAGTGTGTAACGTCTCAGACATAATTATATAGTTAGTAGTGTGTAACGTCTCAGACATAATTGTATAGTTAGTAGTGTGTAACGTCTCAGACATAGTTGTATAGTTAGTAGTGTGTAACGTCTCAGACATAATTATATCGTTAGTAGTGTGTAACGTCTCAGACATAGTTGTATAGTTAGTAGTGTGTAACGTCTCAGACATAATTGTATAGTTAGTAGTGTGTAACGTCTCAGACATAGACATTATAGTATAGTAGTGTGTAGTGTGTGTGTCTCAGACATAATTGTATAGTTAGTAGTGTGTAACGTCTCAGACATAATTGTATAGTAAGTAGTGTATAACGTCTCAGATATGGTAGTATAGTTAGTAGTGTGTAACGTCTCAGACATAATTGTATAGTTAGTCGTGTGTAACGTCTCAGGCATAATTAAATAGTTAATAGTGTGTAACGTCTCAGATATAATTGTATGGTTAGTAGTGTGTAACGTCTCAGGCATGGTTGTATAGTTAGTCGTGTGTAACGTCTCAGACCTCAGATATAATTATATAGTTAATAGTGTGTAACGTCTCAGACATAATTGTATAGTTAGTCGTGTGTATAGTTAGTAGTGTGTAACGTCTCAGACATAGATGTATAGTTAGTAGTGTGTAATGTCTCAGACATAATTGTATAGTTAGTAGTGTGTAACGTCTCAGACATAATTATATAGTTAGTCGTGTGTAACGTCTCAGACATAGATGTAGAGTTAGTAGTGTGTAACGTCTCAGACATGGTTGTATAGTTAGTCGTGTGTAATGTCTCAGACATGGTTGTATAGTTAGTAGTGTGTAACGTCTCAGACATGGTAGTATAGTTAGTTGTGTGTAACGTCTCAGACATGGTTGTATAGTTAGTAGTGTGTAATGTCTCAGACATAGTTGTAGAGTTAGTAGTGTGTAACGTCTCAGATATGGTAGTATAGTTAGTAGTGTGTAACGTCTCAGACATAATTGTATAGTTAGTAGTGTGTAACGTCTCAGACATAATTATATAGTTATTAGTGTGTAACGTCTCAGACATAATTATATAGTTAGTAGTGTGTAATGTCTCAGACATAGTTGTATAGTTAGTAGTGTGTAATGTCTCAGACATAATTGTATAGTTAGTAGTGTGTAACGTCAGACAGACATAATTATATAGTTAGTAGTGTGTAATGTCTCAGACATAGTTGTATAGGTAGTAGTGTGTAACGTCTCAGACATAGTTGTATAGTTAGTAGTGTGTAACGTCTCAGACATAGTTGTATAGGTAGTAGTGTGTAACGTCTCAGATATAATTATATAGTTAGTAGTGTGTAACGTCTCAGACATAGTTGTATAGTTAGTAGTGTGTAACGTCTCAGACATAGTTGTATAGGTAGTCGTGTGTAACGTCTCAGACATAATTGTATAGTTAGGAGTGTGTAATGTCTCAGACATAATTATATAGTTAGTCGTGTGTAACGTCTCAGACATAGATGTAGAGTTAGTAGTGTGTAACGTCTCAGACATAATTGTATAGTTAGTAATATGCAACGTCTGAGACATAATTATATAGTTAGTAGTGTATAACGTCTCAGGCATATATGTATAGTAATTAGCGTGTAACGTCTCAGACATAGTTATATAGTAAATATTGATTTTTTATGCTTTGCAATGGAAAAAATAAAGTATTGTTGAAATTCATGATATGCTTTCCGCATGTGTTCGTAAACTTAAACATCTACCCATAACTTCATATGGAATAACTAGTTCAATATGAACGGACAATAACTTAAATGTAACAATATAATCACCGCATGTGACTGACGCTTATATCATGTATCATAGAAATGACAAAGCATATGGTGTCTTCCTTTTCTGTTCGGCATCAAAACAATATTATGAACATGATCGTCAACTCTAAACTCCAAATAAGGCGGATTATTTATCTTGATAAAAAAAAACTGATACAGGGGACATAACTCTTAATACCAAGATGCATCGTCAAAGTTATTAGTTAAGCGGTGCATGCCTAAATAATATAACTACAACAGGTTATTTTCTCAGATATTGAGAAAGAAAGCACGAGTTATCTCCCTTGATCCATGCGGTGAACAACGTTGAATGAGTCCGTTTAGTTGAGTTAACAAGTAAAAGGGGAGGGAGGGAGACAGTTGGATGAGAGAGGAGGTGGAGGGGTGGGAATGGTAGAAAGAGAAATGGCGAAAGAAATGAAGTATGGTGGGTGATCATTTGCTCAGGAATGTTAAAATGGGTCTTCTTCTTCGAAGAAGACTCGCCAATCCTCATGAACAAGACAAACAACAACGAAACCATTTACACTAAACTGTAATGTACATCATCGCACAATTGATACTGGAAACAAGAATATCGAATCAGCAGTGACATGTCAACTTCATTCTTTTGAGAAGTGGGCAGCAACCTTGTTGTCTAGAAACGGAAAATTCGTGATAAAGAAATCGACATTTAGTTGATAAAGCGTACGTGTTGGTTATAGGTAAATTTGAGGTTTAGTTGCTAATGTAGAGGAGTCTCTCATATATCTAGCAGTGAAATTTAAGAACCTATCCAGTTCTGCTCCATAAGTTCTGCAATCCACCAGAAATTTTATCGTTTTCACCATTTCATCGTCAGTACATTTCGTTTTGGCATCGACGTACTTTTTCAGAAAATACATGCAAACTTCAATCATTGTTTTGTCAACACTCCGTCGACCTGTCGTCATCCGATATTGCCGTTCACTGTTGTATATATATGTGGGAAAATTCTTGTACATTTAGCTGGTCACGTGACAGGAGACTTGAACTAGTAATCAAATATGTATACTGTGTATTAAGAAAGAAAGAAAGAAAGTTTGCAACTGATACAAACCATATATGTACCCGTCAGGAAACAAAAATGCTGCTTGTTGGGTAATCAACAGTTTCATTGGATCATCTTTGTGGAATTATGTGAGAATGAATATTCATGAATAGGACACACTTCTATGAAATTGTAGAAATTGACACATACTAGAAAGTAAGTTAATTACTAGAATATTTGACCTAGTTACCCTATTTCAATCGTATCAAAATATATCATGGAACATTTCTCATGCTTATCCGCTGCACAAACACCTGGAATGTCCATAAGTTTGGTTATTCTATTACGGTTTCTCTTAGATTGAACATACATTAAATATTTACCGCAATTTCTCAACATCATTTCAATTTTGTTTCAGCAAACATTTCGGTATATTTTCATACAAAAAGAAAACAATATCAAAATACAATTAAGTGTGGTGCCTTTGATTTCTTGAATGTTAAAAGACCCAAAACCCAACCTAAATATCCCATTACCGCTTTTATATTATGATAATAACGCTTACTTTAATATTTTTACACTTTGCTTTGCATATGAAACGGAATGCTTAATATAATAACTATTACATTAAGCGTTGTTAGTACGTTAAAAAGTTGCAACACACGTACCTGTGATGTGATCCTTGTGTGCCTGTTCACAGACCCATACGAATTCCAAACAGCGGTCGTTACACTCGTGCAGGTGAACAATACACAGTATGACACCAATACGCCTTACAAGAAAATATAAGATTCACATTTTGCTTAGAATTACAGAATCCATGACACGCAATTGTACATTTTACTAATAACCACCGTCTGTGGTGTATACTTGAGTTATCCCCCTTCTATTAAAGAAATTGACTCTAAATACTGCACGGCCTGATCGTTGGCTGACATTTACCGCGATTTCGTTCGTCCGTCCGAAAGTCTGTCCCGCTGTTGCAATGTAATTAATATACAACATGTTAAGGTTAGTACTCTTTGAGGCCAACTACTTAGAGAAATTAATATTGTAACATTGAATTAAATCAATTTGGGATTGTAATATACCTTGGAGGGTTATTTTGTCAATTTTTATGCTGATTAAAGCCCCATTATACGTAAAAATCACTATAAAAAAATAAACTTAATCTTATTTTCCCCGTAATGTATGTAACAAAACAAATACTTTCCTTTAATTAAACAAAATAAAACTGACTGTTTTCAATTTAAATAAAAATTGAAAAAATGAAAATATGGGACCCACAATAATTCATACATTAACTAATTATTCCGCGTGTGTAAACATGACAGACACAGTAATAATTTCCATAAAAACTGTTATAATTAATGTTTATCACAGGAATACCTCAAGTCTACGACAAGACTTCGCAAACAATGTTTGTAAACAAAAACTTACCGTAGACAAATCTGCATGTGCTTCATCTATAAGTATAAACCTCAACTCTCGCGAGATCAGGTCATGAACTTTCCGACGTGGATCGGCAACAATCGTAATTTCGATGGCGGCGTGTTTAAAATGGAGGTGTGTTTACATATAGCGAGTTTCAACTGCTCATATATTAATACTTTATGCACAAATTCATGGTAACTATTGTTTGAATAACTTAATTTTAACTACATCTTAGAGAATATCTCAATTTTTTTTTTTTTTTTTTTTTTTTTTAAATTTTTTTTTTTTTTTTTTTTTTTTTTTTTTTTTTTTTTTTTTTTTTTTTTTTTTTTGTTTTTTTAAATAATAATTATATATACAGATATATATATATAATATAGTAAGTAATATCGACAGGGTGGTTCAATATTGGTACTAGATCCTAACAAACAAATGCTCGTTGGATGCGTATTTCTGGAATAGATATATGATCAGTGAAGTAATAGCAATAGTACAGACAAGCGAACTGTCAAATTTTCGAGGCAACCTGTCCCTTTATCAAGACACAAATATTACATAAATTACATCACATAATGTTCTATGCATGTGATATAATTTTACAAGTCCTTTTCAACTCACTTTCCATGGGCTTAAATCATAATAATATTTCAACTTACTCACCATATTTTATTAAGGTATCATGTCAGTTTTGTTTTTCTTTTAAAACTGGTAGGAAGTACTTGTTCATCAGTAAAACTTTCCAACTGCCAGTTGGTATGGTGTAAGCTGTTAGTTGGTGACGCTGTATGTTGATGAGTATCCTGTCTGCACATGGACATGCTGCCGCTGTGTTACATTTCGACTTTTCGGTGTAATGTTGCAGTTAAGAATGTAACAGATTTTAGAATGTTTTGTTACTTTTGAAAACTCAATGTCTTTATTGGTCTTTTATGGATGTTTGTTTTTCTAGTATAAAAAAATGCTGCGTTATACATCTCTCGTGAGTGGAATGTCAGACAAGTATTTTAACCATTGTTGATAATTTAGAAAATGCGTGGGTTTAGCGTCGAGAAAATGTTGTCAAACAACCCAATACACAAGTAAAGATATCGTTACTTCTATAATGAATGTTGGCGGTACCTAAATTAATGTTTTCCGACGAACCGTGACATTTTTATTGGATTTGATGCGTGAAATGTATGATGTGACCAGTGGAACGGTTATATAAGGGCAAGGCGTCTAATTAATAATGAATTTTAAGTGACAGTCTTCATGTCTTGTAGTATTTGCGAATATCCCTTTAATTGCCGAACCTAAAACAGGTTTCAGAGAATATCAATTATGCATGTTGTCTTCAAACGAATAGGTAGTACAAAGCTTTGCATATGAAATAACTTGTTAACAAGCCATATGTACTTTCCGGTTACAGCAATACATTAGCATTCGTTATCAATATTAGAATGTTACGCCAATTGCCTTCAACGAAGCACGAAATTGATGGAACATCACGCTATATTGTACCTGGTTAAACACAACGCATTGTTCTATTAAGTTTATTGTTTTATTGTTTTCGTGGTAAGCGGTCAACTTTACATTACACTATGTAATAAACCTTTCTCATTTTACAATTCTGCTCAAGTTCTATCACTGGAATCTAGCGATAGATATTGGTTGCGTTGTTGTAACCTGGCTCTCATTTGAGAACGTGACATTACGTACCTGGATTGACCAAGGTTTAACATGGTGGGTGTTGTCGATGGAGCAGAAGACGCTTAATCTTCCGGAGAATCTGGTCTTATTCTCCCTCTGCTTTTTCTGTTTCCGTGTAAATTTATCTCTTTTGTTCATAGTTTGGCCTAGCTTTATTGGATTTGAGTTTGGATTGTGATTATGTTGACATGTTGGAACTATGGGAGTTTTTAATAAAGCGCATTCATTGTAAAGTCAAACCAATGCGAAACAACAAACTTGACTAATCTTCATAAAGTATATACACACAAATGGATCAATACCGTATGCAGATAATGAGCCTTTATATTTCATATATTTCGGAAAGAATTTTTTATTTCAGTAATGCAGAGATCTCCAGGTATTGGATGTCAAATAACTGTTGTTACCATATCAATTATGGTATTTTGTGACGGATAAAGTAGCAAGCCCCTTTTTGTTAAAATATAAGCTGTTTCATTATTCCTCAGAATGGAATCTAACGAGACTTTTATCTAAGGTATTCTGTCCTGGTATTGTGAAGAAACACCTGTCTAGTTACAACAGTGTTTCTTTCACAGAGGAGTTAAACAGAAGTTTAAAAACTGGTCGTGGCCATTAAGGACCCAGACCCACTCCCCGACCGATATTATTTAATATTAAAAAAATCATGATTTTCTATTTTTCTCTGGTAGCAAAAGTTCTGACTTACCTAGCTGTAATACCGAAATTTTAAAGTAAATCGCTTCCAATCTAACTTAATAAATAGTTTTAAAAAAGGATTCGAAACGACTCGGTGCTAATTCATAATTATGCGGGGAAGTCCTACCCTCTGACGCATGCGCAAAGAACTGTAAATAAATCTGCCGTCTTCCAACATGGCAGAAAGCGTGCGAGGGAAGCGGGGAAGAAACGTGTTTTGACGGACCCTGAGGCGTATCGTAGCCCCCATTTGAGGGCCTCTTTGCAATTAATCGTAGTTTTTCTCGTAATCTGAACGTTTTAGTGTCATATCTAAGCATTGAAAGATGTGAACAATACATACGTTAGATGATTTACATACAGGATATATAGAGTATTGATTGCATTTATCGGTAAAATTTCTTTACAAGCGATGTCACATGGACGTACTACTCACCTTTTCCTCCATTTTTGTTTTGGTTCTGACCGCGTCTGAACGTATCACGTGGCTTTTCCTCATCAATATTCATTTCCTGGTGTTGATTAATGAGACTAATTCCGGCACTGATATCACCGATACCCTTTCAATTTCGAGTTCGAAACTTCAAACAAGTCTTTATTTATATATCATCTATTAGTATACAACATTCCCAGTCAGCAGAATATGATATATCTAGTAAGTGATATCGACAGGGTGGTCCATTATTGGTACTGGATCCTAACAAGCAAATGTTCGTATTTCTGGAATAGATATGTGATCAGTGAAGTAATAGCAATAGTACAGACAAGTGAATTGTCACATTTTCGAGGAAATCTGCCCCTTTATCAAGACACAAATATTACATAAATTACATCACATAATGTTCTGATTTTCAATATATACGATACACAAAGCTTTTATCTTTTTTTAATTATATATATTAATTGATTAATGAAGTAATGTCGATAGTACGGACAAGCGAATTGACAAAGGCAAAGATGTTTTGTATGTAGAATTAACTTTTATTATAAATAATATCCGCCATACATGTAACATTTGGCATGGCACATATTCATGAAAAAAATTACAGTGTGATTGTTATATATAGGGAAACGTATCAACATTCTACAGTGCAGACCTGTAAATCAGGTGACGTCTGGGAATGACGAAAATGACTTCCTATTCAAACTGCAATACGAGTACATTTCGGCTAGTTAAAACACGTTGTAATCATAATTTTTTTATTTTTCAATTGAAGACGAAAGCTTCACGGCGGGATGTGATGTATTTTACCGAGAGCCAATGGTTATTTATCGAAAAACCTGAACAAGAATATGGAGATAATCTTCCTGTTCTGTTCTGCAGGCGTTGTAAACTTGTGATTTATATAAATAATATATATACATTATGTTTCTATTTCCGTTGTATAAAAGCTTTATTCCACACATAAAAAGCCCTATGTCTGGGGGGAAGACATTTTGTCATGTCTTTGTGGCGGTTTTTTTTTGTTAACCCCACATTGGCTTTTTATTATAATTACTAAAAAATAATCTTTTGTTCATTTTACGGTTTTTGTAACTGTAAGATATGTTTTTAATTTCATAAATAAATACAAAGTCACCCTCTCTGTAAGGGTGGACTTTTTCATTCATGTTCATTGTTGTGTCGTTTCTTATCGTAGTGTGCAGATACATAAAAGGCAGAGCTTAATTTATGTATCGGAAACACTATACAAGATATTTTTATTGTAGATTTTTTTGTTCAATAGATATACGAGTTATTTCCCTTGATTTTCTTTCAAAAAAAAAAAAATAAATAAATAAATAAATAAATAAGAGTTCTGTCCCTTGGATTAGAGGGCCATCGGTCATCTAATTGGTCAGTTACTTTCGCGGGGATGCTGAGACCCCTCTCATAAGGCAGTCATCTTTAATTGTAGCTGTACGTACTACATTTAGTGTAGTGGATTTGCATTTGTTATGCAAAATTTACCAACCTACTTCCATCCTATTGTCTGTTCTATAGTAACGTTATTTATCATAAGCAATTGTGGCGGTTTTTTTGTTAACCCCAAATTGGCTTTTTATTATAACTACTAGAAACAATCTTTTTTTCATTTTATGGTTTATGTAACTGTAAGATATGTTTTTAATTTCATAAATAAATACAAAGTCACCCTCTCTGTAAGGGTGGCCTTTTTCATTCATGTTCATTGTTGTGTCGTTTCTTGTCGTAGTCACGGTGCAGATACATAAAAAACCCTATGTCTGTGGTTGTATATAGAGCTAAAATCTATTATCTACTGTACCCAGATATCGAAACTTAAATTTCAATATTCTGTCCCTTGAAATAGATTTCGATTTCTTATCTTCATTATGTATCTTAACGATAAAATAAAGATAGTTCCAGCATTTTGATAATTGATAATTTTAACCATAACCCGTTATCTGCTACAATTATCAAAATGCAAATTACAAACTCGGATGATGTACTATTGACACGATGGCTATCGTTGGCGTCATGTTTGATTATTTTATGTCGGGTCGTGAATTTGTCTAAGAGATGACCGAAATCTGACTAGTGCTTTGGTCGGGACGAACCTTACGATGATCGATAAAATTAGTATTACTGGTTAAATATTTGTTGTTATTAATACAACGGAAACAACGGAGATTTTTTTCTGAATCTTTAATAAAATCAAAGAAAAAAGTACAAAAATGGAGACAAAATATTGAATCAATCTGTCAACTTTTCAATCTTCCTTCCATCGCTCATCAAGATTTATTGACTCATAATGAAATTGCAGTATGTCTTCAAAGCAATATAATCAGCGGATTGAAACAAACAAAAATAGAACATATCTTAATTATCTTTGTCTTACAGTCTTTCAGGGAAGAAGCATAATAAATTCTAATACTCATTTTCAAATCCATTTCCTTTTTTTTTTTTTTTTTAAATTTTTTAACTTATTTTTTTCAGCATACGAATATATTATATGACACTTCGTCAGTTAAATGATAATACAAAATTCATAGAAATAAACCTTCAAGAAACAGACATTTTAAATTCAAAATCATCCTCATCATAAAAAATTAGACAATAATTATACGGATACGTCTTAAACGTCTGGTAAGTTTAGTTATACATATATCACAGTAAATGATCGGTGTGTATCGAATTCAAGGAACAAGTTTGATTATAGAAGTGAACAGTTTTAATTTGTATAAAATCTCGCACGATAATATTTCTATTTTCTTGTATATTACTTGGAATTTTTATCCCGTAGCATTCACCCGTTTGTTAAATTTAATCAAACTTTATTTTTCTGTAATTTCAATATTTTTTTGTAAAAAAAAACAATGGTTATTTACTTATTTTGAGGTCAATTATTTCCTAAACCATACACCATGTAAACAATTTATTTGATGAATACCAAAGAATATATATTCTTTAATCGTTTGTGTTACGTTTTATCAAAATTTAAAAAATACATGTTTCTGAATGCTACCACTTCCGTTAGTAAATGCAAGTGCTCAACGAAAAACTTGTACGTCTGTACAAAGAAATATAGAATATACATTCACACAGAAAGCACACATGTGCATACTGAATTCAATATATAACAATGATTCAAAATCCATCAATGAAAATAAATACCATTTGATTTGAAAATCAGAAAAAAATGATATTAATAAAAATCTAATTATTTAGTGTGATACATTAACTGTATATATGATATAACATTTCATGTGAACAATATCTTTTGATGAAGAAGAACATTTTTGAAACAAGATAACAATGAGTTTATATAGCTCACATATAACCAACACTACTAATAGTTTTGAAGTTGACATAACATCACACCTATCACCTTTAACAGGCTCCTTTTATAAAGGTTATTTAAAGTCAAGTAATTCTGTGAAATAAAGTAATTATATTAATATACAGCGCATGATATACACAAGATTAATTTGCTTTTGAAATTGTAAAAAACAAATGTTGAGAGAATTATTAAAAAAAAAAAATATAGATGAGAAAATAAAATCTATTATCAGAGCGTAGAATTTGGTGAACTGAACACAAGGGCCTAAATGTGGAACAATCTCATCCCCATATAGCAATATTCAATTCACTAAAAGAGTTTTATGGACAAGCATGATACATAGTTAGTCATAAACTGTGATGGTGTCTATAATACAGATAGAAAATGGTTAAAAAATATCGACATGTTAATAACATCGCGAATCAAATCCATAATTGATTAAACGATTAAGCATTAAAAAATAATTCAATACTTGAAAAAGCAAGGAATATAAGACAGACTTTCTGAAAGAGATAGCGTATTATTCTTCATCGGCGACATTAGTCTAGTTCTTTGTCTTAGTTCAGTCTATGGAAGTAATTTTGCTTTCTGAAATGAGAACAACAATGACACTGCCTGGTATACAAACGGAATATCGATAATTTTTTTCTAGTAATAAAAAAAAAACAAAAAAAAAACAAAGTATATAGTAAGAAATGTCATAGATATGACATTTCTTGTGATCTCTTTAACATTATAGAAAATACCAGAAAGTATGTGGACGGTGATTCAACATGTTATGAAAGTCTTATAACAGGATTACACAATTAGAAAAATATCTAGATAATTAAAGAGGACCATTCGGACGGAGATTTGTTACTTAATGATATCTATATAAAATAAACGATCACAGCTAGGATGGTTATGATATCTATATAATATAAACGATCACAGGTGGGACGGTTATGATATCTATATAATATAAACGTATCACAGCCGGGACGGTTATAATATCTATATAATATAAACGATCACAGCCGGGGCGGTTATGATATCTATATAATATAAACGATCACGGCCGAGACGGTTATGATATCTATATAATATAAACGATCACAGCCGGGATGGTTATGATATCTATATAATATAAACGGATCACAGCCGGGATGCTTATGATATCTATATAATATAAACGATCACAGGTGGGACGGTTATGATATCTATATAATATAAACGATCACAGCCGGGGCGGTTATGATATCTATATAATATAAACGATCACGGCCGAGACGGTTATGATATCTATATAATATAAACGATCACAGCCGGGATGGTTATGATATCTATATAATATAAACGATCACAGCCGGGATGGTTATGATATCTATATAATATAAACGATCACAGCCGGGATGGTTATGATATCTATATAAAATAAACGATCACAGCTAGGATGGTTATGATATCTATATAATATAAACGATCACAGGTGGGACGGTTATGATATCTATATAATATAAACGTATCACAGCCGGGACGGTTATAATATCTATATAATATAAACGATCACGGCCGAGACGGTTATGATATCTATATAATATAAACGATCACGGCCGAGACGGTTATGATATCTATATAATATAAACGATCACGGCCGAGACGGTTATGATATCTATATAATATAAACGGATCACAGCCGGGATGCTTATGATATCGGTATAATATAAACAGATCACAGCTGGGATGGTTATGATATCTATATAATATAAACGATCACAGGTGGGACGGTTATGATATCTATATAATATAAACGGATCACAGCCGGGATGCTTATGATATCTATATAATATAAACGATCACAGGTGGGACGGTTATGATATCTATATAATATAAACGATCACAGCCGGGACGGTTATGATATCTATATAATATAAACGATCACAGCCGGGATGGTTATGATATCTATATAATATAAACGATCACAGGTGGGACGGTTATGATATCTATATAATATAAACGATCACAGCCAGAACGGTTATGATATCTATATAATATAAACGGATCACAGCCGGGATGATTATGATATCTATATAATATAAACGATCACAGCCGGGATGGTTATGATATCTATATAATATAAACGATCACAGTTGGGATGGTTATGATATCTATATAATATAAACGATCACAGGTGGGATGGTTATGATATCTATATAATATAAACGTATCACAGCCGGGATGGTTATGATATCTATATAATATAAACGATCACAGCCAGGACGGTTATGATATCTATATAATATAAACGATCACAGCCAGGACGGTTATGATATCTATATAATATAAACGATCACAGCCAGAACGGTTATGATATCTATATAATATAAACGATCACAGCCGGGATGGTTATGATATCTATATAATATAAACGAATCACAGCCGGGATGCTTATGATATCGGTATAATATAAACGATCACAGGTGGGACGGTTATGATATCGGTATAATATAAACAGATCACAGCTGGGATGGTTATGATATCTATATAATATAAACGATCACAGCCGGGACGGTTATGATATCTATATAATATAAACGGATCACAGCTGGGATGGTTATGATATCTATATAATATAAACGATCACAGGTGGGACGGTTATGATATCTATATAATATAAACGATCACAGCCGGGACGGTTATGATATCTATATAATATAAACGGATCACAGCCGGGATGCTTATGATATCGGTATAATATAAACGATCACAGGTGGGACGGTTATGATATCTATATAATATAAACGATCACAGCTGGGATGGTTATGATATCTATATAATATAAACGGATCACAGCTGGGATGGTTATGATATCTATATAATATAAACGATCACAGGTGGGACGGTTATGATATCTATATAATATAAACGATCACAGCCAGAACGGTTATGATATCTATATAATATAAACGATCACAGCCAGGACGGTTATGATATCTATATAATATAAACGTATCACAGCCGGGATGGTTATGATATCTATATAATATAAACGATCACAGCCAGGATGGTTATGATATCTATATAATATAAACGTATCACAGCCGGGATGGTTATGA
Source organism: Ylistrum balloti (assembly GCF_031769215.1). NCBI lineage: Eukaryota > Metazoa > Mollusca > Bivalvia > Pectinida > Pectinidae > Ylistrum > Ylistrum balloti. Next base: position 566,032 of record NW_026781897.1, read on the forward strand.
TATCTATATAATATAAACGATCACAGCCAGGACGGTTATGATATCTATATACTATGAAAAAAACCTCTAGGGACGGATAGTTTGCATCCACATTCAGTGATATTTACAAAGTTTCAGCGGTATAGAGTAACCGAATTGTTCATCTAGTGAGATTTCAACCATGTTGAATAAAACCGCTTACACTTATTTCATTCACAAGTTTCTAAATGGGAATAAAAATATGAAGGATGATAACTGTTAATGCAGTATGTACATTAGTTTCATTAAGATCACAATATATAACATTGCACGTTATAAAACAAGCTTTCCTTGATAGTTCCGATTTGCAGCACATAAATGCCTCCTCGATGACATTCCTCACAAATTTATTAGTAACAAACATTTCCTATAACTCCGTGTAGGTATTAATACTGACCACCAGCTATATACACGAATATTTATATTGATATTAATTACGTTGATTGTTGATTTGATATTGACAATATAGGTATATAAATATGTATATATGGTATACAAATATGCCACTGTATACAATTATTGCTATATGTATCATTTACATATTTTAGATGAATTACTACGTACAAATTGTTGTCCATTTTTTACAAAAAATTGCTGTATACTTTTTTACCAATTCCATCCTTATGTTGAAGCGGAAAACTCTGGTAAGAACTTCGATGTATAAACTATTGCGTTTTCATTTAGCAGTTGCACTTTTACCAACTATTATGTAAAGGTATGTATTTTTTGTATTGCAATGTACACAAAACATTGTTGCTTACATATATATATATATATATAATTGCATGACGCTATTATGTTTTCATTAAAATTGATATGAATATTAAAAACATACGTGCATGAATTTTACAAATATTTACATTTACATGGCAATGTTACTATATGAACTAACCTGAAAGAAGTGTGATTTAAGGTATCATAAATGACACCAAGCGCGTGACTATTGTGATGTCGGTAATGTGGACGACGCAACATTGTCAAAGTGGCTTTTCTATCAGTATCTAAAATGATCTTTTAAAAAAATAATTAGAGTTAAAAATAAGACTGTGACAATAACATGAGGAGCATGTAAATATAACCATGTCGTGGTATGGCATTCATGGTCTTGATAAATGTTCATGAGAACGTAACAACGTATGCTATACATATCGGAAGGCTAACGTATGGCTTAATCTCCAAAAAAGAAAGAATATTCCTTCATGTCAGCAACACTACAATTCAGACATTTAACTTCCAGCCATGACCGAGTTTCACACAAGTTTTAGAGCTTGTGGTCAACACATCTTCCAACTTGATATGTTTGTGGTCAAAGAAGTCTCTACATCAACTGTCGTTGTACAGAACACATTTTCAGAATCACCATTGTCTTCACTGCAACTTAAAGCGATCAACATTAATTTATTCATAGCGAGCAATACCTCACCAATCCATAGATGGCACCCAACACTTCTCTTATTCATCTATGACGATCAACACTCCTCAAAACTATTTATAGCGATCAACACTCCTCCAAACTATTTATAGCGATCAACACTCCTCCAAACTATTTATAGCGATCAGCGCACCTCCAAACTATTTATAGCGATCAACATCCCTCCAAACTATTTATAGCAATCAACACCCCTCCAAACTATTTATAGTGATCAACACACCTCCAAGCTATTTATAGTGATCAAACACATCCGAACTATAAGTACTGCCATGTCGATTAAGCGATTATACTTTATCTCTCGTCTAGTTAAAACAATAAATACTTTTCTCATGCACTTAACACGATCAAAATTTCAGTCATTTAGTTGTAGCGATCAACATTTCTCCAACGACAGCTGCTGATCTCTGCTCCATCACTTTAATCTGCATTAGAAGCTTAAAGTTACAGTTTTAACCGCGAGTAGATGGTTTGTTCAATTTTTGGTCATAAGAATACCTATCGTAAATACAATTTTCCATTAAAATTCTTACATACCAATATAATTGTCCAAGTTATCAACAACAGAAATATTGTTGTGTACAAACGACTTTTGATGATTTCAAAAACGCCTGCTTCCGTTTCCCTGTACTTGGAATGATATCACATACTTAGCTCAATTATTAAGCATTAAGCAATGAAAAAGACCTATCACAATGTTTACGCCAGGGGAAACGTTAAGGAGCAGCATGTCCTATCAGGGGTGGAGACTCTTGGTAAATCACTCGATGGTGTTTATCTTCTTGTGGCTGCACACTGAATGGTAGAATACCTTCAATCCGTTCATAAACCTCGGAAGGTCAATCAGTACAACGGCACCGAACACAACTGCCAGCATCCCAGCACCTAGGTATCCGAGAGACTTCGCTGAAACCCGCTCATCTGGAATGCTTATTAGTTTTCGTTTCCATGACGACAGGTCTTTCTTCTCGACCGTCAGTTCTTTTTTAAGATTTTCTATTTGGGATTGTAGTTCCTCAGGTGATAATGACGTCATCAGGTTACTGTTGCAGAAACAATGGTAGCAGGAACTACTGGATGTTCCAGTGTACAGGTTAGTGACGGATTCTACAACGGAACAAGTGACACAGAAGGTAGATTGGCATGACCATCATAAAGTACAAAATAGGATATGACCAGGTGTTACATTAGAGTAAGCGTCTTCTGATTCATCAATGACTCGTGTAAGTATAGATCAGCGTAAGTGAAATGGTGTTTTCTCGATATATATTCATGCATTTGATCTCCAGGACACTAAGTATATAGAAAAAAATTACTTCAAATAATAAAATAACAAATTCAAAAGGGTTCACCAGTTATCATTTAGAAGAATTAGAATCACGTGTTCGTTGAACTGCAGTTAGATGAATTATGTACTTGTACTATTGAGACTTTGAATACGATTACCAAAAGTAAGGAAACCATGAAATGGAGTGTGATATTTTCTATAAATCTTATTATCAATGTATCCATGCTTTGCAATTTCATTCCATCCGCGATAGACCCCGTTGAAAATGACAACCTTTTGTTAAAAACATTGCATGCGGTTACATTAAATAAGGCTGATAGAGTTTTACCGTATATGTGTGAAAAAGATATCATTCATTGGTCTTTATACTGAAAAAGCGAGTACACCTACCGGTACTCTGGGCGTTTGATGTCAAATCCACAGTTGTTATGGTATTGCTAAGTTGGGGCGTGGGTGATGATGACGTTTCTGCAGTCGTGGTCATCATGCTAGTCTCCAAAACACTTGAAACAGACGACGCTGTACTTGAAGAGGATGAACTGGAAATGGCGGTAGTGGATACGACAGGGACAGCAGTGGTGGTCACCTCGGGAAGAGCGGTAGTGGTTGCCACAGGAACGACGGAGGGTACGCTCGAGAAACAAGGCTCACTGGTTACGTCGTGAGGGAATGTTACAGTTTTTGCTTCGGTAGATATGAGATCTAAAATGTCAGATACAAAATATTATCAAGGCAATTTCGTAGTAAAAAATTGCCAACTCATATATCATAAAAAAAACTTAATATAGATATAAAAATTAAAATGTGTTCTGTCAAGATGACGGCAAAAACAGCCATATTGGATTTCGGATAGATGCAAAATATTACAACACTAAATTCGGACCATTTCAGGTTAAGTGCAGGTAAGTTTTAGCTCTATCCTAGTGGTCAAGGAATTAAAACAGATATTGTCTCAGAGAAACTATGATTGCGCAATCATGTTACAAAATGGCCTCCGTGGCAGCTATCACAGAAACCAAGATTGCGCAATCATGTTACAAAATGGCCTCCATGGCAGCCATATTTAACTTTTGACGTGGACAGAAAAAAGAACTGTAGGCTTCTCTTCCCACCTGTTCTCAGTTCAATGACTCCATTAGAAATAGCAGAGAGAATCCTTAACATGTGGTTTTTAAACTGACGGCCAAGGCAGCTCACGACGACGGACGAAACACGTTATTTTCACCCTTTAGATCAGATGAGCTCTTTAGTTTGCATGTGTAAATTGGTTATACAAAGACAAAGCCTTTAAAAGAGTATAGTTTTTTCTAACTTGTGGTTATGCCTAAACAAAAAACACTCTGTACGTAAGTGTTTTTTTTAAGAATTACCGTCCTTATAAGAACGTACATAACACCATGGTGTGATGCGATCGTTGCCAATCTATATTTGATAACGACAAAATACGACTAAATTTAGCGATGCAGGAAAGTTTGTTTTTGGTTAATTTACAGAATAATTTACGTTTGAACAGAATATAATTTGCAACACGTATGTTGCTATTGCTTTAAATACTTTGGCTATGCAAATAAATAGTTACCAGATGAGTAGAATTTTCACTCTCGCGGGAATAGGACGAGACATACAATTCTGCATGTGGGTTTGTTACTTATTGTTTTTCCTCATGACAAAATGTAATTGAAAACTAAAATGTGAAATTCTGATAATCACGTTACATTTTATATACTCTAATCTTTAAGAATTGATCGGAGGTTGACCAATATGGTTTTAACTGACTTAGCAATTCGGAAATTGTCTTAACACTGCAACCCGAATTCTGTGTCACTTAACCCCGTGACTCCATAGCCTTAATCATGCCTTCATCTCTTTTCTCTGTACATTTTGTATATATTTGGAGAGACTAGGCATGATACCATTATTTTGGGGTTGTTTTTCGTTGATTTCTTGGATACATTTACTCCATGAATCTGTTTGTCCGCAAAAAGCATGGAATACGTATTGCCTGGAGATTTTGCAAATTTATCGATGATATCTGATGACAAAGGAAAATGTATTTTTAAGGAAAATCATGAAATTGGAGACCACGAAAATTGATAATTTTACAGTAAATACAAGTGGAAATAACATTATTTAGAATCTTACAGACCCTTCTCCTGTATAAACCACAATTTTCTTGGTTTAATTTTACCAATGACAGAAAAAAAAGACATACATTTTCTGCAAAATATTCAATATGCATGCTTAAACTGGTATACCTACCATCGGATTAACTCTCTGACACCCTAACCTCTAACTGGTATACCTACCATCGGATTAACTCTCTGACACCCTAACCTCTAACTGGTATACCTACCATCGGATTACCTCTCGGACACCCTAACCTCTAACTAGTATACCTACCATCGGATTACCTCTCTGACACCCTAACCTCTAAATGGTATACCTACCAACGGATTACCTCTCTAACACCCTAACCTCTAACTGGTATACCTACCACCGGATTACCTCTCTGACACCCTAACCTCTAACTGGTATACCTACCATCGGATTACCACTCTGACACCCTAACCTTTAACTGATATACCTACCATCGGATTAACTCTCTGACACCCTAACCTCTAACTTTATACCTACTATCGGAATACCTCTCTGACACCCTAACCTCTAACTGTCATATCTAAAACCGGATTACGTACCTGACACCCAAACCTCTAACTGGTATACCTACCATCGGATTGCCTCTCTAACATCCTAACCTCTAACTGTCATATCAAAAACCGGATTACGTACCTGACACCCAAACCTCTAACTGGTATGCCTACCACCGGATTACCTCTCTGACACCCTATTCTCTAACTGGTATATCTACCACCGGATTAGATTACCTCTCTAACACCCTAACCTCTAACTGGTATATCTACCATCGGATTGCCTCTTTGACACCCTAACCTCTAAATGGTATACCTACCAACGGATTACCTCTCTAACACCCTAACCTCTAACTGGTATCCCTACCACCGGATTACCTCTCTGACACCCTATTCTCTAACTGGTATACCTACCATCGGATTACCTCTCTGACACCCTAACCTCTAACTGATATACCTACCATCGGATTAACTCTCTGACACCCTAACCTCTAACTTTATACCTACCATCGGATTACCTCTCTGACACCCTAACCTCTAAATGTCATATCTAAAACCGGATTACGTACCTGACACCCAAAACCTCTAACTGGTGTACCTACCATCGGATTGCCTCTCTAACATCCTAACCTCTAACTGTCATATCTAAAACCGGATTTTGTACCTGACACCCAAACCTCTAACTGGTATATCTACCATCGGATTGCCTGTTTGTCACCCTAACCTCTAACTTGTATACCTACCATCGGATTAACTCTCTGACACCCTAACCTCTAACTGTATACCTACCATCGGATTACCTCTCTGACACCCTAACCTCTAACTGTCATATCTAAAACCGGATTACGTACCTGACACCCAAACCTCTAACTGGTATACCTACCATCGGATTGCCTCTCTAACATCCTAACCTCTAACTGTCATATCAAAAACCGGATTACGTACCTGACACCCAAACCTCTAACTGGTATGCCTACCACCGGATTATCTCTCTGACACCCTATTCTCTAACTGGTATATCTACCACCGGATTACCTCTCTAACACCCTAACCTCTAACTGGTATATCTACCATCGGATTGCCTCTTTGACACCCTAACCTCTAAATGGTATACCTACCAACGGATTACCTCTCTAACACCCTAACCTCTAACTGGTATGCCTACCACCGGATTACCTCTCTGACACCCTATTCTCTAACTGGTATACCTACCATCGGATTACCTCTCTGACACCCTAACCTCTAACTGATATACCTACCATCGGATTAACTCTCTGACACCCTAACCTCTAACTTTATACCTACCATCGGATTACCTCTCTGACACCCTAACCTCTAACTGTCATATCTAAATCCGGATTACGTACCTGACACCTAAAACCTCTAACTGGTGTACCTACCATCGGATTGCCTCTCTAACATCCTAACCTCTAACTGTCATATCTAAAACCGGATTTTGTACCTGACACCCAAACCTCTAACTGGTATATCTACCATCGGATTGCCTGTTTGTCACCCTAACCTCTAACTTGTATACCTACCATCGGATTAACTCTCTGACACCCTAACCTCTAACTGTATACCTACCATCGGATTACCTCTCTGACACCCTAACCTCTAACTGATATACCTACCGGATTACCTCTCTGACACCCTAACCTCTAACTGATATACCTACCGGATTACATCTCTGACACCCTAACCTCTAACTGTATACCTACCATCGGATTACCTCTCTGACACCCTAACCTCTAACTGATATACCTACCATCGGATTGCCTCTCTAACATCCTAACCTCTAACTGTCATATCTAAAACCGGATTACGTACCTGACACCCAAACCTCTAACTGGTATATCTACCATCGGATTGCCTGTTTGTCACCCTAACCTCTAACTTGTATATCTACCACCGGATTACCTCTCTAACACCCTAACCTCTAACTGGTATATCTACCATCGGATTACCTCTCTGACACCCTAACCTCTAACTTGTATATCTACCATCGGATTACCTCTCTGACACCCTAACCTCTAACTGATATACCTACCATCGGATTGCCTCTCTAACATCCTAACCTCTAACTGTCATATCTAAAACCGGATTACGTACCTGACACCCAAACCTCTAACTGGTATATCTACCATCGGATTGCCTGTTTGTCACCCTAACCTCTAACTTGTATATCTACCACCGGATTACCTCTCTAACACCCTAACCTCTAACTGGTATATCTACCATCGGATTACCTCTCTGACACACTAACCTCTAACTTGTATATCTACCATCGGATTACCTCTCTGACACCCTAACCTCTAACTGATATACCTACCATCGGATTGCCTCTCTAACATCCTAACCTCTAACTGTCATATCTAAAACCGGATTACGTACCTGACACCCAAACCTCTAACTGGTATATCTACCATCGTATTGCCTTTTTGTCACCCTAACCTCTAACTTGTATATCTACCACCGGATTACCTCTCTAACACCCTAACCTCTAAATGGTATATCTACCATCGGATTACCTCTCTGACACACTAACCTCTAACTTGTATATCTACCATCGGATTACCTCTCTGACACCCTAACCTCTAACTGGCATATCTACCATCGGATAACCATAGAGGTTCAGTAAAAGATATTGGGGCGAGGGCCAATTTATCACATCGATGACCCTTTTCATACATAAACAGACTGGTAGTTTTCTAATGAGTCCCATCAGTTTTCCTTTCAGCCAGATACAAATGGGATAAACTCTAATCTAATTGTTGTGTATTGAACGATTCAAACTCTGTGTTTTGTTTCTTTTCCAATAAATAATCTATGAAGCACTTAGCTGTCATTTAGTTAGCCTTTCAGATCTTTGATGCTTGACTATTTTTTTATATATATATTTGCTAGTGCGTCTGCCAAAGCGGTCCATTTTGTAAACATTCAGTATGGCAGAAACGCTTGAAATGCCATCCAAAAATAGCTCAAAACTGTACTCAAAATTCCTACGATGTAAGGGGAATAACTCTTATTATTGTCCTTTTTTTTCGAAAGACAAAGGAAGCAACTGTATTCAACATCATGACCGAAGCAGTGATTTTGTAAAGTAAAACACAGTTCATTTTCCGAAGCGGTTGACGTGGGCGGCACCATTAAATCAAAGTGATCCATTATAAAACCACCTAACGGGAGAGGGTGACCCACTGTAGAATCACCCTCTGACTGGCATAACTACCATCTAACTATCTGTATCTCCCTTACTCTATGACTGGTATACCTACCATCTAACTACCTGTATCCCCCTTACCCTTTGAATGGTATACTTACCATCTAACTACCTGTATCCCCCTTACCCTATGACTGGTATACCTACCATCTAACTACCTGTATCCCCCTTACCCTCTGACTGGTATACCTACCGTCTAACTATCTGTATCCCCCTTACCTTCTCACTAGCATACCTACCGTCTAACTATCTGTACCCCCCTTACCCTCTCACTAACATACCTACCATCTAACTATCTGTATCCCCCTTACCCTTTGAATGGTATACCTACCATCTAACTATGTGTATCCCTCTTACCCTTTGAATGGTATACCTACCATCTTACTTTTTGTATTCCCCCTAACCTTTGACCAGAAATAACTGTCTGGCACGTTTACCAAGTAATTTTTCATTCTTCCCTCTGACCGGTATGCTTACCATATACAATAACTACCTATTTGTTATTTTACCTTCTGATTGTTATTCCCACCACATAACTACCTACCTGACACCATTTCACTTATCCTACCACATAACTACCTACCTGACACCATTTCACTCATCCTACCACATAACTACCTACCTGACACCATTTCACTTATCCTACCACATAACTACCTACCTGACACCATTTCACTTATCCTACCACATAACTACCTACCTGACACCATTTCATTCTTTCCAGCAACATAACTATCTACCTGGCAGCATTTCATTTTCCCCACCACATAACTACCTACCTGACACCATTTCACTCTTTTCCATCAAATAACTTTTCCAACTACATAACTACCTACCTGACACCATTTCACGTTTCCCACCACATAACTACCTACCTGACACTATTTCACGTTTCCCACCACATAACTACCTAACTGAGACCATTTCAGTTTTCCTAGCACATAACTACCTAACTGAGACCATTTCACTCTTTTCCACCACATTACCACTTCCTTGACACCATTTCACTCCTGTCCAACACATAACTACCTACCTGAGACCATTTCACTCCTGTCCAACACATAACTACCTACCTGACACCATTTCACTCTTTTCCATCAAATAACTACCTACCTGACACCATTTCACTCTTGCCAACCACATAATTACCTACCTGATACCGTTTTTGCGCATGTCAGGCAGGTAATATTGACGTTTCAGGTACGTGCTCCGATATTTTCTGGTATTAATTGTATTCTTTGGATCCCTATTATGTGACATTTGGACAGAACATGCTTAATACCTCTCTAAACATCCTAGAGAAGGTAAATCTAGAGTTATCATGGGAAACAAACGCAAAGGTAAAAACTCATCCACAGGTGTAACTCCACCCGAGAAAGTACACGTTCAACAGATGGCTACATGTACCCCTACTCCTAACCCTATGTCGGCAGTAATTACGGACGCTCATGGTTCGCTTTACGGGCAGTGTGGTCAACAGAACATTTCAAGTAATTCAAATGAAAGATATTTTGATGTATATACCGGTCAGTACGTATCGACACCAATACCCGGTGATGTACCCGTATCGAGACTTGTAATGTCGCCCAGCATGTGCACTGTGTCTCAGAGTGAGCTGTATACACCAATAAGCCGTGACGGCCCACTACTATACGGACAACACACAAGTATGTCCCCTACACAACCTCCTCATCCTTTGCCGCCGCCTCCTCCGTATCCCCCGTCAATGATGCACCTATTCAATGACCTACAGGGAAGGCTGGCACAGCTAGACCAAATCCTACCGAAACTGGGCCTACTTGACCAGATAAACGAAAAAATGAACAGTTTTGAAATTTGTATCAGGAAACTTCAAAATGAAATAACTGAAGTAAAACAAATTGCGGAGCAAAACAAAAGTATTAACATCAAGCAAGAGGACCACCATCATAATTTAGAAGCACGTGTCTCTAACTTAGAGAAAAAAAATGAACATCTTATCAAAGAAAATTATGATCTCAATGAAAACTTTCTGAAGCTACAAACACATACGATGAAATATAACTTGTTATTCTGGGGAATTCCTGATAATGGCCATGCAGAAAACACCGAAAATACTCTTAAGGACTTCATACGTGATACGCTTGAGGTTGCTGATGCTGGGAATATCCCGTTTGACAATGTGCACCGTCTGAAACCTAGCAATGATGGAAAACCACGTGGTATCATTGCCAAGTTCGGTCATTATAGTGATCTGGAGCGAGTCTTGAAATCGGTACCTGTGAAACCGCGTGATAAACCGGACATTACCGTACAGAGACAATTCCCTCCGGAAATAGCGCGCCGGCGGGGGGGGGGGGGTTTATGAGAGAACAGAAACGTCACCACAACAAAGCTGTAATAAACTATGACACGTTATATGTCAATGGGGAACCCTATAGAGGCAATCCTCCCATAAATCCGTCAAACGGGGCACCTCCTGATCAGAGGGATCGTATCTAGGACCACGCGACAAGAGGTACGTCAGTACCGGACCTGAAAGTTACCTTCTTCAATGTGTAGCGACGCGTGGGTCGCTTCGTGTCGTTTTCCGGAATTTAGTACAACCCTGTCCGAGGAAGCGAGGAACTCTGGGAGAAAAAGTGACGTCACAGCCTCTTCCTTTGGAGGCCAAGATACGATAGGTCGGTATTGAAATTCGGGCAGGGTAATCTGTTAGATTTTTGTGTTGTCAGCGCCCATCTCTTCCCTAAAATGTTATAAAATGGTTTACTAAACATCAGTTGCCACCTACAACCCGATAGGTTTGATTTCCGACCGTGTATTTTGGTATATTTTTCGATTTATGCGGACTTAAGTTTTGGCTGGAACCTCGTTTCGTGATTGAGGGGAACGTTCGCTAGCTGTTGAAATTTTGTTAAATAGTGGATAATTCGAGAATGGGTATTCTCGGGGAGTAGTTTTCTCTCGTTCGGTGAGGCTAATTTTGTGTGCCCCCCTCGCCAAGACGAACGTAGGAGAAGGCGGTAGTGTTGAGTTGGACCTTGTAAATTTGGAGTCGGTCACGTGGCGGAGATTTGTCCGTTCGGCGAGGTCTGAGACTCGCTCCGAGGAACGGTGTCGGATTCCGTGGGCCGAGAGTTGATTTAGCTAGAGAATTTCGACAACCACGACATTGGTTCCTGCCTGGTAGTTAGTTTAGGTAAAAGTTTGTTTATTTCAGGTGGCTTCTGTACATTGTTAAGGTTAATTAAAAACACTCACTGAGCCGGTTAAATGTCTTTCATGCTAAACTTTACTCTTGTAAAATATATAATAAATTGTTGAATCTGTTTAATTCTTCTCGTCATTATTGCCAGTACTTGGTCGAAATTTGTTTGTGAAATCTGCAAGCGAAAGCGGCAGTCGAACCCATTGGGCACTTTTATTATTGTAACTACAGAGGTGACGTCCGCGGTGCGGCCACTAGCGGGTCGCGAGACGTCGTTCGTTAATTGTGTAGCGACGCGTGGGTCGCTTCGTGTCGTTTTCCGGAATTTAGTACAACCCTGTCCGAGGAAGCGAGGGACTCTGGGAGAAAAAGTGACGTCACAGCCTCTTACTTTGGAGGCCAAGATACGATAGGTCGGTATTGAAATTCGGGCAGGGTAATCTGTTAGATTTTTGTGTTGTCAGCGCCCATCTCTTCCCTAAAATGTTATAAAATGGTTTACTAAACATCAGTGGCCTAAGATCCAAACTTCTTCTACCTGAATTTAATGACATCATAACGTCACATGACGTCACTGTGTTAGTCGAAACAAAGACTGACGATTTTGACATTATCGATTTACCACCAGGGTATGACTACGTAATCAAGAACAGGTCAAAGGTCAAAAATAAGTCGGAAGGAATAATTATTATCTATAAAGACAAGTATAAGTCATTACTAATATTTCCCCAAACGTTATCTGAGTTTGTTCAGTGGGTAGAGATACGGGTATGTCGTAATTCTCCCGCCTTACTGCTAGGCTGTATTTATATCCCACCGGAAGCATCCAGATATGCCTCTGATGAAGCATTTTCAGAAATTCAAGATGAAATGATTAGTTTGATGAAGAATGATACAAAGATTATGCTTGTAGGTGATTTTAATGCCAGGACAAATTGTTATGATGATTATGTTGTACCAGATGATAATCTGGCGGAATTGATGAATTTAATAGATACTGATGAGTTATATAATGAACTATATGACTATAAGGTACTTTCTCACCTAGGGGTCCCATTGCAAAGGGCCAGCCAGGATATAGCAAGGCCAAATACATATGGCCTTAAGTTGTTAGAATTCTGTAAAAATAGTAATCTATATATCGCCAATGGCAGAGTTGGTAATGACAGATATATCGGAAAGAATACGTGTAAAAATGTAAGTCTCGTTGACTATTTGATTGTATCTTCAAATGTTTTCTCCTTCTTGAGTCACTTTGATGTACTTGACTTTGACCCTTTAATTTCAGACGTACATAACAGAATAATATTTTCTATAAATATGTCTGAAAATGTTACAGAGAAACCACTTGTAATTACAGAGAAAACTGGAAAATGGGTGAACGATAAAAAGGGTGATTTTATAGCGGATCTTAGATCTGATAACGAAGGGAAGCTACAAGCGATAAACACGATCATTGATGCTATGTTAGATTCAGATATTGAAATCTCCAAACAAGATGTAAATGATGTGGTAAATGATATTGCTAATCTGTTTGCGAAAATTTCAAGGGACGTCCTTGGAACCCAAAAGGTCAAGAGTAAAACTATTGTTAGCAGTAATAATATTAAAGACAAACCGTGGTTTACCCGTGATTGTGCTAGTAAGCGTAAAGAGTTTCACGAAGCAAAGAAAACTTACAGGAATTTGAAAAATAATGTGAACCGAAAAAAAGTTACGTAAAAAGAGTAGAGAATATAGAAAGTCGTTAAACAATAATTATAAAAAAATTCAAAAGGGAATTGAAGATGAGATGAGAAATGCTTCCAAGTTCGACCCAAAACTACTCTGGAACATTGTAAATAAAGTTGATAATAGGAAAAAAAAACAACAAAAAATTGATTTGTCGATCGATGAGCTATACGCATATTTTAAAAAGTTAAATAGTGATAACGACAAAGATGAGGAATTTATTATTCCAGACATGAGGGGAAGTTTATACGACGATATACTAAATAGTAGAATTACCTCTGAAGAAGTAACTACAGCTGTAAAAAAATTAAGTAATAACAAGGCAAGTGGCATTGATAACATAATTAACGAATATATAAAGAGTTCTATTGATATCATGTTACCTACTTATGTAAACCTTTTTAACATCATATTAGACACTGGAATAATACCAGAAAGCTGGAACACCGCAATAATTATCCCAATATATAAAAATAAGGGATACAAGAATGACTTAAATAATTACAGGGCGATAACGCTAGTATCTTGTCTTGGAAAAGTCTTCACATCAGTACTAAATACTAGGTTATACGAATTATCTGACCAGATCGGCCTCATTATTAATGCCAAGGCAGGTTTTAGAAAAGGGCATTCAACAACTGATAACATATTTATCTTACATCTACTTATATCATTATACTTATCGTCTGGAAAAAAATTGTATTGTGCATTTATTGACTTTAAGAAAGCATTCGACTCAGTATGGCGTGTAGGATTGTGGAGGAAATTGCTTAAAAATAACATTACTGGTAAAATACTTAAAGTGTTATATAATTTATATTCAAACACGAAATCTTGTGTTAGAAATGGTAGTGATATGTCACAGATGTTTGCTTCTAATGTCGGATTGAAACAAGGAGAAAATTGTTCACCATTTTTGTTTGCCCTGTATCTTAATGATTTGGAGGATTTTTTATCAGAAAAAAATGTCGACTATTTGTTGAAACTAAATGAATTATGTTGGGATAATATTGGTGTTTTTATAAAATTGTTTGTTATTTTATATGCTGATGATACGGTGTTAATATCTAAAACACCAGAGGGTCTGCAAGCTATGTTAAATCATTTCCAACAGTACTGCCAAAATTGGAAATTAGGAGTGAACACCGAGAAAACTAAAATTGTCATTTTTGCTAAAAGAAAGAATAAATCTAGAAATAGTTTTTTACTTTACAATAACGAACGTGATATACAAAGCTCGTTCCCTACCTAAGAGTTCTTTTTAATTACAATGGTAGTTTTGCCGCGGCAAAAAAAAAACGCTTGTCTGAGCAAGCTCGAAAAGCCCTGTTTGTAGTATACCAAAAAATAAGAAATATTGATTTACCGCTTGATTTGAAATTGAAATTATTTGATGCATTGGTATCCCCGATTTTATTATATTCAAGTGAAATATGGGGATATAAGAACTGTTATCTTATTGAAAAGATACATTTACAATTTTGTAAGAGAATTTTGGGGTTGAAGAAAAGTACAACCAATTTTATGGTCTATGGAGAAATCGGAAGATATTCTATTACTATAGATATTAAATTAAGAATGGTTAAATATTGGTACTCACTAATCCTGAATGAGAATAAATTATCAAGTTGCATGTATGAATTGATGTATTCACTCAACGAAACAGGCCAAATAGAATTCAAATGGATAAACTGCATCAAAAATATTTTAAACAGTGTTGGATTAGGTCATGTATGGATGTTTCAGAAAACTTGTTTACCACATATCAATTTTTTAAAATCTGAAGTTGCTCAGAGACTGAAGGACCAGTTTGTCCAATCTTGGTTTGACGAAATGGAAAAATCGCCCAGAGGACAAGTATATAGTATTTTCAAAAATGAATTTGGTATTGAAGACTATTTATTACGGTTGAATAAAAAGATGCAGAATTTATCTGTAAATTCAGAACAGCAAATATTAAATTACCGGTAGAATTAGGTAGATGGAGAGGGATACAACATCTTGATCGAGTATGTCCCATGTGTAATAATGGTATTGGAGATGAGTTTCATTTTTTATTTTTGTGTAATAATGATGAAGTAAAACAGCTAAGACTGAAGTATATCCCGGGATACTACTGTAAATATCCTAACCGATACAAAATGAAAGGGATGTTCACAGTCTTTAACAAAAAGTTATTGATGAATGTAAGCATGTTTATCCAACGATTGTCATACATTTTATAATGCGACTGCGTTAATTGTTAGCATTGATTGTCCTAGATATTAAAATGTTTGAGCTGCTTACAATGTATGTTTTCGGAAAATCAACAAATGTTTATAACTATGGCTGCCTGTCATGTACTAAAAATGTTTCAACATGTATGACCTCTTGTCACACATTGTTGTTGTCTGAGAGAAATAAAAATCTTGAAATCTTGAAACTTTTCCCAACACATAGCTATTACCTGAGACCATTTCACTTTTCCAACTACATAACTACCTACCTGACAGCATTTCACTCTTGGTCACCACAAAACTACCTATTTGACACCATCTCACTCTTTTCCACCACATAACTACCTACCTGACACCATTTCACTTTTTTCCACCGAAAAAACTTCCTTTCTGACACCATATCACTCTAACCTCTAACTAATTTACTACAATTTATTTACTAGTTTGTGACCAAACGATGAGGAACTGAAAGACACATAGTCTAAATTTCTACTTTTCAAAAGCCTTTAACAAAACTGAAATTTAATTTAGTTTTTTCTCTGTAACGTTAGGTTATACATACCCTTCATGTACTTTAGTTCAGCGCCTTTAGAAAAAACCGCTGATAACTGAAACGTCGCTAGTCGACAAACATCATTTGTTAGATCGTGTGTATATCCTACACAATTTCGTTCTGAACATTTCCTAGCACAGTCTGTAGGTGCAGTGATTCCTCCGTAACTAGCATCTGTAAATGCGACATCCTTCATTGCGCTCACTGTTGTATAGCACGTTGTAAGATCTACAATGATCCAAACACGGACTATTAAGAATCCTTATGATGAGCAGAGAAGTTTACCTTTTAACTCTGAAGTAGGTAAGGCACATGTATTTTTGCATATGATGGTGAATATACAAAAATAACAAATAGAATTCCGGATGATTACGGTGAAGGTGATTAATTGGTTGGTTGGTTGATTGGATGACGATGATGATGATGATGATGATGATGATGATGATGATGACGATGATGATGATGATGATGATGATGATGATGATGATTAATTGAAATTATAATTAATAGGATAATTCATTCTGACGACGACAACGTTGATGATGATCATACAAGTATTGTTTTTGTCGTTTTATAATAAGATGTAAAAATCTGAAAAATAAAAGAAAAAATCCGGATTCATTTAGTTACTTTTGATCAAAGTTTTTTTAATTAGTCTGTACACTTGTGAACGTTTTCATCCGTTACTTTTTCCTTTCAAGCTAACACATGTACATCGATGTGTAATACCAGAATGTACACTAAGTAATAATAAAATGAGCTTACTATTCAAGTGATAATGATATGTCTTAAACAAAGCAATATTCTTCGTTATTTCGAAATTCCTTGTATGTACACATGAAACAACAATATATATATATATATATCAATTTAATAAACGTTATTTCAGTCGATTTCTTCATCCTCTTGTACGTCTTCAATTCCACTTACCATAAGATTTTGCTTTGCAAATGAACATCTTAGAAGCGGAGCATGCGTCATGCGTTAATGTAGTAGCTTCGTTATCGAACACAAAACATGCAGAAGATGGAGCGGCAGATGCCGGGCTGTATGTGTTGGCCTGACTGGTACAGTCATCATGCCAACGAGGGACATCGCCGTCCAGTTGCTGCATACCGATCCAGAGAGTAGACCTGCGAGAAAAAAGCAAAAATAACTGAAAAGATTTATAGCCAGTGCCATGAGGTGTCGCTGTTAGGAAGTAGAGTCGAACCTCGTTATCTCGAACTTGTATAACTCGAAGACCCTGTTTAATTCAAAGCATTTCGTTGGTTCCTGCCTAACTTTACACGAAACAATAGAACTCACTTATACCGAATTATCTCGAAGTTCCCCATGGTCTCGCCGAGTTCGCGATAACGCGGTTGGACAGCATAAACATAACTAGAGTCCTGATAACTCACTGAAAGAATTTATATACAGATGCTATTGCAATAACGAAAATGTTACCGCATCATTGCAGTTGTATTTTGTTTATAGGTAACGTGTTCACTATGACTTCCAATACTGTAAATATGTTGTTGCAAGAACGAAAATATACATTGATGTTCCTACATTTCAGGTCTGTATGTAACTTAAATTTGAAACTTGTCTTTCATTTTTACATTACAATAATGCATTGTAAACTCCGAAGTTTGCTGTGCAGTTGTGTATGTACAGTGAATGTACGTCGTAGTTTCTGGGAGACTTGAAATGTGAGTATCAACATCCGTGACTCACGACTTGAAAACTAGCAATATGATAATTTCTCATTATGCTTATACCATTTTGATAACAAATGTAGGAGCAAATGACTTCTGATGCAATGGAGACTGAGAAAAGGGTAGTTTTATCGAGAGACCAAAACTGATTGTATCGCTGATCTGTACTGTCAAAATGCCCTTGAGAGCAAGATCTCGTAGAACTCTCAGTCATAGATATTAAAACAGGAGTTCATCTGGGACCATGTTTGTATCGCAATACCGACGTCAATCTCTAACGTCCATGTATCAAAACGAAGATGCTGTGGAACAACTTGGATCTTGCCAGTTGCCGGAAAGATAGCATACCGAAATATTCGTATTTCTACTATTATTTAAAACGAAATTCACCTTTTCGTAAAATGTCCTTCAAATGACATTGTTAGATTAATTTATATTGATAAAATTAATGAATCAAGGAAATGACAAGAATACCGAACAATATCCATCAACTTGCAATGACTTGTCACTAACTACTACCATGCAACTGAATGTTAATTTTTTATCTGAGTGAATCACCGACATTTTTTTCTGAATAGATTCAGTAACATTAAATTTATAAAATTAACGTTTTAATCAGAATTATTCACAATGACATTCTGTATAATTTTAAATTAATATTTCTAAAACTATCTTGTTGTAGATATATTGAGGATATGTGAAGTCACCTTTAAAATATATACTCAACAAAAAAAGACAATTTGCCAGTTGGTAAGTCGTTTAAACCAAACTGGGCCAACATTCGAACGTCCCTGAAGTGGTCGGCCCTGTAAAACGACCGCCAGGGATGTCCGTCGTATACGATTGATACACTTGCGCAATCGATTCGTAACCGCAGTAGAGACTACAATGACATTGTTTGGGCGTCGTGTGTCTCCCCAAACAGTCCGCAACAGGTTGAGGGCCTACCAATTGAAAGCGCGACGTCCCTACACTGGACCCAATTTGTTGCAACGTCACCGTAATAATCGGCGTAACTGGACCCGTGTTCACCGTCGTTGGGCCTTACGACAATGGAACAATGTTCTGTTTTCAGATGAGTCCAGGTTTTGTCTGCAACACGGTGACGGAAGGCGCAGAGTGTGGAGGCGACGAGGGGAGCGTTTTGCGAACTGCTGCGTCGCAGAACGGGCCGCTTTGGCGGCGGAAGTGTAATAGTTTGGGGTGGTATTTTAGGTGGGACTCGTACCAGGCTTGTTGTGTTAAATGGCAATTTAACCGGCATTCGATATCGGGACGACATTTTAAGACCAGTGGTTCTGCCATTCTTAAGACGCCATGGCGTTGGCGCCATTTTTCAACAGGATAACGCACCAGCGCACACCAGTCGCGTCAGAAGAACTTTCTTGTAGCAGAATAACGTATAGGTGTTAGATTGGCCATCTAAATCACCTGATTTGTCACCGATTGAGCATGTCTGGGACGTTCTTGGGCGACGCGTGAGAGAACGTCAAAATCAGGCGTCAAACTTGCAGGAGCTGGCCCAAGCCTTGATCGCTGAATGGAACAGCATCTCTCCTCGAATTATCCGCCGGTTTACGAGTTCCATGCGACGACGCTGCAATGCTATTTACTTCGCAAACGGTGGCCATACCCGTTACTAATGGTGTTACCTTTGAAATTGACTCCAACGTCCTTTACAGTCGAATAAAATCAACTGAACGCAAAGTTTTATAACAAACCATGACTGCAGTTTTATCAGAATTGATCAATTACTTTATCCGTACATGATTGGTAAGGATTTATGAAGGGGTTAATTAATTAATCACAGAATAAAGTAGTGTTACCTTTCTTTTTTTTTGTTTAGTATATTCAAACACGAGAATCTACAGTTTGGTAACAAAGAAAGGTGCTTGAAATGGATAATTTGGCAAATTTTTGGGTATTGAAAAAAAGTTACTCATTGGGCTATGTTAGGTAACTTGAACAATTCATTTTGTCATATCTCATCGATGTATGACTAGATATAAAAAAAGTATGAAAGATCATGCATTTTTGGGAGTGAAACAGATGATTGACAAGGATATATTTGAATATGTATTTTGTTACTTACTCGAGTAGTGAGGGCGAGGCAGAACCTAAAGAGGACATGAAGTATGATGTCAGATAGGAGTGCTCTGCAGAGTCTGATATTCTTAGCAAATCATGTCCTTCTTCACTGCAGATTTGTCTGGCATCTGCCCAGTTCATAGGGTTCTTGTAAACTTTGTATAGACACCATGTCATATCTGCAACAAATTTATCTATGCTATTACAGGTGACACGTAGCTATAATCCTCCAAACATACTATGGGTTCGTTCAACAGTATCATTTCCTTTGCAAGATGACTTTTCATGAGCATTAAAGAACATTGTCATTGTAAAATAACCCTTACACCCCTTATTTTCTTCCTTTCTCCTTTCTCTTTTTTATTTCTTTTTCTTTTTTAGATTGAACAAGAACAAACATGAAATGTGTTTGACATATGTACTAAGAGTCACTGTTCAATCTAAAATCAAACTCTATTTTACATATCGATCTGCTTAAAAGTCCATTTTGGTTTTCGTTGCTCAAAAAACCAAAGGACAAATTTGTAACCACATCCTGTGCAGTTAGATGTTGTGTACATGGAATACTCACCTACACATACTGCTCCGTCAGCGATTTGTAAATCCTTGCATACCTGACATTTAGCGAACTGCAAAACTACATATGAAATTTGATGTTAGCGATTACAAAAATATAGAAAAATACATTATCCCGAATTAATGGTCGTTTGACAATGTATTCAGTACCTCATCTTGATGAAAAGTTAGTAATAATATGCAAAAAGTATTTCCATGTAAATTCAAAACCCCACAACAGAACTTAAAGCGGAAAGCGAAAAAAGCCAGAAAGATTAAAAGATAAAAATGAAGAAAGACTTACAGCGTGTGTTCGCATTAGTCACAGTTATGTCACAATTTTCATTTCGTTATCTACATTTACTTAAAGTATTTCATTATCTTATTAAGCCTCTATATGGCATTTGCCGAGTTACCAGTGCTTTATGGCATTTATAGACTCAACAAATAGTATTTCATTCATAACTAACATGTTTTAATTCGAAACTATTTCCAGATATCAACAGGAAGCGACCTAGTAGAATCGTATTGTTATGCTCTTACTACCGAGAGAGAAAACAAAAACTAGAAACCAAAAGACTGTGTGTGACAAGGCGAGCAAAAGAAGAGGAAAGCAAACATTGCACGGACAACCTTCAGAAGATGAAAAGATCGTATCAAGTGTTCCGGAAGAATGAGCATATGACCAGGATAAAACGGAATTCATTGTTCATGGAAAAGCGGGTGAATGCTATTGCAAAAAGCTGTAACTGCCAACTTCGGAATATTGGACGTTTTCGGCAGTTCATCACTACGGATGCATATAAGACACTGTTACATTCACTTGTGACTTCTCGTCTGGGCTATGGGAACGCCCTTTTCTATGGAATCTCTGACTCCGCAACTAGGCGCCTGCAGAAAGTCCAGAACACTGCTGCGCGTCTGGTTTCCAGTACTAATAAACGTGAGCACATTATACCCGTACTACATTCCTTACATTGGTTACCTGTGCATTAAAGTTCACAGTACAAGATTCTGATGCACACCTACAAAGCAATCGATGGAACAGCTTCTGGTTATCTAACAGAGCTCGTCACTCCTTACCAACCTTTACGTTCATTACGGCCAGAGGCTGAGTCCCTGCTTTGTGTGCATAAGTCGCGTACTGTGACTTATGGTGACCGATGTTTTGGGAAGGTTGCCGCCACACTGTGGAATAACCTATCATCACAAATCAGGACAGCAACAACACTCGCCACTTTAAAAAAGGGTGTTAAGATCCGTCTGTTCAGGTTTCCTTTTTTATACTAGTAAATTTTGCTACATGTTCATACATGTGGTGTTTTTCTGGTGATCATGCGGACACAATGATCAGCGTATCATACATAAGTGTCGATGTGTAATGTATTATTGATACCATGACTGAAATTTTACATGCACTGTAAAGTGCCTTAGAGTAATTTTTATATAGGGCGCAATATAAATGTTGTATATTTTTTATTATTATCATCAATGTTGAAGAAACGCGATGATAAATCTAAGAAGACAAGACATACCTGATAGAATCAAGACGACTGTCTTATGGTAGTTGCTGTGGGAGTTGTACATCTGAAATACAAAACAAAAACATCAGTAATTTATGTGTCAGCATCAAAAACCATTAGATTTATTGAGGTATGGGGTGTGTCTCCATATATCAAATTCAAACTTTTATTTTCCTCCAATTTCGATTTTCCATGGTCGACTGCTGGATCTCAACACGTCGATACAGAACATAATTGACGAATAAAATTCTGTCCTTTCAGGACAGTGATGCCAAAGACTTAATTGTGGGAAACTAAGACTTCAGGGTCAATATCATGAACACGTTAGATACATAACAAACTATGACTGTCGGTAATGTACGTTTTACAAAGCCAGAACACAGAATGATGTCAGTAACGATGGTGATGACGAACATAATGAGCGCTGAAGACCCAATCTGTTATTTTCGTGACAAATCGTATTCATGTTTGTTACTGTTACATGCTCCTGCTCGTTAAATACTTGTTAAACAATATCGTCCCATTATCGACTTAATGTCAAGCTGCGTTTTATATCTGTGATACATATGATTGAATTATGAATGAAATGACAACCCATCAAGATCCCACACCCCCAACCATGCCACTCTTTTCTTGAAACCTTCTCTGTCGTTTTCATTAATTTTGCATTGTATAGAAAGGAATGAAGACATATTGCCTTCAGAAAATCTGCCATGCTGAACTGTTTGTCAGTGTCTGCAACTCGTCTTGGCAGCTGGTTTGTGCGATTCCCAGCATGAAAGTAATAGGAAACGGATTAATATAAGAATGGTCGGGTGCCGCAACACGCTCTCGCCTTTCAGCCAGACGTCCGGGGTTCGATTCCTAAAACGGACGTAAAAAGGTACGGGGTCACCTGCCCGACCTGGTTTGTTTTCCTCAGGAACTCCGGTTTCCTCCCATTGTTAGACCCTCATACAACCTCTATCATGCTTCCATCAGGGCCAACAAGAATAATTATTATAAGTTGGAAAAAATTGTTTCGCAAAGGTTATGAAAAAAATCAAGTTTATTGAAAAATAAGTTCGCTGATACTTGCTTTTCCCAACCAAGTTTCTAAATTGATATATTAAAAATGGATATTTCTATGACGTCTTCTGACTATAAAACGTTTATTTATGTTTTCGTGTGTGGATAATTACCGCACACTGGATTTTTCCTTTGAATTAGTTAAATCCCTTACGCCAGTTAATGTTACAAGCTTATCCCTTTGGGAATGGTTAGTTAAACAACGAGTCAATAATGAAAATCCACACTAGGTCAACGTGTAGTACTAATTTTATGCTAATTTACTGAAAACATCCTTATTTTCACCAATAAGCATAACAAATGTTTTATTTTTAATTATAGAACTTTGCTTTATAACGAATGTTCCCTGTTTAGTAATTTGGTTATTATTCTGTTTGACATGTTAGTAGTCCTTGAACAAATTATGTCCATTATAAAACAACGCTTATAATTATTAAGGTATTTACATACCCAGACATGACGAAAATTTTAACGATGAAAATCGGTTTCCTCAAAATTCAAAGGTTTTGTATCACATATAAAACAAAAATAAAATTACATATGTTTTAAACAATCGATAAAATTGTAATTTAAACTCAAATTGAATAAAACCAGGGCAAAATATGAATAAAAGAAAGATTTACACGCAGACACCAGGGAAGTATAAGGAGAATAAGACCGGGTGTTACGGAAGAGCAAGCGGCTTCTGCTTTATAGACGATACTTTCCGTGTAAATCTCGGGCAATCCAAGTCAGTAATGTCACTTTCCCCGATAATAGCAACGGAAACAATGGTTATGCAAACGAATATAGCATTTAGATCACTACGACGACACTAAATCTTCATAATTTTTTTCATTAACCTGCACCTCTCAAAATACGGAAAATACGAGAACAAACCGCGACAGGTAAACACAATAGTTTAGGGGTGCAGGAATATTGTTGTTCCCCAAAAATACCATTTATGAAAATGAAACTGAAATCATGTTTATCACACAGCTGTTCCTGTTGATGCTATATGAGGTAAAAAAACAAAGTAAGGTAAGCGACCGATATAGCAGAGTGTACTATGTCATTGTTTTTTCTATTCAATCACGTATATACGATGGACATGGTCATTAAATTTCTTGTTATTCAAAAGCAACATGGAATAGATATATCTGAAAAGTGAAATTAAAGGACTTTCCATGGTGGCTATGACCAGTTTTGATACGATCTTGGATACAAGTCAGTTAAACGAGAGGACAATTTGTTCCCATAGGTATGCCATAAGTCTGAAAATCTTATCGCCAAACTCGACGAAGATATTGTTAACAAACAATGCGATTATTCTATCAATGAACTCCTTGCCTTTTGGGCTGATGACGTAAATATACTTAAAGTTTGCGTACATTTATTTCAAATATTTTTGAAGATTTACAATTATACCAAAGATATTTCTATAATAGGTAAACTTTGATTGTTGAAACAATCTTATTTTATTATCCTATTGATATTTTTTTATGTCTATATTGATTTTAATGTCTTTTCAAAAGAAGCTGTGTGTTATTTGCGTAAACAAAGTGTGATAACCATGGAGTTGTAATATCTCGCCAAGCATCACATTATTACCTTAATGTCACATCGTGGTTGACGATACTCTGTACTGCCATCGTCAAAGTGATTTCATTTTCCCCCCAAGATTTCTCTTTTGGACAAACTGAATGTATCCATATATGGAAGCAAAAAAAAAAAAAAAACATTGGAGGATTCTCGTACGCTTTTATTGACATAAATCGGAAGTAGACGGCATAAATTATCAAATATTGACAAAGGTGAAAATTATTGAATTTTAGAAGAAATATACCCCTCCATCTGAATATTTACCTTTATTTCGACCATTTTCTATTTACAATTCGACCTAATATGCCTCACAGTTAATGCCCTTTGCACCTTTACTTGAAAAGCATCACGACCGTATAAAACATGATATTCCTGAAAATTACAGTACTTAATGAATATATAGAGAGGAAATTTGTTACTTCTTAATTAATGAAATACATATTTCATGGAATGGGGTGAAAATATAACACGGGGGAAAATAATCAAATTTCCATCAATCAAGATGAAATGTAAGGGTAATTCAATAAACAAAGAATGTTTTATTTGTTCATTTTTGTCTCAAACTACATTGATTCTGTTTTGAATTTGCCGCTCTGTGTATTAGCATGCTGGTATCGTTACTATGTCGAATCATGTATAGTAGTAATCTAAGACACAAATTCAAATAATTCAAAATCAAATCAATAAAAAAAACAGATAACTGTATTTATCAAGTTGAAATTTGACAGGATAAACAGAATCCAGTCAATTTTACTTGAATTTTAGAGAGTTATATGTTCACAATCCTTAACAGAGTTGTCATTCCTTACGAGAACTACAATGCACTCTGGGAGATTTCTATACTTTTCACTGAAAAAGAACTATGGTCTGATTAGTCGGAAATGAGCGAAAGAATTAAAAAAATATATTTTCACTCCGTCAAAATTTTTTCATTATGAAGCCTTTAACACGAAAAATATAATGAATTTATAAGTAGTGATACACCCTTTTCTGCTTAGAGATAACATCATGGTATGCTCCATAAATTACCATTTACTATGTATTAGGCCATATGTTATTGAATTTATAATAACAGTCTCCAGGTAAGCACGACAAGGGAGAAATTGATCACTAACTTTAATATTTAAAATGTCTGGGGCTTGTAACAATGGCGCGCTCGTCACAGTCAATAGGTACAGGTAGGTATGATTCTACACCGATAATCTTTGACAAGCCAAGTGGATGATACGGTTATCCCAGCAGAAAGATAATTGATAAGGTTACCCAATGATATGTCTGCATCCTGTTCAAATTAATAAGATGAAAAAAATTGGAGTGGTTGTGTTATCCATCAGATACGTTCAAACGGTGAGTTATTAATTAACGTTGACGTTATCATTTTTTCATTCTTTTTTTGTAAATCGCCTTAAAGGTTTGTATAAAGGCAAGCAAACACCGCCTTTCACTACAAATAAGTCGATACGATCATTCAGTTGAGCCACGTGACTTTGGTTTTTGTAGTATTTGTTTGTTTGTTTTTAGTTTGTTTGTTTGGGTTTTTTTTCTATTACATAACGAGTGCAAAACAGTTTTTTAATCAGGAATTTATCTATTTTTTTTCATATTTGTCAATGAAATTTAAACTTAAATGACACATTTGTAAGGATGTCTTGCGCAGAATCAGAGGTAAGTTATAGATATGTGTCTTCAGAATATTCCTTAGCTCATACGGATCCCCGAGACCAAGGTATACCAATTAGCGCCTGATCCAGATCATAAATAGAACTGACTAGCATTCATGCGCACCAAAGACAGGAAAAACATGAAAACAATAACAAGATGAAAGACAAGCTACTTATCAATC
Organism: Ylistrum balloti; assembly: GCF_031769215.1. NCBI lineage: Eukaryota > Metazoa > Mollusca > Bivalvia > Pectinida > Pectinidae > Ylistrum > Ylistrum balloti. The sequence goes on from NW_026781897.1 coordinate 592,686, forward strand.
AAGCAAGGTAAAGACAGAAAAAAAGAGAATATTTGAATAAGTTAAAGTACATGGAGACTATGTTGAAACATTTAGAAATTGAATGTTGTGCTTTTACGACCTGGTTTATTTGATAGTAACTCAATTTATAGTCCTTGATAAGGTAGGCTGATGGTATGTCTGGTGCATTGACGGTTGTACAAGCATAAAGATAATTGATAAGATTACCCGATGATATGTCTGCATTCTGTTCAAATTGATAGAATAAAAATGAAATTTGAAAATTTGTGTTACCCATTAGATACGCTCAACTTGAGAGTTATTTATTCATGTGTAGACGATGTCAATTATTCATTTTGTTATTTTTTTTTGTAAACTTCCTTGATAAGCTCATCAAGTTGAGTTACATGTTTTTGCTTTTTGTTTGTCTTTGTGAGTTTTTCTTCTTTTTTTCTGTTTTTTGGGTTTGTTTGTTTGTTTGTTTTTGTTTCTTAGTGTGTTTGTTTGTTTTTATTACATAACGAGTGCAAAACAGTTTTTTCATCAGGAAATTTTTTTTGTATATTTGTCAATGCAATTTAAACTTAAAGTTAGTTATATATATGTGTGTGTGTGTGTGTGTGTGTGTGTGTGTGTGTGTGTGTGTGTGTGTTCAGAAAATGTCTTAGTTCGCACGGATTTCTGAGATCAAAATATACCAAATAGCGCACCAAAGATAGGGAAAAAGTAAACAATAACAGGATGAAAGACAAGCTTCTTATCAATAAAACAAGGTAAAGACAGAAAAAAGAGAATCTTTGAATAAGTAAAAGTACATGGAGACTATGTTGAAACATTTAGAAATGGTGTTAAACATTGAACGGTGTAGTCATACGGCCTGGTTTATTTTATAGTACTTTAATTAATAGATGCCACGCTAGGTTTGTAGTCAAACCATAAGGTCGACAGTCCTACTTTATACTTTTGATTTAAACATATTTTATTGGTATCAAATATACAGGTAGGATTGGGCACAAGTTTTCTAACTTATATGAAGCCCCTTCCTATAAAGTTTGACAAAATACATATTAACAAGGCAAGACGACATGTTTAAATACAATTTTTATGTGAAGAGAGAGAGAGAAAGAAAGAGAGACAGAGAATTTAATCAATTTTTTGTAAATCGTCTCTCCTACAATTAACAACACTAGTAAAAATACAAAACACTTTTCAAAACTTGGAAACTTTTCTAGAGTTCGTCACATCCCATGCTTATTTCACTTTCTCCTGTCATACGGGTCCTTCAAGTAAACATCACCACTAGTGCGTCGGAACAAAGAGAGACCAAAACATTTTTAAAGAGTACAGTGTACCTTTAAATTTCACAGAGAGAGAGAGAGAGAGAGAGAGAGAGAGAGAGAGAGAGAGAGAGAGAGAGAGGACGGGGAGGGGGGAGAGATCAAAATCTATTTGAGTAAAGTATATTTTTGCTGAGTGATTTGACATATTTTTGCATCATCTTCATACGAGTAGTTTATACTACCATATAGAAGTAACTGCAGGTCCAGAGAGATTAAATTATTTAGTTCTCGGTATAGACTCTCTGGTCCGCATAATTATTACAAACAAACGAAAATAGTGGTAATTTTCTTCAACAAAATGTCCACATTGACAACAACGGTAATCAATAAGATTGGAACTGAAAACGTCATTGTTAAAGGTACTGGATTTATTTCTGAACCTAGCGTGCAGTATATTAACCTTACTATTGTACTAAGATGTGCTCTTTCCTTTTTCTTTCTCTCGTCACTCGGGGCTTCCTTCCTATTTGGAATCTGCATTAGTACAGGGACTTTTCATTCGCACAGGGACGTTGACACCGCACAGGGACTTTGCATCCGTACAGGGAGTTTTCATTCATTACGAGACTTTTCATTTGTACAGGTACTTTGAAACCGTACACGGACTTTTCATTCGTACAGAGACTTTGCAAACGTACAGGGACTTTTCAACGTTTAAGGGAATTATAGCGAGGGCAACAAGCGCTTTATGGTATTGTGTGTGTGATAATTTAACTCTATACGATCAACTTTAAATGGAAATGTGGCTGAAACTTCATTACCCAAACTCCACTTGCCGCAGCACGCAATGAAAACTACCGATCTGTTGAATGGATTAAAATGATTTTGACCGACAAAATGGTTTGAAAAACATATAACAAATATCTCGTTGGAAAATTACAATTTTGATCATTTAAGATGAGAGCACGTTTGTTATCCGATGTATCTGGTTTCCGGTTTAACCTTCGGAAACTTTCGTAACTTTCCGTAAGACACCGTCTATTACACGGAAACAGCCGAAAGGTCCCGGTTTGGCAAAATACCTGTCCCGTCTCCTTTTAGTTTAGTTTAAACATCTTTTATTGCCAAAATATTGCAAGAGGATTGGGCACAAGTTCCAAGAACTTATAATCGCCCGCTCCTAATTATTAAACACATACATATGTACACGACATCATAAGATGGCAGATAAAATTAGAAGATAACATGATAATTTATATTGAGAGAGAGAGAGAGAGAGAGCTTCATCTCTTTGAATAATAATAATAATAATAATAAAATAGTTGAAATGATTTGCATACACACATACACACACTAACATCCACTAGATCTATATACATGCATGTGACTAGTTGCATACAGTACAGTCAGCACAGTGATATACTGTACGCTATTCAATTCCCTCAGCTGTTCAAATGTTCATCACATCCCGTGCTAAAGTGGCGTTCTCCTTTTGTTTCCTTGCATTCTTAGAATTTCCGTTTCCACCGTGCCGACTGAGACTGTATGCAACACATGATTTAATAACTATTTACGAAGGGATCATATATACAAATTCGCTCTCATACAAAACCATTCCAGCAGACGACACTCTACTCAGACTCAATCTACTAAAACATAAAGTAAGAATATAACAAAACATAATGGTGTAATTTAACAGCTTTGGCAGAAGGGACCAGACTTACTGATGAAGATTAGACACAAGGGCTTTGACTAGTTAAATCTGTGAGTGCTCGAAATAAACTGCTGAGCATTAAGGAATAATCCTCGTTACCAAATGATAATTGATCTAAACTGAGTGATAAAAATGCATGGAGGTTTCTGAACATTCGTAATCGTTGTTGAATAAATCTATTGCAGATGAAAAAGAAATGATGAGAGTTTTCATTACCAAAGCCGCATGCACAGTTTGGGGAATCAATTAGGTTGGCATTATATAGATCGGCATTTAATGCACTACAATTATGACGGAGTCCAGTTAACTAGATATTTGTTTTTCGATCACCAGACAAATAAAAATCAGGTACTCTGACAGGCTCAGTTTTCTCCTATCTATATGAATTCTACAAGATGTGGATATTCTTTCGATAAGTGTCAGAAATTAATTACGATCAAGTATTTAAATGTTTAGAAATTTTCCAGCAAACGCTTGTAAGGCACGGTGATAAGATAACTATCTGTGGACATATCAGTCAGATCATCCCCTACATTAAGTAGTTTTAAACATTCTATCAAGTCAAACCAATACCAGCCCCCCGTATATTATAATTTTGGAAACAGGAGACTAAATATAGTTCACACTAAATTGAGGCATAAATGTATTCATTGAACCATGGTTTATTTCGTGCTCATCTCACAGAAAGCCCAGAGTGTGATTGTGGTCATCCATGTAAGAATGCTTATCACTTCTTTTTTAGCTGTGTAAATTATATTAATCGGTGGCGAGTTCTATTTCAAAGCTTAAACACACTGGATACAAACATCGATTTAAACTAAATATCCTCCTTTGTGGAGATCAACACTTACCCGTTGACTTTAATGTAGAAATATTTAGAAATGTACACATCTTTATTAAAACCAGCAATAGATTTAAATTTAAGTGAATAATTGATGTTCATTTTGAATGAACGAGGAGAGCGACCTTAGGTCAGGACATTTTTTTTTCTTTGGGGGGAGGGGGGGGGGGGGGTAAGAAAAATGCAGTTTATGAAGTATATTGTGACTTTGATAAGAATTTCATGGAAACATATATATTTATATTGATTTTCTGAATTACAATGTATAACAGAATAGTCTCAACAGAGTTTACAACTTTACCGTCATTTTGCTACTAAGACAAGTTAACATTGCTTAAAAAAACTGAAGGGTCTAAAGCATTTTATGATTTGTTCATTAACAGAACGAAAACTCTCAATAAAAAAAAGAAAAGAAAACGGTGCTAGAGAACATTCTGATTTTCATTATGAACACTTGTTAAACATGTTAAACATATACCGCCTTTACAAATCCGACTAAAGCTATGTTTTTCACCATGTTTTGACCACAGACTCCTTTCTTTTTTAAAGCAAAAACGATAGATAGTCCTCTGTGTTATATCTGTAACTCTGAAAGGGAAACTCTCGCACATTTATTTTGAAGACTTTTTAAAAATATTTTTTGTAGTCTAGATATATTGTCAAAGACTTCATTAATACAATTACTAATACCATTGAAACCGATGACCCTCATCACAAATTTCAGTTTTTCTGGGCCAATGCTCTGAAACCATTCAAGATAATAGCTCAAAACATTTTACACTTATTAAGCTAGTAGTATCTTCTGCTATGGGGAAGTTCACTATTTAAATACTTTTTCTGTTACCATAGAATAGGCAAAATTACAAAGTTCAGTTTTTTTTCAGACCAGTTCTCTTAAACTTTGTACAGGCATCAAGCTAGTACTCTAGCAGAAGTTCTCAATTTCAATACTTTGTATGGAATTATTAGAAATAACAAATAGAATTTAAACTTGTTGTTATAGTAACATTTATGATTGTATGTCTTTCTTTGAAACAGCTGGGCGCAGGGAAAATGTCACGTTTTGCGTATTTTTTCGTCTTTTGTTTATTCTTCTTTGTCTACCTTCATGGTGTATGATTGTATGTGCATGACTTATTTACACATGGAGAAATTGTCATTTCAACTTATAAAAGTCACACTTGTTGTAAGCATGCGAAGGGTCTAACTAAAAGGGGGGAACTATATCCTTTCGGGGAATCGAACCCCGGACGGCTAGATGAAAGACAAGTGTTTTATAACTGTGCCACCAAACAACCGCCTGAGCATGATGATGCATTCTTTTCTAGAAGAAGAAGAAGAAGAGGAAGGAGAAAAAGATGATGATGATGATGATGATGATGATGATGATGATGACGATGATGATGATGATGATATATTAGTACATTTTTATGTGCCGATGTTTTATCAAAATTTTGCAAAATACACAATTTCAAAAACACGCTTCAGTGCAGACATGGATCAGGCTGTTCAAAATGTGCATCTTGTTGACCAACTAGCGCTCGCTTTTAGGCAGTGCCTATTTCATATTATGATATGTACGTGATATGTTAAATGAATAATTTACGTATTGCGATGTCGGATAACTCATCTGACTTTAATCAATAAGTCTTTTAAACGGAAATGAACACCAACCTTTTCACGGAAATTAACCGTTTTTGTCAGGTATTATTTACGTCAGTTTTCATGTTCATTATAACTCTTGCATTTAGCCCATGTCGTGTGTTATCAAGCGTGTTTTATGACCAGCTATGTTTATTGGATATTATCGAATACACCCATCAGCAAGTCTAATCGACATTCATTCCTATCAAATCTAATTAATATTGCACCTGTTGCCATTGTACACATTCCGCTTTGAGAGGCTTTCACCTCGTCCACTGTCAACAATTGATTAAGGTTCTCTAGGTTAATACCTCTGCTATAGGTTAGATAGATGTTCAACCGGCGGATCACTTCAGTACTCGGAGTGAATGCAAATGATTGGCCAAATTGATCTATAAATTGTCACGTGATCGACTTTTATTATTGATTAAACTCTCCATCGCCAGGCTGAACATACTAATTGATTGTGAAAGTGAGCGAGTGGATGAGCAAGGACACGACCCGAACATTTTATATGAATCAACAAGAACCTAGAAAATGCTAGGTATAATGAATTTTAAGCCAAGGCTGTAATGCGTACCTGTACTTGTAGCATAGCCCGGGAAATGGATGACTTATCTTTGAAGTCAACAGTGCTAATATGTTTTCAGACAAAGAGGAATATGATCCAACTTTAAATAAATTACCTATACAAACCAATCAAAAGCGTATACAAACAGCAGCAAACAAACAAATACAATGTAAAGAAGACCGTCATTTATCGATAAACAAACAATAAATGTATTAATGGATTGATTAGTGTGTATAATAAATATACCTAACAAAAACGTTAGGGAAGAAACACAGCTTGGAGTAAATATAAACAAAATAAAGGTTATGTAAAGCATGTATTTGAATTAAACCATATTTAGAAGATATATCATCTATTGATATACAAATGTACAGTAAACGATCAGCAGAAGTTGATAAAGTTTGGAGTCGATTTCAAATTCGAAAAAAATGATAATATCTTTCAATAGATATTTTAAGTTAATCCCCGAAGATTGGTGATTATCATCTTCAAACTTACCACTGTTTCTCTGTATCAACAATTATGTCATATTTAACAACAGAATGACACTGCCTACTGTTGACGCATAATTGTCAGTAATACTAGTAACGTCATCATAAATGTTGCAGTGCACTAGTTACGTCATTATAAAACTGACGTGATCACGTGAATAGCGACGTCATCATTGTTGTAACGGTGAAGTCATTCATCAACTCTGGGGTGATAGAAATGTTTTACTTTATCCTGCAACCGGCGCTGTGTTTTAGCACGCGCGTAAATTCTATAAAATTGCTTTCTGAAATTACTTAAAAAATCACGTTTAACATTGAAAATAACTGTTGAAATAAGCGATTTTATATGTTGTAATCGCCAAGGTTAAGAAAATACAAAAAATCGGCGTCATATTCGTTGAAGTTTGGGACTATATTTCCGCGCGGAGTAATTACTTTGGCGTTCGTCATTCAGCCAACTTCAGGTAAACACAAATATACAACAAAATCGTTGACGTTTTGATTGTCTGTTTTTCAATCAATGTTGCAGAATGAAAAGAATACATGGTCATTGTCTCAAAATATAAGCTTGATTCGACGAGGGTGAAGGAAGACATAGGTGGCAAGATTCTGTCGTTATAGGCTACAGCAATAATAAATACTAGTGCTGTCAGCTAAATTCAAGGTATTTTCATCAACGATGTAATTTGAATAGAAAAGTATACACAATAAAAAACGTGACATGAATACATGTTGAATATTTGATCAGTTTCTCATTATTTCTATCGCGACTTTTCAGACAGAATCGATTTTTTTAGCAATTAATATGTCCATTTAACATATACTGATGAATACACACACACATTGAAAATGTGGTCGATTTTATAATCAAAGTAATGGTAATGAAATAATGTACAAAAAGACAGACAGACAGACAGACTGACTGACAGACACACGGACGGAAGAACAGACAGACACACGGACAGTCTGACAGACGGACAGACGTATTTGTATGGCATCATTGTGGTGTCATGTGCAACACAATCATTTATGTTTGGGATATTTTTTTCTCCGAATATTTTTATCGACACTGTCTCTATTGATTGCAATCCATTAATTATCTGTGATAATAGAATGAATTAACTTATGAATAATAAAGCCAACACATCGGCAGTTTGATGTTCATGGACCGTGTTTATTGCACATAATATATGTAATGGAAAAGAACTTACAACGCAGTTACAGGAGAAAATCATAAAATATTGAACATATTCCTTCTGTAATACGTCTGGTGGAAAAGAATAAGGGCGGGAACGATAGCATCACACTTCATGTAGTGTAGCAAAGATAGATATTCAATATGGTAGCCTTATATTTGGATTAATAGAGTAGACTGTTCAAGATAGATTCTCAGGTCGTTGATCCGGTGAAAGAGTGTGTTATTCAGATAAAAACCTATTTCAGTTCTACATCCACAACATAGAAAAGAAAAAATGAAAAAGATCCTAGCTTCGATACTACGCTATAGCAGATCCTAACTAATTTAACACCAGGTTTATGATGAGATGTGAAAAAGGACTAGATTCGAACTGATTGTCGTCCTCATCGTCCTAAGGATTTGATGATATAGGAAAATGTCAGAAAAGGCTCCCACGGATGTAAACAACAATAAAAACTAAAATCAAAACGGGACTTAGAAAATAATTAGATAGTAATTAAATAATAATTGACCTGATATCATTAGGCACATGAAAACAAACTATTAATTAGCATAAAGTTAAAGATTTCAGACCGTTAAAAGTTAAATGTGAAAAACCGTTAGATAATGACCGCTGAATATAGGACTCGGAAGACTTGGCAGCAATGTCATGCATTCAGAACCTTATATAATGTTATTATCCATGTTCTGAAATATTGAGCGTATTTATATATACAAATTCAAATACAGAAACCCAAGCGTTAGTTTTTAAGATATTAATGAACTTTTATCCGATCGGTGTGACATCTTACTTGACGGTAAACAAATTGCTGTTCAGAAACTATCACAAATTTGTCTATGTTTTGTGTTTGACTCTTAATATAAACTTCATTTTCATTCCATAACAACATGCGAATAATACATAGCAAAGCATACAGAGGAATTGGAATTGGAAACAAGTTTGAATCTTGTAAATAGAGATTGATAAAACACAAACGAACGTTGATAATCTAGCTACCGGGCAATGTCGAAAACTGTGGAAAAAATGTCAATTTTAATAGCACTTTAGATGATAGGATGATTCTAAAACTTTTATATCGTCTACCTGTATGTATATGTGCGTAATGATGATGATGATATTTTTTTCCATATTCATCAGCACTATTTACAATTTATACGAATCTGTACTTTCCTTGCTACCTAGTTCTTATTACGCAGGGAGTTTCAACTTTGATAGAGCAAACTGCTTTTAAAATGTTATGTACGTCTTCATACTTATTTTTATGGGTTAACTCCCCTGATTTGAGACCTTAAATACGTTTCCGCAAAAAAAAAAAAAAAAAAGACAGTTATATTTATTTGAAAGATCTATTTCACATTTAAACATTTGTCTATTATGTTTTTTTCAGAACTTTTATGTCCGAACACGATTTGTTATCGGCGAAATAATAGGCAATCTTTTTCTATATTGCTTCATAGACGAAAATAACATTAGCGAAAAATATATAATGGCATTTAAAAATATCATTATTTCTAATATGAACATGAATATATAAAAAGGTTTTGACGCAGAGCACAAAAACGGTATCATTTTACTTTTGTCTTGATGCATTATTGGATTGGGCCTACACAGTTCCGTTTGTCTCTCTTGTGTATTACTGGGTCGATATAATATGCTTAAGTATTGATTTTAGTTTCATAACAAACAAAGGTTTATATGAAAAAAATCATTTAAAAACAAACAAACAAACAAAATTCTCGATACAAATCAAATATTCCAGTGTAGAATATATAGGTAAAAATTTCAAACAACCATTTTTGGTGTTGATGGAGATTGCTAGGTCATTTATCCCTTGATGTATGGATGTCGATACCGGCCTTTTGTATAATTTATAGTACTGAGGCGGATATGCATAAACCAGTAATCGTCATAATTATGGTAACCAAGGTGACAACAAGGTGATGATATACATATATGGAGAAACTGTCATAGTCGGTTACTTCATTATCATAGCATTATCATAGCATCACACAAGTGAACAGCACCTTTTAATAATTAAGAGTTCGGTACAGTAGAGACAACTAATGGTACGGGCCTTATGGGGAAGCCTACCAGGCGAATGAGGACATTTTAGAACAGCGTCAACTGTATGTGTATATAGTTAACCCAAGCGTTTAAAAACAATGTATAGAAGTGTCGTAAGTAGATGTGAATGCCACAAAGCTTTGAAAACGAAAAATATTATATTATGTTGTACAATATTGAAAATTAGTCCTATAGTTTCTTCTTTGTACAATACTCTTTATCTAACAATGGCCTATATTTTTTTACTTTGTGCATTGCATTTTTAAACTCTAAACCTTGCCCTGTAGCGTAATTGACTAAGTATGACGTAGCAATGGGATCGAGGACAAACCTCTTTGTTATAAGACATAATACTCTCATTATTGTTTTGTTCAGGGACGTTGCATTTTTCAGTGTAGATGGAAATTAAAAACTTTTTCTCCCCACCTTGGTGTATTCATCTGGTCTGTAATAACAATCACACTAATTGAAATATCATAATAATGATTATACAGCAAGAACATTAATACACAATAATTCGATATTGCAATGAAATTTGATTACAATGACAATCACATTAAGTACACAATGATAACTTATATTTTTTTACTGTATATAATGCACGTAGCTTCAAAAGTTATCAACTTATTGAGTTGATTGAGCTAAACCGGGAAAAACTTAATTAATTCTCTAGCAATGAACCCTAATTACATTGTCAATTATCGTGTAACTGATGTTAAGCTCTAAGTAATTGATGAACTACAATCCTAGAAATGATTACTGCCTTCGGGCATGATTTCTAATAACAAAACGTCATCATGTATGCGAATTTAATTTAACGTGTTAATTAACACCAGAAAAAGCATAAAAAAAACTTCTTTATTTTTTTTCATTTTTCCAGAAAAATTGCCATTCACATCAAAACACCAACTTACAGATCATTGTAGAAAAACTGAAAATTAACTGGCATAAACACATTGACTTGCACATACGTTTTAATTTACTAAATTTTGAATATAACACTGACCTTTTATATAATAAAATGGTTTCATTTTTTTAATAATAAACACGTCTGATCAATATTTTATCTTTCAGGTCTATTAGGTTTGGAAAATAATATGTCCATCTATGGAGATGCATTTGTTTCATCACTGTAGGTGATGGAGGAAAAATAATCCTACACGCATACATTCTGTTTCAAACTACCAACAAAATTTGCTCATATTCCTTTGATACATTTGTTCAATTGTGTTAAAATGCTAACAATTACAGATTCATTAAGACAATTCAGTAAAATAATGATTTTATGATATTCCTGTTAATGACACGTGTTATTCCAAACAAACATTCCAACAGTTGATAAAGAGATAAATGTGTACGGTGAGATAAATGTGTACGGTGAGATAAATGTGTACGGTGAGATAAATGTGTACGATGAGATAAATGTGTACGATGAGATAAGTGTACGATGAGATAAATGTACGATGAGATAAATGTGTACGATGAGATAAATGTGTACGGTGAGATAAATGTGTACGATGAGATAAATGTGTACGGTGAGAATGGATTTTTGGAAGTAAATGGTATTTCAAATTACACGAGAAACAGAAACATTCTTGCTTGACAAAATAACAACACAGTTTATTGGATTACGATAAACACATCTTATTTGGTACAATCAAAGTTAAGGGCGTTATCACTTTTTAGCAAATTACCACAATACTGGTACATAAACAACGTACGTTAAAGCGGCTAGTACGTTAGATTTCAACATCGGGAAATGGAGAATTCGGCTTATGAATAATAAAATATATCCATAATAAAGCGATAGACGCGCCTATAACGTCAAATTTGTTGTTTTTGTATATATTTTCGGCGTCGAAACATTGTTTATCTTGACTATTGTTTATAAACATGTTCACGCTCGGTTTATTACGAAGAAAGCCGAGTGAGTCGCATGGCTTGTCATGTGACAATTCATTTACATCCGCCGCAAAGGAAATTGGATAACGAGGTAAACAAACCCACATGTTTTATGTATGACACTTGAGTTTGTACCATTCTGCTAATCCTTGTTTGCAGTTAATGATTCTATATAATTTTAAGCAATCAATCTTAGTAATTCGTTTTGTTTTGGCTTTGTCGTGCGAGAATTATCTATGTCAATCGCTTTCGCTAAGCTAGTGGGGCCCCAAAGGGGGTAAATACAATCGGACAAAAAAATCTTTGTGCAGAAATGCACAGGAATTGATACTATGTCTGTGCACATTAATAGATATTGCATTGTTTATTATGAAGGCTATGTTCATCATCACGGTTTTATTCTTACAGTAACACCAGTACCATCATATTTTTACACTTAGAACGAATACCCCCAATTGGGCCCCACCTTGCAGTCTAAAGCAAACACACGTTGTCGATAGCAAATTCAAGCGAATAACACAACTATTTTCATTCAACATTTATCAGATAAAATTTTTAATAGAGTTGTTCATAATATATTCACGTGTCAGACACTGGATATTGGATCAATGACAGGCGTTATAATTATAGGGCGAACGTTCGGCTAACCAGTCAAGCAGCAGCTTCGCAAATTCCGAATCTGTATTCAGTCCAAGATCCTCCTTCATCTTTCACCATCTATCGATCTCCTGTTTAATATAAATTCTTGTCTGTCCTCTTTTCTGGTCTGACTCCTTCCTCTTACGTTTTCTGGCACTTTCTGTAAGGTAACTTTTAGGTCCGCGTCGCCTTTTCGTATTTGCGTACGCCATATCGCGTCTTTCTAGACTTATACGCATGCGCAGCATCAGGGTTACGAGGGGTAATGTATGAATTAGATCAGGACCGCATTGTTTACAGTCTTTATTTTTTTAGATACCAATAAAAAATGGTTGCAGTGACTTTTAATTTTAGTCATTAGCAGAAGGTCTTAGTTTTGTAACATACTATTGGAAAATAGAACGTTTTATATTTTTTTCTCGCAGTTTTTTTTATACATTATCGTCGCTTAAAGTACAAGTAACGCATCACAAAAGAAAACTTAAACTTGTATCGTATCTCATGAGAAACAAAAAAAAAATGTATGAATTCGATTGATAACCTCACAAGAAACATGTTTTTCTCAAAATCAAGAAACAAAAGGTGTATAGAAGAAAACTTTATAAAAAAAACACACCAATGTCAGTTCTACAGACTTGTCATGCAAACGCAGATTCAGTAGAACTAGAGCAAATCAGAAAAGAAGAAATATCTACTTTGAAGAGAGTTCGCAATAAAAAACCAAGAATTATGAAACCATGTGTTTCAGAAACCTAAGCGTCTTTTGCTTCATCGACGACCTCAGTAATCTTAAAGAAAAATAGGTAAAGACAAATTCCAATATAAAAACAAGGTTAACACAACAAAGGAACCATCAGCCACAGCAACGAGCATTGAACAAGGAAAGACCACCAGTTAGGTTACATTTACACCAGTAATATGTAAAGAGTGTAAACCATCAACACCTCTATGATAAACATGTGTTTAGATGTAAAATTATCCACTTGTTAATTTATATAAGGGAAACATGTTTAGAAAAAAAAAAAAAAAAAAAACAACAACAGTTAAATTTGTTGAGAAGAGGGAACCGTCCAGTAGGTTGAAAATATAACGTGTGATATTTCTTTAAGGAGTTTGAAACATTCTCATCTAGTCGTCACCACAAGGAAACGTTTCATGAAGACGGTCGATGACAAATTACTGTTCTCCAGAATGGGATATTTTATAAAAGTCTTGATATGATTGTGAATGAGATACGATTATGTAATGTCTGCTAAGCGTTATCGTCTTAGATAAATTCTAATGTCGAGGCTTTCTTCTTCTTAATTTTAGTGCGAGGGTAATTAATAGGGTTTTCGGTTTACTTAATCAATTTCTTACAATGGTATTTCAAAAGATATTGTACAGGTTTTGCAATCTAATTTCCGTTTTACATGGCGTCGATCACTTGTTATTGATCGAGTGTTATGTTAAATCCACTAGTAAATCATCTAGAAATATTTTTCGGCTTCGATGGGAAATCTTTTGTCGCAGGATAGCATAAGATGATGAATTCTTAACAATTTACTTAGAATTACTGACGTGTCTCTGAAGGACCAAACAACTGTATGATGTAGTTCGATTCATTATCAAGAACTGCTGTATCTAATTATCATTTCATATTTTAAGTTGCTATTCATTTGAGCTCTTTGTTCAATATTGTAGTCAATTTTAGGACCAAAAATTTAAAACATTATTCATTCATATCAAAAAACATACATCCCATTCTGACTTTGGACATTGTTGACGCATACAGACCTTCTATGACAGCTCTCCATGGAAAGTGTTCTTCCGCGTTTAATTGCCTTTTATTCAGAATAATGAGAGAATAAGTGAGAAAACCAATAGTACACTTTACCATAGACGCTATTATTCCACGAAGGTATCAAAATATCGATTGTCATAAACTTCACGTTACTCCTTATACAACTTTTGTTTCCGGAATTTGTCCTTCTTTAAAATCGACTTGCTGTGCGTTCTACCGTATGCAGGTAAAAGCTTACATCTGATAATGATGATAAAAATAATATAAGTAGTAATTAACGAGACATAACCTCTATTTTACAACATAGTTTAACGTCTAATATATTACCATTCTTAAACAGTCCGTAGAAATGAAACGTTCCATTACATAGGATTGGAAACAAATTAAGTAAGATAAAAAGTATTTCAATAACCTCATTTCGCACAAGAAGTCAGGGTATTGCATGACTTTGCTTTCGCGTGTGTTTTATTATGGTTTGTTTTATCTTAAGTATTATGGTCTGTTATATACATTGTAAGCGCTGGCGTTTTGAGATCAATGTAAAATGTTCTATTGAATTTTTCTTTCATACATGTCGATTTCATTAATTATCAATATCTTAGTGGCGACCATATAAACCGTGGAATATGGGTGTAATATTGTTTTAGAATGTGAATGAAACCAGTTTACTAAAGCAAGGACGCCACCCAAGATGATCTGATGAAAAGTCCAGCAAATAAAAGTGATATATAATGTGAGTTACCCGGACGGAATGAGCTATTTGTATACATGGCTTAACTAGATATTTCTCTTATCCTGAACAGGTAAATCCACGTTTCTTTCCGGTGTGAATTTTTTTTGTCTCGCCCTGGGGCCAAGACAAGCTACACGTGCTATTTACACGTGCTGAAAACAATCTAAATGACGTCACTGACGTGACCCGGAAGTGGTACTACTTTTTGTGAGGTTACACGCATACCCTAGTTCGCCTTCTGAAGAAATAATGTCTCAAGATTGAATCTCATCTCAATCCACAATATAAAAAAACAAATATGAAATTTAAAGAATATAATTTCAGTTGACGTTTCATTGGCATGCACATTAGAATCTTGATTTGTTGGAGACTAAATCAAAATGCTGAAGCGTCTTGGGTGAGGGCTGCGGCAAGCCTCATGTTTGACAATTTAATAATCTTCCCCGGAGGGTAGAAACCACCCTATCACACCTCAAGAGGAGGAATCTCGATTGGTTACAATATTTCAAGTGATTCCAAATAAAGAACAGAATAAGAGAACAACAACAGAAATTTTTTTTCTAAACTCAAAAACGATAACAGATTTATACAATGGCTCTTACAAATAGTAGTAAGAGAATAAAACCAAATGATTTGGCAGCGCTAGCGTATTCTGTTTCATCTTTGTCACCATCTTGTAAATATTAAATCCTAGTCACTCCAAGTAAGTAACATGGTGTTTGATATGTGTTACCATGTTTGCAGCAGCAAAACCAGAGGCTTTCTTGTGGGAAGAAGAGAAAATGAAATATTTCTCAATAAAATAACAACCAGAAACTACTGACTCCATTAACAACCGTTCATCAGAAGAACCCTGCGGTCTTTTATTTATCTATTTTTTATTAGTTTTTGTTAATTTTTTTTAAAGAATTTTTTTTTTTTTTTTTTAATTTTTGTCCTTTTTTTATTTTCTTTATTTTTTTTTAATTTTCTCCTTGCCATCAACTATCAAGAAAAGAATTATATTGGGAGGACATAAAACCAACCGTGACATTTGAGCACACCAGTATCAGTATGCCTAGTTATTCCTAAATAAAAAAAATGGAAATTTCATTATAGTGAAATAGAAATCTTCATGCTTAGAGGTAAACGACCCCACCTTACAGATAACGGCCTTCCTGTCATTGATTTTAGCTTTTCATTTTTATATCTCTATTTTTGAAATTACATATCATTTATTTATATGCGCTGCTGAAAAATTCATTCCAAAGGCACCACTGTCATGGACGACAAAATTCCTTGCATTTGCGAAAATGCTAAATATTAACAGTAATTTCTTTTAAACAAATAAATAAGACATTAACTTATTGTGCTGTAAACAAAACGTTATTGATTATCCCACAACAAAATAATGTTTGGTTTGTGGTTCATGGCGGAAACATTGATGAAACACTATAGAAAATGCAAAGCTGTTTGGATTCATTCTTTTATTTAGGAAGAGACAAAACATTTTTGTTGGTCGAGCGAAGAAACTCTTTGCGACCTTATATTCACATGTAGTATCTATTTTTCTGTTTATCAATATTATACATGAAATATATTTTCAGTGGTGCTTATGACCTATATCGACAAATTGTTGTGAATTGATTACCAAAGACGTCACGCACAATGCCGTGACAAAGACAATGTCAATGAAATTCCGTTTCGCTTTGAATGTTGCTGACGTCATTATATCATAAAAGATTCAAGTATATACTTGTAAAATAAATCAAATCATATGTCGTAAAATAACGGTAACTATCGTTTTTGCTATTATTTATAGAATATTTCACCACCTTATGGGTAAGGCAGGGGGAGACCTCCTCCCGAGGGGGAACTCCCATGTGAATAGCGCGTGATTAGTGGTGAGGCCCGTGCTTGAGATGCTACTTGCATAGTTAAATGATCTTACACAGACTATAATTCTAATAACATGCCAATGAAACGTCAAATAAGATTATACTCTTTATGTTTAATATCTATTTTTGATGAATAGTTGTGGATAAAGATAAGTTTCAATCTCGATGATAATGCAGGATTTTCAGTTTTGAGAATGTTCGTGACCCCATAAAAGTAGTTCCACTTCCGGGTTACGTCTCTGTCATTAAATTGTTTTCAGAACTTGCAAAGAGCACGTGAAGTTTGTTTCAACCATACATCGGGTATTGAATTTCTATAATTTGAGTATTAAAATAACACTGTCAGAATTTACATTCATGTATTTTGATTACAGAACATGTAGTGATGCGTAGATCATTAGGAATCGCGTGTGTAACTCGTTATTGTCGTTTTATGTTAGTCCTAATTCAACTAAGTAATCTATAGCCCGGATATGTATACATCATATCTAATATAGATAATAATAATCAGGATTTGTAGCTTGTAACACGAACTCTCATACATGTAACCTTTCATTTTACATAGTTTCAATCAAGGTTTATGCCTAGATCAATATTGCTCAACCTAACTCTGAGTTATATTTGCACGACCAGAAGGCTTATAACACAATAAGACACCAAACACTTGTACACAATGCACATGTATGTTACAGCGGGGAAAAAAGAAAAAAAAATTGTCTCTATTCTTGTAATATTAAATTGACAATAAGGTTGTATGTATGTATGTATTTATGTATGTATGTATGTACAGAACGGACCAGCCATCCATATCACAGGTACCGCTGTCTTCCCACTTCATTTTGACAATGTGTCTCATAATATCTTATTATAGTACGGGCATTATGAGCGATACTGTATGTTTAATCATTTCGTAGGTTTCTTTGGCTAGGACCAAAACATAGATGCACCTCCCAACATGATTGTTTCAAACTGCGTTGTTATTGAAAACATGCGCTGCACTTAGTTGCCGCTTTAAAAGTTTACACGATTATTTTGATGTCTGACCCTTTAAAACAGTTAAATAATGACCCATAGTCGGTATATATAGATTCCTAGACGTTTCCACGACAACCGAGATGCCATTACACGATGCTTTCCATTTTTACAGTAAAGTGAGAGCTAACATAATAAGATCGTTGCGGAAAAGTTTTTGCTGTAAAGTCCAACTCAGGAGAGTTTAATACATCAATATATCTGCAGTTTTGCTTATTATATGCTCGACCGATAAAGAAGGAAAAATCCTAAGTTAAAAAATAGTTACCCCTTATGATCACTACGCCATAATTCTCTGCCAAACAATGTTATTGACGGTCTGAAAAAATTTACTTCGGTCTGGTAGGTTTAAATAATAGAACTTTCATGTAAACGTTAACAAGTATCCTAAAACATTAAAAAATCCAATTCTCATTTGTCATTATATTAAAATGCGTTGACGATGATTAAAGCGTTCCATTTGTATATCGTCATTCACAGGACGCTGGTGAAATTGTACTCAGACAAATACGGACAACTAAATAATTGATTTCAAGCTGTCCTATGTGTTTGTGAAGTACGTTTTCAAACACCTTATTGACAATGGCTTCTTTAAAATGATTGCATGACATGATACATTAACGTATGTCTCTATTTATCCTGGCAAACATTAAACATATTCATCTGTTTCCAAATGTGAACTGTATGTTTGCCTTCCGTGTTTATTACATACTATTTAGTCAATAGTTTTCGTGGGGGATAATTTTTATTAATTACTTAAGCAACGAATTCATATTTCCTTTGGCTGTTAGAATTTTCAGAAATGGATTTATTTAGCTATATATATATATATATATATATATATGCATGAAATCAAGTGTCCAAAGAACACATTCTTTTCTGTTTGAAAAATTACAAAAAATAAACCCACCAAAAATTATGACTTTGCAGTATTTAAAGCTATAATGACCAACTTAATCCCATTTTCTATCGAACATAAAGTTTACAGATTTTTAATCAATTGTATAACGATTTTGTTTCGTTTGCATAGCATTGACAGCCGCCCAGGATTTGATCAGTCCGTTCATTAAAACGTAGGATATCTTTGGACGTCTCATTAAAAGTAACTAGTCAAAACTCACATTTATGACAATATTGTTTCAACAAACAACGTCAATTGGATCTTAATTCACGACACGATTGGTCATTTGTTTAATGTTTACATACCATTGTAATCTAGCTCACGAATGGTACCCAAACCATCCAGTTCAGTAACTCTACCCATGGACGAAAGGTCTGCATCAATAAAACGCTTTTGTATGCAGTGTTTACATTTTAGATGTTTAGATAAATAGCTCATCAACCGTAGTATTATAATCCATTTGTTCGATTGTAAATGAATAGCCTGCGTTCCTCGCTATCGATCTTGTAAACGAATGGTGTCACCGTTAGACAGACACGCCATCTTCCATTTTTCATCATCGATGGGCTTGGCATTAACCCATTGCTTTGTTAATATTACTTGACATATGACAATTGTTAATGGATAGGATACGCGACTGAAAATGCATGGATTCAAACACTTATAAAAAAGCTTGCCAATCACTTAAAAAACTCTCAAATATCAAAGTTCGACAGTCGCTCAAAACTTCTCACATATCAAAGCTCATCATCACAGAAGTTCTCGAATAAAACTCAACATCATACACAAACTGTCTTGATGTCTTATTGATTACCAATGTCATCGAATTTTCCTTACCATTTTAACCCATATTTCGTTCCGTTTTGACTTAATCTGAATTTTCGATACATTTAAAACGGATATGTACGTGTTTTGCATTTTATCGTGTAAACAGCTCGTATTAGATATTAAACTCGTCAAGTAAAATACAGATAACCAAAATGGAGAAATGTTGTTCCGCTCCATGCAATCTTGCATGACGTGTTTTTTCTCAAATATAAATATAGAGGCTTGTCAAAGATTATATCGCACTTAAAAAAATAAGTCTCCTGAAGATATTTCCAGAATGCATCTAAATAACAATGTTTATAAGAAATTCCTTCTCATTTCGATAATGATGGTGGTGGTGGTGGTGGTGGTGGTGATGATGATGATGATGATGATGATGATGATGGTGGTGGTGGTGGTGGTGGTGATGATGATGATGATGATGATGAGGATGATGATGATGATGATGATGATGATGATGATGATGATGATGATGATGATGATGATGGTGGTGGTGATGATGATGATGGTGGTGGTGGTGGTGGTGGTGATGATGATGATGATGATGATGATGATGGTGGTGGTGGTGATGATGGTGGTGGTGGTGGTGGTGGTGGTGATGATGATGATGATGGCACAGAGGAGTTCGGAGTATCATACACGAAAGATAAATGAATGTACTTGTGCTACAAATAACACATAAATATCTGTACAAGCGCCAATGTGTTTATGCGTTATATAAACCATTATTTATACCATATGACAAAACAGAAAAAATAAAAAGTCATAAAAATAAATGAATAAATAAATATAAAATTACTCCCGCAAAAGGGAGTATTTCTTGTTTCAGTGTTTTATGTTATATCACTTAACAACTGGCTGGGAGCACTGCAATATTAGATAAATTTCAGTTTGATAGAAAATTAATAAGGCGTCAGTTGATTATGAGTTTAAGATCAAGAAATATTAGTCTATGTGCAGTTTAACTATGTCTATTGATTTATTGATCGCGTTTGAAATCTGCAAGTATATTAAAGAATGCAAATAAGAATTAAGTATGATTGACTTAACACTGCACTGGCAATAGTGTTAACTACAATGGAGTTATCGTGTTGGGGAGACACAATGCCTAATTACCTTACTGGGGATTATGTTTGAGGTGGAATAAGGCCCAGTCACAAACGTCAAGTCTGCATATATACGTTCAATATTAACAAGAATCGCGCCTTTATAACCGTCATCCGAACGAAGAACAAAATGGCTGCAATGTTGATATATCGCCTGACAACGTCCTTACATTTTACAAAAAGAACGTGCCCACAGGTGCGTTTTATACGTATGCTTTCAAACACTGAATGTTTCCTGTCGTGTTATTTTTCAATTAATAAGTGTATATGAAACTTAACTCCCGTGCACTTAGATAACAAGCGATCACAATGTAGAAGGAAACATTTCCCAACATACTGCTACTTCAGTGATACCAGTGCGGATCACAAAATGATAGCCACAACATGAAAGTTGCTTGCCACATTTAAATTCACTCGGATAGTGGCACGATTCAGAAACTACACATGTACTTAAAGTATTCTAAAATTATCTGATGTATGAAAATGACGAAATTTATCTAATTATGGAGATGTGGCACCTCTCCGTCTAGACTTTTCGTTTGATAACTTTGCATTCTCCTAGGCTTCAACGAAAAGGTGCTAATCACTTGTGAGTCTTTTTTACAATCTTCGTTATATCACACTAATCACAGTGCTAAGCATTATATATATCAGAACAAATTCGATATAAAACGCTATCTAAATAAACTACACTAGAAATACAAATTTTCCAAAGTAACCGAAAACGCGCCAAAATTATTCGATAACTCTAAATAAGGCAAATATCTCCGAATGATCATAATAACAATAAAATATTGAAACATCAAGGACGACTGAAGAAATGCGATCGACAGCAATGTCAAATTCTGAATAGAGACGTCACTAGCATCATGAGTCAAGAAGTTTAATAATCTTCCCATATTTGGTAATTTCAAAAGAACATCAAGTGAATATGTATATTATGAATATATTCGACTATATCTGGAAATGGATGTAAGGTTGGTTTATTAGAAGATTGTCTTTTTCGCAAATATCTCAAAGAAGTCAACCTAATGCTAGTTCAGGTTCCTTAATACAGGTAGTACGCATTCCAAAAAAACATTTAAACTGGTCCCTCCCCAAAATATAGATTTTTTGGTGCCGTTATCTTCCGAGGAAAACATACTATCATTTGAATATCTGCTTACAGTTTCTAAACGTGTGCTTCTTCATCCTGATAAACTAGTTATTCACAAAAATATGGAAAAAGATGATAAAACCTTCATATTTTCGAAGTCAACGACTTTGGCCACAAGTAGTTGTTGCATTACTTTTTTGTTCTTCTTATTGAATTCATAACTTTATGCACATGTATGCATATGCTTATCGAAAAAAAAACCCAGACACTGAGTAAAGTCACTTCCCTATTGTGAATTTTCGATTTCTGGATAGCAACATCCCTGCATCACCAACCTATGGTGTTTATATGTAGCTGTTGTTTCGATATTCTAGGGCCTTTTCCCATTATCAGTCGTCAACTGATGCACAACTCGTAACACAGATTTTCAAAAGACACAGAACGATGAAAATTATGGTGAATTTTTACGGTCGTCATAGCTATTTCATTGAGAAATATCCTGTTTCTTTGCGATATGAAGATGGATGTGTTTGATGCTTGTTGGCTTGCCTGTTGGACTTGTTGTTTTATACCTTTTCCTTTACTTATTGGAACTGACCAAGGTTTACCTGGCAGGTGTCGTTCATGAAGCAGAAGACGCTTACTTTTCCAGATCACCTGGTCTTATTCTACTTGTATATGTACTATTTACAGGAGTCTCCCTTTTGTTTGTATTTTGCCCTAATTTTTTCTATCTAAAAAAATTGAGTTTGGATTCTGATTATGTTGCCATGATGGTATCACCTTAATGTTTTTTAGATACAACATGTGAACATTAGAGCCATTGCAAAATTTAAAATGCAGCTATAAAAGTCAATATGGCAGTATGTATTTACATGTTACAGCTCCATGGTAACGATTGGTAGAAGGGTCTAGAGAGCACGGATTACATTTTTTTTCAATTTCGTCTATCAAAGCTAAGGCACTACCATATAAAAGACATGTCATTTGATTAATTAATAAACTCAAACTTTAATGAAAAAATAAATGAGACGAAAAATAACAATGAAAGAAATTGATCGCTAAAACAGAAACAAAAACACACCAAAAAATATACTTGTTAGAACGATCAAAATTATTCACAACCAAAAGATTGAGTGAAAAGTGTAATGACATAACGAAATAGCACTGTCATAATGGGAAGAACAACATTTAGTGTAAAACACATTTATTTTGAACTGTAGCACAAATCGAGCTCTGTCGGGACTGTTGAATAATTTAGATTTAAAACGTGCACTTCCCATTGTGATTTATTTCAAAAGGCCCGTTATACGATATCGGAGTTCTGGTTTTACAATTAAAGATTTCCACTGAGAACAAATCGGTAGTGATGTCACACATATCACATGACGAAGTTTGACAATACGATAGGACAAAAAAAAAAAAAAAAAAAAAACAGTTTCAGTTTCAATAGCTATCAATATGATTAATCTGTTTGAAAAAAAAAAAAAAAAAAAACAGTTTCAGTTTCAATAGCTCTCAATATGATTAATCTGTTTGAAAAAAAACGAATATTCAATTCATTGACCATCAGGATGACACAAAGTTAGCTTCGTTACGATTATTGTGCAATAACAATAGCTCTCAATATGATTAATCTGTTTGAAAAAAACGAATATTCAATTCATTGACCATCAGGATGACACAAAGTTAGCTTCGTTACGATTATTGTGCAATAACAATAGCTCTCAATATGATTAATCTGTTTGAAAAAAACGAATATTCAATTCATTGACCATCAGGATGACACAAAGTTAGCTTCGTTACGATTATTGTGCAATAACAATAGCTCTCAGTATGATTAATCTGTTTGAAAAAACGAATATTCAATTCATTGACCATCAGGATGACACAAAGTTAGCTTCGTTACGATTATTGTGCAATAACAATAGCTCTTAATATGATTAATCTGTTTGAAAAAAAACGAATATTCAATTCATTGACCATCAGGATGACACAAAGTTAGCTTCGTTACGATTATTGTGCAATAACAATAGCTCTCAATATGATTAATCTGTTTGAAAAAAAACGAATATTCAATTCATTGACCATCAGGATGACACAAAGTTAGCTTCGTTACGATTATTGTGCAATAACAATAGCTCTCAATATGATTAATCTGTTTGAAAAAAACGAATATTCAATTCATTGACCATCAGGATGACACAAAGTTAGCTTCGTTACGATTATTGTGCAATAACAATAGCTCTCAATATGATTAATCTGTGCAATAACAATAGCTCTCAATATGAAATCTGTTTGAAAAAAACGAATATTCAATTCATTGACCATCAGGATGACACAAAGTTAGCTTCGTTACGATTATTGTGCAATAACAATAGCTCTCAATATGATTAATCTGTTTGAAAAAAACGAATATTCAATTCATTGACCATCAGGATGACACAAAGTTAGCTTCGTTACGATTATTGTGCAATAACAATAGCTCTCACTATGATTAATCTGTTTGAAAAAAACGAATATTCAATTCATTGACCATCAGGATGACACAAAGTTAGCTTCGTTACGATTATTGTGCAATAACAATAGCTCTCAATATGATTAATCTGTTTGAAAAAAAACGAATATTCAATTCATTGACCATCAGGATGACACAAAGTTAGCTTCGTTACGATTATTGTGCAATAACAATAGCTCTCAATATGATTAATCTGTTTGAAAAAAACGAATATTCAATTCATTGACCATCAGGATGACACAAAGTTAGCTTCGTTACGATTATTGTGCAATAACAATAGCTCTCAATATGATTAATCTGTTTGAAAAAAACGAATATTCAATTCATTGACCATCAGGATGACACAAAGTTAGCTTCGTTACGATTATTGTGCAATAACAATAGCTCTCAATATGATTAATCTGTTTGAAAAAAACGAATATTCAATTCATTGACCATCAGGATGACACAAAGTTAGCTTCGTTACGATTATTGTGCAATAACAATAGCTCTCAGTATGATTAATCTGTTTGAAAAAAACGAATATTCAATTCATTGACCATCAGGATGACACAAAGTTAGCTTCGTTACGATTATTGTGCAATAACAATAGCTCTCAGTATGATTAATCTGTTTGAAAAAAACGAATATTCAATTCATTGACCATCAGGATGACACAAAGTTAGCTTCGTTACGATTATTGTGCAATAACAATCCTAAACATTTCAGTTATTCACATGACTTTAAACATAGACCATGTCTATTAATTTACCAAATGTATTTTGCTTAATGTCATTAATTCAAAATAAGAATTTCTTCTGTACACCTGTCCCTCATAAAAAGTATATTGTGTCTGTCCGAAATAAAGGTAGCCATTTCGAACTAACTTGTTAACTCTCCGATAAATGAAGTGACAGTGAATTTTTTCCTTGAAATTCACAATATTGATGTTTCTTAGAAATTTAAAGAAATTGATTTGAATGAGAAATATGAGTCCTACATTTATAAATAAGCAGTAACGTATCATTAAAGCTTATGAGCCGTATCTACCTAGTTTCCATTCTTGCAGGTTAGTTGTGTTTGAATGACAGTACATATGTGATTCCCGATATCCTTTAAAACGATCTAGACACAAACGCATTTATCATTATAGCGATAATGAATGATTATTCCTAGAATATTATTTCTAAAATTGACTTTGACTTACAACCTGGTTATTTGTTAAGTTTTAAGCTGCTTTGCCTAAATATAAAACTATTTTTTTCTTTATTTTCTGATAACAATTATAAACAATTTGCACGTGGTATTTGCTTAATTCTTCTTAATTTCTCTTAATTCTCCACCCAGTACAAATCATCAGGAGTATTTTATTTGGTTTTATAAACAGATTTATTCAAATTCAAATGTTGAATCAAATGTTGAATTAAAAATATAAAAGTTTGTTAAAAGGTAAATCTTACAGCTTATATACAACAGAAATGAACACTTATTCAACACTTACTTTTTCACAGCGTCATCAGTTGGGCGAGGTCCAATACTGGATATTTTGCTGACGAAAATTTCAAGATCCCAAGGGTAATGTTTAGTGATCACAAATTTCGGGAGTAACGTCTTCGGTTCCCAAGCAGCCAAGTAATGTTTCGTAACACAAATTTCGGGAATTAATGTATCTGCTTATCAGGATAACAAGAGATATATCTTCAGTCAGAATTCAGGATGGCAATCATTTATACCAAGGCTAACGCGTGTTTTGTCCGTAGAATGACAAACGATGTTTTGTTAAAAGACTCCGCAGGTGATGTCACTTCTCTCTAGGGTATGATTCCTGAATGTTCCGATAGTGTGAAACGTGTTGCCGATCCCTTTGGTTGCGAAATTCCGTCTAGTCAACACTTCTCCCTGGCGGATATGTGATATAGCGGCCCTGTTTCCATATACACTTTGTTTGGCAACAGTAGATGTAAGCCTTGTTAATTATTCATTACATCAAACTTTTTGTCCACAACCAGAACGATTATTCAACCATTTTACTGTTATAAGCAATGAAAGATGAAACCTTTTTTTCACATTCGCTCTATAACCTTATCTACTTACTCTAACCGATGTAAACATCACCATTGCTATCAAAAAATAGGTTCCATTAAGTTCGTCACTAGACAGAGCTAAACGTGACAGAAAGTGACAACCGGTGATAATGTCACGCACTGAGGCTCCCTTTCCATACATATCGATCTGCAACACATGATATACACAATATAATCCTACTTTCTTTTTTCGAAGCGTCACACCTGGTTCCACACAATAAAATTGTATGATAAAATATAAATGATTGCGTTAATTTGATTCGCCTAACAGCATTGTTCCCTTATAATACTCCTGTATTTAAAATGTGATTCAGGGTTCTGTTAAATACAATATATACTATTAGATTGATTGTCTATCACCATCCCATGGAATACCTACGGTTGTTAACGTTATAACGTGGCCATTAAGCTTCGTGTAGTATATATAGTCACACCAGCTAGTATGTTGATAGCCTGCTACTGATGAGGGCAATTGATCTGAAGAAAGATTTCAATGGCAAGTTCAATTTATTTACGGATGAAATGATTACAAATAATCAAACCTCTGAGTCCATCACAGCTAGAATCTAGATTCTAAACACGTCATACATACATCTGTATATAAATTCCCTTATTAATAAACACATGGAGACATAGCTGAGCTTACATTTCACACGCACCATTGGAACATCAAAGTGGCAGCTTATATGTGGACACAATATCACAACGACATCTAATATCAGACTGCCATTCTTTCTACCTGAAAACAACACAACAGCAACAGCTTAATAAAAGGTTGATATGTCATTCCGTTATTTTCGGGGGTTTTTTTCGTGGTTCACCAAAGTTACAAAACAGATATGTTCTTACACCAGCTACATATAAAACAACGTTCATCACACTAGCTACACATACAACAACGTCCAAACACAAGCTACACATACAACAACGTCCAAACATCAGCTACACATAAAACTACGTCCACACACCAGCTACACATAAAACAATACCCAAACACCAGCTACACATCAAACAATGTTCAAACACCAGCTACACATAAAACAACGTCCAAACACCAACTGCACATCAAACAACATCCGAACACCAGCTACACATAAAACAACGTCCAAACATCAGCTACACATAAAACAACGCCCAAACACTAGCTACACATACAACAATGACCAAACACCAGCTACACATAAAACAACGTCCAAACACCAGCTACACATAAAACA
This sequence comes from Ylistrum balloti, assembly GCF_031769215.1. NCBI lineage: Eukaryota > Metazoa > Mollusca > Bivalvia > Pectinida > Pectinidae > Ylistrum > Ylistrum balloti. Next base: position 620,164 of record NW_026781897.1, read on the forward strand.
ACGTCCAAACACCAGCTACACATAAAACAATGTCCAAACAAACATCAGCTACACATAAAACAACGTTCAAACACCAGCTACACATAAAACAACGTCCAAACACATGCTACACATAAAACAACGTCCAAACACCAGCTACATATAAAACAACGTCCAAACACCAGCTACACATAAAACAACGTCCAAACAAACATCAGCTACACATAAAACAACGTCCAAACACCAGCTACACATAAAACAACGTCCAAACACCAGCTACACATAAAACAACGTCCAAACACCAGCTACACATAAAACAACGTCCACACACCAGCTACAAATAAAACAATATCCAAACACCAGCTACACATAAAACAACGTCCAAACACCAGCTACATATAAAACAACGTCCAAACACCAGCTATACATAAAACAACGTCCAAACACCAGCTACACATAAAACAACGTCCAAACACCAGCTACACATAAAACAACATCCAAACACCAGCTACACATAAAACAACGTCCGAACACCAGCTACACATACAACAACGTCCAAACACCAGCTACACATAAAACAACAACAAGCAACACAAACACCAGCTACACATAAAACAACAGCTCATAAAACACACCAGATACACATAAAACAACGTCCAAACACCAGTTAAATATAAAACAACGTCCACACACAAGCTACACATAAAACAACGTTCCTCACACTAGCTGCACATAAAACAACGTCCAAACACAAGATACACATAAAACAACGTCCAAACACAAGCTACAAATAAAACAACGTCCAAACACCAGCTACACATAAAACAACGTCCAAACACCAGCTACACATAAAACAACGTCCAAACACAAGATACACATAAAGCAATGTCCAAACACCAGCTACACATAAAACAACGTTCAAACACCAGCTACATATAAAACAACTTCAAACACCAGCTACACATAAAATAACGTCCAAACGCAAGCTACACATAAAACAACGTCCAAACACCAGCTAAACATAAAACAACGTCCAAACCCCAGCTACACATAAAACAATGTCCAAACACCAGCTACATATAAAACAATGTCCAAACACCAGCTATATATACAATAACGTCCAAACAAATTTAGCTACACATAAAACAACGTTCAAATACCAGCTACATACAAAACAATGTCCAAACACCAGCTACACATAACACAACGTTAAAAGAAACACAAGCTACACATAAAACAACGTCCAAACACCAGCTACATATAAAACAACGTCCAAACACCAGCTACACATAAAACAACGTCCAAACACCAGCTACACATAAAACAACGTCCAAACACCAGCTACACATAAAACAACGTCCAAACACCAGCTACACATAAAACAATGTCCAAACACCAGCTACACATAAAACAACGTCCAAACATCAGCTACACATAAAACAACGTCCGAACACTAGCTACACATAAAACAACGTTCAAACACAAGCTACACATAAAACAATATCCAAACACCAGCTACACATAAAACAACGTTCAAAGAAACATCAGCTACACAACGTCCAAAGAAACACCAGGTACACATAAAACAACGTCCAAACATCAGCTACACATAAAACAACGTCCCAACACCAGCTACACATAAAACAATGTCAAAACACCAGCTACACATAAAACAACGTCCAAACACCAGCTACACATAAAACAACGTCCAAACACCAGCTACACATAAAACAACGTCCAAACACCAGCTACACATAAAACAACTCTCATCACACTAGCTACACATAAAACAACATCCAAACACCAGCTACACATAGAACAATGTCCAAAACCCAGCTACACATAAAACAATGTCAAAACACCAGCTACATATAGAACAATGTCCAAAACCCAGCTACACATAAAACAATGTCAAAACACCAGCTACATATAAAACAATGTCCAAACACCAGCTACACATAAAACAATGTCCAAACACCAGCTACACATAAAACAACGTTCAAACACCGCCTACACAAAAAACAACTTTCATCACACTAGCTACACATAAAACAATGTCCAAACACCAGCTACACATAAAACAATGTCCACACACCAGCTACACATAAAACAATGTTCAAACACCAGCTACACATAAAACAACGTCCAAACAACAGCTACATATAAAACAATATCTACACACCAGCTACACATAAAACAACGTTCAAACACCAGCTACATATAAAACAATGTCCAAACACCAGCTACACATAAAACAACATCCAGCTACACATACAACAACGTCCAAACACAAGCTACACATACAACAACGTCCAAACATCAGCTACACATAAAACAATGTCCATATATCAGCTACATATAAAACAATGTCCAAACACAAGCTACACATAAAACAACGCCCAAACACCAGCTACATATAAAACAATGTCCAAACACCAGCTACACATAGAACAATGTCCAAAACCCAGCTACACATAAAACAATGTCAAAACACCAGCTACACATAAAACAACGTCCAAACACCAGCTACACATAGAACAATGTCCAAAACCCAGCTACACATAAAACAATGTCAAAACACCAGCTACATATAGAACAATGTCCAAAACCCAGCTACACATAAAACAATGTCAAAACACCAGCTACACATAAAACAACGTCCAAACACCAGCTACACATAAAGCAATGTCCAAACACCAGCTACACAAAAATCTACATCCACACACCAGCTACAAATAAAACAATATCCAAACACCAGCTACACATAAAACAATATCCAAACACCAGCTACATATAATACAATGTTCAAACACCAGCTACACATAAAACAACGTCCAAACACCAGCTACACATAAAACAACATCCAAACACCAGCTACACATCCAAACAAGCACATAAACAACGTCCAAACACCAGCTACACAACAATGTCCAAACACCAGCTCCAAACACACATAAAACAACGTCCAAACAAACACCAGCTACACATAAAACAACGTCCAAACATCAGCTACACATAAAACAACGTACAAACACCAGCTATACATTAAACAACGTACAAACACCAGCTACACATAACACAATGTCCAAACAAACATCAGATACACATAAAACAACGTCCAAACACCAGTTAAATATAAAACAACGTCCACACACAAGCTACACATAAAACAAATGTCCAAACACCAGCTACACATAAAACAAAAACACCAGCTACACATAAAACATGTCCAAACACCAGCTACACATAAAACAATCCAAACACCAGTACCCAAACACCAGCTACATATAAAACAATGTCCAAACACCAGCTACACATAAAACAACGTCCAAACACCAGCTACACATAAAGCAACATCCAAACACCAGCTAGACATACACCAACGTCCAAACACCAGCTACATATAAAACAACGTTCATCACACTAGCTACACATACAACAACGTCCAAACACAAGCTACACATAAAACAACGTTTAAACAACAGCTACACATAAAACAACGTCCAAACAAACATCTGCTACACATAAAACAACGTCCAAACACCAGCTACACATAAAACAACGTCCAAACATCAGCTACACATAAAACAGCGTCCAAACATCAGCTACACAGAAAACTACGTCCACACACCAGCTACACATAAAACAACGTCCAAACACCAGCTACACATAAAACAACGTCCAAACATCAGCTACACATAAAACAACGTTCATCACACTAGCTACACATAAAACAACGTCCAAACACCAGCTACACATAAAACAACGTCCAAACACCAGCTACACATAAAACAACGTCCAAACACCAGCTACACATAAAACAATGTCAAAACACCAGCTACATATAAAACAATGTCCAAACACCAGCTACACATACAATAAGGTCCAAACACATGCTACACATAAAACAACGTCCAAACACCAGCTACATATAAAACAACGTCCAAACACCAGCTACACATAAAACAACATCCAAACACCAGCTACACATAAAACAACGTCCAAACACCAGCTACACATAAAACAACGTCCAAACACCAGCTACACATAAAACAACGTCCAAACACCAGCTACACATAAAACAACGTCCAAACACCAGCTACACATAAAACAACGTCCAAACACCAGCTACACATAAAACAACGTCCAAACACCAGCTACACATAAAACAACGTCCAAACACCAGCTATACATACAACAATGTCCAAACAAACATCAGCTACACATAAAGCAACGTCCAAACAAACATCAGCTACACATAAAACAACGTTCAAACACCAGCTACACATAAAACAACGTCCAAACACCAGCTATACATTAAACAACGTCCAAACACCAGCTATACATACAACAATGTCCAAACAAACATCAACTACACATAAAACAACGTCCAAACCAACACCAGCTACATATAAAACAACGTCCAAACACCAGCTACACATAAAACAACGTCCAAACAACGTCCAAACACCAGCTACACATAAAACAACGTCCAAACACCAGTTAAACATAAAACAACTTCCAAAACACCAGCTACACATAAAACAACTACACACCAGCTACACATAAAACAACGTCCAAACACCAGCTACACATAAAACAATGTCCAAACACCAGCTACACATAAAACAACGTCCAAACACCAGCTACACATAGAACAATGTCCAAAACCCAGCTACACATAAAACAATGTCAAAACACCAGCTACACATAAAACAATGTCCAAACACCAGCTACACATAAAACAACGTCCAAACACCAGCTACACATAAAACAACGTCCAAACACCAGCTACACATAAAACAACGTCCAAACACCAGCTACACATAAAACAAACAACCAGCTACACATAAAACAACGTTCAAACACCAGCTACACATAAAACAACGTCCAAACAAACATCAGCTACACATAAAACAACGTCCAAACACCAGCTACACATAAAACAACGTCCAAACAAACACCAGCTACACATAAAACAACGTCCAAACATCAGCTACACATAAAACAACGTCCAAACACCAGCTACACATAAAACAACGTCCAAACACCAGCTACACATAAAACAACGTCCAAACACCAGCTACACATAAAACAACGTCCAAACACCAGCTACACATAAAACAATGTCCAAACACCAGCTACACATAAAACAACGTCCAAACACCAGCTACACATAAAACAACGTCCAAACACCAGCTACACATAAAACAACGTCCAAACACCAGCTACACATAAAACAACTCTCATCACACTAGCTACACATAAAACAACATCCAAACACCAGCTACTCATAAAACAATGTCCAAAACCCAGCTACACATAAAACAATGTCAAAACACCAGCTACACATAAAACAACGTTCAAACACCAGCTACACATAAAACAACGTCCAAACACCAGCTACACATAAAACAACGTCCAAACACCAGCTACACATAAAACAAGCTACACATAAAACAACGTCCAAACACCAGCTACACATAAAACAACGTCCAAACACAAGCTACACATAAAACAACGTCCAAACACCAGCTACACATAAAACAACGTCCAAACACCAGCTACACATAAAACAACGTCCAAACACCAGCTACACATAAAACAACGTCCAAACACCAGCTACACATAAAACAACGTCCAAACACCAGCTACACATAAAACAACGTCCAAACACCAGCTACACACCAGCTACACATAAAACAACGTCCAAACACCAGCTACACATAAAACAACGTCCAAACACCAGCTACACATAAAACAACGTCCAAACATCAGCTACACATAAAACAACGTTCATCACACTAGCTGCACATAAAACAACGTCCAAACACAAGATACACATAAAACAACGTCCAAACACCAGCTACATATAAAACAATGTCCAAACAAACATCAGCTACACATAAAACAACGTCCAAACACCAGCTACACATAAAACAACGTCCAAACACCAGCTACACATAAAACAACGTCCAAACACCAGCTACACATAAAACAACGTCCAAACACCAGCTACACATAAAACAACGTCCAAACAAACATCAGCTACACATAAAACAACGTCCAAACACCAGCTACACATAAAACAACGTCCAAACACCAACTGCACATCAAACAACATCCGAACACCAGCTACACATAAAACAACGTCCAAACATCAGCTACACATAAAACAACGTCCGAACACTAGCTACACATAAAACAACGTCCAAACATCAGCTACACATAAAACAACGTCCAAACACTAGCTACACATAAAACAACAGCTTAAAACACGTCCAAAACCAGCTACACATAAAAAAAGTCTTAACATCAGCTACACAAACAATCTTAACACATACACATAATGTCTTAACATCAGCTAAACATAACATCTTAACGTAATGTCTTAACATCAGTCTTAACATCAGCTAAACATAACATCTTAACACGTAATGTCTTAACATCAGCTAAACATAACATCTTAACACGTAATGTCTTAACATCAGCTAAACATAACATCTTAACACGTAATGTCTTAACATCAGCTAAACATAACGTCTTAACTCGTAATGTCTTAACATCAGCTAAACATAACATCTTAACACATAATGTCTTAACACAAGCTACATATTACGTCTTAGCATCAACTACACATAACGCTTTAACACCAACTAATCATTAAAAAAGCCTTAACACCAGCTACATATTACGTCTTAGTATCAGTTAATCATGCCGTCTTAATCCCAGCTAATCATAAAAAAGTCTTAATCCCAGCTAATCATAAAAAGCCTTAACAACAGCTACACATTACGTCTTAGTATCAGTTAATCATGCCGTCTTAATCCCAGGTAATCATAAAAAAGTCTTAACACCAGCTACATATTACGTCTTAGTATCAGTTAATCATGCCGTCTTAATCCCAGGTAATCATAAAAAAGTCTTAACACCAGCTACATATTACGTCTTAGTATCAGTTAATCATGCCGTCTTAATCCCAGGTAATCATAAAGAGTCTTAACACCAGCTACACATTACGTCTTAGTATCAGTTAATCATGCCGTCTTAATCCCAGCTAATCATAAAAAAGTCTTAATCCCAGCTAATCATAAAAAAGTCTTAACACCAGCTACATATTACGTCTTAGTATCAGTTAATCATGCCGTCTTAATCCCAGGTAATCATAAAAAAGTCTTAACACCAGCTACATATTACGTCTTAGTATCAGTTAATCATGCCGTCTTAATCCCAGGTAATCATAAAAAGTCTTAACACCAGCTACACATTACGTCTTAGTATCAGTTAATCATGCCGTCTTAATCCCAGCTAATCATAAAAAGTCATAACACTAGCCGCACATTACGTCATTTTAACATAGACTAAACATAAAAAGGTCTACACGCCAGCTACACACGTCGTAATATCTTCTAAACAATAAAAGAAATTTTAGTACCTTGTGGTGTAATTATATCGGGATAACGACATATTTTATTTACTACTCACTAATGCATACCAACCCATATGTAATTACCCTATAGTAAATATACCTAGACGTACGTGAAAATTAAATGCTGGGATATTCATACTTGCGTTGCAAAATATTAAGAGGAAGCTTACCAACTACAGGGGTTGTATTTATGAACATTAAACATGACGATAAGGCGTGCACGATCCAATTACATCTGTATTCTTTTCACCACTATCCTTGTGAGTCAATGAGAGATGATTCTTCACGTCAAACATCGCTAATATAGTTTTATATTATTTTGATATGGGAACACAACTAAATCACTTATGTAAATATATCTAAACTCAAATCAATTAGATGTAACGTTATATGGCATATGTATTTATCGCTAATAAATGAAAACATTGATTTAGTTGCGCCAGAACATATTTTGTGGTCAAGAGCGTTGTCATTTACGTCATATTGGCGCCATCTAGCGCGTGCGCTACGGCTGTTCAATTGTACTCACTTCTGTTCTATCAATGTGTATCACGAATGTTAATCCGTGGTTATCAAATGTAAATATGAGGACTGTTACCTATACTATATACTGTCAGAGTGTTTTACCATTGAGTACATATTATTTGGTGCGCGTTAAGACTAAATTATCTAGCTTTGAATACAACAGTTGTCTTTAGTAGAAATGTACCAATATAACGAATGCCTTCGCAAATTTCAAAATACAGTAGGATAATTCGTCCAAACACCATCACCAGCGCCCCCCCCCCCCCCCCCCCCCCCCCCCCCCAAAAAAAAAAGAAAAAAAAATACAAAAAATTAAAAACCCTCAACACACACATCCTCCATACACATACACAAATATAAACACGCGCGCGCTTGCTTGCTTACATACCTACATACATACATCAGTGAACGAGCACGCGTTACTGATACTCATCACTGCATATAAGATTGATTGGTATTTTTGATTGCATACTTCAAAGGCTAATACATGCTATAGGGACACTCTGGCTCTTTATTAGCTGAAGTTTTATGTGATAAAACAAGGAGCAAACAAATGCATTGATGAATTCATTTCTGCCTTTGAATGTAAATGGTTTTTTCTCCTTTTACAGTTAAGTAAACGAACTAATCAACATCTGCGTGTTTAACCATAACCATGGATACATGCACCACAGTCTTTGATGATCAGACTGGAAAATCAGGTGAAACGTGGCATCAGGTAACGTGCACCGCAACCTGTATACATATAGATAATAAAAGATAGCATACATGGCATTAGGTGATTACAACTTACACTGCAAAGTGATAGAGAAAACGTAATATCTTTTTAAAATATGAAGAAATGTAATGATAAAGGCTAACAAGTGAATAGTTATAAGGAGGGGGATCCCGGGAACGGGGGGAGGGGGATCCTGGGAACAGGACAGGTAATGTAGTGACAAGGAGAGAACTCCCAGAACAGGTCACGTAGAGACACGGAGAGGAATCACAGGAAATGTAGTGTTAAGGGGAAGAATCACAGGTAATGTAGTGTTAAGGGGAAGAATCACAGGTTATGTAGTGTTAAGGGGAGTAATCACAGGTAATGTAGTGATAAGGGGAGGGATCACAGGTTATGTAGTGACAAGGGGAGGAATCACAGGTTATGTAGTGTTACGGGGAAGAATCGCAGGTTATGTAGTGTAAAGGGGAAGAATCACAGGTTATGTAGTGATAAGGGGAGGGATCACAGGTAATGTAGTGACAAGGGGAGGAATCACAGGTAACGTAGTGTTAAGGGGAAGAATCACAGGTTATGTAGTGTTAAGGGGAAGAATCGCAGGGCAGGTAATGTAGTGATAAGGAGAGGAATCACAGGTAATGTAGTGACAGAGGGAGGAATCACAGGTTATGTAATGACAATGGGAGGAATCACAGGTAATGTAGTGTTAAGGGGAAGAATCACAGGTTATGTGGTGTTAAGGGGAAGAATCACAGGTTATGTGGTGTTAAGGGGAAGAATCGCAGGGCAGGTAATGTCGTGACAAGGGGAGGGATTACATGTAGTGTAGTGATAAGGGGCAAAATCACAGGTAATGTGGTAACAAGGGGAGGAACCACAGGTAATGTAGTGATAAGGGGAGGAATCACAGGTTATGTAGTGATAAGGGGAGGAATCACAGGTTATGTAGTGATAAGGGGAGGGATCACAGGTTATGTAGTGACAAGGGGAGGAATCACAGGTTATGTAGAGATAAGGGGGGTGGAATCACAGGTTATGTAGTGATAAGGGGAGGAATCACAGGTAATGTAGTGATAAGGGGAGGAATCACAGGTAATGTAGTGACAGAGGGAGGAATCACAGGTAATGTAGTGACAAGGGGAGGGATCTCAGGTTATGTAGTGATAAGGGGAGGGACCACAGGTTTTGTAGTGACAAGGGGAGTAATCACAGGTAATGTAGTGATAAGGGGAGAAGTCACAGGTAATGTAGTGATAAGAGGGGGGAATCACAGGTTATGTAGTGACATAGGTAGGAATAACAGGTAATGAAGTGACAAGGAGAGTAATCAAAGTTAATTTAGTGACAAGGGGAGGTACCATAGGTAATATAGTGACAAGGGGAGGAATCACAGGTAATGAAGTGACAAGGAGAGTAATCACAGTTAATTAAGTGTCAAGGGGAGGTACCATAGGTAATGTAGTGACAAGGGGAGGAATCATGGGTAATGAAGTGACAAGGAGAGTAATCACAGTTAATTTAGTGACAAGGGGAGGTACCATAGGTAATATAGTGACAAGGGGAGGAATCACAGGTAATGAAGTGACAAGGAGAGTAATCACAGTTAATTAAGTGTCAAGGGGAGGTACCATAGGTAATGTAGTGACAAGGGGAGGAATCACAGGTAATGAAGTGACAAGGAGAGTAATCACAGTTAATTTAGTGATAATGGGAGGTAACATAGGTAATGTAGTGACAAGGGGAGGAATCACAGGTAATGAAGTGACAAGGAGAGTAATCACAGTTAATTTAGTGACAAGGGGAGGAATCACAGGTAATGTAGTTATAAGGGGAGGAATCACAGGTCATGTAGTGATAAGCGGAGGTACCATAGGTAATGTAGTGACAAGGAGAGTAATCACAGGTAATGAAGTGACAAGGGAAGGAATCACAGGTAATGAAGTGACAAGGGGAGGAATCACAGGTAATGAAGTGACAAGGAGAGTAATCACAGTTAATTTAGTGACAAGGGGAGGAATCACAGGGCAGGTAATGAAGTGACAAGGGGAGGGATCAGAGATTATATAGTGACAAGGGGAGGGATCACAGGTTATGTAGTGATAAGGGGAGGAATCAAAGGTTATGTAGTGACAGAGGGAGGAATCACAGGTAATGTATTGACAAGGGGAGTAATCACAGGTAATGTAGTGACAAGGGATTGAATCACAGGTTATGAAGTCACAAGGTACGGAATCACAGGTATGTATTGACAAGGGGAGGCATCACAGGTTATGTAGTGACAAGGACATGATGTAGGTTATTGTGGTGACAAGGACATGATGTAGGTTATTGTGGTGACAAGGACATGATGTATGTTATTTTGATGACAAGAACATGTTGAAGGTTATTGTGGTGATAAGGACATGATGTAGGTTATTGTGGTGACAAGGACATGATATATGTTATTGTGGTGACAAGGACATGATGTAGGGTATAGTAGTGACAAGGACATGATATAGGTTATTGTGGTGACAAGGACATGAAATAGGTTATTGTGGCAACAAGGACATAATGTAGGTTATTGTGGTGACAAGGACATGATGTAGGTTATTGTGTGATAAGGACATGGTGTAGGTTATTGTGGTGACAAGGATATGATGAAGGTTAATGTGGTGACAAGGACATGTTTTAGGTTATTGTGGTGACAAGGACATGATGTAGGTTATTGTGATGACAATCACATGATGTAGGTTATTGTGGTGACAAGGATATAATGTAGGTTATTGTGGTGACAAAGACATGATGTCGGTTATTGTGGTGACAAGGACATGATGTAGGTTATTTTGATGACATGGACATGATGTAGGTTATTCTGGTGACAAGGATATGATATAGGTTATTGTGGTGACAAGGACATAATGTCGGTTATTTTGGTGACAAAGACATGATGTTGGTTATTGTGGTGACAAAAACATGATGTAGGTTATTTTGATGATAAGGACATGTTGTAGGTTATTGTGGTAACAAAGACATTATGTAGGTTTTGATGGTAATAAGTACATGATGTAGGTTATTGTGGTGACAAGAACATGATGTAGGTTATTTTAGTGACAAGGACATGATGTAGGTTATTGTGGTGACAAGGATATGATGAAGGTTAATGTGGTGATCAGGACATGTTGTAGGTTATTGTGGTGACTAGGACATGATGTAGGTTATTGTGGTGGCAATGACATGATGTAGGTTTTTGTGGTGACAAGGACATGCTGTAGGTTATTGTGGTGACAAGGACATGAAATAGGTTATTGTGGCAACAAGGATATAATGTAGGTTATTGTGGTGACAAGGACATGAGGTAGGTTATTGTGGTGTCAAGAAAATGATATAGGTTATTGTGATGACAAGGACATGAAATAGGTTATTGTGGCAACAAGGACATAATGTAGGTTATTGTGGTGACAAGGACATGATGTAGGTTTTTGTGTGACAAGGACATAATGTAGGCTATTGTGGTGACAAGGATATGATGAAGGTTAATGTGGTGACAATGACATGTTGTAGGTTATTGTGGTGACAAGGACATGAAATAGGTTATTGTGGTGACAAGGACATGATGTAGGTTACTTTGATGACAAGAACATGATGTAGGTTATTGTGGTGACAAGGACATGATGTAGGTTATTGTGGTGACAATTACATGATGTAGGTTATTGTGGTGACAAGGACATGATGTAGGTTATTGTGGTGACAAAGATATGATATAGGTTATTGTGGTGACAAAGACATGATGTAGGTTATTGTGGTGACAAGGACATGATGTAGGTTATTTTGGTGACAAGGACATGATGTAGGTTATTGTGGTGACAAGGACATGATGTAGGTTATTGTGGTGACAAGGACATAGGTTATTGTGGTGACAAGGATATGATGTAGGTTATTGTGGTGACAAGGACATGATGTAGGGTATTGTGGTGAGAAGGACATGATGTAGGGTATTGTGGTGAGAAGGACATGTTGTAGGTTATTGTGGTGACAAGGACATGATGTAGGGTATAGTGGTGACAAGGATATGATGTAGGTTATTGTGGGGACAAGGACATGACGTAGGTTATTGTGGTGACAAGGACAAGAAAATGATATAGGTTATGACAAGGACATGATGTAGGTTATTGTGGTGACAAGGACATGATATATGTTATTGTGGTGACAAGGACATGATTTAGGGTATAGTGGTGACAAGGATATGATGTAGGTTATTGTGGTGACAAGGACATGATGTAGGATATAGTGGTGACAAGGACATGATATTTGGTTATTGTGGTGAGAAGGACATGATGTAGGTTATTGTGGTGACAAGGACAGTGACAAGGACATAATGTAGGTTATTGTGGTGACAAGGACATAATGTAGGTTATTGTGGTGATAGGGAGATGGTGTAGGTTATTGTGGTGACAAGGATATGATGCAGGTTATTGTGGTGACAGGGACATGGTGTAGGTTATTGTGGTGACAAGGACATGATGTATGTTATTGTGGTGACAAGGACATGATGTAGGTTATTGTGTTGACAAGGACATGATGTAGGTTATTGTGGTGACAAGGACATGAAATAGGTTATTGTGGTGACAAGGACATGATGTAGGTTACTTTAGTGACATGGACATGATGTAGGTTATTGTGGTGACAAGGATGTGATGTAGGTTATTGTGGTGACAAGGACATGATGTACGTTATTGTGGTGATAAGGACATGATGTAGGTTATTTTAGTGACATGGACATGATGTAGGTTATTGTGGTGACAAGGACATGGTGTAGGTTTTTGTGTGACAAGGACATGATGTAGGTTATTGTGGTGACAAGGACATGATGTAGGTTATTGTGGTGACAAGGACATGATGTAGGTTATTGTGGTGACAAGGACATGATGTAGGTTATTGTGGTGACAAGGACATGATGTAGGTTATTGTGGTGATAAGGACATGGTGAAGGATATTGTGGTGACAATGACATCATGTAGGTTATTGTGGTGATAAGGACATGATGAAGGATATTGTGGTGACAAGGACATGAAATAGGTTATTGTGGTGACAAGGACATGATGTTGGTTACTTTGATGACAATAACATGTTGTAGGTTATTGTGGTGACAAGGACATGATGTAGGTTATTGTGGTGACAAGGACATGATGTACGTTATTGTGGTGATAAGGACATGATGTAGGTTATTTTAGTGACAAGGACATGATGTAGGTTATTGTGGTGACAAGGACATGATGTAGGTTATTTTGGTGACAAGGACATGATGTAGGTTATTGTGGTGACAAGGACATGATGTAGGTTATTGTGGTGACAAGGACATGATGTAGGTTATTGTGGTGACAAGGACATGGTATAGGTTATTGTGGTGACAAGGACATGATGTAGGGTATAGTGGTGACAAGGATATGATGTAGGTTATTGTGGTGACAAGGACATGATGTAGGGTATTGTGGTGAGAAGGACATGATGTAGGGTATAGTAGTGACAAGGACATGGTATAGCTTATTGTGGGGACAAGGACATAATATAGGTTATTGTGGTGACAAGGACATAATGTAGGTTATTCTGGTGATAGGGAGATGGTGTAGGTTATTGTGGTGACAAGGACATCTAGTCGGTTATTATGATGACAAGGACATGATGTAGGTTATTGTGGTGATAAGGACATGATGTAGGTTATTTTGGTGACAAGGATATGATGTAGGGTATAGTGGTGACAAGGATATGATGTAGGTTATTGTGGTGACAAGGACATGATGTAGGTTATTGTGGTGACAAGGAAATGATGTAGGTTATTGTGGTGACAAGGACATGATGTAGGTTATTGTGGTGACAAGGACATGATGTAGGTTATTGTGGTGACAAGGACATGATGTAGGTTATTGTGGTGACAAGGACATGATGTAGGTTATTGTGGTGACAAGGACATGATGTAGGTTATTGTGGTGACAAGGACATGATGTAGGTTATTGTGGTGACAAGGACATGATGTAGGTTATTGTGGTGACAAGGACATGATGTAGGTTATTGTGGTGACAAGGACATGATGTAGGTTATTGTGGTGAAGGAAGGAGGTTATGACAAGGATATGATAGGTTATTGTGGTGACAAGGACATGATGTAGGTTATTGTGGTGACAAGGACATGATGTAGGTTATTGTGGTGACAAGGACATGATGTAGGTTATTGTGGTGACAAGGACATGATGTAGGTTATTGTGGTGACAAGGACATGATGTAGGTTATTGTGGTGACAAGGACATGATGTAGGTTATTGTGGTGACAAGGACATGATGTAGGTTATTGTGGTGACAAGGACATGATGTAGGTTATTGTGGTGACAAGGACATGATGTAGGTTATTGTGGTGACAAGGACATGATGTAGGTTATTGTGGTGACAAGGACATGATGTAGGTTATTGTGGTGACAAGGACATGATGTAGGTTATTGTGGTGACAAGGACATGATGTAGGTTATTGTGGTGACAAGGACATGATGTAGGTTATTGTGGTGACAAGGACATGATGTAGGTTATTGTGGTGACAAGGACATGATGTAGGTTATTGTGGTGACAAGGACATGATGTAGGTTATTGTGGTGACAAGGACATGATGTAGGTTATTGTGGTGACAAGGACATGATGTAGGTTATTGTGGTGACAAGGACATGATGTAGGTTATTGTGGTGACAAGGACATGATGTAGGTTATTGTGGTGACAAGGACATGATGTAGGTTATTGTGGATGATGTAGGTTATTGTGGTGACAACAAGGACATGATGTAGGTTATTGTGGTGACAAGGACATGATGTAGGTTATTGTGGTGACAAGGACATGATGTAGGTTATTGTGGTGACAAGGACATGATGTAGGTTATTGTGGTGACAAGGACATGATGTAGGTTATTGTGGTGACAAGGACATGATGTAGGTTATTGTGGTGACAAGGACATGATGTAGGTTATTGTGGTGACAAGGACATGATGTAGGTTATTGTGGTGACAAGGACATGATGTAGGTTATTGTGGTGACAAGGACATGATGTAGGTTATTGTGGTGACAAGGACATGATGTAGGTTATTGTGGTGACAAGGACATGTTATTGTGGTGAGGTTATTGTGGTGACAAGGACATGATGTCGGTTATTGTGGTGACAAGGACATGATGTAGGTTATTGTGGTGACAAGGATATGATGTAGGTTAATGTGGTGACAAGGACATGTTGTAGGTTATTGTGGTGACAAGGACATGATGTAGGTTATTGTGGTGACAAGGACATAATGTCGGTTATTTTGGTGACAAAGACATAATGTCGGTTATTTTGGTGACAAAGACATGATGTAGGTTATTGTGGTGACAAGTACATGATGTAGGTTATTGTGGTGACAAGGACATGATGTAGGTTATTGTGGTGACAAAGATATGATGTAGGTTATTGTGGTGACAAAGACATGATGTAGGTTACTTTGATGACAAGAACATGATGTAGGTTATTGAGATGACAAGGACATGATGTAGGTTATTGTGATGACAAAAATATGATGTAGGTTATTGTGGTGACAAGGACATGATGTAGGGTATAGTGGTGACAAGGATATGATGTAGGTTATTGTGGTGACAAGAACATGATGTAGGGTAACAAGGATGATGTAGGTTATTGTGGTGACAAGGACATGATGTAGGTTATTGTGGTGACAAGGACATGATGTGACAAGGATGTAGGTTAGTGGTGACAAGGACATGATGTAGGTTATGTGGTGACAAGGACATGATGTAGGTTATTGTGGTGACAAGGACATGATGTTATTGTAGGTAGGTTATTGTGGTGACAAGGACATAATGTAGGTTATTGTGGTGATAGGGAGATGGTGTAGGTTATTGTGGTGACAAGGATATGATGCAGGTTATTGTGGTGACAGGGACATGGTGTAGGTTATTGTGGTGACAAGGACACGATATACGTTACTGTGGTGACAATAGTATGATATAGGTTATTGTGGTGACAAGGACATCTAGTCGGTTATTATGATGACAAGGACATGATGTAGGTTATTGTGGTGACAAGGATATGATGTAGGTTATTTTGGTGACAAGGATATGATGTAGGTTATTGTGGGGACAAGGACATAATGTAGGTTATTGTGGTGACAAGGACATAATGTAGGTTATTGTGGTGATAGGGAGATGGTGTAGGTTATTGTGGTGACAAGGATATGATGCAGGTTATTGTGGTGACAAGGACATGATGTAGGTTATTGTGGTGACAAGTACATGATGTAGGTTATTGTGTTGACAAGGACATGATGTAGGTTATTGTGGTGACAAGGACATGATGTAGGTTATTGTGGTGACAAGGACATGATGTAGGTTATTGTGGTGACAAGGACATGATGTAGGTTATTGTGGTGACAAGGACATGATGTAGGTTATTGTGGTGACAAGGACATGATGTAGGTTATTGTGGTGACAAGGACATGATGTAGGTTATTGTGGTGACAAGGACATGACAAGGACATGATGTAGGTTATTGTGGTGACAAGGACATGATGTAGGTTATTGTGGTGACAAGGACATGATGTAGGTTATTGTGGTGACAAGGACATGATGTAGGTTATTGTGGTGACAAGGACATGTTATGTAGGTAGGTTATTGTGGTGACAAGGACATGATGTAGGTTATTTGTGGTGACAAGGACATGATGTAGGTTATTGTGGTGACAAGGACATGATGTAGGTTATTGTGGTGACAAGGACATGATGTAGGTTATTGTGGTGACAAGGACATGATGTAGGTTATTGTGGTGACAAGGACATGATGTAGGTTATTGTGGTGACAAGGACATGATGTAGGTTATTGTGGTGACAAGGACATGATGTAGGTTATTGTGGTGACAAGGACATGATGTAGGTTATTGTGGTGACAAGGACATGATGTAGGTTATTGTGGTGACAAGGACATGATGTAGGTTATTGTGGTGACAAGGACATGATGTAGGTTATTTTGATGACAAGGACATGATGTAGGTTATTGTGGTGACAAAGACATGATGTAGGTTATTATGGTGACAAGGACATGATGTAGGTTATTTTAGTGACAAGGACATGATTTAGGTTATTGTGGTGACAAGGACATGATGTAGGTTATTGTGGTGACAACGACATGATGTAGGTTATTGTGATGACAAGGACATGATGTAGGTTATTGTGGTGACAAGGACATTATGTAGGTTATTGTGGTGACAAGGACATGATGTAGGTTATTGTGGTGACAAGGACATGATGTAGGTTATTGTGGTGACAAAAATATGATTGTGGTGACGAGGTTATTGTGGTGACAAGGACATGATGTAGGTTACTTTGATGACAAGAACATGATGTAGGTTATTGATATGACAAGGACATAATGTAGGTTATTGTGGTGACAAGGACATGATGTAGGTTACTTTGATGACAAGAACATGATGTAGGTTATTGAGGTGACAAGGACATGATGTAGGTTATTGTGATGACATGGACATGATGTAGGTTATTGTGGTGACAAGGACATGATGTACGTTACTGTGGTGACAAAAATATGATGTAGGTTATTGTGGTGACAAGGACATGATGTAGGGTATAGTGGTGACAAGGATATGATGTAGGTTATTGTGGTGACAAGGACATGATGTAGGGTAAAGTGGCGACAAGGAAATGATGTAGGTTAATTTGGTGACAAGGACATGATGTAGGATATAGTGGTGACAAGGAAATGATGTAGGTTATTTTGGTGACAAGGACATGATGTAGGGTATAGTGGCGACAAGGAAATGATGTAGGTTATTTTGGTGACAAGGACATGATGTAGGGTATAGTGGCGACAAAGAAATGATGTAGGTTATTGTGGTGACTAGGACATGATGTAGGTTATTTTGGTGACAAGGATATGATGTAGGGTATAGTGGTGACAAGGATATGATGTAGGGTATAGTGGTAACAAGGACATGATGTAGGTTATTGTGGTGACAAGGACATGATGTTTGTTATTGTGGTGACAAAGACATGATGAAGGTCATTTTAATGACAAGGACATGATGTAGGTTATTGTGGTGATAGGGAGATGGTGTAGGTTGTTGTGGTGACAAGGATATGATGCAGGTTATTGTGGTGACAAGGACATGGTGTTGGTTATTGTGGTGACAAGGACACGATGTACGTTACTGTGGTGACAAAAATATGATATAGGTTATTGTGGTGACAAGGACATAAAGTCGGTTATTTTGGTGACATAGACATGATGTAGGTTATTGTGTTGACAAGGATATGATGTAGGTTATTGTGATGACAAGGATATGATGTAGGTTATTGTGGTGATAAGGACATGGTGAAGGATATTGTGGTGACAATGACATGATGTAGGTTATTGTGGTGACAAGGACATGGTGTAGGTTTTTGTGTGACAAGGACATAATGTAGGCTATTGTGGTGACAAGGATATGATGAAGGTTAATGTGGTGACAATGACATGTTGTAGGTTATTGTGTTGACAAGAACATGATGTAGGTTATTGTGATGACAAGGATATGATGTAGGTTATTGTGGTGATAAGGACATGATGAAGGATATTGTGGTGACAAGGACATGAAATAGGTTATTTTAGTGACAAGGACATGATGTAGGTGGTGACAAGGACATGATGTAGGTTATTGTGGTGACAAGGACATGATGTAGGTTATTGTGGTGACAAGGACATGATGTAGGTTATTGTGGTGACAAGGACATGATGTAGGTTATTGTGGTGACATGATGTAGGTTATTGTGGTGACAAGGACATAGGATGTAGGACATATGTAGGTTATTGTGATGACAAACATGATGTAGGTTATTGTGGTGACAATGATGTAGGTTATTGTGGTGACATGAGGTTATTGTGGTGACAAGGACATGGTAGGTTATTGTGGTGACAAGGACATGTTGTAGGTTATTGTGGTGACAAGGACATGATGTAGGTTTTTGTGATGACAAGGACATGATGTAGGTTATTGTGGTGACAAGGACATGATGTATGTTACTGTGGTGCCAAAAATATGATGGAGGTTATTGTGGTGACAAGGACATGTTGTAGGTTACTTTGATGACAAGAACATGATGTAGGTTATTGAGGTGACAAGGACATGATGTAGGTTATTGTGATGACAAGGACATGATGTAGGTTATTGTGGTGACAAGGACATGATGTAGGATATTGTGGTGAGAAGGACATGATGTAGGTTATTTTAGTGACAAGGACAGTGACAGGGACATGATGTAGGGTATAGTGGTGACAAGGATATGATGAAATAGGTTATTTTGGTGACAAGGATATGATGTAGGTTACTTTGATGACAAGAACATGATGTAGGTTATTGTGGTGATAAGACATGATGTAGGGTATTGTTGTGACAAGAAGATGATGTAGGTTATTTTGATGACAAGGACATGATGTAGGTTATTGTGGTGACAAAGACATGATGTAGGTTATTGTGGTGACAAGGACATGATGTAGGTTATTTTAGTGACAAGGACATGATGTAGGTTATTGTGTTGCAAGGATATGATGAAGGTTATTGTGGTGACAATGACATTATGTAGGTTATTGTGGTGACAAGGACATGGTGTAGGTTTTTGTGTGACAAGGACATGATGTAGGTTATTGTGGTGACAAGGACATGAAATAGGTTATTGTGGTGACAAGGACATGATGTACGTTACGGTGGTAACAAAAATATGATGGAGGTTATTGTGGTGACAAGGACATGATGTAGGTTACTTTGATGACAAGAACATGATGTAGGTTATTGAGATGACAAGGACATGATGTAGGTTATTGTGATGACAAGGACATGATGTAGGTTATTGTGGTGACAAGGACATGATGTACGTTAGTGGTGGACATAAGGTTATTGTGGTGACAAAGAACATGTTGTAGGTTATTGTGGTGACAAGGACATGATGTAGGTTACTTTGATGACAAGAACATGATGTAGGTTATTGAGATGACAAGGACATAATGTAGGTTATTGTGATGACAAGGACATGATGTAGGTTATTGTGGTGACAAAGATATGATGTAGGTTATTGTGGTAACAAGGACATGAAATAGGTTATTGTGGTGACAAGGACATGATGTAGGTTTTTGTGGTGACAAGGACATGATGTAAGTTACTTTGATGACAAGAACATGATGTAGGTTATTGTGGTGACAAGGACATGATGTAGGTTATTGTGGTGACAAGGACATGATGTAGGTTATTGTGGTGACAAAATATGTGTTATGACAAAAATAAGGTTATTGTGGTGACAAGGACATGAAATAGGTTATTTTGATGACAAGGACATGATGTAGGTTATTGTGGTGACAAACATGATGTAGGTTATTGTGGTAACAAAAACATGATGTAGGTTATTGTGGTGACAAGGACATGATGTAGGTTATTGTGGTGACAAAGACATGATGTAGGTTATTGTGGTGACAAGGACATGATGTAGGTTATTTTAGTGACATGGACATGATGTAGGTTATTGTGGTGACAAGGATATGATGAAGGTTAAAGTGGTGACAATGACATTATGTAGGTTATTGTGGTGACAAGGACATGGTGTAGGTTTTTGTGGTAACAAAAACATGATATTGGTTATTTTAGTGACAAGGACATGATGTACGTTACTGTGGTGACAAAAATATGATATAGGTTATTGTGGTGATAAGGACATGATGTAGGTTATTGTGATGATAAGACATGATGTAGGGTATTGTTGTGACAAGAACATGATGTAGGTTATTTTGATGACAAGAACATGTTGTAGGTTATTGTGGTGACAAGGACATGATGTACGTTATTGTGGTGATAAGGACTTGATGTAGGTTATTTTAGTGACATGGACATGATGTAGGTTATTGTGGTAGGTGTAGGTTTGTGGTGACAAGGACATGAGGTAGGTTATTGTGGTGACAAGGACATGATGTAGGTTATTGTGGTGACAAGGACATGGTGTAGGTTATTGTGTGACAAGGACATAATGTAGGTTATTGTGGTGACAAGGACATGATGTAGGTTATTGTGGTGACTATGACATGATGAAGGTTATTGTGGTGACAATGACATGATGTAGGTTAGTGACATGATGTAGGTTATTGTGGTGACAATGACATGATGTAGGTTATTGTGGTGACAAGGACATGATGTAGGTTATTTTGGTGACAAGGACATGATGTAGGTTATTGTGGTGACAAGGATGTGATGAAGGTTAAAGTGGTGATAAGGACATGTTGTAGGTTATTGTGGTGACAAGGACATGGTGTAGGTTTTTGTGTGACATGGACATGTTGTAGGTTATAGTGTTGACAAGAACATGATGTAGGTTATTGTGATGACAAGGATATGATGTAGGGTATTGTTGTGACAAGAAGATGATGTAGGTTATTTTGATGACAAGGACATGATGTAGGTTATTGTGGTGACAAAGACATGATGTAGGTTATTGTGGTGACAAGGACATGATGTAGGTTATTTTAGTGACATGGACATGATGTAGGTTATTGTGGTGACAAGGACATGATGAAGGTTATTGTGGTGACAATGACATGATGTAGGTTATTGTGGTGACAAGGACATGGTGTAGGTTTTTGTGTGACAAGGACATGATGTAGGTTATTGTGGTGACAAGGACATGATGTAGGTTATTGTGGTGACAAGGACATGAAATAGGTTATTGTGGTGACAAGGACATGATGTAGGTTACTTTGATGACAAGAACATGTTGTAGGTTATTGTGGTGACAAGGACATGATGTAGGTTATTGTGATGACAAGGACATGATGTAGGTTATTGTGGTGACAAGGACATGATGTAGGTTATTGTGGTGACAAGGACATGATGTAGGTTTTTGTGGTGACAAGGACATGATGTAAGTTACTTTGATGACAAGAACATGATGTAGTTTATTGAGGTGACAAGAACATGATGTAGGTTATTGTGATGACAAGGACATGATGTAGGTTATTGTGGTGACAAGGACATGATGTAGGTTATTGTTATTGTGGTGACAAGAACAAGAACATGATGTAGGTTATTGTGATGACAAGGACATGATGTAGGTTATTGTGGTGACAAGGACATGATGTACGTTACTGTGGTGACAAAAATATTATATAGGTTATTGTGGTAACAAGGACATGAAATAGGTTATTTTGATGATAAGGACATGATGTAGGTTATTGTGGTAACAAAAACATGATGTAGGTTATTGTGGTGACAAGGACATGATGTAGGTTATTGTGGTGACAAAGATATGATATAGGTTATTGTGGTGACAAAGACATGATGTAGGTTATTGTGGTGATAAGGACATGATGTAGGTTATTTTAGTGACATGGACATGATGTAGGTTATTGTGGTGACAAGGATATGATGAAGGTTAAAGTGGTGATAAGGACATGTTGTAGGTTATTGTGGTGACTAGGACATGATGTAGGTTATTGTGGTGACAAGGACATGATGTAGGTTATTTTAGTGACAAGGACATGATGTACGTTACTGTGGTGACAAAAATATGATATAGGTTATTGTGGTGATAAGGACATGATGTAGGTTATTGTGATGATAAGACATGATGTAGGTTATTGTGGTGACAAAGACATGATGTAGGTTATTTTAGTGACAAGGACATGATTTAGGTTACTTTGATGACAAGAACATGATGTAGGTTATTGTGGTGACAAGGACATGGTGTAGGTTTTTGTGTGACAAGGACATGATGTAGGTTATTGTGGTGACAAGGACATGGTGTAGGTTTTTGTGTGACAAGGACATGATGTAGGTTATTGTGGTGACAAGGACATGAAATAGGTTATTGTGGTGACAAGGACATGATGTAGGTTACTTTGATGACAAGAACATGTTGTAGGTTATTGTGGTGACAAGGACATGAAATAGGTTATTGTGGTGACAAGGACATGATGTAGGTTATTGTGGTGACAAGGATATGATGAAGGTTAATGTGGTGACAAGAACATGTTGTAGGTTATTGTGGTGACAAGGACATGATGTAGGTTATTCTGATGACAAGGACATGATGTAGGTTATTTTGGTGACAAGGACATGATGTAGATAATTGTGATGACAAGGACATGATGTAGGGTATTGTGGTGACAAGGACATGATATAGGTTATTGTGGTGACAAGGACATGATGTAGGGTATAGTGGTGACAAGGATATGATGTAGGTTATTGTGGTGACAAGGACATGATGTAGGGTATAGTGGTGACAAGGATATGATGTAGGTTATTGTGGTGACAAGGATGTGATGTAGGTTATTGTGGTGACAAGGACATGATGTACGTTATTGTGGTGATAAGGACATGATGTAGGTTATTTTGGTGACAAGGACATGATGTAGGTTATTGTGGTGACAAGGACATGATGTAGGTTATTTGGTGGTGACAAGGACATGATGTAGGTTATTGTGGTGACAAGGACATGATGTAGGTTATTGTGTTGACAAGGACATAATGTAGGTTATTGTGATGACAAGGACATGATGTAGGTTATTGTGGTAACAAAGATATGATGTTGGTTATTGTGGTAACAAGGACATGAAATAGGTTATTGTGGTGACAAGGACATGATGTAGGTTTTTGTGGTGACAAGAACAACAAGAACATGATGTAGGTTATTGTGATGACAAGGACATGATGTAGGTTATTGTGGTGACAAAGATATGATGTAGGTTATTGTGGTGACATGATGTAGGTTATTGTGGTGACAAGGACATGATGTAGGTTATGGTGACAAGGACATGATGTAGGGTATTGTGCTGACAAGGATATGATGTAGGTTATAGTGGTTACAAGGACATGATGTAGGTTATTGTGGTGACAAGGACATGATGTAGGTTATTGTGGTGACAAGGACATGATGTAGGTTATTGTGGTGACAAGGACATGATGTAGGTTATTGTGGTGACAAGGACATGATGTAGGTTATTGTGGTGACAAAGACATGATGTAGGTTATTGTAGTGACAATGACAAGAACATGATGTAGGTTATTGTGATGACAAGGACATGATGTAGGTTATTGTGGTGACAAGGACATGTGGTGACAAGGACATGACAAGGTTATTGTGGTGACAAGGACATGATGTATGGTGACAAGGACATATGTAGGTTATTGTGGTGACAAGGACATGATGTAGGTTATTTTGGTGACATTGTGGTGACAAGGACATGATGTAGGTTATTGTGGTGACAAGGACATGATGTACGTTACTGTGGTGACAAGGACATGATGTAGGTTATTGTGGTGACAAAGACATGATGTAGGTTATTATGGTGACAAGGACATGATGTAGGTTATTTTAGTGACAAGGACATGATTTAGGTTATTGTGGTGACAAGGACATGGTGTAGGTTTTTGTGTGACAAGGACATGATGAAGGTTATTGTGGTGACAATGACATGATGTAGGTTATTGTGGTGACAAGGACATGAAATAGGTTATTGTGGTGACAAGGACATGATGTTGGTTACTTTGATGACAATAACATGTTGTAGGTTATTGTGGTGACAAGGACATGATGTAGGTTATTGTGATGACAAGGACATGATGTAGGTTATTGTGGTGACAAGGACATGATGTACGTTATTGTGGTGATAAGGACATGATGTAGGTTATTTTAGTGACATGGACATGATGTAGGTTATTGTGGTGACAAGGATGTGATGAAGGTTAAAGTGGTGATAAGGACATGTTTTAGGTTATTGTGGTGACAAGGACATGAAATAGGTTATTTTGGTGACAAGGATATGATGTAGGTTACTTTGATGACAAGAACATGATGTAGGTTATTGTGGTGATAAGACATGATGTAGGGTATTGTTGTGACAAGAAGATGATGTAGGTTATTTTGATGACAAGGACATGATGTAGGTTATTGTGGTGACAAAGACATGATGTAGGTTATTGTGGTGACAAGGACATGATGTAGGTTATTTTAGTGACAAGGACATGATGTAGGTTATTGTGTTGCAAGGATATGATGAAGGTTATTGTGGTGACAATGACATTATGTAGGTTATTGTGGTGACAAGGACATGGTGTAGGTTTTTGTGTGACAAGGACATGATGTAGGTTATTGTGGTGACAAGGACATGAAATAGGTTATTGTGGTGACAAGGACATGATGTACGTTACGGTGGTAACAAAAATATGATGGAGGTTATTGTGGTGACAAGGACATGATGTAGGTTACTTTGATGACAAGAACATGATGTAGGTTATTGAGATGACAAGGACATGATGTAGGTTATTGTGATGACAAGGACAT